>NC_137737.1:22657015-23289580 GCF_963264785.1 Psittacula echo | reverse complement strand
CTGTGTGAGAATACAAATGGGTTTGTATCTATCTATAAAAAAATATTAGTTTTAAAATATTTGTACATAAATATAAAACACTACCCCCCGCCCCCTTGTTGTTTGGGTTTGGTTGGTTGTGGGTTTCTTTCTCCTCTCGTTTCCCCCCCATCTACTTGAATAAATGCTGCAGTGAAGGTTCTTTATAGCATGAAAGTAGTAATGTAATGTGGGGTTTTTGGGGCATGGTGTTTTTTTGTTTGTTTGTGTCCTCTTCTGTGCTCTGCTTGTTTACTCCCATGAACACTAGGGCTATCTCTTCTGGTGCTGCAGGTAGTGCCCAACTCTGTTGGGGAAGAACTTGGGGCTGAGGGGTTGTAAATGTGGCATACAAACATTGACTTAGCTAAATAATGGCTTTAAATGTTGAGTTCAAATTATTCTCAACATAATTACTGTATTCTACTTAGATTTCAGAGGTTTATGGTTCACCATATCAGCCATTTGTATGATCACTGTCTATCATTAGAATGAATTGATTGAGTTACATTTCAAGTACCTTAAACATTTGTTGCTTTAAAGTTGTATCTCTTGGAAGTGTTTTTTCAGTAATGCATTTTGGCAGTGTGCCTGTCTGAAGTCTGTCATGTGTATGTGTCTGCATAAGATTAGTTGAGTTGCATGGTGAGAAGAGCTTGTACAGATGACGGTGGAAAGTTCCCTTTAAATTTAATATTCTCTGCGTCATATTTGTGCCAGTCCACTAGATGGTAACTAAGACGTGGTGCTGGAGTTGTTCTTGCAAACTTGAATGCCTTCCTTAATGATGCATGCAATTTAGGATTGACCTTTTTCCTAAATACTACTTTAAAAAAAAAATATAACCGTAATATTTTAGGTACAAAAACTATATTAGGCTAAGTGAAGACAAATACTCGAGAAGGTAGATAAAGCGTAAACAATTTCTGAATACTTGTTTGTCTGCAATAAGAAGGGCATTACTCTTTTTCTCCTGGACTGTCATTTGAAAATGGGAGGTAGCAAGAGGAACTCTGATGGGATTCTGCTAGAGCAAAGAGTATTTGAAAGTCTTGTCTGATCTGCAGCAGTTGAAAAGGTGTTTCATTTTCATGCGAGGCAAAGTCAGAAGGCTGATAAGTCATGCTGTAGTATATGTAGGCACCTCTGGCTGAATAGGAGGGTTTTACTGGAAGGTTGTTTCTACACCATGTTTGTGAGTATCCGCAAATCTGGTGTTAGGAAAAAGTATTTTGGTGTATTTTAATGCAGTGTTCTAGGATGACTTTTTAATTTTATTTTTTTTTAATTTCCTTGAAGTACTCTGGATTTATTTTTATAAATTACCATCTTCTTGTGGAAAAGCAAACCAAAGGTGAAGGTTTAATCTCTCCCTGGGGCACCTTTGTAGCTGCTTGTGTTGTTTTTCTCCCTACTCCATTATTCTGTCTCTTGACTGAAAAGTTACATGCATTCCAAGTTAATAATTTTATCTTGCCTCATCTTCATCTGCTGCTTTTTGGGCATCTGTAGGATTATTGTACATCTAGTTTCACATGAAATGGATGGTAATCTGCAGAGGAGTGTTTGCTCTAAGATGAATTCATTCTCTCTGCCTACAAAAGGGAAGTTGAGTTTTAAACAATCCCATCTCTTTTTGTTTGTGTACGCAAAGATTCAGAAAGTAGAAGAGATAACTAGAGTGGGAATGTGTTTTGATTCAGCAGCTGTGAATTCGACAGTGTTTTTTCTTTCGCTTCTGTTCCTTGAAGTGGCATGGTAGTTCTTCTATAATTACTGAAAACCTATGCCCTACAGACTTTATTTTTAGCAAGGAAAAGTTGTAGCTTGGAATTAATTTTATAGAGCATTTGAAAATTTTAGGGGTTTTTTTTCTTTGTTTTTTTAATATCTTACTGGAGCCAGAAGTACCTTAGGGTGGCATTAGCTATTGGCCTCACAAACAGCTGTGTTAAAATGATGCTTTGTGCTTTTCTAAACAAAAGTTGAAAGACTTTTCTTCATGTATGATATTTGTGGTTGCTAATGGTTTATTCTTGGAGAAGTCTTTGCATACATTGAGTACTTTGAGATAGTGATAGAATGGTTTGCAAGGGCATGCATACCTTTCTGTAATCTAATCTCAAAAGGCATGTTACTTTCACATGATGTGGGTTTGAAGGCTGCTTCTATATGTGTAAGGTTGGCAAAGCACCTCTTGTTACTGAAGCAGAGGGTGATAAATATTAATAACATGGCATAAGGTATACAGCAAGTAACAGTTTCAGGATGTAATTGAGAGATAAGTCTTTTCTTGCATGTGTGTATGTCATTTTCTACCAGTATGTGGTAGTTTGTATAATCTGGGGAGAAACTTTGTCTTCCTTTATTGCTCAAAGCCTGTGTTTGGAAAGCTTCCAGGTGTCCTAAAAGGAGGTTGGGGAAGTTAGGTGCAGGATATTTCATCAGTCTGACTGTAACCATGGAACTAATTGTGGAAGAGGTTTTGATGGCAGTTTTTGTAATATTAGAGGGTTTTTTCCCTCATAAGACGTTTAAAATGAGGATTTGTGATACTTCACCTATTTTCATTCCTCTTTTTGAGTTTTCTGGGAACATGCAGGATCTGTGCGTATATCTCTTTCTGTGAACTGAAGTGTATCACGGTCACATAACTTCCCACCTCATCTCAGTGACACAGAAATAGAAAGTAGGTAAGTCCTCCTTGGTAGTGTTACGGCCTCACCAACGCAGTTAAATGTTTGCTGAACTTATTTGGTGCCTCGAAAGATTGTTATTTGAGGCTTTTTGGTAGTGCTCCTTGGAGGCCTTTTTGCTATTGGGTTTATGCATGTAAAAAATATGTTTCCTAAGCTGTGCTGGAAAATCCATCTTCAGTAAAGATAAGAGCTAAGACTTATTTTGCAACTGCTTTTGATAACCATGCCAAAGATAGGGAAAAAGAGAGAGGATAGAGATGAGATACATTATGAAGGCATCTTCTAGAGGGCTTTTTGGGGTGTAGGAGCCCCCACCTTCTATCTTATTACTGTGACACTTCGAGAATTTCTGCCACTTCTTCATTAATAGATCTATCATTTGTATTCATTAATTTGTTATTCTTCAAATAGATTCATTAATTGTAACATTTTGGCAGATATGCGCATCAAGTGTGGCTTTGGTTTAATCACCTGAGTTACTTGATTGAAGCTGTCTGGAGTGTGCAGGAGTTCTAATTTTTCTAACATTCATGCAAGTCTCCACTTCTGCTGTGTAACCTTTCTTGAAAACACCATTCTTCGGGACACAGCTCAGAATCATCTTTTATTTAGAGGTTTATTTGGCTGTCTGCCACTGTTGTATCTTGCCTATTTACATAGTGCTGCTGCTTTTATTTTTTTATGTGATCTAACTGCTTTTTTAATTTTTTTTTTTTAACTAACACGGGAGGTTTTTTATGTGCCATTTTTTATCTTCATATTCTTTAATCTACTTTCCTCAGTATTCAAACAAAGATTAGGATTTTCTTTGTGTGTGTGTGTATGTGCACACAATACAATATAATAAATATCTACTTTATTAAGACCAATTTTTTTAACTTGTAGCTGTTACACACGTATGTTGTTTCTCGTCCTTGTCACTTCCCTGTGAGATGACCAACTTGTTCTATATATAAAGCATTGCACTATTGAATAATTCAAAGATCAAAGTTTAGGTGAATGTCAACACTGTTGGGGTTCCCAGTCCCTGTAAGACTCCTGATTTAGGCTTTTCTTTTTTCTTTTTCTTTTTTCTTTCACAAAAACCACTGTCACAGATTCTGTGTTGATCAATGTAAATGTACCAGTGGACTGCTGCCAGAAATGGTGATCAAACAGATTTATTTGTGGTGGATCTAGCTGTCATGTGGCCACAAGAAAAGTCACTTTGGTGAACTGAGCTAATGGAAAACTGATTCATGCAGAAAGCAGGGACAGTATTCTTCAGCAGCGAGCCTGCCCTTAGACACAGTTAGATATAGAGTAAAGCATTACCTGTAGTGTAGGCAGTACTTTTGGAGAACCTCCAGCCTTCTGCCAGGAGGCTGTAATTTGTGAGCTGTTACAAGTGGATTGTATTCTAAAGAATGTAAACATTTGAAGAAAGGCAACTTCAATGTCGGTTCAATGTCATTTCTGGGATGAATTTATGAGATTACTATTGCTCAGTTATATTAAGGTATATTTTTTTTCAAGAGTGAGCAAAAGACTGTTTAAAGGTCTGCTTTAGCAATGTGCTAAGTGTGATTAGAGGACTGTGCTTTTGCATTATGAGTGGTATGGTTTCAGTAGTAGAGGAATCTGAACAAATCATCTGCAATTGCTGTTTTCTAACTTTGTGCATAAAAAATATGGTTTAATGGGGTGTGGTTAACAAGGTATCTGTTGAAACCTGAGTGAAACAAATATTTTGGTCTTCTTAAAACTGTTGGTGTAGGGAAGGCCCCCAAGTTCAGTTACACAACTCTTTCGCCACCCGTTTGTATAACCTTTGGTTCGCCAAGGCTGCTTATTTGTGCTAGAAAATCTCACACCCTAATTGTCCCAATGTTAACTTACGGAACTGTTAATTTGCTGGTTATTTTATTGAAGTAGATTCACTGCTGTTGAACATAAACCTTAAAGAATCACATTCCTGAAATGTATGTTCTGATCCATGAATCGATATCATTAGTATTGCAAAAGGCAATTGCATGGTATTTGTTGATGATTCTATTTTTCCTTCAATTTAGGGTCATGTTTTCTTCAGGAATTGGATGGATAGATTTGCAGTAGCATTTTCTTTCTCAATTTCTGAGAGGTTTTTGACAAACAGCGTCAGGACTGCAGAATATATTTAGGTGTTAAGAAAAAATTAGTTCTGTTTAGTTTTAACTTAAACTTGCATTTGTTTCTTCAGGGTCATGATGAAGAAGCTGTTGTGGATATGGGCAAAATCAGCTCTACTATCAATACAAACTTTGAGAAAGAAGAACTAGAGAGTAAGTTTATGACGGTTTTTGGTTTGCTTTCCATACTGCTAAAAGGAATTGGGATTTTACAGCCAAGATGAAATTCTAGGAATAAATCACTGATGAGCCCTATTGATGATGTGCCCTGTTTCCCTGTTTTCGTCTCTGTGCATGTTAATAAATACTCACTGCTATTCAAATCTCACAAAAAAGAAAAACCCCACCAAAAAAACCCTAAACAATTAAAAATGCGTGAAACTTTCCAAGGAAAGTTTGCTTCTGAAATTGTAGGTTTGAAAAGATGATTGCTGTCAGTGAGTGATTTCCCAGCATGAACGATGTCAAGTTCTGCAGAATCAAAACTCAGGAAATTGAGGTCATAAGGGAGATGTTTATTTTGTTTTCTGCAAGTTAAGTATCATTGTGAGTGTGGTCACGCACTTTAAACACCAAGTGTCTGAACCGCTAACAGTGCTTCTAGTTCCATGGTAAACTATGCAGTCTGCAGTCAGCTAAAACATTATGGAACCCTGTTAGTCTTTGTTATCTTGACTCAGGATCCTGCATTTAGCAACAAAAATAGCATTAAGCTAGTTTCATATCGCAAAATCTGAAATCAAATACTTCATGTAGGATACTGACTTGAAAAGGAAATAGATTGGGGTGAAGATTCACAGATGCCAGAGGAAAAAGCTACGGAGATCCGGTATTAAAAATCTTGTTTATTCACCTTTCACATAACTTGTTCTGAAGCTTAATTAACATTTGCAAAATGCTAGATGATTATCAGTAGATTCAGTATTTCCTGACACCCTACTGCTTCCAAACACTGGAGGGCCATTATAGCACCAGTTCCTAGCTGAGAAAAGTTGATTTAGGTTGCTGTCACATTTTCTTATACAGTTTGTTGTGATTAAAGTTGTTTGTTGCTGTTGCAGTCATATTCTTGAATTATTCCCTTCAGCCTGTTACTGTTTTCTGTCTTTTACTGGTACTTTTGTTTGTCTGACTGTATGTACCATAAGCCTGGTGAAGTATCTTAAGCCAGCAGATAGTGTAACAGTCCTCACACAGGAAAATAGTAAGAAAGATCTCAGCAGCTGAGCACCCCAAACGTATTTGCCACACAGATGGATGTGTACCAGTGCTGAGCAGAGGAAGGAAGTGTGAATATGAGGCTGAGAGGTACAGTGGTGGAGGCTGCAGCAATGCCAATTTAGATAGAGTTGAGCTGTGGTGAAACCACCGCTGTGTCTGTTTCTGCAGTTAAATCTTCAGTGCATATTTAAGCTGTCTCCTCCTTCATTTCCTTCTCTTGCTTTTGTCTGGGAGAGGACCCAGAAAAAGAATGTGTGTGATATGCAGGGAGGCAGGGGTTAAGGGGAAGCAGGCATTCAGCTTGAGTAGTGTGCCATGTAGCAGCATGAACAGCTGTAATACCTCAAATACCAAGAATGACATGGGAACTTGCAGCCAGATCGCTTCCCCAGGCTCTTCTGTAGCACATTTGCAGGAGTGCTTCAGCTAGTAAAACACTGTACTTGCATAAAATCCTGGATGGGAAGGCAGGGGGTTCAGGCTGGTAGGGGAAATTCAAACATTTGTATTGCTGACTATGGCAGATACCTATCTTAAGGTGAAACTGAGACTAATGTTTCATGAACAATTGAATCAACAGCTGTTGAAAGGAGGAGATGAGGAGATCTCGCTGTCTTTACCTTGTTCTTAGCCCTGCGGCCTTATGTTTCCTCTGGCCACCTCTCTTTGATGTGACCTAGACAGGGGTTGTACAGAGGTTAAATAACTAATAAGCTATCTAACAAGAAAAATGTATTCCAGTAGGTTTATTGCATATCAGCTTCAGGTAGGCACATATTTTTACACGTAAGTGGGAATTATTTTGGTGATGACATATTTTTTTTAGTATCTTACATATTTGTAAGAAAATTGTACCTTTTTTTTTTTCTCAATGGTAGAAGGGGGAAGGGAGGGCTGGCATGTGTTTTGACCTTTTCAGTGGAAACTGTTCCAACATAAGAACAAGAGGTCTTTCCTGTGCAGAAGAGAAAGGTATGTAAATAGTTCTTTATGACTCTTGGTTATCTTCACTGAGTTTCACCAGAAGAGATTCTTTAGATTCAGGTTGTTCTAGAGGATAAATTAATGTGAACTTACAGCTGTTTGTTGATGAGATCATTATTTGTAAGCTAGTATGTTTAAAGTAGATATGTGGGATTTGAGGGTTTGTTTTTAATTCTGGTATTAAAGTCTTACAAGGGGAGAACTAGAATTGTTGCCTGCAAGCAGTAAGAAACCTCTGGATAGTGTTAGTTTTCATTACTAACTTGTGCATGTTGTCTTGTAGGCTTAGGAGGACCCATAGTCAAGCATTAGGTATTGTAAGTATGTTAAGACCCGAAGCTGTTTCAGCCCAGTCTTCCAACTAGTTTTTCTCATGACTTGAAAAGGAGTTCGAGGAATTTGGAACCTTTCCAGAAGTGTGTGTTGCTTCATTTTCAAGGAGAGGCAGCTCAGTCATGATGAGAGGCATCCCTGCCCAAGGCCGTGAGTTGGAACTAGATAATTTTAAGGTCCTGTCCAGCCCTAACCATTCTGTGATTCTATGTGAAGCACCAAACCTTTAAGAACCAGAATGGACAGATGATGCTTAACTGCTTTAAAGCCTGTACAAACTAATGTTAATTGGTTTGATGCTGTAGAAGGCATAATTTTGCTACTAATACTATAGCAATTTTTTCTTGGTGGTGTTAGTATTTGGCTGCTTTCTGGAAATTTTGTGATGAAATATTAATGGAAAGAGGGCCAGATGCTAAAGGGTTTTGGAGCCAGGGCGTCTCAAGTTCTGCATTCTATTTATGGTGGCTGGGAAAGTGTGATGCAGATTGGGAGCAACAGTGTTTTGGTTTGAAAGGTTAGGCGCAGGCTACTTATTTCGTAACTCTCTTCCTCTAAGAGAGATGGATGGAGATGGTAATCTGCAATTGTGGGCAGACTGCCTGTATACTAAAGAAAGGTACTGCTCTTTACTGAAGCTCTAAGACCTTACTTTGAAATAACAAATGTCAGTTTACAGAAGGGCTAGAGAGGGCAATAACATCTTAAAATAACATTTTTAAGAGTACCTAATGTTCTTAACTTGATGCCAGACTCTGACTGCAATGAATGAGATTAATAACAAAGGCAGGAGTTGGAAGTAAGGCAAGAATATTAATGGCAGAAGTGTTTCATGCCATCTTATAAAAGGCATTTAGTGTTAAGAACCATGTTTATGGAAAGCTTTCTTAAATCAGAGTTGATGTTTGGCTTTATATTACCATATTGCCAGGATCTAATATGTAGCTAATTTTCCACCTTGATTTGAGGATGAATTTACTAGATGCAGTTAAAAGTAAAAAGGTTATATTTTGTTACTCTTAGCAGACCAGTTACAGAGATAGCAGAGATAAGGATTTTACACTTAACAAAAGTCTTGTTCCAGAAACAATCTGAGGTCAGTTTTCTGTGGCATAAATCCAAAAACCAGTTTTCAAGAATTAAGATGCTTTAGTAGTAGCTACTTGAATCTCACACTATCCTGTTGCAGGTGTGAGTAGTGTTCACATTTCAAGTGACCCTACGATACCTTGATGGTTAGAGCCTTATATTTCCTTTAAGAAAACAGCAGTGCATTTCAGTTAATCTTAGTTGGTAAGGACAGATAATTAATCTTGCAATTTTTTTTTAACCTTTAGAAGTGGAAATTGTAGGTCTAAGTGGAAAACCTACTTTGCGAGTGTTCTGCAATTTAATGTGTTATAAGTAGTATGAAATTGTTTCAATATTATGAAAGAACTTTGGAGAACTAAGAAAACTTACATGTTGACTTGTGGTAGAATGTACTGCTAAGACTTTCAGTTTTGAGGTGTCAGATTTACTATTCTACCCTTTAAATGCATCTAAATTGTAACTGTTCAAAACCCCATGAATAGTTCCTGTAAATCTTGTAGGAAAACATCGTGCAGGAGCAGGTGAACACAAGTAATGCAGCAGGACATTGTAGCTGCTGGCACTTGAAGACTGTGCTTAGTATTTATGTTTTTATGTTCTGTCATAGACTGTACTAATTTAGGCAGTACAGAACAGGTTTCTTAGCATTATCGTACTACAGAATGAATATTCGAACCTTTAAGAGACCCCCTTACTGGTCTAGAAAAGAGCCATGTTTAACAAAAAAAAGAATTTTGAAATGCTATTTCTCATTAAGTTGTATTTTTTTATTTGGTCAAAAAGTTGAAAAATATGATGGGCAGCTACTTCTGAAAGCAAAGATAATTTGGGATGGTCATTAATGATTCTTGCAGACCACCTTTCATCCAATGAATTGGAAAGATCATCTTGCCTGCTCCTTAGTTTGAGTTGAATTGAGAGCAAGCAAAACTGTATCTGTTAAGATACGGTAGAGTTAGGTATATGAGGCATGCTCCAAGACGTGCAACTTGAACAAAATGTTCACTTGCACTAGTTGTGCTGGTGCAGGATAAATTGTTTTGTCCTTGTCATTCAGAAATAAATGTTACCTGTGGTCAGCCCTTCTCTAGAAGTCACAAAAATAGAGGATGTTTTCCTTGTATGATTTGTAATGCAGTCTTGATTAAGTGTTTGGAATTAGGCTTGCACTGCTGCACCTTCATCATGTGTTGAAAATTTAGTTATTGTTTTTTTGCTATGGAAATCCTGCATTATACAGTTCACAGGTAAATTCCTTAGGACTTTGTATCCTATTAATTTAACACAGTTTTCACCAAATCATTAGGGTTGGAAGGGTCTTTTGGAAATCATCTAGTCCAACCCCCAAACTCAACAGGGCACCCAGTGTCTAGACACAATTTTCAGTGTTGATGTGTTGTAGGTTTTGGAGGCAGGGGGTTATTTCTGATTTCTAGAACATTCTTTTTGGAAGTTGCTTCTGATTTTGACCAACGCAATACTTTGAAATTACTATAATTTTTGAAATTTTTATTTGCATGTTAAATTACTTGCAAATCACTGGAAGGACATATTGTAAGCTCCTGGCAAGTGAAGCTTAATAGAAGTTGCTTGAGGTAAGAGACTTTTTAACATTTTTACATTATGAGACTTTTTGATGGTAGCCTAACAATAGCCGAATATAAAAAGCATAGACTAGTGCACCTCAAAATTCGTATTCTTTAGCTAGATAATAATTGTATAAGCTTTAAAAAAATTAGCAGGTTTGATACTACTGTTGTCCTCCTCTTTGAGGGAAATTACTTCTTATTATTGAAACAGAACTTCATAAGTGTACTTGAGACACTTGATTATTTCTTATTTGTGGAATAGTCCCAGCAGCTAAGAAGCATTTCTGCATGCCCCAGTTGATGAATGGCTGTTGACAAGATGTTTTATCATGCTAAAGAAGATGATAGCCAACTTCATAATCTTTCTGACTGAGTTGGGACTGAGTAGTAGTATTCATACTGAAACTGAGTCAACATTTTTGTATCTATTGTAACTAATGATTTAGAATAACAATAGTATTACTATTTTTATTTTTGCTTTAAAAACATATTGTAGGTATGTTATATAAATCATTGTGGTGTGGTTTTCTGTTCTGCTCTAAGGAAGATATTCTTGGAGAAGAAAGCTTTTGTCCTAGCTTTTTTCCCCCCTTTATTATTTTGAAACGTAATGTTTCTGTTCTGACATCATCAGGAATTTTATAAAAAAGTAACTAACTGCAGTTTTATAACCTGACACATACATAAAATGGTTAGTCAGGTAGTATGGTCATAAAACTGAAGTTTTAATTGGAAGACCAAAATTATATTAAAATAGCTTACATTCACTTTTACGACGTTCATTTCTTAAAAAAAAAATTTAGTGTTTCTTAGATGTTTTGTGTGAGAGAAGTTCATAAAATAAGCTGTTTACTTTGAAATACTTGGTTTGTCTCGCACAAAGAGCTTTTGCATGAATATTAAATTGTACATTTAATTGCAGTTGAATTGTGCTAATAAATTGCATTGAGCTTATTTTTGTGTGTGCAAGTATTTTCTGTAATGTAACGGGAACTAATCCCAAGGCATGACATGATAAAAGATTTCAAGTGCTTCCTACTAGGGTAACGTATCTGGGGATGTGAGTTAGAAGACATTTGAATAGCTACTTTTCCCCCCCATTTTTATTGTCTTCAGGAACAGATTAGGATCTCTCCCACAAATCCGCCATTTTTTTTTTTTTTTTTTCCATACTGGAAAGCTCCATGCTGGAATGAGATAGATGATGACATTAAATAAATAAATAAAAACTTTATTATAAAATTAGTGATTTATCTTCAGATTATTATTTGAAGATTTTTGAAAAAGTGATAGTTATTGCCACTATGTTTTTGTCTTCAGCAGACTGTTTGTAGCCTATGGAGAAGATGGAATTGGACTCTTTTTGGAGGTGCACAGTGAAAAGGGCACCACACAGAAAGCAGAATATTAGAAGTGCTGCTTGGATATTAAGATATTTGTTTCATGTACTCTGTTGTTATATGTTGAAACAGGTTGACCAGAGAGGCTAAAGAGTATCTATCCGTACAGATACTCAGAGCTTGGCTGGTTGTCATCCTGACTAACCTGATCAAAAAGATGGCTTCAGCTTTGAAGTTGGCTATACTTTGAGCAAGATCAGGCCAGAAAGCCCACCTTCAGATGTCCCTTACAACTGTAGTTAATATATGATCTCTGCATTTCAAATTTCTAAGTGACAGGATTTGAGAATTCACATACATAGTGATTCTCTTTGCGCTCTTTTGTTAACATGGGAAGAATGTCCTTCTATGAAGCTTAAAAGGTGTCCAGCTAATAAAATGATGGTTGGAAAAAAGAAAGTTCTGTGTGGAATTGTACTTAGAGGGTTGCCACATCACAGCAGTTTTCAGGTACATGGTTTTGATCTCTCTCAGACTTTAGAAGTGTTCTATTACTGGTTTCTTAGGGGCCTTGGGGATAAATCAGGAATCTTAGAACATTTTCTATTCTGCCTTTTTTATGGGACTTGATATAAACTGACTTTTGGAGTAAGACCAACCATGTGATAGAGCATGCTCCTAGCATTAAAATTTGTTTCATACTGGTAAGGCCCTTAAGTAGTAAATACTCTTGGTGGATTTGAACAGCTAAGCTTGGATAAAGTCATGCTAGATTAAAATGAACAACTATCTCTTGAGATTTGTATTACTAAATTTAGTATCAGGCTGTTTACGAATTGTTGGTTATTGATTTAAAGTAATTCTGTAACAAGCTTTGCTAGAGAGTGGTATTGTGGTACAGATGTTCGTGTGAATAAAGCTTTGAAGGTCATATAATTTCAAGCTTTTAGAAACAATATTCAAGTGAAAGGTTGTGTTCTTTTTCAGAACACTGATGCTAGTAATATAAATTCCAGGCTTTATATGGAGTTAGCATTTTCTCCATTGCTCTTGTACTACTTGCCTTTCTGGCTTTCTGTGGCCAGGGTGAAGGTCTGTAAGGTGTAAGTTTTCTCGCCAAGTTCACTGGGAATGAGAGGGTGGGAAAAAAAATTCCTTGGTTTTTGTTTTGTTTTGATTTTCCTTGTAAATTGTGTTTCTAAGTAAACATCATCTGCGCATCTGCAAACATTAATAGATGCCCTGTCTGAAAAATGCAACTTACGGGAACACATGCCTGCTCAATACAGCTGTCTTTATTCTTAGAGGACTTTTCAGTACTTTGCTTCGTGTAATTAGAATTAAGGTTAAGCTTGTTCCAACTTTTATTATGCGGTTTTGCTCTGCCTTTCACAGTTGCAGATATCTGTAACATGTTTGTGGGTAATCGTGGTAGTATGCTGACCAGCAGTAGGTTTGGATTTCATATGTAGTAGTGGAGATGTCTGTTTATGTGTGTCCATGGTGCCAAAAAGAGGTCTTTTCCTTAGGGAACAGCTGATGCCTTCATAAGCTGTTTGCAACAGCCAAACTTTCCTTGGTTAGTCTTGTGTACTGACACCCCCCATGGTTGCTCTGAAAAAGAAAACAAAAATAATAATTCAGCGGTTCTTTTTCATCATCAAGTTGTTTTGTTGAAGTTATTCTGATATTATGACATTGGATTGTGATGCATTTTACCTAATAACAGCTGAAAATCATCTTGTTTGTCAGCACTTTACATTAGACCCAAAATACAGTTGCAGGTGTAGCAGTCTGGTCACTTTGCATGTACAGAAGTGATTGGGGGAAGGTATTCTTGGTTCGCATTTCCTTGCAAGACAGTGTCCATCTGAGGAAATAGCTGTTCACATGTTCACTTCTGGGCAGCATGGGCACAGAAGAGTAGGATAACCTGTCTTTGTCCTGGGGTAGTGAGAAGGCACTTCCTTTCACGTTTCCTTCAGGAGCTGAAAGTAATCCTGAATGTTATGGACTGGCTGCCCAGGCTGAGGGCTAAGTTGGAAGAACCTATTAAGTTAAGTGTGCCTTGGAGTAGCTGGGAGACATCTGGACATAGAAATAACTGAGAGGCCAGTGCATTTTGGGTAGGAAAGCAGTTTGCTATGGTCACAGGTTGTCTGAAAACATATTTGTTCTGTTGCTTATTTCAGCTCTATTTTCCTTAGCTTTTTTCCTGTCCCTTTGCAACATACCTGTTCCTCTCCAACTTTTCTACTTAAAATAATGTTCAGTCAGACTGCTGTTTTGCTAAAGGGCATAAACTTCTTGTCTGGTAACACAGAATTCTCTATTACTAGAAATACATTTGAGCTTCTCTTAGGAAAAAAAGAGTTCCTGCAAAAAATCAAACAGTTTGACAAATAAAACTGTGTATGTGTAACTATATATACAAGTTTAATACTTGCTAATTCAGTACGTAAAACAAAACAAAAATCCTAACAGGGATGATAACATTTGCAGTGAGTGGTGGGTCAGTCGGTTGCTCCTGGCAGCTTTGAGTGGGATGTGGTGAGTAATGCATTGAATTTTTTAACCTAGTGCTTTTGCTTTCCCTATATATAAGATTATTTTATCATGATGGCATCAGTAACATGACCATTGTTAATGGTGCCAGCTAGTCATATTATGTATCAAGTACACTGATTTATGTTTAGGTGTCACATTTGCTCTGCTTTTCTGGGAATTGCATTGTGCATAGTAATTGTGGAGGGTGGAGGTCAGGCTGCCTTGGCAGGGGCTACGTTGTCTTGTCAGAAGAATCTCACAAAAGAAAAGTCTCTGTCTATAAAAAGTACTGATGAATGCTTCAGCAAATTGATGTCTTTTCCACTCTTACATGTAAACAGATAGGTTTTAAATTACCTGATTTCATATTTGGTCACAGTGCTAATCAACTCTAATTAAAAACTAGTGTTGGAAGTCTGTCAAGAATCAGCTGTTTGTAATTTGAAAAAGAATCTTGACCAAATTAATGAAATGCTGAACTTACTTATGCATTATGATGGTCCAGAGGAGGGCCACAAAATTGATCAGAAGGATGGAACACCTCTCCTATGAAGAAAGAGTGAGAGAACTGTTCTCCAGGTTGTTCAGCCTGGAGAAGACTCCAGCGACACCTTATTGCTGCCTTTCAGTATTTAAGGGGCATATAAGAATGATGGGGAAAGACTTTTTTGCAGGGCCTGTTGTGACAGGACAAGGGGTGATGGTATTAGACTAAAAGAGGGGAGATTCAGGCTGGATGTGGGGAAAAAATTCTTTGCAGTGAGGGTGATAAAATACTGACACAGGTTGCCCAGAGAGGTGGTGGATGTGCCATCCCTGGAGACATTCAAAGCCAGGCTGGATGTGATTCTGGGCAACCTGATCTAGTTGGAGATGTCCCTGCTCATTGCAGGGGGGTTGGACTAGATGAGATTTGATGGTCCCTTCCAACCCAAACTATTCTGCAATTCTGTGATTATTACTGAATTTTGTTTTATGAAAGTTTTGTGTATCTTGGGGTTTAGAAATCGTTTTACTGGAAAAAAGTTTCTCCGACAGACTTTTATGGTAACAGACATATTGCCACCTCTTTTTTTTCTTTAAGGCTCTGTAATCACCCAGTTTTTTTCAGTATCCTTAATCTAGTGTATGTGCGTGCATGTATGTGGTGTGCAGTCACAAGTTCTGGACCCCCAGGACTTGTCTTCTATAAATCTGCTGAATTTGCATCTCTCTAAGAGCTGGGAACCCACTTCCTTTTCCTCTTTTTTAATGTCAGTTTTCTGTGATAACTCTTCTACAGTATGAAACAAAGTATTTAGTGTTAGCTCTAGGCTTATAGTTAATTTGTCTCTTCCTGAGATTGTTTGTTTAAAAAAGGAGTTGAAAAGGTTATTGTATATGCTAACTCCATTACAGGAAACATGGTAGTAATATGTCCATAACAGTCTGCTGATGGATTTCTTTTACTGAGTTGTTGATGCTAGCATTGCCTTAATGTGAAAGGTCAAAGAAAAACCAAGATGTTCAAAGTATACATTTTAAATAGTAGCATGTATTAATTTGAGAATGTGCTCCCTAAATTTATTAAAAAATTCTAGAATAGAAACCCTCTGCCACCCACACCTGACCTTCTCTATAAGTTATTTGATATTTTGGTGTATGTTTGCAAGTACAAGTTCCTTTAATGCTCCTGAACTGATACCAAATAGTTTAGTTGAACATCAGGTTCACCTGAGTGTGTCCTATGGTACTTCAAGAAATACTGGCACTTCATTCAAGCAGAGAGAACTCCTTGCAGACTCTAAATAGTGGGTAATTTCTTAATGAAGTTCATAAACCGAATGAGGAGATTACATCTTGCCATTATAAGGACTATCCTGGTATGAATCCCTTCAAACAGGAGGAGTATTATGTTATTTCTCTGCATTGCCCTGGTGTTTATCAAGTAGCTTCTTTCAATGTTACAGGTCAAGCTCGTGTTTCTATATTACTAGTTTCACAACTAAATTCTTAAATTGAGCCATGTTTTTATTCAGTTTATTGGGGATGAATATAGCACCAGTTCCTTGGCACTGAGGAAGGACAGAAAGGAAATGATAATATTGGTTCACTAAAGGTAATTTTGCCAAGTGCTTTTGGGTTTCTTTTTTTGGCAAACTCCGTGTCTTTTTGACTAAGGCACTGAATTTTGGTAGGAAGTGGTTTTTTGTTTAATTGTTTCCTTTTAAACTTTCTTGAAAAGGCCACAGAGCTGTGTATATTGGCGTTCACGTCCCATTTGGAAAGCAGGGCCGTCGACGGCACAGGCATCGTGGGCACAGGCATCACAAAAGAAAAAAAGAAAAAGAAACTGACAGAGAGGATGGCAGAGAATCTCCATCTTATGGTAAAAAATCTGTTGTGTCAGTTCGTCATGTCTTTTGAAAATGATATTGTAGTAGCTACTCTATGCTTAAATGGTGTCTGTTTTGTGTTTTCTTTTATTCTCACTAAAGTTAATGTCCTTCTGTGTATGATCAAGCAAGGATTTTATGGTTGTGTTTTATCTAATTCAGAAGTTGTTGGACTTGTTCCAGCTGTCTGCATGAATGTTCAGCAGCCTGTACTGATTAGGTTAGACTAGAGCTTCATAATACTCGTCTGTAGCATAAAAATGTGTTTAAATTAGACACCTTTATTCAGATTATGTAGTCTTGTCTTATTCTTCCTCTGTCATTCAAGATTTTCAAAACTATGAATATAGCTGCAAAGCAGCATTTGCCATACTAATTTGATCAATGAGCTGTTAAAATATGTATTTCAGTCATCTTACTGTTCTGTCTGCTAAGTTTTAAGTTTTAGACACCACACCCCAGCCCACCCCTAACCCTCAAGAGATGACAATTTTATCATATTCTCTGAAATCAAATTATTTGGCAGTACTCTTAGTAATGTCTCTTCAAGACCTCAAATCCTCTTTGAATCCTAGAGTGAAGAATGAGAAAGTTACAGTGCAATGTTCCATCAAATGTGGAGCTTCAAATGCAGACACCATGCTGTTCGCTGTCACTTTTCTATGACTAGAGCCATGTTCTTCATAAAATTATAGAATAGTTAGGGTTGGAAAGGACCTTAAGATCATCTAGTTCCAACCCCCCTGTCATTTAAACATGACACACTAAACTGTG
The DNA here is from genome assembly GCF_963264785.1 of Psittacula echo. Taxonomy (NCBI): domain Eukaryota; kingdom Metazoa; phylum Chordata; class Aves; order Psittaciformes; family Psittacidae; genus Psittacula; species Psittacula echo. The sequence goes on along the minus strand of NC_137737.1, from coordinate 23,272,461 downwards.
TCACCCAAGGCTCTGTCCAACCTGGCCTTGAACACTGTCAGGGATGGAGCATTCACAGCTTCCCTCGGCAACCCATTCCAGTGCCTCACCACCCTTTCAGTAAAGAACTTCCTCCTTATATCCAACCTAAACTTCCCCTGTTTAAGTTTGAACCCGTTACCCCGTGTCCTATCGCTACAGTCCCTGATGAAGAGTTCCTCTCCGGCATCCTTATAGACCCCCTTCAGATACTGGAAGGCTGCTATGAGGTCTCCACGCAGCCTTCTCTTCTCCAGGCTGAACAGCCCAAACTTTCTCAGCCTATCTTCATATGGGAGGTGCTCCAGTCCCCTGATCATCTTTGTGGCCCTCCTCCGGACTTGCTCCAACAGTTCCATGTCCTTTTTATGTTGAGGACACCAGAACTGCACACAATACTCCAAGTGAGGTCACATGAGAGCAGAGTAGAGGGGCAGGATCACCTCCTTTCACGTGCTGGTCACACTTCTTTTGATGCAGCCCAGGATACGGTTGGCTTTCTGGGCTGCGAGTGCACACTGCTGGCTCATGTTAAGTTTCTCTTTGACCAACACTGCCAAGTCCTTCTCCGCAGGGTATGGAATCTGAAACTAAGGAGTTTTCAAATCTGAATGCTGTGACAAGTCTGCTTTCAACATTCTCCTGCAGTTCTTAGTTTTTTGTCCATCTTCAAAACTTCCCCTTCCAAATAGAAATTATCATTTGATCTTATGTTTGTAGAAACAATCAGCTGTAGATCTTAATTGATAATGAATGTTGTTTGTATTGAAGAACTCATTTCAGAATTGAATCTCAGCCCTTTAGTTAGAGTTTACAGCACAGTGATATCATTTATTCTGTTCTCAAAGTGAAAACAAGGTTTCTAGCCGTTCAATATATTAGTTTTTCACTTTTAACCAATTTTGCTGTTGATGTTTATTTTCATATTGTTAATCTATAGAAGACGTAAAAGTACTTATGTTACATAAACATAATTTTCCAGATGTTTTCAGAAACAAAAATTTTAAAAGGGCCTCCTTTTAAAGAAATGTCCACATTTCTTTAGAAGAAGAGTAACATTTTGTTACTCTTCTGTCTTGAAGACAATATCACACTACATATTTCTAACTGAGAGCAGATTTAACTGTTAAATGGTTTTTCTTCCATAATAGAAGTATGACTTCATTTAATTGTTCAGTTTCTCCTTTTCTTCAAGACACACCATCCCAACGAGTGCAGTTTATCTTGGGTACTGAAGATGATGATGAACACATTCCCCATGATCTCTTCACTGAAATGGATGAACTTTGCTTCAGAGATGGAGAAGAATATGAATGGAAAGAAACGGCTAGGTATGCTACAAGTAGATTGTTTCAAAGTATATCTATCTTTGCCTGGTTTTTATTTAAAGAACTGCAAACCAGGTCTAAGTTAGAACTATAAGAGTTGTTCTCTCAATTCATGCTTAGCAAAACAAAACTATCAATCTTGTTCTCCAACTCTGGAAGGAGTATGGTTTCAGTATGGTTTCCCAAGAGACCCTCAGTCTTAACGGGTGCTGTGTTGACTTTCCTGAAATTGATCATGCCAAGCACTGTGAAAGGTACAGTTGTGTTTAGGTATAAATACAGGTATTCAGCCATGGAGCACAGTATCTGCAATCTTAGAAAGCTATTTGCTCTATTATTGCTGATATATTAGAATTGGATATTTCCGTACATTCTTGGGTAGTATTTGATTAATTTTTTGTATGAACGTTACAGCCACAATTATTTTTGGCCTCTATTGGTCAAGTAGCTTCCTTCTACATACACGTTTTAGTAAGTTCTTCTGTGTTCAGTACTTCTCATTACTGTATTGCATGCTGACTTTTGCATAAGTTCAATTTATATAGTGCCTGTGAGTCTGGATCAGTATCAATTTACACTTACACATATTAGTATTACCCAGCTCTTCAATGTCTCACATAGCGCCCTCGGAGGCTTAAACATGGTATTGTATTGTTTCAGACAGCTTGCCTAAAATACCAAAGAAATTGAGATATGGAAATCAAGTAATAAGGCACAAGCCCACACTGTTCACAGGAACTTGTGAATAAACAGGTATTGTTCAAACCAAAAGAAACAAAATTGGCAAAATCTGAAACAGCTGAGTGTGGTTAAAAAGCCTGATAAGATACTGTGGCTGTCAGTCATTTGGGATGTCTTAAAAAATGAAAGCTGGTAGGAGCTGATGGGATTTTCTGTTTCTTGTTGTATGGAGCCACAGGGAAGAATGGGATTGATTGCCAAATTGTGTGTCTTCCAGGAGAAATACAAAGATGTGTATGTGTTTCAGGTGGCTGAAATTTGAAGAGGATGTTGAAGATGGTGGTGATCGATGGAGCAAACCTTATGTAGCAACTCTGTCTCTGCACAGTCTCTTTGAACTGCGAAGCTGTATTCTTAATGGGACGGTCATGTTGGACATGAGAGCAAGCACATTAGATGAGATAGCAGGTTGAAGCAACACTTTTTACAACTTATTTTATTCCTAAATTTTAATCTATAACTTGAGATGTTTTTATAGTGTCTTTATATGTTCTTGAAAATCCTATATTGAGGAAACAGGTATGTGCATGCTTACTGCAGTTTTCTTCATCTGGTCCTACAAATTTTACTCACAAGGAACTACACTGCATGAGTAGGACCTTCTTTATTACATATTTTGGGATGAGGCCCAGAATTTCTCTGTATGTTCTACTTCCTGAATGTGTTTTTTGTTTTTGTTTCTACGGATGAAATATAAATATCTGCTAGAGTATTTTAGGACTTATTTGGGCGCTTTAGTACCATGATTATTGATCATAATTTGGGTGATGTTAACTTGATGCCATTAGTGCAGTTGACTGTTGCACATCTGGGTTTTGCTTGTTTTTCCACCTTTTTGAAAGGTGAGCAGAAATAAATTTTGTATGTGTTGTTTGACCTAATATGTTTGGTGTCCTCACTAATCATCACATGGTCATTTTGGATATTATAAAATCAGCTTTGAAGACTTTTTAATATAAATAAAAATATATAAATATAAAATTGACACAGATACAAATATAATCTGCTTAGGCTGCGGGTGTTTAAACTAGTTTTTCATAATTTTCATGGTATCTTTTGCTACAGGTACCACACAGTGGAATGCCTTCTTGGGAATCACACTAGGCTTAGGGCTGACCAACACGTATGTGAAGGACAGGGTGTTTTGGCATTAAAAACTCTGGCAGTGCTTGAAATGTGTCCTTGTTTTATCTTGAAGTGTTTGAAATTCGCTCAGGATATTTATATTCTCTTCCTATTTTCCTGACTTTAGTGAGCGAGAGTGTTCAATACATGCTTTTTAAAAGTAATTTTTTGGTTTATAATTTACTTTTAATTCATTTCTTAAATTAATAAAAATGACAACAAAAAAGGCAGCTGTAAAGTCACACCATGTGTGTTTCCAAACATGCAGGCTTTCTTTCCTAGCGTGAGCGTATTGCTTTCCCTTCTGAAACCTGATGTTGTTTGACGGCTGAATAGCTAGTTTTAGATGATGTTAGTAGCTTTTATTTCACACTACTTGTAAAGCATCATGTGAATCCCATGATATTTGGTAGAAAGCTTCAAGAACATAATGCATCTGAAAATGATGGAGGAGTTAGGCAGTTCATCTCATTCTTTAATAACTTCCACTTTTATATAGTTGTATACTTTCAAAATAGGAAACACTAGGTTAGGACTGTCTTAAGTCTGTTCTTCATTGTGTTTCTGTCTCTGTGTGTTCATTTTCTACTGAAGGGTTGTTTAATACATAGATGTGTTTTTTGGAAAAGGAGTCACTGTTGAAAGTTGAAGTAAATGACAGTGGACTATAAAATATTAAGTAACGTATTAAAATGATGCTACTAGCAAATTTTATCTTGGATCTGCATGTTGTGCTTTCCTTAACCTCACATTTGCTTGTTTAGTGAAATCTTTGAAAATGTTTTGTGGATTCTTGAAGATGACTTTGCTAAGGAAAATACTTTTCTTTTTACATAGATTGCCCTTTTTTTTTTTTTTTTTAATTATTATTTGATGCAACTGCACTTCTTGAATGTAGTGGAGGAGTGATTTGATAGCAATGTATATAATTTTTGTTGTTATTATGCAGATATGGTTTTGGACAACATGATTGCCTCTGGCCAGCTGGATGAATCCATAAGGGAGAACGTGAGACAGGCTCTTCTGAAAAGGCACCATCATCAGAACGAGAAAAAGTTCAGCAATCGGATTCCCCTGGTTCGGTCTTTTGCAGATATAGGCAAGAAACATTCTGACCCTCACTTGCTTGAAAGAAATGGTGAGAGAAGTTGTAGCATCCAGTTTGTTCTAACATGTTAAATAATATTCTCACTGGGAGATGAAGGAAAACTCGGTAATAGCAGGAAAGCGTTTCCTTCTTGATAAGTAAGCAAAGAACTAATGATAACAGTGCGTGCTATATGTAGCTGTGCTTGATGTTTCCATATATTTTTGACTTCACTCATTCTGCTACTGCCTGTATACATAGCATGCATTAGTGTTTTGAAGTACAGAAATAGACCTACATTGGTCCTAACGTTTCTTAGGATATGCTCGAATGAAATGTGTAATCTTTGAGGTATTTCAGCATCGTGGCATAGCTTTATGTTTATCAGATGGATCCTACTTGTTTATTCAGTCTTTATACTAGGGATTTGTTGTTGTGTCGTGAGTTCAGTGATGCTGACAATTGCTGTGTTTTAATCCGGTATTAATATAACTAGAAAAAGTTCACTGTGCTAATGGTGGAGAAACTACTTTTAGCTGGAGAACTGTTTTTTACCTTGTATTCTAGAGAGGGTTTAATGGGGAAGAAAGGAATCCAAAACCTAGGAAGCTATTAGCAACCTTTTTTATAGGCTGTACCACTTCTTTTATTCAACCAGTTCCTAAAAATATGCTGGAATATTAAAATATTTACTCTAGATATCCAGTTGCAAAGTCCAAGTGGCAATATATACTGCAGAAAAGCATACTTTATTCTTGTATTTCTTATGGCCACTACTTCAATTTCTGTCCTTTGTTTTCTTTTTGCTATGCATTGACATGCATACTATTTCAATGGAAATTTTTTAGTCTAGTGAAAACTTAGTACAGATTTCATGAATCACTCCTTGAAGTGAGATTCCTTTCCTGTCTTGAAAGATGCTTAATTACTTACATGTTCCATTTAGTTAAGTGCTGGTTGGGAGGGACTTCTCAGTTTGGTACTTAGTTGGATTATGCTCCAGCAAAAGACCCGGCTTGTTGATACTTTGTTAGCTAGTGCATGTATGATGCATGCATAAATATTTCCATGATAGTTTTAGAATTATTTTTTCTAGAATGAAAATACAACTAATTTATATAAGAACATAGTTCCTCCTGTGACTTCTGACTTCCCCGTTTTCTTCAGCAAACATGAATTTTCACATAGAAACGTGGTTGTACCTATCCTTGAATACTTGTATCCCAAACTGTAATGCTCAGAATTTTGTATTCAAGGTCTGTTGCTTGTCAGTTCCTTTTCATGTGTCACTTCCATTTTCCAGTGTATTTTATTCCTAATACTGTTCCCACAACAGAATATTGGATAGATGCTCAAATAAGAAACCAGTATAACATGATTAATTCTTTGCCAGCGTGTACCAATTTACTTTTTCTTTATAATCCTATGGTTACCCTCTAATAGGCTGGTAAACCAAACCAGTTTGGTTTGCATATGTGCATAATACCTTTTAGGGCCCTTATTACACCTGTGTGTTAGGATATCTCATTTTCATGATTCATCACAGATATACTGGCAGAAGTCTAGTTATTAATGTAGTGATTAATGTGGATAAAATCAACCAGTTTGCTGGTCCCCTTGTCTTTACTGTGCTGCGGTTTTAATAGTTGATCTTTGAGGTTTTTGTTCTCAATTTAAATCAAGTTTGTATCTGTAGGATCCACTCTTCCATTGTTGGAGGGGGGGGAAAATGTATGTGACTTTTACCTAGGCATACTTTCCATGCCTCTTCCTTGTAAGTTATTGTAGAGTTGTTCAACGTGTCAGTCTCTGTAGTGCCTAGTGTAAATGTGAGACTAAATGTGTCTAGTTTGCTGTTCCCTTGCTTGATGGTGTGGTATGTGAAAACAGCATGTTTTTGATTTCAGGGATTGTAGGAGAAGTAATCAGTACTCTGCTTGAGGAGACTGCCATCCCAGGAAAAGTATTTGTGGTTTTGTGAGAGGAATGGTATCGCTAAACCTTCTAATGGAAGTACTGATATGAGGATAAACATTCTTTTCCTGTTTAATGAAGAACTGAAATCCATTACAAACTTAAATCTGAGGGCAACATGACAAGACTATGTTCTCTTTATATGAAATTAGAGGGACAGTGAAAGTGGATAGGGCAAGAAAAGTAACAGTGAATTTTGGATCATGATTTTATGCAGTTTGGGAACTTTGGTAAGTCACAGCAAGAAGAAATGCAGAAGGGATAATGCATTTCCTCATGCCCTCTTCAAAAATACTTATTGAGACTACAGCTGACTAGAAAACTTATTATTAAACCTAAACTTTTATTGGAAGACAGTTGCATTTAACATGATTAGATATGCTTGATCATGTTCATTTTGAAATATTTCAATTTTAAAAATAAGTTTTTGTATATAATGGGTACAGTTAACTGAAGTCTTGTAATGTTTTGGCTGCTAATGATTTTTTTGAATGTAGTTTTTGGATGGCACTAAAGGTAGCTGCTGTGCAATGTGGAATAAGAAATCCCTCCAGGAAAATTTAAAGAGTCAGTTTTAAGAGATACAGTTTTCTTTTTTTTTTTTTGTTATATTAAAAAATAATACTGACTTTAAGATAATATCTTCTCCCACATATCTTTGCCATTCTAATTAGTATTATTGGTAATTCTTGAGACTTTCCTGTTGTGTGAAATCAGATTTGCTTTTTTCAATTGTCTTATTTGCATGAGTATGACTCTTTTTGCCCATAAACCCTGCAATTTACTATGTAAATTGTTAATGCATATTTGTGTCTGTGTTGTTTTCTAGTGTGGCCCTGTTCTAAGCCTCATGGTGTTTCATTTGTTTTATCTTGGGGGAAGGCCTTTCAGCCTCCCGCCACTCTTTGCGAACAGGTCTCTCTGCCTCAAATATTTCCCTGAGAGGAGAAAACCGTTTGTCAGTTCTTCTCAATTACCTTCTTCCTTCTTCGAGAGCTGGAACCCCGTCAGCCTCAAGGTGTACAACCCCTATAACTACCCCTCAAAACACACCACCCTCCAGTCCTACCTGCAGCCACCTGCCAACCACAAGTGCCCAGCCACTGCAGGGCAAGGAATTGCTGGTGTCACCTGCCAGTGATGATATTCCTTCAGTAATAATCCACCCACCTGAGGAGGACTTAGAAGTGCAGGAAAGCCATGAAAAGAAGACAAAGGAAAATACTGACAAAACACCAGGCAACTATTGCAATCTAAGCTGTCCGTGTGTGATGCTGTCTGCATCTGGATCACTTGCATTGTGATGTTTTTGGCACATAACTTTGGCACAAAGGAATATGTGATAACTGTTACTTTTGCCTGCATGTTTTATTTATTCTCAGTTGTGACTATTTCCTTGTTTGGCATTTTTAACTTTTTAGCTTTTAACAAAAGCCAGCAAAAAAAGAACAATGTTTAATTAACCTTCATTTGTGTAATTTAAAGAAGAATAATGTTTTTAAAATGTAACATATAAGCAAAATGTCAAAAATGGTGGCCTTTTCCTTTCACTCACCTACAGTCCGTGTCAGGTTTTGCTTTGCTGGGTTTTTTTGTCAGTGATTGAGTTAGTATTTTAAACCAGTGTTTGATATCCTCAGAGCCGAAGATGTAGTGAAGTATTAGAGATGAATATGAAAAGAATTAGGGAAGATAAAATTATCAGTGATGTTCCTAGCTTACTTGTATCATGAAGTCTTTAAGCAGTTTTCTTTTTGCTTTTGTTTTTTTAAAAACAAGGGCCATTAAAAACAGTGGCAGTTTATGATGAAACTGGCAGGTTCAGTTCATCTAAAACTGTTTTCAGGTAGCTATACATTAGTGCTCTGCGTCAGTATCTGACACTTGATCATTATTTTGTTGTGTTAGATACGCAAAATATGGTAAGGTAGGTAAGCGTAGGTTTGTAGATCAGAGCTCAGCAATTTATTAATTTTTTGCCTTGCAAAGCTATTGTTCTTTGCATGTTAAAAGGTATGTGGATGTATAGGTAAGTTGAAAGAAAGGATGGATAAGTTCTGACAGCTTCTTTAGTAGTTTTTCCTAAATATTTAACTTGTGCATTCTGCATGCATACTGCTATGCTTCCTTTACTTTTGCAAAATTATCACTTATTTGGAGACTTCAGGATTCTTCTAGATAGATAATGGTTTTAAGATCATTTCTTTTAGCCTTTAAGCTCCTCCTGGGGGTGGGGAGGGTTAGGGTGTGGGGTGTTTTTCTTGGTTTCCTTCTTCACTTGTTTAACAAGTAAGAGCACACTTGTATCTAGCAGTGAAAACATGCTGACAGAGAAAAGGCTGTGGTTATCTCTCTTCACATTTTGCAACCGAATCACTGAGAAGCAAAGAGCAAGCGAAGTTGTAGGCTGTCGTATTGAGTTGGAGTAGGGGTCTATCTTTACTTAAATTCAGGAAAGCAAACAGAAGGCTCTTTCACTTCTTTATGGGAAAATACAAGAATTAAGATTATTCTCTCTCATGGGCGATCTTTCAAAGGTAATAAAAAACCAGAACTAAACCAGCTGTAATCAGTCATCCAGTTCTTACTTTTCTACTCATCTGACAGGATGACTCATGCCAGCAAGGTCTTTAGAACCCAAGAGAAGGCAAACAAATGAAGATCAAATACTTGATGCCCTAACATACCACTAATAGAGCTTTTTGATACCACTAACAGAGCTTTCCACCAGAATCTCCAAGTCATGTTCAAATTACTTTTGTGCCTTTATGTTTCTCATAAAGGAAGAATCTGAAGGGATGATTTCCCAGTTAATCCATAAATGAAAGTCTTTCCAGAGAAAGATGAACACCAATAATGATGGAAGACATTTTTGTTTTCTGGGTTTTTTCCCCCCTTTTTTTAATTCAAGAAGTCGTCTGAACAGAGAGACACATTTTCTGTAGACTTGCCTTTGAAGACATTCTCAGACTATGACTTTGGGGCTGCAGTTGGACTAATCTGATTATTACTTCCTGGCCCTGCTGGGTGCACTATTTCTGATACAGACCAGGATGCTGCTGGTTTTCTTGGCTGCCAGGACACAAGCTGGCTCATGTTCAGCCAGCCTTCAGTCAGCACACCCAGATCGTTTTCTGCCAGGCAACTTTCCAGCCACTCTTCCCCAAGCCATTGGTCCATTCCACTATAAGTTACGGTTTGTATTCCCTCTCTAGTAATTTAGAATATTGCAATCTGAATACTTTTTCCACATCTGTATAATTGAGTTTGCCTCCTGTGAGCATTAGGAACCATGTTAATTTTGTAATAGGTGGTTTTCTTCTGTGTAGCATTCATCTATCTTTGACCTTGTGCTATTAAGACTTTATTTTTGGTCTTTATAAATAGCTGGAAGGTTACTGAACTTAATGTGAATTACTGTAAAAGGATGGAAGAGGGGGGCCGCTTTCAGTCTACCGCTTTTCATCAACCGATCATCAGTCTGTAACAGGTCCAGATATTGTTCTTCTTTTGTCATCAGTTGAAGAACAGCTTTTGTTTTCCCATCTTTGAAACTGTTGATAATGAATTCCATAGATAGAGCTAGGAAGAGGGAGAGCTGTGTGACAGCTGAAGGTGAACACTCTTAATTCCCCAGTATCATTAAGCTTTCTTAATGTCTGTGAACAAGAGCAAAGTGTCTTGTTTTAAGAAGTCTTTTGGTTCACTGATAAATGTACATTAAAACTGAGTAAGATAATATTTAGAACAGCTTTGCTTTTACAATAATAACATACTGAAAATTGTAATTCAGAAAGTTGTACATATTTGTCTTCTAAGAGCAATTTTAATATTTTTCACATTAAGGCTCATAGGAATTTAGTTTTAAAAATTGATTTTTATTTCCTTAAATACAAATATAGTGTGAGTTTGTATTTGCAAGTTTTGTGTTTCATAAACTTTGCCTATATAAACACAATTATGTTTGAATAATCCTGCTTAGGTGTTGAACTGCTCTTATTTCCTTGACGTATTTATTTTTACCTGAAGTAGAGAAGTGAGGCAAATGTCTGTATTATTCTTGCTTTCTTTTTCCAGTAGATAACGTCCATTAGATTTTTATGATCACAGTAGTAAACTAAGAGTAGTTGGCTAAAAAAAATGCACATGACCTTTAGTGAAGATGTAGTTTTCAGTATTTAACTTGAGTGATCTTAGGGTGTTTTAATCCAGACTTATTCAAGACTTGATCAACTGTTGTCTTTCGAAGGAGACAGGTGGTATATCTGCCCAACTAGCAACATCAAGAAGAGAACTGTGTATTTTTAAAGATCCCATTGGTGGCTTTAGGAAAATTAGATTAATTTCTCTGTCTTCAGTCCAGAAAAATTACTAGGTAGACTTCCTTTTAGCAGTAGCCTTTGAGTTTGTATCTACTGAACTGGAAAGGAGAAGAAAAGTTGTTCCATTAGTGAGAGATTTCAGTAAAAGTATTTCACAATTAGAGGTGATAATATCAGACTGATTGATATACATAATGAAGCAGTATCATATGGAAATGCTTGATCAGGTCTGAAAACTTAGTCGTCTTCTCATGTGAGCAGAGCAGTCTGTCCAGCTGCAAGACTAGCAGAAGGAAAGCTATTTACACGTGGTTTAAAATCAGAAGGATGTTCTTGTATTGGTGCCAAAACTTGTGAATCTTGACTGTGACTGGTTGGAGAAATTTTGAAGGCAAACCTTTTAGAAGAATTGGTATCACTGAAATACATTAGTGTATGCTAATGTGTAGAATCCTTATTTTCTATTCTTCTCTTTGGTTGTCTATCCACATTTTGTTCTAGTCTGCTTGCTCTTGCTCACAGAGCATTTGTGTAAAGGGCAAAATGATGCATTATTGTTCATCTTTCATCAGTTACCTTTATTGTTATATGGGGGGGGAACGTGAAAAAAGTTTGTGTGTATCCACTTTCACATTACGCTCTTCTGCAACAACTGCTTAATATTTCTGTTCTATTTCTGGTCCTACAAATACATTTTAACATCAACTCTTATGCACTTAAAAGGCTCTGAACAGCTGATTTCGCAGGTGATTGGTTGCTGTTAGTCATTCTTGTGAATAACGCATACATCTTGGAGCAGGAGGGTAGAATTGTGACTGCTTTGTTGTTTTTTTTTCCCTAGCTTACTTAATGTTGTATTTCTAGTGTTAGCTAATTACTTGTGCATGTTAGGATTCACAAAGAAAATGACAGCTTACTAACTTCATTTGGTTTTTGCTTCAGGAAAAGCTATCCACACCACTTACATCCCTATGAACTGTAAGAATGAAAATTAATGGTAAAGGCTTGGGCCTGCATGTTTCTTTGATATGATGGCTCTTTGAATGAGGGTGTTTGTTTTTGGTGGGTTTTTTTTTTTATTTATTTTTTTTTTTATTATTTTTTATTTTTAACTGAATTAGAGAATCAAAGTTAATTCGGTTATCATTTGAAATGCTCAAAAAGTCAAATTACTGAATTATAAACACAGATGGATGCAATTAGTTATGCAGTAGTACTTAAGATAGAACAATAGCCAACAGGTAGCCAAGTGAGGACTTCAGTTTTATCTTGACTTGAGTGATGCTTGGCCTAAATACAAACTTTCTGCATGTAATACAGTGTTGAGACTTTTGCTCTTTGTCCAATGTGGGTTTGAAAGCATGTTAAAGCATGATTTTATCGCCATATCTTAAAGGTCTAGTGTAGACAAGCAAGGCCAAATGCACTTTTAGTGCATGTTAGACTGGACAAGTAAAAGCTCTGTGCAAAAGATGGGATTTGGGCTTGGTTATGCATGCCTAGACCAGCTTTTAAATGTTAGTTGGGAAGGGATAGCCATGGCACAATATGGAATTCAGGTGTACGAACACCTGGGTTATTTGCCTTTTGCACCCTTAATGAACCAGGAATTCACTGTTGCTAATAGCATGGCAAGCTACATAAAACAGTTTTGTCTTGAAGCAGGTGCCAAAAGGAAGCTGTATGTTTAATAGCTTCATTGCACATGCCTCTTCAGCTAATGTGTTAAGAGACACCATCTCGTATAGAAATATCTGGTGAGGTCAATACTTGGAGCTTTGGTTTGTAGATGGGAATCATGGTTTGCAAGCTGTCTATCCTTCATGTAGTACACAATTTATTTGTGCAAGTTAGTTAACTACTGGGGTAGTGTTCCTTGTAGTTGTAATCTGTGGCTTGCCAAGGCTTTTACATTTGAAATAACTCCTATAGAGAAGACTAGGGAGCAGAGGTGTCGCTTTTTGTGTTTGAGGACTTCTAAATATAGCAAAGATGCTGTCTGCTGTCTACTAGAGCAGTTACGATTAAACGTTCAACAGTTGTTATTTTTTTTCTGCACTTAAAGTAGCTCTTATTTACTGGTGACTGTTCTGCAAATGGCCATCATTTGGGCAATACTTACATTTTTTAATGATGTCATTATTTTGACAACACAGTGACTTGTTAATGTTGCATTTATGATACTAATGTAGGCCACCCTTACTGAATAACTTGCACATTTGCTTTAAGCAAGCTGCCACATTGAGTGTTGGTAATGTCGAATACTTGGTTCACTTTGTACACCGTTTTGAACTTGCCCCTTTTGTTTTAATTTAGGGCTGTTAGCATCTCCACAATCAGCACCTGGAAATTTAGACACTGGGAAAAGTGGAGAGGTTAAAGGTACCGGGGCAGGAGGAAGCAGAGAAAATAGCACGGTTGATTTTAGTAAAGTAAGTAACCTTAATGTTTAGCACAAAATAACTATGTAACAAAAAATGTGGTTATAACTTCCCTCTTATTTACAACTAAGAAACATATAGGTACACACGTGTAAGAGTGTACACAAGACATACGTACTTAGCTGTAACTTGTATGTACAAGTGCCACAATACAGTGTAGGCTAAACATGTCAAATGTATTTGAAAGCCCTCCCAGTGGGACGGAACTTTGTTTCCTTTGATCTTTTCATTATTATGGTAACTTCATGAGTACAGTTGCTGTACTTTCTCATGCAGAGGGAAGTATTTTCAGATTTGCTATAAAGACTCTTATAAAAACAATATTATAGATAGTGTTGTAACATTTTCCCTAGGACAGACTTTCTGGGATTTTTTTGTAAAGAGGGCTTTGAAAGGAAATTTGTTTTGTATGTTTTATGAGTTTGCTGTAGAAAAGTTATTATTGTACATCTTAATCATTAGGAGCATACAATACCACTTTCTGAAGGAAATCTTGTGCCATACTGTAAATCCTTTGTGTTTCTTTCATAATTTAAATTTTCTGGGCAAGTTCCATCTGTGAAACACTACGAAAATTGGTTAATTATGCTTAAGGAAAGCTAACTTACACCGTAGTTCACATCTAATCCTGGCAGGGGCCATATATTCCTGCTTCTCTGTCACAGTTTTTGTTTTTGCTTGGCGTGTCCTTCTGTACACCTGCCTTGTCTCCTGTTGGGCAGAAGTCAGCCTCCTGGCACTGTAGTTGTGGCACACTTGGTGTGGGACTCAAGAGGCCACCCGTAAGTTCTCTAGATAGCCATGTAAGTGCTGCTTGTGTTTATGTGAACAGAGTTCATGTGCTGTACCATTTTCTAATGCTGTTCTATAATTACTTACAGAAACGAATGTCAGTATTTTTAGCCATCATATTCTTCATGAATGAAGACAAACATACAAATTATGTTTCAAAATTATGACCTATTTGAAATATACAGCTGTGAAACAACTGTTTGCATTCTAGAAACCATGTGTAATTACATGAACTCTCCTTAGTTAATTTCGTGTGTAGATTTTATTATGTCCTATCACAAAATGTTTGTTATGATAAGCAATATTAGAAAGGTGGTTTTGCAGTTTGGAGTCTTCTAGAATATGGTAGGTAGTAGTAATTCTGACTTCTAGAAAACAGTTTATTAGTTGACTGCCTGACGTTTTCTGCATATGTTTGTCTTTTCTGTACTGTGGGATATATAATTTGCCTTTGTAGCACAGATGTCTAGTAAATACTGATAAACTTATGAAAGGGAATAAACACTTGTTTCATCTTTGTATGAATAGGTTGATATGAACTTCATGAGGAAAATACCTGCAGGAGCAGAAGCGTCAAATGTGTTAGTGGGAGAAGTAGACTTTTTAGAAAGACCTATTATTGCTTTTGTGAGGCTCTCCCCAGCTGTGCTGCTCTCAGGTCTCACAGAAGTTCCGGTTCCTACACGGTAAATAACTGCTTAGAAAGTCTGGCTTTACTTACACAAGATGATAATATTTAACATCTCAAAAGTTATACCTTTTTATACCTACTGTATTAAGCTCAAGAAATGTAAACTTTTGTTTAACATGATGTCAGTCATTTGGTACCAAATTTAAAGGAATGAGATCCACCATAAAGTCTCTGAATGTGTTAAATGTATATAATGATGCTGTTTTAAACAAGTGCGGAAGCTGAAATTGATAGTTGACCTGGAGTAAAAGCAGTGAATTTTCCAAACTTGTGTTGCCATTTTAAATATCAGTATGAAGATTGCTATAGATCCCTTCAGCATGGCACAGAGTGGCAGTGAGAAAGAGTCCACAAAGTCTGAAAGTCTGTCTAATTCGAAACTATGCTCATTGTATAGAAATATTCTGTATGTGAATTACCTCAGTGGTGGAAAAACTTGTTTTTTCAATTACATGCCCAAATCTACGTAGCTAACACTGGGGTAACCAATCTGCAGCCAATACATTGAATTAGTTTTCAATCTGCAATATGCTATCCTTCCTGGTGCACCTACCCTCATTCCCCTGATATCATGGGTCTCACAGTATACTGTGGGTAATTTACCACAGATCATCAAACATCAAAATGCAGGTCCCATGATAAAGATGGCAGGTTGTTTTGTCAGTCATCATAGAAGGCACTTCATTTTCTGTGCACATTGATGTGTTGGTCTGTTCTGTGGTGTTTGGCATAAATTTGTACATTTATGTGTTTTAGTGGTTTTCTTTTTAATATTTTAAAATTATCAAAGTGCTTGCTTAGTGATTTTCAATTTATACACTCTTACTGAAAGGCAAAAATAATCTTAGCAATATTCTATAAATAAACAGGAGAATATTCAGAGACTAGTTGCTCATAATGTTTCTTGGGGTTCCAGAATTTCTGCATACGGATTATTGTATTAATGTAGCTAAAATTATCCTGTCCTAAATTTTTCAGAATGGTTTAGACTTGCAGATTTGGAATAGCATACTTGGTTCTAAAGATGCAGTTTCAGTTTCAGGTAGGACAGTCACCTTGCAAAGGAAAGATAACATTGAGCTTTTTGTACTGTATGGGGAAAGAAGGCACTACTTTTTTAAAGTATGTTGTCTGTACTTAGAAATTTTATTTTCATGGAGTATAGGAAGAAGGTCATGAAAACGATTACGGAGGTTCACTGCTTTGTATCCTTTTGAATTTATAAGATACTAATCCTGTTTGGTGGTGTAATAACTGTTATTCTGATTGGAAATGGAGACTGTTAACATACGGTGTGACCCACACGCAGATTGAATTCGCTTCCCAAAATGTCACTTTTGCCTTCTTAGGTAGTCAAAGTACAGACTCTCTTCCACTGATACAGGACCAGGATATGTCTGTATGAGTATGCTCAGTGTGTTGCTTGAAATATATCAATGTGTCTGTTGTGTGACAAGCCCTGTCACAGCAAGTAAGAGGGATTTAACTCCCATGCTGATCGATCATCAGAGAGGCTAGAGAAGGTCATAAAGCTCCTGGGCCCTCACTAAAAAAGTCTTTGCCAGTGGGAATGTCAGAAATGCGTATAACTTGGAGGAAATATCCATTGAGCTCTAGCCTGTGGATTTCTACTACATATCAGGCATTATAAGAACTTGAAAAATTAGGCTTAATTGGGAAGCTTTTGGAGTAATTTTGGTTCAGGATTTGAGTTCCTTTTATTAATGACTTTGAGACCAACCTTTTCTTAGTCTTGAAGCAGTCTTTACGATCTGAAATGGTGAGGAGGGTTTTTACTTCACTGCTAAATTTTCTTTAAGCATTAGTTTGAAAACCCCCTCTGAGGTATATTCAATTGAGTCAGCTGTATTCTTGATTGCTCTCTCCACAGGTTTTTGTTTTTGTTGCTGGGACCAGCAGGAAAAGCTCCACAGTACCATGAAATTGGAAGATCAATAGCAACACTTATGACAGATGATGTGAGTGATATATTTTAAACACTTGTGATTAAAGAACTCTATAATAACGTGCTTACCAACTGTTTTTAATTAAAATATTCTGGAGTGCAGGGGTAAAAACACCCCACCCCCCAGACTGGTTACGTAATTTTACAGTTTTCCATTTATTTCTTGTGTTAGTGAAGTAGATAATGGTAAATTAATTTTTCCTCTTATCTTTCTTGAAGAAAATGTATTTCTGAAAAAATTGTAGCTTTGGTGTATAGATTTCCTGTTTGTCTTAAATTAGGAAATTGAACTATTAAGTGAAACTGAGCCTGTTATGAATCTCTTGTGTTTCTAAAAGGACACAGCAAACTGCCCAAGTGTTCTGGACAGTAAGTTTAAGAATGTGATAGAGTCATCAGAGATCTCTTTTGAATCAAAGTGATGTCAAATAATTAAAATTAGGATTTTACTAGGCATCTTGAAGTCATATGCTTAGCCCTGGTGAATGGTTTTGAAGAGCCCTGGGGCAATTCGGATTTTAAAGACTAATGTTATCTTACTGAGCAAAATTAGAATGTTTTAATTCTGACTTCCCATTGAGCACCACCTATTGAGTTGCTGATAATTATTAGGGCTATCAAGCAGAAATTCTAAGGTTTCTTTACTCTAGAACAGTTTAAAGTTGGAAATGTAAACCAGAAATTGGTCACTTTACAATTGGCTTCTAGTCTGTTAATGCAGTACTTGTACAGTGTGAGAACTGAATATTAAAAGCTTTAGTTGCCACTTCTAATTTTTAAGGCAGCTCTTAATGCGAAAGTATGCAACTAAAGTAAAAGCCTAACTTTTGAGGACCTTTAAAAAATATTCTGTGCCTTTTAAAAAATAGTGAAGTGTTCCTTGTAATCACATCCTCTTTCAAAAAATCAAACCACCACCACTGTTTCGTAATTTCTTCTTGTAGGTTTTCCATGATGTTGCCTATAAAGCAAAAGACCGAAATGATTTGTTGTCAGGAATTGATGAATTTTTAGACCAAGTGACAGTCTTGCCTCCAGGAGAGTGGGATCCATCTATACGAATTGAACCACCAAAAAGTGTTCCTTCCCAGGTAATGTTACAAAAACATGCACGTAAATTGTGTACTGAATATATACTTCAGTAGAGCATCAGGAGAGTCCCCACATTTGGGAAGAAAAAGTGGATTATCCATATAAGTGAATACCAGAACAATCAGAGAAACAAAAAAAGTGTTGATCCATTTCCTTCTATACTTTTAAGTAAGTTGTATTTACTGTATTTCCTTTTATAATACTGAAATGAGTTTCTGTGAGATCTAGGAGAATTGGTCAGAAATTGCACCTTAGTGCATACTATAAATTTGATTATTAATCAAAGAATGATCAGCAAGAATATTGTAATTCTTCTAAAAACTTTTATTTGCATACAGCATTTATTGAAATGTTGTAATGTGTATTGGCTAGCATATAATGTTCACAGAATGTTTATAAACTGGATCATATTGCTCAGTTGTGGCGCAAGCTTAGAATTAGAGCCAGGGCAAAGCTGGACCTTAGAGGGGCTCTGATTTCTTCCCTTTCTTCTTCTTCACAGTTGAGGGGAATTGCTGCTGCCAGGATCAAAAGTGCTCTCGATTCAGAAGGTTGACATTGGTGTTGAATCCAGTGGTGGTTTAGGGATGTGGGTGGAATGGAATGGGTGACAGCAGCACAGTCTGTTCAAGAATAGCCTGAAGCTACCACTTAACTTTTTTCCAAAATAAGCAGGGCTTAGGGCTTTTTGCAAGGCAAGCTGGGCTGAGAAATTTATGAGGAGCTCGTGAGCAGCTTGCTTAATAGGGGAATGGCTTCTCATTTATACGGGAATGACTTCTTACTTGCACTTCAGCTAAACACTGTGTGTGTCAAAAAGTGAGGTCAGTTTCTGTTGGAAGCGAGAGGCCTCTGCTCTGGAAATGATTGAGGTAGGGGGAAAAGAAACCTAAAACTTTCTAGGCAATCATGGTTGAGCCTCTGCTGTGTTTTGAAAAGGTAGCCCTTTTTTCATCATGTTTCAGGGACATATTTCTTGTAGAAAGAGGGAAGATAGGGTTGTGCAAGGTACTACTAGTAAGAGCTTTTGGGGAGTTTTGTACAGTTGTAGTTGTCTGTATTCAGGATGACTTTGGCAAATGGAGGACTGCTGATAAACTGGGAACATGTTGAAGGTTTGGGAGGCATAGAGTCTCTGCATGCTGTCTTTGAATTATACTTCTTAGTGTAAAGGCACTCTGAAAGTATGACATTTTTCTTTTCTTTTTCCCCCACCTTTACCGCCCCCAGGAGAAAAGGAAGGCACCTAAATTTCCAAATGGATCTACTGCTACAGGAGAGACTCTCAAAGAAGAAGGCCATCATGCTGGACCTGAACTTGAGAGAACTGGAAGGTGTGTTCACTTTCCTAAATACTAGCTGCCATAAAGAAATAAAAGTAATAAACCTTCACAGTTTTTAATGGTGACCTTTGAACATAAAAAATAATGGTAGAAGTGTCAGAGCGCATCCTTTTTCCTTTTCAAGTGTTGAATTCTTGCCTATAAATGCCAATCCCTTAAAGCATTTTCAAGCCTGTGGCAATGTTTCTCAACACATTTGCGAAGGATTTTGTATAAGATGCTGCCTAATTTAACTAACTGACTCTAAGAGTTTGGCTTTATGTTTTAATTGTCAAGAGTATGCAACTATCACAATTGTAGCAGAAATATGCAATTTTCAGTATTGGGCTAGGTACTAAAAATTTCAATTTTTTTTTTTTTTTTTTAAGAAATACACGTTTTCTTAAACATGTATGAAATGGAACATCCAGCGATATATAAAGGGGAAAAAAATACTTTGGTATTGGTTATGTTTTGGATTTGGTCAGGTTTCTTTTAGATCTAAACTAAAATTGAAGGAATTCCTTTCAGTTGACTTGCATTGTTATTCCCAGTTTATTCTGAAATACTTGCTAAAAAAGTCCAACATTGGAAATATCTGGTTAAGATTAAACCTTAATGTCTCATATGAGAGTATGGATTAAATCAACTGAGAAATTCTGAAAAATATGTACAATGATGTTATCCCCAAAATAATGAACTTCCAAATGAAATGCATCTTTCTCATACCTTTGCAAGAAGGACTTTACAACATTTGTGTTGATTTTTACTATTTTGGCCTTGTTATACTTAACTTTTGCTGTTTTGCAGACAGTATGTGGAGCTGAGAGGTTAATTTCTGCCCACAGTTATTGTTAGATGAGACTCTTGGTTTTTTTTAGGAATGGAATATTAAATTATTTTTTTTATAATTCAAAATAATTTTTTTTTTTTTTGTAGGTGCAAATTAAACCTAGTATTTTGGAATCTTGTAAATTTTTTGGAAACTGACAAAAGCTTTTTAATTTCTTGCGAGTAATTTACTCAATTGAACTGACATATGTTTGATTTTTGTATTTCCATTTTAGCATATCTCTATACTCCAGGTGAAAACACTGTTAAAAATAGTAGACCTAAATTTATTTATGGATCTAACTGTATGCATGTAGAGAATTTGAATCAGCTTACTGAAGTAGTGATGTTGAAATGTGTCAATGCAGTGGTCTTGGTTGAGGCTTAGTACGTTTCTTCTGTTCCTTCTTTTGAATGTTTTAAGACAGATTTGACTTAAAGCGTTATTTAGGTAAAAGCACTTGCAAAGATAATTTTTTCAGTATCTAGCCCATATACAAAAATACCTAGCCAGCTTTTAAAAATGTGGATAACCTGCTTGATTATATTTAGAATACTACTGAAATGGAATAGATAAGATTCTCATTTACATTTTAAACTGTTATGATTTAATCTGGATTATGAAATAGCTAATTTGTGCTGGCAGTAGGCACTGGCAGTCATGTGTAGCCCATAGTTTTGAACTAGCTAGAATCCTCTAGTGTACAGTTTGACGAGTTTCATCTCACCTATTTAGGCTTTTTGGTGGTTTGATACTTGACATCCAAAGGAAAGCACCTTTTTTCTTGAGTGACTTCAAGGATGCATTAAGCCTGCAGTGCCTGGCCTCGATTCTTTTCCTATACTGTGCCTGTATGTCTCCTGTAATCACTTTTGGAGGGCTCCTGGGAGAAGCTACACAAGGCAGAATAGTGAGTACAAAGAATGGTAGTGGCCAGGCTTTTAGACCTTCAGAGGCAAGTCACTGTGTGCATTTGTCTCATTTATTTATACTTGTATTTGAAGAATTTACCCACAGCACTTGATTAGCCTGCCCCAAAGCAGATCTTCCCCAAAAGGTAATTGCTGTGGAAAATGTGGGGAACCCATGTGAACAGGAGAAGATGCACAGTGGAGGTAAAAAAATGTTTATCCTGCCTTATTGGATGAATGGCTTTCATGAATTGAGAAAAGGCTTGCATTGCCTTCTTTTTGGCTACGTAAAATAATGAATAGTAGTAAAGGTGCACCATCCCACTAGGCCTACTTTAGGCAAAGTCAGAAGCTCAAGGTGGATAGTCAAGAGCATGTATTGGCCTTGAGTAGTAGGCCTATGAGGATGATAATGCCTGCAGTGTATGGGTAGCAGTCAATTGTGTATTTAAGTAATGGACAGGATATGCATATGCTTTCACTAATGGTATGTTGTGAACTATAAAGTGGCTAAGGTTTATGAGCAGAAAATACTCTTAATTGTAAATGACTTTAATATAAACCATACACGTACAAAATTTTGGTAGTGTTAATGTTGGGCAGCAGATAACTGGTTTTGGGGGCAGGGAAAGAATACTTAAAATCACCAGTGTTAATAACTTAGTATTTTTGTTGATTGGCTTGTGAATTAACTAGTCTGAAGTGTATTTTCTGTTTGTAAATCTGTCATGAAGAAACAAGGCTCTGTCCTCTTGGGGGAAGTAAAGATGTATTTAGACATCTCCTTTACAAATTTTAAGGTTCTGGTAAAGCTTATGGTGCTATAAAAATCATTCTGATACTTAGATCAAGTTCTTTAAGTTTGTATTATATTAAAATTTAGTTAACTGTTATGTCTGTTTCAAGTAGTGCTGTTGACTCAGGTTTTTTGTTTATTGATGTAGCACTTCAAGCTGATGGCAAATGCCAAAATAAATTATATCGTTCTATGTGCTGTTTTTGCCACTGTAAATGTAGGAATGGTTATCAAAATGTTGATGTAACTTTTGAATGTGCGTTATGTATAATTATGAACATATGCTCCTTTTAAAGCTTGATTCTTAAACACCTTCTTTCTTTTAGCTATCTGGAATTGTTTGCGGGTTTGTTGCTGCCTTCAGATACTTGGTGTGCATCATTGAATATAAAATTTAGTTACTGCACACACATGTTCAAGCACAGTAGCTGACACTGTAAGGTACACAGTTTGTCTTTGAAACCTTCCCTCACATTCTCAGAGGTCATCACCTCCACAGTACTCCTGTCCCTGCCACCCTGATTGAGAACCCCAAGGTTAATGCATTGACTGACCAAAAGCACTAATTCACAGGTAGCAAAACAAGAGACTGTGATTATATATATGTTTTTTTCCTAATGTAATTAACAAAGGACTTATGTTTTCATTTTTAATAGCCCCAATACAGCAAACCATTTTGCCCAGTTTTAGATCTTTCCTGATTCGGAGCTTAACTTTGCATAAATACTGTTTTCTTAGGCTTGTGTAATTGTAAAATAGCAAACACTTAAAAATTCCACCAGGAGCCCTTTAATCTGTAATCCATGACTTCTCATAATTATAAATGGTGTATTTAACTATTTTCAAGTAATTTTCATATCATTTTAGCATCTAAAAAGTCCTGCCCTTCTGTTTTGAGGTGCAGCATAACTTCTTCTTAGCAGAAAAGTGTTAAGACACCTAAGTCATGAGCTGAAGTTAAGTATCTTACTTCAGTGAAAAGAAATGCATTACCAGGAGGGACATTGTTTTACTGCTCATCTATTTTTGGTGTCATGTATGCATAAACTAGTATTGTTCTGTAGCTTCCCCTACACCTCCACCATGTCAAGTTTCTTTCTTTTGTAATGCTTGGTTGACTGATGCAGGTTTTAGTACAGGTATGTTGCAATATATTTGTCTGTTTTCTTTTCAGAGACAGATTATTCTTTCTGTAAACTACATGTTGAGTAACTTTTATTTTCTTAATTTGTGGTAATTGTTGGTATGTTTTTCCTCCATAGTTGGCAGGACTAGTAACTTGTTCTCATGGTTTTGGATGGCTTTATGTTTCTCAGGGATTGAAGTTTGCAAAATCTTTTTTCCATGGTATTGTAACTGCAAAACTGTGTTGTTATTTTTGTCTCAAACATCAATATTAATTGCAATGTTTTTACACCTTGTTTCTAAGTTAATGCATCTTAAAACTGTTTATGCAGATGTGATGCTAAATGCTAACCTGAAAGGCAGCATAGTTACTGCAGTTTCTTTTCCCCCAAACAGAGTGCAATAGAGTCTCTCTTTGGAGCCTCATTAACTGGGATTGCCTATTCTCTCTTTGCTGGGCAACCTCTTACTATTTTGGGGAGCACTGGACCAGTTCTAGTATTTGAAAAAATATTATTTAAATTTTGCAGGTAAGTGATATTTGTATTGTCTTGATGCACTTTCTAACTTGCTAGCCTGTTACAGTAGCTTTAATTGAAAACAGATGTGTGTTAAAAGTGTACGTCCATGAAGATACGAATGCAGCGTCAAGAGACTGAGAGATGGATGGAGTTTGGCCAAGCTGTGAGGCACTGGTGAGCCTTGCTGAGAAAATCGGTGATAAGTAGTGACTAGGACTTAAATAAAAGTGATGTTCTGATTGTGTTGAGATGCTGGCTTTGGTTATGCAGGGATAAACGGGTTGATCTGCCTTCTAGGAGAAAACATCTAAGTAATTCTAGAAAGACCATTCCCATGATGCTTCCCAAGCTAGGTAGTTGCACTCTCAATCCTAGAAACACGCTGCAACGTTGCTTTGATTTGGTGGAAGAGGAGACAGAAAAGTTTCTGCTTCCTTTGGATCTAATGTCAAGGATGAGGAAAGTAGTGACTGCCTCTTGAGCTTGGCCTCAGTATCTTTTTTCAAATAGAATATGAGTGACTTTTGGCTCAGTTAATACTTCTGTTTCTGTCTTCACACAGGGATTATGATCTTTCCTACCTCTCCCTGCGAACTAGCATTGGTCTGTGGACTGCATTTTTATGCATAGTGCTTGTAGCCACAGATGCCAGCAGCCTTGTGTGTTACATCACTCGATTTACTGAGGAAGCTTTTGCAGCACTTATATGCATCATATTTATTTATGAGGCATTGGAAAAGCTTTTTCATTTGGGAGAGCTGTATGCCTTCAATATGCGCAATGACTTGAGTAAACTGACTTTATATTCGTAAGTACAAAGTTTCTGTCTGTTAGTAAAATACCTAATGAAAATGTTTGTAGCACAGAGACATACCATTTACTAAGCTGCAATGTGTGCCTCTCCTAGGAAGGGTAGAAGGAATGCTGGGGGTGGTACGGGCATGAGAAACATCAGAAAAATTCTATTCAGGATGCTGTGGATTAAATTTTCTGTGTTAGCTGTGGGTGGTTGGAAGGGATAAGGGGCTGTGACACTGCCTGCTTTAATTGCACCTTTATTAAAGGTCAGTCTGGAGATTAGATCAGAACAGTTCTGCCTTTCCACTTCTAGAAATCATGATAGTTTACCTGACCTGGGTGAGGATTAATTCCAGGTAGCTGAGGCATGGAGAGCTTTCACATTCTATACACAAGCTGTATAAGTTACTCTGTTTGCAGCTACCTCATAGGAATTACTGCTTTCCAATATTCTCCTATTTCTTTTTGCTGTTACTTTAGGATCCAGTTAGGAAGGAAAGTATATTTGTAGAATCATAGAGTGTGGGTTTGAAGGGACCTTAAAGATAGTTTAGTTCCAAACCTCCCCATGAGCATTTAGTGCTTTTTCCTTCATTATCTTCACTCCATCAGGATGCAAGCTTGCCCTTCTATGGTTCTTTGGTTTTTCGGTATCTTGACAAATCTCATAGAAAGAGGAGACTTACTTCTTGCTTACTCTGTTTCTCTTCTACATAAATGTTTATGTGTTAAGCTTACGGTTTGATGTACTTAAATAGCTTTGATTTAATTGGATGTTTTCAAATAATCTTCAGTATGTTACATGGTTTTGGTTGGTTTGATTGGTTGGGTTTTTTTAACTGATATGTATGTCTGTCAACCTGTCTGACAGAAAGGACCCTGCAGTCCAAATTTGCAAACCACTGCAGTTGGAAGGGGCACTTTTAGTTGTACAAAAACTTACTGAAAACAGTATGTATGTAGTTACTTTAAATCTGAATAGTTTATGCATTTCTATCTTCAGTTAGCCCACTACATACTCAAGAATGGTGTCTTACTTCATGATGACCAGTTTTGTCATGTGTAGATCAGAAAGCATGCCAAACGCAAGATAAACGGCTGTCAACATTTTAGAAAAGAATAAGAAACTTCTAGTAGCTAATGACATGTCTGGTTTGAAAAGGAGTTGCTGAAACTGAGTCATCTGCACCAATTTCTAAAATTAAATGGATTTTTAACTTAATCTTTTATTCACAATATGTAGAAGTCTACATATATTATCTATTTAATTTTATTATAGGGTGTCATTCTATATAGAAACTGGCAGAACAGCCAAATAATTACGTCAATGTCTTGCCTGCTTCTAAATCTTTAAAATACATAGTTTGGGTTTTTTGTCCAATCTGTTAAACCTCCTGAGCAGTTGTCTCTTTGATTCTTCTTTTCCCCACACACCCCCAATAATCCTAATTCATGTCATGTAAGGAGGAGCCTTATACTCTGCTGCTTTCATAAAACTTGGGGTAAACTGTGGTTTAAACTTTTCAGGATGTTTGAAATTACTGCACATCAGTGCACTTTGGCACAACAGCTTAAAAGCATATACATTAATTTTTAATTCCCTTCAGATGTGTGTGTGCTGCTCCTGAGAATCCCAGCAATGAAACTTTGCGGGTATGGAGTAATATGAATAAGTCTGTGGAAAGTATAGCATGGAATAATCTTACAGTTCCTGTGAGTATCTAAAAGCTATATATGTGTGTGTGTGTGTGTGTATGTGTATGTGTCTATAAAACTAAATACAGAGTACCACTCTTGATTTCTTTTTTTTTTATCTTTCATCGTGAAATATTTGAACCTGGACTGTTGTCTTTAAACCTATATTTTGAAATTTTTTATTCCTCCCATAATGCTTTAAGCAGTCATTGTAGTCGCTCGGATCAGTGAGTGCATGGCAGTAAATGCTAAGTATCATAATACACAGTAATATCATAAAACGTCTGATTGAGGTAACCACTGGAATTCTAAGAGGCAGAAGAGTCTTCTTTGTGAATGTCGATGAGATGAAAAAATAAGAAATTGCTTCCCTCAGTTTCCTGGAAAGAGTGAACAAATATTTTTTTCTTAAAAAACTGAAGATGGAATCTGCAGTTAAAATGTGGTAGCAAATACTTTTCATTTGTTAAACATTGGCATGAAACTACAATAGAATCAAATAAACTACCTAAATAATGATTGGAAGAAAATAATTACCTGGGAACTGGGAAGTTAAAAGAAAACAGATGAACTGTTTGAAGGCGTAGATTTGAAAGCATTTTGTGTTTCATAACTCTGTGTGCCTAATTTGGCCATTTTAGGATATCTAAAATGGCAGCAGATAGCCATGTATGTGCTCTCATTGTGTCTGAGCCTAGGCATTCAAACTGAAAGTAGGCATTTTGCACAGCAAAAATACTGTGAAAAATCTCAGTGCATTACTTGAGGCGTAGCTGCAGTGTTTTCTATGTATGACCAATGGCTCCTGCTTTACCATAATCACATAGGATGGCAGTTTTGAACTTAGTTTTTATATTTTTCTTATATTTATTACTTATATACCTTTTCATTCTCTTAAACATCTTTAGTCTTCCCAGAGATACAGAACTGATCCAAGATTTGGTGGTGTTTATAATCAAAGTACATTGTTAACAGGATGAATTTTTGTCTTCACTTAAATTTTAAATAAATTAACCTGTTCTATAGACCAGGTTGTGGCAGTGCTGCTTACTGAATTTATTGTTGTTTCCTCATAGTCTGTGTGTCTGCTTTAATTCTTTACTTTGCATTTCAGTAAGCCTTTTCGATAGGAATCATCCGACTTAGTTTTCTTTTTTATTCGTATTATATATGATGCTTTAGTACTTTTTCTTCTTACAGTTGGACAAAGCTCATTTTATAAGAGTCTGGTTTTTTTCCTTAACTGTACTGGGACAGAACAAAGTCAAGAATAAAGATGGGAGAAACTGAGGAGATCATTTTTTATGTTTGCTGGCTTGAAAGTTGGTGTCAATAGTCTGCTTTTCTCAGGCTTAGTACTCAGTCTTTATTTATACATTCAGTTATGTGATGCTTTGAGAAACAGAAATGAGGTGCATGTAAAGAAGCGGTTTCCTTTCTGGTATCTTCCAGCATATTTTGTCATCCTGAAATAATCAGTGATAATCAGTGTGGCTCTTCTGCAACAGACAGCATGCATTTTTGGCATTTCAGGCAGATGAAGCAAAGAACCCCCCTGTTTGTGATTGTAGAAATTCTCAAATGTGTTTTATATTAAAAACTGCAAGTTAGCTTGAATATACTAAATGAATAAAATACAGGAATTTAAGAAGTTTTTCTCTTTGCAGGAATGTTTAGAATTGCATGGTGTGTTTCATGGATCAGCTTGTGGGCGTCACGGACCATATATTCCAGATGTTCTCTTCTGGTCTGTCATATTGTTCTTTACAACATTTTTCCTCTCCTCTTTCCTTAAGCAATTCAAGACCAAACGCTATTTCCCAACTAAGGTAATTCTGATTAGAGTATTTTTACGTTGTGATAAAAAATTAGTATAACTTAGAGGAGTTGAATTTTCTATTTTGCTTCAGAAATTTGTATTGCAAGATTTCTTTTAAGACAAAAAAAAAAAAAAAAAAACAAAAACCAAACAATCCAAACTTTAAACAAGAAAATTAACTGATTATTCCAAAAATGAAGACATTAGAGGAAAGAAATTGGCTACAGAAGATTCTGTGCTTACTCTCTAAATGTTATAAACATTAGAAGATCTAAAACAGTCTGTTTCCCTGTATTACTGGGTACTGCCCAGGTACCATTCGGAGAGATAATACTGCTGCTAGGTTTTCCTCATCTAGCTGTACAGAACGACTTACTGCTTTCCCCAAACTGTTGACGTATAAAGGGTTCTGAGTAGTTCCTCAGGGGATTGCTGTTTCTAATAGAGGCTAATATAATGATTATCCCTGGAGTGATTTACACAGCTTATTTCTGCTATCCAGTGTAAAGTGGTTAGATACTTTGTAAACCTCAGCCCATTCCTACGATGTGTTCCTATTGTTTAGTAAAGTCACTTCTGATAACCTGAATCTGCTGCAAATTATCCCTCTCCCATCATAAAATGTATCAATATTGATTTGGAACAATTCAGTGCTGTGATTGAATCAAGCTACAAGACACTAGCTGTGATTGCCCAGCTGCCTAGTAGGGTTGAGGGGACAGGAAGATGAGGAAGGAATTATTTTAAGTAATTCACTTCTTGCAGTAGGTCACTTTTAAATGAGGTAGTGGGATGAACGGTTGTACAGAATACTTGCCTTCTGCAGCTTCATGCTGTTCTGGCAGGCAGCTTAAATTTCAAAATAAAAAGAAAGTATATTTAATGTTCAGTGGTGTAGTATAGACTTCATTTTTCAGAGGGGAGAAAATTGTCTTTCTTTACACACAAATTACAATGATAAAAAAGCAAGAGTTAACACAAGTCATTTCTTTATAGGTGCGTTCTACCATCAGTGACTTTGCAGTATTTCTGACCATAGTAATAATGGTTTTGATTGACTATCTCATAGGAGTACCTTCTCCTAAGCTTCACGTTCCAGAGAAATTTGAAGTAAGAAATACAGCCTTTTAAAAAACTTACCTTTTTTAATGCTTGCGGTTTTGTGGACAGTAGAATGATAGAAATGTGTAGGAACAGAAATTTATCTTCTTTACTTACAAATTAGTTGATGAAGTAACTTTTCTGCTTTGGATGTATGTCTCATCTGACAGAATAACAGAATAGACTATGCTTTATATTATAATATCTCTGAAACTGAAGCATTCTTTTGTGCAAACATGCAAAACTGAAGGAGTGGAATGGATTCCATTCCATATAGATTTAATATTCACACATAACAGCTAAATCAGTCTTTTGGTCAAAGCCATTGGAAAAAAGTCTAAACTCGTATTTAAAAGACTGTTGATTTGTTCATTTGTTGATTTGCAGCTGTTTGCAGCAATAAAATCTGCATTTTATTTTAGTAATTTCTCGTTGTGGATCTTTATTTTTTCAGCCCACCCTAAAAAACCGAGGATGGTTCATGGATCCTCTTGGAAGCAATCCTTGGTGGACACTTTTGATAGCTGCTGTTCCTGCATTACTCTGTACTATTCTCATTTTCATGGATCAACAAATAACAGCTGTTATTATAAACAGGAAAGAGCATAAGCTGAAGGTAAAAGTGATTTTCACAAAGCTCGAGTGTTGTGTGAGTCAGGTTTATTTTAAATTGGATTCACTCTGCAAGTTTGTGAAATGTTGCCAACAGCTGCTACATAGATGGATATATTGACTAAAAAAGAACAAATACTATTTTGTGGACACTCGAAGTATTTAACTTTTTTAGTAATCATTCGTTTACCAGCTGAGTTACAAATATTGTGTAATAAATAGAAAGTTTATAACATTATTTGTTTTTTTAATTTCACAGAAAGGCTGTGGCTATCATCTTGATCTGCTCATGGTTGGTGTTATGTTGGGGGTATGTTCTATCATGGGCTTACCGTGGTTTGTTGCTGCAACTGTCCTGTCTATAAGTCATGTTAACAGCCTGAAAGTTGAATCTGAATGCTCAGCACCAGGAGAGCAACCAAAATTTTTGGGAATCCGGGAGCAGCGAGTGACAGGATTGATGATTTTTGTCCTGATGGGGCTGTCAGTGTTCATGACCTCGGTGTTAAAGGTAAAAGATAGTTGTCCCAAAATATTTTCTTTGTGCTTTTGATTTTGATATTGGGATTTAGCATTTCATAATGTTACAAAGTTTTATTATGGTAATTAAAGCATACCTGGACTCACTCTTAATTTGCTTTTTTTAACAACAGATGTTAATTGAATAAAAACAGTGGGTGGACATGTAAGAAAATGAAAGCTGAGCAAGCTAGAAATGTAGTTGAGTAGTGAAGAAAGCTACCTTCTTCCATATTACCTGATTTTCTTGCCAGCTATTCTTTAGTTTCTTTAGTTCCTTACTTAAAATAGTTATTCTGTAGTTTTCATGTAAGTACATAAACGGAGAGAGAAGGAGTCTGATAAGAATACAAAGTTACTTGAGCAGAAGCCATATAATACAGCAGAAGAAACAAACTCATCTAGTTTAAAAAGTGATCAGCAGAAATTATGTTGTTCACTTCTCATTCTTCAGCTTATTAAACTTCCTTTGATGTTTGAAGTGTCAAGATTATCTTATGCATTGTCACGGTGTAATAGATTTTTCAGGTTATATTGTGGCCTCAGTTTACACTTTTTCTCTTAATTTATATCTACAGTGCCCTTCCAAAGACTTCACTGGAAGAAAAGCAGTTGGTTCAGTAGCCTTTTTGCTCAGATTTGAGAAAAATCCATTCAACTTCTGCTTAGCTGTTTTAAAGCCAGCAGTTAAAAGGAGAAATGAAAAAAACCCCACACCTTTTTGTTGCCAAAGTAGCAGCTATTGCATAACTGCTTATACCTTTAAAGAATTTTGTAAAACTCTGTTCAAAGACAGATCACAAGTCATTCACAAAAAGGTAGCTTCTAATGATTGTTTAAGTTTAGGTAATGGGAAGATGGAGACACAGCTATAGTTTAATAATTAGAGCTACATATAAATTCTTAGTAGTTGACCGTTTGTATGTTTTAAAGTATGTGAGGGTCTGAAAACAATAAGGCATGGCAGTTGTGAGCTGCTCAATGATGCATATTTTTTCTTCTATGAAGAAAGTCTCAGCTTTTACAGAATTCACTTACTTAAAATACAAATTCAGAAGTAACTTGGTCAATGTCTTTCACTAATATGGACTGCTGTGTTATGCCATGTTAATTCCACAAGTAACTGTGGGTGTTTTTTCCTTCCCAGTTTATTCCAATGCCAGTTTTGTATGGTGTCTTTCTTTACATGGGAGTATCTTCATTAAAAGGCATTCAGGTAAAGTTTGATTTTAATGAGTGATTTGCTTTTATTTAACACTAAATGACACATTGCTTTATGTGAACAACAATCAAGTCCGTATTGTCTGACTAACATATAGGATAATTTACTGTCATGTTCAGATGTTCGTTCCTACAATGTTGTTCCTTCACTTCTCACTTCTTTTGCGTTTATTCTTTCAGTAGTGTAGCTGAGCAACAACTTTTCTGAAATAACATGAAATTTTATAGTGGTAATGGCAAGGAAAGAAACACAACAAAACACAATGGCACCAATACCCCCACCCACTTGAACGAGTATTTTATTTGGGATTAATTTACGTTTCTAGGGTCCCCTAAACATGTTTATTTCCTTATGGAGGGAAAGAAAACAATTAACTGAAAGGTGATTT
This sequence comes from Psittacula echo, assembly GCF_963264785.1. Classification (NCBI taxonomy): domain Eukaryota; kingdom Metazoa; phylum Chordata; class Aves; order Psittaciformes; family Psittacidae; genus Psittacula; species Psittacula echo. The sequence continues at coordinate 23,241,223 of NC_137737.1, read as the reverse complement.
TATTCTTCAATGCAGTTTTTTGACCGTATAAAACTATTTGGAATGCCTGCCAAACATCAGCCTGACCTGATATATCTACGTTATGTGCCACTCTGGAAAGTCCATATCTTTACAGTTGTTCAGCTCACCTGTCTAGTTCTGTTGTGGGTGATAAAAGCCTCTGCAGCTGCTGTTGTTTTCCCTATGATGGTAAGTTTTCTGTTTTACAAGTTAATTGTTTTCCAAGAGTGTGTGCATCATCCAGGATCTCTTCAAAACATATTTGCTACTTTGAGAAAGAAGGGAGTGGGAAGGAAACAAAAGAACCTGTAATACAAGTTTTGTTCACTTTTGAAACACAAGGACTTTTCATTTCCTGATAATAAACAATGCAGTTGTGAATAGCTATTGAAGGTGGAAATTATTTAATTTTGTGGTAAGATAGAAATAGCACAATGAAAAAGGGCTTCAGTTAAAGATTCTGAATGTACTGAAAGTGTGTATGCATTTTTGTTCACTTAAATAGCGTAATATAAATGATTCCGTTATGGTTCCCTTAAGGTTCTAGCATTGGTGTTCGTTCGCAAGCTCATGGATTTATGTTTCACCAAAAGAGAGCTTAGCTGGCTTGATGATCTTATGCCAGAAAGTAAAAAGAAGAAAGAAGATGACAAAAAGAAAAAGGAGAAAGAAGTAAGTATGAAAACAATCAAACTAAGCATGTGTAAGTTGCTAGGAAATACTCAGTGAGACTTAAGAACTTTAAGTGTCCTGAGCATATGACCTTATATACCAAGTACATACTTTGAAACTTTTTACTAATGAGATTTAATGCTTGAGGAACTATTACTGGCAGTTAAGTTGAACAGTCACAGTTTCAACGATGCTATTATGATCTATGGCTCTTATTTGTTAGCACAAAGTGTTGTTTACTTTGTCTTTCATCAGGTTAGAAGGAGAGAAAAGGGAGAGGGAGAGAAAAGCAGTGGATTATGGATCTTTGCTTACATTAATCACAGAACTCTTCATCATATTAGGGACATCTTGCTTGTGTATGTTTGCAGAGCTGCAGTTAAAGTCAACTGCTAGTTACGAATACTATAGTAATATAGCTTGTATAACTTTTCCATAGAAGTCTCACTTGACTGTACACCATCTAACTGAATTTCTCACAAAACTCTTAACGCCCTTCTTCCTCACTTCCCATCTCCCCTACCTGGATAAAACACTTCTAAGAAAAAAAGCCTTAAACTGTATCTTCTGCATTCGACTTCAGGTCCTGTTGGGAAATGGCCTTTACCCCTATGGAAATGAACTGTCAGTATGAGATACTACTTTGATTTCTGCTCTTTAGGTAATTTTATACGGTTTTTTACTTGGAATTTACAGGAGGCAGAGAGAATGCTTCAGACAGGAGACAATGAAAGTATACACCTTGCATATGGAGAAGCGAATTTGGATTTTCCTGTAAAAAAACTAAAATACAGGTATAATAAAAATGTTGGTCTTTTAAGAGTTTTGTATCGTATGCTGTAATCACTTTATAGTAAGTTGATTGTGTATGAGTTAGATTTTTTTTTTTTTCCCCAAGCTTCTAACTCAGCCATGATTAGAAAGTATAAAGGCTTATCTCGTGGTGCAGTAGTAGCATTTTTGTGTTGCATTGTTCTCTCAAACTGCATCCTAATTGTAAATTTACATGACAATCTTGAACAGATCAGATGACTCAATTTCGACCAGCTGTGCTCAAGTCAAAGAAGCTTCCTTGGTCAGTTTTTGTGGAATACTTGTGTGTTGCTGTGCATGAAATACTGAGTATTAAGCAACTAATAGCATCAGTTGAGCCATGTGTTTACCAGCCACTAGGATTTTTTGGAAAAAGTCTTAAGTGTGCAGTTCTTCGATGGTTTATTTAAGTGAGGGCTGAAGTCTGTAAAATTTCTGTGATAAAAAAAAAAAAAAAAACAAACGTTTACAGGCAGCTGTTTTTAGTTAAAGAGGTCATTTTCTGAAAGTAAATGTGAGGACAGGGTTACTGGTTTGCTTCCAGAAACAGAAGTGCTGGAATTTCATTGATGGCAAGTTCCTTCAGCGCTCAGATGTATGTACCTACATACCTACCTGCTTTATCCTAGTTGGGTGGTCTGTAACAGACACCTACCAGAATATCTGCTTGGTTGGCCTTCCCCCGATCTTCACTGACATTCAACCTTCTCACTTACAATGTTGAGTTTCAGGTAGTTGATGCACTCCCTGACATACAGTGCACGCCCACAACCTCTCTTTTCTTGCCTGTCCCTTCTGAAGAGCCTGTAGCCATCCACTGCAGCACTCCAGTCACGTGAATCAGCTTAGTTGTCACATATTCTACTGCAGTTCAACACACCCAGAAGATGTGACAGATAGCTTGCCAGCTTTTTTTGCCTCTCTAATACTAAGGGTTCCTAGGTTGAAAAATATGCTTTCCTACAGGTCTAGAGTAGTATTAGTTCTACCTTGATCCAAGTTGGAAACAAGCAGATTTTTTGATTTAGATACACATTCCTGCCATGTGCTGTTGTCTACTCTAGGAGTAGGCTTAATCAGACTTTAGCAACTCAAATGAAAATGATAAATGATAAAGCTTTTTCAAGAGACACTTGAGCTGCTAATTACTCTCTCTGTAGTGCGTGTATTTGCTATATATTTCACTGTCTTGCATCTTGTGGGGATTCCTGAGGAAAAAATGGCTTTGAAACATTTCTGTGCAGTTTCAAGAACTCTTACAGATACCCTCATGTACATTCTGAAGTTTAAATATGGAACAAACCAGAAAACATATCTACAGACAACATCTAAGTTCACTGTACATATAAATGTGTGGAGGGCAAAGGGAGAAATAGGTTTTGAAAGCTTACCATATGTGAAGGTCAACTTCTGCAGAGCTTGGGGGTTAGCAGCAAAAAAACTTGAAAAATAGTAAGGCAGTGTAGGGGAAAAAGAAAACCAACTTGAAATCTGTCTAGATAATTTGGGCTAGTTTTTACTAGTTTTAAATCTCAACTGAGTCACCAGTTTCAAAATGTTGTTAACATCTGCTTCTTTGCCCTTAATTATTTTGAGAGCAACTTAAAATGATTCTGATTTATAAAAGCAGAATAGTGTGCTTAATTTCATTCTTTTTGAGCATGTTAACTAATTTTCTGGTTACCTCATTTCTAAATCATCTGTGCCTCTCAAGTATTCTCAATATCTTAGTGATACCTATGTGAAAAACTATTTCAAGATACTCTGTGGTTAAGGCAGTGCTAGTGAGTCAAATTTTCACGTTTTTCTTCAAATGCATTTGTAAGACATGAACTCAACTTGTGGCTGTGTAAATATTGAAAGAAGGCACAATTGATGTAAATGATGAGTGACAGTAAGTATAATGCTGTTGCAAGGTACGGAATACTAACCAGAAAGTGTGTTTGTTCTTTAGCACTGATCCCTCAATTGTAAACATATCAGATGAAATGGCCAAAACTGCACAGTGGAAGGCCCTTGCCATGAGTACTGAGAATGCCAAAGTAACCAGAGCTAACCTGAGGTAGCTATAATTACTCACGGGTTTTCTAACTATAGTCTTCTGTTTAGCAGCTAATAGCTGTACTTGTATTTCTTGAAATGTATCTCCAAAAAAATGAGCATTTGTGGTTTGTAAATCTGCATTGACTTGTTACTTTCGAAGAACTTGACTTTTATTTTTTGCTCTTTACTCTGAAGTGAAACAATTTCTATAACAAATTCCAAGTATTTTATTAAATGTATTAGTACAATTTTAGTTACTCTATGTGCTTAATACAACCTGTATGCTACTCTAAAGGGCATAGGGTTTCTAAAAGTTTTACTAGAGTGTACCTGAGCATGGGAATTGTTTGATCCTGAACATAAAAAATACCAGTGGGAATAAAAGGTAAGTCCAGAACTTCCAATGTTGCTTTATGCCACCTGTTTTTTGTGAGTGGGTTGGTTGGTTGGCTGTTCTTTCTCCGGTCCCTGCCTGGCTGATCTGTCAAGGGGAGCAAAGCAAATCCTGACTATTTGTGGAATATCCGCAACTTCCTCGAAGGCTGGTAGTTTATAGGGACTGGTGTCTGTGGACTGTTTCATCACAATGCATCTATTGCTTAGTAGTTTTTATGTAGGAAAAAGGGGAGAATGGGCCCACTTGACTCTGAAAAATAAGCCTATGCAATCTTTTCATGCATCTTTTCTTGGTTGATCCCTTTCAGCCAAGTCTGTCAAAGGAAGACAGGTTTCAGCGATATGAAATTGGCAAGTTTTATGGAAAATTACATCTCGGTGGGACAGTTGGATGTCAGGGAGTGTTCATACGTAATTGAGCTATCGGGTACCGTTGAGCTTGCGTCATGGAAACAGCAATAGTGACTGGTCACTTAGCCATTTGCATACCATCTGTTTATTCATCACATGCATTGCTCCAAACTAGGCATGGAAATACACTTTGTTTTGCCCAACAGTAGGTCAACCAAAGGTAAAGAAGGAAACAAGGAGAGAACTTGGAGGTATTGTAATAGGAAAAGCTGAGAAGACTCAGTGCAGGCACCATTTTCAGTGACTCTTCAGCTTGTATGGTTTAAACATTTAAAATGTTTAAATACATGCCTTAAGCATTTTTAAAACTGGAGTACTACAGAAAAGAGACTGTCAGGAGGAGAGGTAGCAGAAGCATTAGACAGATAACAGGATGTGTGTCAGTATACCCATGGTTTTTAAGAAACCCTTGACTCTTGTTCCTGAGTAGGTTAAGTAAGTACAGAATTATATGCAGCACTAGCGAATTAGGCTTCTGACCTGTCTGCAATATTTTTTGATCCACTCAGTATGCCATCTATTCTTTTATATTTTGCTATAGGACACATCGCTTTGATTCCATAACATGCTTACCTTGAGATTAGTATGGTAAAAATTGTATCTTGGGAGGGAACTTGCTAAAACTACAAATAGAGAATAAAAACCACTGGTGCTAGAAACCAGCTCTTCCAAGAGGCAATCTGATACTGCATGAATCTGGAAAATGTTAAGGCACCAGGACTTCCTTGAGCCTTTACTCAATTGGTTTCTGTTTTGAGGCATTTGCATCCCTTTCTTGTATAGTGGGTGATGGAGAAATTTAGGGATGTTGCCACTGCTCAGTCTGAAGCAATTCCCAGTAGTTTTTCCATCTCAATTCTTTTAAGGTTAATTTGAGTAACAGTCTTCATCTGATAATAAGGATAGATGCTTAGTGCTGTGGTAAAAATTGTTCTGTAGGTACTGCTGTTTTCAGATATAGAGGTTTCAAATAAGATGCAGTTTGAAGCAGGTGGTGTCTTTTGGAATCCCAGACAACCCATTGTGTGGATTGGTGTTATTTCTTAAAAATCTTACCTTTTTTAGAAAAGTACGTATTTTAGATCTTTTTAGTCTTTCTCAAACTGGTCCAGATTGCTTTTTCTTATTCCCTCCACCATCTCTAATATTTTACAGCCTCTGTGGCGTCCATGTACTACACTTGCTAAGGAATTTTTCTTAGGTATTTTATTAAGGTTAATTTTCTGAGGAATCATAGAATTTTTCTTTTTGCATGAATTTCTAATACTTTTTTTTTTTCATTAAAGAGGAAGTGCATGCGTCATCTCTTCTAAAATTCATGCCTAGAGAATCCTCTCTCTTACTCTGCTCCAGTTTCTTTTCTACTGTCCTCTAACTACCTCAGGATGTTCCGTTCTGTCCTTGGATAAGCCACTGCTCAGTGGCTATGCCCCTAAGGAGTGTCAGTGGTTCAGGTGACAGCCAGCCCATTGTCCTTAGGGTCTTCTGGAACAGACACTCATGCAGATTTCTGACTGTTATTACAAGTGTGTTTCCCATTTTGAAAAGGCTGTAATGTTTTCCTGGTCTTGTATTGTGAATAGAATTGTTTCCCTGTCCAGTAATTAAGCAATATTAATAAGAATGCCTGTTATGTATTTTTGAGTATTTTTAACTGGATGGTTTTGTTTGGTTTGTTTTATTTTTAAGAAATTTTGCAAAACACTTTCAAATTGCTAGAATCAGTCAAAGCAGTGGGACTGGAAATGGATATATAGATGAGATATTGATGTTTTCTCTCTTTAAGCTTGTACTGGTCTGTGAATAGTATTTAACAATTAGTAGAATGCAATAGAAATGCACTGTCATCAAAGTATCCTTACATAAATACTTTTCAGTGTTCATTGTGAAGTATAAAATATTTGAAAGTTAACCTTTACTGGTGAACCAAACCTTACCTATTCCTCTTTGCTTTCAAACAGCCCTGAAAAAACAGAAAGTGTGAAAATAAACGTGGAAGATTCACCTGTTGTGAAATATGTGGATGCCGAAACATCTTTATAGAAGTGAACCAAGGGGAATTGCCTGTATTTGTGTGTGTATATATATAGCTGTAGGATATTATACCGTGGAAGTGTGATTTCCAGTTTAAGGAGCATCATATATTTAATTCTGCCATTGTTTAGGGCACTGTAGATATGCTTGCATAATGAGAAGATTTTCCTACAAATGAGTGGTAATCACACTTTAGCTATTTATTTTATTGGAAATTTTATTTTAATTTTTAAATAGGAAGATTGTAATGAATGCGTATTTTTTTTCCATAATCAGTATGTGCATAGAAGTTAAATCAGCTTTTGCTGTTGATTCCCGGTCCACATTGCTTAAAATTTTGCAATACCTCTGTTTATAATGTGTGCTACAGAAGTTTGTTCTCCATGCAGGCAGTTACTGCTTTTTTTGCAGGGTATACTTTTTTTGTGATTTCATAGAACAAATATTAATGTGCTGTTGACAAGAACTACTGTGTTTTATGTCTCCACTACATGCTAGTGTTTTCTGGATTCTGTCTCTCCTGTTTTACAGAAGTGGCCTAGAGCCCTAAGTCAGGTTAGTTAAGCCTTAATATATATATACATATATATATGTATACACCTTCTTCCACTACTTTTTTCTTCCTTTTAAATTCACTCTTGATTTCTTATTATTATCCAGTAGCAGAATGAGCGCAGTAATTGTAGTTACAGTCCCAAGTCAGTATTTATCATTCTGGACACTCCATGTTTACATGATACAGATGGCAATTTGGTCTCTAGGAAGTTACACAGGCTTACCACACTAGTTCTCTTCAAGTCTTTTGTTCCTGTTGGTACTTATTTTTTCCATCAGAGTTTGATTTACCCAGCTCTAAGACTGAAAACTTGGAGTATTTCATGTCCTCATCAAATAGATTTCTTAATTTTTAATTTTATTGTGTATTTTACTGAATTACCTGTAGTTTAATTCTGTAATAAGTTTATGATCAGTATTATTTTATGGATTAGAAATTGCTTGTGGTATTTGTGTGTACAGTTCTGATCTTCTCCATTGTAAAGGGCATATATGATAGCACACCAACTTATTTTTTAAACATTTTATTTATTTTAATTAGTATAAACTTTTATCATGCAAGATGGAAAATAAATATTCATTTATTAAAATAAATGGGATTGAGGGCTCACTGATAAAGATGCAGTTGTACTTGCATTTTCAGTTTCTAGTGTTCAGCATTATAATATTTGAGATAATGAGAATTTTATGTATAAACAAAAATCTTGATCGATTACCTGTTCAGTTTCCATTGTTAATAGTTTTTTGCCTTACACTTTAGGTTTTTTGCTTTAATTTTTGAAATTATTTCTTTTACATTCTGAATTGCCACTAGCCCATTCTGGGTGTATTACAGTGGCTTTAATTCGAATCTGTGCTCATTTAAAATGAAGATACTGTTTGCTTAATTCTGCTTTTGGCAGAGTTGGGAGTTTTATTGTGGGCCACATGATAAAATTCTCAACAACTGAAAAAGGAGCTGATTCCAGAGGAGGGCAGAGTTCATCTGAAAATGCCACTTGAGGTGGAAGACAATTGGATATTACAAAAATAAAACAAAATAAGTAGAAACATTTAAAGATAGCATTTAAGTTACACAGACTGGTACCATTCCCTTTCAGTGTAATGTAATTAAGGTTTTTCTTTTTTACTTTTTTTTTTTATTTGGTTGAATTCTGAGAGGATAGTTTAAAGAAAGTAAATTATAGCGTTCAGCAATATGAATAATGGTATCCAGACTGTCATAACAAAGGCTCAGGTCAGTGGCAAAGCAAGCGAGGTCTGCATTACCAATTTGACCAGTCCTGTGTAAGGATCTGTATAGATGTTCCTTCATTCTTAGATGATAGCATAGCTTGTGCCTTAGCTTGAGTATGTGTGCTTTCAGAAAACACCCATGTTTTCCCTCTAGTCAAACTGAGATTCAGTGAAACTAGCAGATGGTTTCCCAAAACTTTCTGTATTATTTAAAAACAAACCGAAAACCAACCAACCAAAACCCAAACCTAAACAAACAAAACTCAAAACAAACAAAACAAAAATGCAACAAAACAAACCAACCACTTCTGCAGGTCAGTTGTTGACTACTGAGTAGCTTTTGCTGAATCAAAGAGGGAAGATACTTTGGGCAGTTTATGTAGTGCTGTCCACAACACATTACTTTTGTTCTAGTCCTTCCAGTAATGTTTTACACTTCATGTACACAGTCCTGTAACAATTTCTAAATACCCAAAAAATGACTGTAAGCTTCTTTGATTTTTAACTTTAATGTCTGAAATCAGGGTTCCCTGGTGCTGCACACGTTGTATCTGACTTCTGCTTCAGAAGGGTTAAGTGCTGGTCAATATTACAGGAAGTAGATATTTTTCTAGGGATGCTGAATAGAAAAAAAAAAAAAAAAACCAACAAACCAAAGCCCTACAAGTCTAATCAAGGTATTTATTTGATTTTAATTGTGTAGATTTTTTTTTTTTTTTAATCAGTGCCAGAAATACCATAACTTGCAAAGCAGTTTACAGTGACCTTTAGTTCTGCTGTTCTTGGTCAGTAGTATGTTACAGTTGCACTTTTCCCCTCTGTATAAATAGGAGGAGATCTGGTATGAAGTGCGTAAAACCCCACTGATAATTTATGATTGACTCGCTGCTCATTTTACACCTTCTCTGCTTTAAAATCCCACATAGTATTAAACAGCTAAGGATGTAGTTTACCGTAAGTAGATGTTTGTTTTGCCTTAATGGATGCAAAAGAGCAGTGGTAATTGCTGTGCACTGATTGTTTTTTCATAGGGGTTAAGCTGTGTATAAACTATGCCAATATATTTCCACTCCAACTGTTAGAGGAAAATAAACAGCCCTGCACTTTCTTTAGATGCCTTGATTTCCCGGAATGGAACATAGTGCTACTGTGTGTCTGGCTGCAGAGCCACCTCAGGAAGTCCCTCTTTTTCTCTCTCCTTTGTTTTTTTCTTTTCCTTTTTCTAATTTATTTATAAATTTGAATGTTTACATAAAGTGTAGGTCTTAACCTTGACCACGCCATTTAAATTATCGTCTAAAATATTTCACTTAAAATGCAGTCTCATGTTTAAATTATATTCTACAGAACTCATTTGTAGTATTTTCATACGTATTACAGTGACACGCTTTGTATTCTGTTTACATATGCCCAAGTTAATTACACTTTCTCCTAGATTAATTTCACAGCTACAACACAATATCTTCTATGGTTGTTCAGTGAAGTGTTCCAAATAGCCAAGTTTGTCATCATAAAACCTGTAAGGGTAGAGTTTGGTGCCCCACTGGGGGTTTTTCTTTGTCTTGGCTATTTTTTGCTACGTTTAATGGAAGTTCTCCTGTAAGTTGTTGCTTCTTCTCCTTCTTTACATGGTCACTTCCTAATCTGTGCCCTTTGCAAAGGCAGATTGAAAGGCTGTAAATTGGGTCTGTAACAAATAGGTGTCGTGTCACGGGGCCTGCACCATTCTGGAGGGTTCTCTTGTACATACATTCTGTGAGATGACTTTCAGTTCACCAATGTAGTCTGTTAGATGAGCACCACCGTGACCTTAGTTTTCCTTTCGCTTTATATGGTTAGTAATGTTTTAATTACTCATCTAGGTCAAATAATGATCAAGTACAGTACCAGTGTGTGAAATAACTTTGTTTATATCAACAGTAATTTATTGTACAGCAAATTTTAAGACTATAGGCACACAGCTTTGAGTCAGCATAAAAGTAGTGCTATAAATAAAGCAAATTTCTTAATGACTTTGAGTTGATTTTATTTTGTGTCATTTAGTGAAAACTCATTGCACTGTGTAGTTGGCATTGAAGTTAATCTAAAGACACTTTCATATGAATTTAGTTAACTGTTGACGTTTATTTGGAATAATGAGTTTGAAAATCAATACTTTTCTAAATGACTTTATTGGCAAGACACATCATTTATACTATTTTTCTTTCTGCGTTGCTGATTCTTCTGAGCAAAGGTGTCTTCCAGGGTTCGGCATCTGTAGCTGAACTACATCTTTGATTTTAATACTGATTATTTGAAATGTGATTACATACCGTACGGTTCGAAGTTTTTATGACTGCTTTTCTAATTACACTGATGTTTTCTTACTTCACAACAAAACCCAAGGCAGATGAAAACATCACTCCGAATGCAAAATCAACATTCAGTTTATACAGGAAAAATGCAACTCTCAGACTTATCTTCAATGTGAAAGATCCAGCCTTTGTTGTTTTAATTACTGCTAGAATAAAATTATCTTTTGTAATGTTTCAGAAAGTCGGTAAAAGCAATAAAAATCTACTGAACTATATGAAGGCCGTGTCTGGTTTTGTTTTAGGCAGGTTATATTCTAGGTGGGTGCTGTGGGGAGCAGTACGGGAGGCGGCCCCCTGCAAGTAGAGCTGCGGCTACTCTGGTTCATTCTTATGGCAACGGCTGCCGCTATCGCTAGGATAAGGCATAGCTGTAGAACACGGCGGCATGCGATTGGCCGGTGAGGACATCTCTTCAAAGAACACGGCCTGCGATTGGCCCGCGGGGCGCGGTTTAGCTCCGGCTGTTGGAGCTGTGCCGCAGCCAGGAGCGGAGCAGGGCGAGCCGAGTGAGTGGGACCGGGCGAGGGGTCAGGGGGCTCTGGGAGGGGCCCGGAGCGCCTCGCTGCCCCCGCGGCAGATAAACCCACCGCGGGAGGGGAAGGGAGGGCGAAGGAGGTGGCAAGGTCAGGCTGCTGGCTTTTCATCGTGTCACTGCTTTGTCGCAGAGTTACCGGATAGTCACATACTCCAGCTGTGGTAAGGTTTCAAAGTTGGTGTTAAAGAAGTCAAAGCATAACGTTAGTGTTTAGGAAGGTACGTAAGTGTGCACGTTGGTATAAAAGACTTCACGGAACCCAAGTGCTGAGGCAGGCCTGCTTAGTCATGGTTAAGGTGTGGTGACTCCAAGGGATCTCTGTGCTTCGAAATGATGCCGTGTTGGTACAGTGTGCCACCAGGCAACCCAGAGTGCATCTCAGCCCGGATCTCACCCAGCAAACTGGGAGTAGTGCCTCTAAAATAAGGGTTGCTTTGTCCCCATCTTTCCCCCACACCTAGTGACATCTTCCCCAGCCCTGCGCCTTCACCAGCTCTGAGCCTTCAGTATTAAACAGCCCCTTTTGATTTCCAGAGGCTCTAAGCCATAGTGGTACAATTCCCGAGAAAGGTCTGCCTGATGGCAAGGGCAGAAAGGATGGATTTCACAGAGCTATCTATTATGCTTAAGTTGCCACAGAGCTGCTCGGTAGACCTCAGAAATCTTTTTTTTCTCTTCCCTACATCTGTGAGCTGCAGGTTAACAGGGTGAATTTGGGCAGATTAAAAGTTCTTTAGGCAGATAAAAGTTATGGTCTGGAAATAGCATAGAGACTCATATTGCATGGCTCCAGGAATCTGAGAATGGGCCTGACCATTTGTGGCTCCACAGAAACTGGGGTGGTGCAGAAGGAAAACAAAACAAAATAAGCCCTAAGCCAACAGTGACTTGAGTATTTTGATTTGTTAGGAAAACAGGAATCTTCTGTTGGACCCTAGTTAATCCTGAGAGAATATTCAAGGAAGTTATCTCAAATTTAATTTTCTTTAATAAGTTTGTGCACGTGGAAGATTTCAGTTGTAGAAAATGTGTAGATTTCCGTAGTGATTCAGTCAATAAAATGAGTAAGAAATATTCTTCAGACATTGTATGGGTTCATCAGTAGGATTTCCTAGACGTGGGCTGTCACCAGTTCTGGCTGCTGTGCTCTCTGGGAACAAGTGAAGTGGTCCAGGGTTCCCTTTGCTTTCATCAGACCGGAGAAGGAAAAATACCTTTTGGAAACTTTTCAATGCTTCTTTTGCCATCATTTTAAGAGTATTTGAAATGCATTTCTACTTTGATGATATTATACTGATAATATAATGGAGTGAATTTTCACCTGACTTCGCTCCCAGCTTGTGGTATTAGATACAATCCTTTCTAGCAACAGCATCAAAAGTCTGACTAAAGCCAAGATCTAGCATATCTACTGCTTCTTTATCCACTTTAAGCCAGTTAACCTTCTATGTATAATTATGGAGTGGAACTCAGGCACTGGAGGGATTAAGAGAGGAATTCAAGGGTAAAACAAGCAACTACTTGGCTTACAAATGTCCATATCCAGTAGTTATTGCTAATAAGGATCATAAAGGCTGTAAGACATCTTTTTGTTTACGGGAGTTTCAAACCATTACACTATAGTTTGTGGTGGTAGGTTTACACTCCAACGTATCTTTCTGCTTTCATTTATTTTGGGTTTTTTGTTTTCCACCTTCTGAAGCTTTATGTGCTTGTGTCATCTGAGACAGACACTAGACTGGGCCACAGATCAAGTCTGTGGTGGTAATTCCTTTGTCTCCTGTTTCTCATCATATGAATTCTTTCATTTCTGACAGGGTTCTTGGAGCATTTCTTGTCCTGTCCTGCATACCAGCACTGTCAGAATGCATCTTTCTTCCTATGTAATTGAATTAGCATAACTAATTAAATGAAATTATCCCCAGTTAAGATGAATTAGTTAATATTACTCTTATTTCATTGTTTTAAATGGACTTGAATAAGAGTTTATGATGTAAAGACATTTTCCTTTCAGTGTGTTTCTTTTCTTTTAAAGATTTGTCTCATCTCAATCATTTTCTGGCACAACCTAAGTGAAATGTGAGTGTTGTTTGGTTTGTTTCTTATACATTACTCATGGCTGGCTTAATAGCTGGGGGAGAGTTATGAGGATAGTTAATAGCCTGGCTCCATGGAAATTTCTGCTGGCACAAGTAAAGAAGAAACACAGGGCTGGGAACTTATTCAGTGATTTCAGGTAAGTCAAATAACTGTGGGAATAGGTAAGGAAATATTTAATGTCTGGTTTCTCTCAGGTTCATGGTTGATACAGGGAAAACGGGGGGTTGTTTCCTTTTGTCTGCCCCTCATTGGGGTGTGGTGCTAATACATGTACCTGATTTAATGACTGGCTACTGATGAAAGGGTTTTCTGCTCTTCTTCCTCTTATTTACAGTGGTGCATTCCTGCTCCTTGCCTTGTCAGAAGAGATACATATCAGGCCACACTAAAGTGATCTCAATTGGTAGAAAACTGACTGTACAAAGGGAGGCACGTTTTCTGCCTAAGTTGGCTCAGGTTTGGGTCAAATCAGCTGAAGAAGCAGCAGGTAGTGCCTGGGGATAGTAAGGGAAAGGAAAGGGGAAAGGATTTGTTGTTTTCACCAGCAGCTGCCTGTTGATAGATAGGTTTATCTCTCTAATAAATCTGAAGGGTAAAACACTAAGATGCGTGGATAAATGCTCCTTTGTGCTTATTGTCCCTGCCCTTGTACAGTGGAACTACTTGGGGACAAGCTGTAAAGTAATCAAGATTAAAGTAGGAGAGATTATTTGTAACCTGAATCAGGTTTCCCAATCCAGTGAGCTGTGCCCCTGTGGTGACACTGTGCTGACAGACCAAAGAGGTTGTGCAGATTCCATCTGTGGCCAGGGCTGGCCTCTATCTGTTGAAGTTCTTCCTGAGGTGTGCTGGCTTAGGAGCTTCTAGGAAATGTAAAGGTAACCTCAGGATAAGTCCTCAGAGCAGGGTGAGGACTGCATCCTTGTGTCAACTGCATCCCTTCCTCCTCAGATAGCACGGAGAGGATTTGCCTTGGTGTTTGTCAGGTTCAATTGTGTATAGGGACATTTGGATCTGTAATGACAAAGAACCTTTACTCTGTACCTGGAACTCTTTTACTCTGTTTCATCTTTACCAAGATACTGCAAACAGCAAAAGCATTGGACTTGCAGCCCTAAAACAAGGTTGGCCTATAGCTGTAAGATGTTGTAAATAATCACAAAGACCTAACAGGTTTGGATTAAATTGTAGCCAGACTGGGAATCCTGCTGTTAATGGTGTAGAGGTTTCACCCAAGGATTATTTGTTTGTTCTTTTTTTAAATATGATGCTGAAAATTTTTAGCCTTAACTGTATTTGCTGATGGACACATTGTTTTGTATGTGATCTTCATGATTTTTTAATTGGGTGAAATCTGTTCTTTATACACATGAGCAAGTTGATAATTTGTGAGTTTCACAGTATTTTTTACTGTGCAAATGTGAAGTGGTTGCATTGTGTCATGAGTCAGTAATATGCCGAATGGTTTGGGCTAGTAAGGGAGAGGATATGAAATACACATATCACTAAAACAATACATGGATTTTCTTAGTCTTGGATTCTTAAACATGCTTAGCAATGTACATGACTGCTCTTTCACTGCTTTTGAAGCAAAGGAAATAATTTAATTTCATTTGCTTTAGTCTGAATTGACTGGCAGAATCCTGTTTATATTAATTCCCTAGTGATAACTGGTACAACAGAAGTGTTCTGAGGTGTTTTTTAATAACCCTGTTATTGTGGATGCATGGAGAAGAGAGGAGGAATTTCTTGGGAATCATTATCTGTGGAGGGACTGCTGGTAGGATAAAAGCTTGTTCAGTAGAATAGAAATGGATGAACAGGGCTTGCAGGCCACTTGCCAGATTGAGTCAATGCTGTGCATGAGTTCATACTGTTAACAGTTTCATTCTGGGTAGTCCTGTGTCTGAGATAAGAACCTGTAATTGGGAAAATAACTTGATTTTCAGTTGAGAAGCAGCAGCTTCTGGTACTTTACCATGCTTTTGTTTTCTGACAGGTTTTCTTCTTTTTTGCCTTTATGAGGAAAAGGAATAAAAATCAATAGCAGAGGAATTCCACACGGCACAAAGAGAAAAGGAAGCTATCGTATTTCATATAGAAAATCCTATTAAAGTCACACCAAAGGGAACATTCATATGGTCCATGTTTAGCCAATAGTAAGATGGGTAGAAAGGATCTCAGTGGTATTTTATCACAAAATAATCACAAATTATATCTAATTTTTTTAATTGGAGGTGCTCTACCAATATGCTACAGCTGTATGCAGTTCTCTGACAGAATTCTTCAGCCTCAGACTGCTCCTGACTATCCTTTTTTCACCCAGAGCAGGATCTACATCAATACACTTGCTTTTGTGGAAGCAAGAGAGTTCTCTTTACTATCCTTTTTCTATGTCTTTCTGTTTCTTTCTAGGGCTTTATAAGATTTTCAGCGAACAAATGTTTGATACTATGCAAACAACAATCTGTGGCCTTTGGTGGGAAGTCAGACCTACAATTAAATGTTTGTCTGCAGTGGATCTGCTATGCAATAATGATCCTGATGAGGCTGGGCCATACAGCTCTGCTCATATGTGGCAATAAGCTGTGTGTTCCACTGCAGAAATAGCTGGGCAGTGTCGGTATAAGGCATTCACCTGAAAGTCAGAAGACCCAGATGCCAAATCACTGAAAATTTACATGGTTCTTTGATAGACCGCATGATGTATTATTTACTTTTGTATTATTATCTTTTATTTTTACCCTTCATTTGTCTTGTTTATTTAGATGATAAAACTATTCTCTGTTGTCTGGACAGCAGTATGTATGACACAACCTTGATGTCAGCCTGTAAGCACTGCTGTAGCATAAGTAGCCAATCCACAGTGAGAAATAATGGTAGTAAGACGGAAGAAGAGGAAGCATCCTTATAAAGAATACATACAGTAAAAAGAAAGCCAGTATTATCTACTTATTTTTTGGGAAACCAAGGCTTCTGTTTGGTAGCTTAATTACTTTCTTGTAAATATCTGGAATTCTAAAGGATATCCTCATATAATGCCCAAGGGTTCATGTTAAGAAGATGAAAAAGCTGTTTTTTTCTTAAAAGTTATATCAGTCAGTTCTGTAAGTAAAACGTGTTGCTTTTGCTGCAATGACACAATTCTATCTCCTTTTTTTTTTTTTTTTTTTTTTAGGAAATGAGTTCTTAGCCACGTGATGTTGACAGTGATACACAATGCCTGATCAGGACAAAAAGCTGAAGACCACAGAAAAAGCAGCAGACAAAAAACCTCATGGGATCTCTGTGAGGTATAGTATCTGACATCTTACTTTGAACTTCAGCAGGACCCAAGTGGAATTTGCACTAGCTGCCAAAGCAGAATGCTTAATTTGAAATGCAGTATAAGCATGACAACTGTTACTTTGGTCACAAAGTTTATTTACACATTTGTTGATCTAAGGCATTCTGGAGAAGCTCTAAATTCTTTTGTATGCAAGACGGGGCCACTAGGCAACACCAGAAGACTTTATTTTCTGTCAGTAGCACTGCTGCCCATTAACTTTCTTTACGCTTACAGAAGTACTTTTATGTGACTATTAACACGTGTATTTATGCTATTGTATTTCTAGGGATTATTCTGATCTTAAAAGACTTCAGTCTCTCTTAAATGTGCAGTTAAGGAACCAACAGGTATTTTCTAATAACTATTATTAAATGCTGTAGAATTGTATAATTAAAAGTAATGATTTGTGGCAGAGGCATAAGATACTATTATTGTGTTCTATTGTGATTAAACATATTGACAAAGTCTTGTGTAGTGGATGTCTTTTTTTTTTTTTTTTTTTTTTGGCTAAGTTAGAGCTTCTCTGTGGGACAAATCTCATTTAAAAAGTGTGAAAGAAAGAAACTGACCTGCAGCCCCTCCTACTCTGCTATAATTTTTATTTTAACAGAAAAAAATGCTTTGTTTTGAATCTTGAGCAGGTTTTATCCAGCTATTGTTACATATAGTCAAGTAGCCTAACAGATTAGTTTTCTTCCATGCCCTTCCACAGTGTCCTGAGAAGGTAGGCTGAGATGTATTAGTTACAACGTGATGAAGAGTGGTAAAGAATGTAAAATAAGATCAACATTTTAACAATAAACAGTTTGTCTTCGGAGAAAAACACTCCAGCTAAAAACCTTTGGCATAAATATCAATGCATGAAACTTACAGGACACAGTAAAGTCTCTTTCACCTCAGCTCACGTAGTGAATCTTGCATTTGCCATTTGAAGCAGAGAAAACCAATGCACAATGATGGGTGAGAGTCTTTGGTATACCAGAACATTTTCTCCCTTTCTAGTCTGTAAAAAGATACGACAAGACGACTTACAAGTTCAGCCATGTGAAGCAGGAGTTATGCACTCCCTTCCTGGATAGAGGCACGGAATTGCTTCTTAGCAGAAAGCTGAAATGCTTGAGTTCTACAACCTAAAAAGAATATGAAGGCTGTACAATTGTAGAAGTAGGACAGGTAAGGAACACAGATAATGAGTTTGTGTTCCAGATTCTACTGAGCTTTACTATTATAAATTTTAAAAGACACTTGTTCACATGTTATATATCTCCATGTTCTTGTTTTCTAGCCTTGCTCATCAGTTTTCTACCTAATTTCTAAATTTCTACCTAAATTCTAAAATTTCTACGAATTTTATTTTGCGGGGGGTGGTGGGATGTATTTTATAATGTCAAGTAATAGGTCCAAAGTTCAAGTCAGAACTTGAGAAAAGGTACTTTTGCCTGATAACATTGTTATAAAACTTAAAAAGCAGTGTTTGCCTCATGAGCAGTATCCCTTTCCTCCTCAACTTCCAGCTACACATTTTGAAAATGGTCGAACCAGTGTGACAAGAGCTTGGCAAAATGTTAAAATCAGTGAACAAAAACCCCGTGGTCAATGGCAAGAATCAACAGAAGCTGTTGAGCTTGAAAACTTTAGGTAAAAAAAATAAAAAGCTAATATGATGGCACTTGTATTTCTGAACATCTTCATGTGTCTAAAGCTTGTTGCGGCATTGGAAGGCCTTTATACTTAGGTATGTTACTTGTACTTTCATGTTAACCCACTATCTGAGCTATGAATTGCATATTTTTAACTTTCTAAAGCTAACTGTGGATGTTCCTGCCTTTGTCAGCTTCGGACACATGCTGCTGCTCGGCAGAGTGTACTGTTGAGAGCTAATACAGTAAATTTTTAAAAAGTAATAGTTTCCTTATTTGGAAAGCTTGTATTATACCATTATAATAGTTCCAAATTATGCATGAGATAGAATATTCTTCCATACTGTTAATGTCTTGAAATCTGAAATGGTTTATTCCTTAGGAACTTCTGATATAACATTCATAACATTCTGATATAACACTCTAATGCAAATGGCGGAGGAACCGACTAGGAGAGGAGCCCTGCTGGATCTCATCCTCACTAACAAGGAGGGTCTAGTTGAAGCAGTAAAGGTTGAGGGCTGCCTCGGTTGTAGCGACCATGAAATGGTGGAGTTTAGGATCTTGTGCGGCAGGAACAGAATAGCAAGTAGAATTGCAACCCTGGACTTCAGCAGGGCAAACTTTGGCCTTTTCAAACAATTGCTGGGGGAAATCCCATGGGCAAGGCTGCTCGAAGGTAAAGGGGCCCAAGATAGTTGGCTAGCATTCAAGGACTGCTTCTACCAAGCTCAAGATCAAAGCATCCCGACACGTAGGAAGTCAAGGAAGGGAGCCAGGAGACCTGAGTGGTTAGACAAGGAACTGCTGGGTAAGCTCAAATGGAAGAGGAGAGTTCACAGATCATGGAAGGAGGGGCTGGCCACTTGGGAAGAATATAAGGCTGTTGCCAGAGGATGTAGGGAGGCAAGCTAAGGCCTCCTTAGAATTAAACCTGGCGAGAGGGGTCAAGGACAACAGAAAGAGCTTTTTCAAATACATGGCAGATAAAACCAACACCGGAGGTAATGTAGGCCCACTGATGAATGGGGTGGGTGCCCTGGTGACGGAAGATACAGAGAAGGCAGAGTTGCTGAATGCCGCCTTTGTCTCTGTCTACTCTGCTGGAGTCTGTCCTGAGGAGCCCCGTACCCCTGAGGACCCAGAGGAAGTCGGGAAATTGGAGGAGTTTGCCTTAGTTGATGAGGACTGGATTAGGGAGCAATTGAGCAATCTGGACATCCATAAATCCATGGGTCCAGATGGGATGCACCCCTGGGTACTGAGGGAGCTGGCTGAAGTCATTGCTGGACCACTCTCCATCATCTTTGCCAAGTCTTGGGAAACGGGAGAGGTGCCTGAGGACTGGAGGAAAGCAAATGTCACTCCAGTCTTCAAAAAGGGCAAGAAGGAGGACCCAGGTAACTATAGACCGGTCAGCCTCACCTCCATCCCTGGGAAAGTGATGGAACACCTTATCCTTGGTGCCATCTCAAGGCATATCAATGATAAGAGGGTCATTAGGGGCAGTCAACATGGCTTCACCAAGGGGAAGTCGTGCTTGACCAACCTCATAGCCTTTTATGAAGACATAACAAGGTGGTTGGATTATGGCAGAGCAGTGGATGTGGTCTACCTTGACTTCAGCAAAGCATTTGACACAGTCTCCCACAGCATCCTCACAGCTAAACTGAGGAAGTGTGAACTGGATGGTCGGGTGGTGAGGTGGACTGCGAACTGGATGAAGGAGAGAAGCCAGAGAGTTGTGGTCAATGGGGCGGAGTCTAGTTGGAGGCCTGTATCTAGTGGAGTGCCTCAAGGGTCAGTGCTGGGGCCAGCATTATTCAATATCTTCATCAATGACCTGGATGAGGGAATTGAGTGCACTATCAGCAAGTTTGCTGATGACACTAAGCTGGGAGGAGTGGCTGACACGCCAGAAGGCTGTGCTGCCATCCAGCGAGACCTGGACAGGCTGGAGAGTTGGGCTGTGAAAAATGGGATGAAATATAACAAGGGGAAGTGTAGAGTGTTACATCTGGGTAGGAACAACCCCAGGTTCCAGTACAGGTTGGGGAATAACCTATTAGAGAGCAGTGTAGGGGAAAGGGACCTGGGGGTCCTGGTGGACAGCAGGATGACCATGAGCCAGCACTGTGCCCTTGTGGCCAGGAAGGCCAATGGCATCCTGGGGTGTATTAGAAGGGGGGTGGTCAGTAGGTCAAGAGAGTTTCTCCTTCCCCTCTACTCTGCCCTGGTGAGACCGCATCTGGAATATTGTGTCCAGTTCTGGGCCCCTCGGTTCAAGAAGGACAGGGAACTGCTGGAGAGAGTCCAGCGCAGGGCAACAAAGATGATTAAGGGAGTGGAGCATCTCCCTTATGAGGAAAGGCTGAGGGAGCTGGGTCTCTATAGTTTGGAGAAGAGGAGACTGAGGGGTGACCTTATTAGTGTATATAAATATATAAAGGGGGAGTGTCACGAGGATGGAGCCAGGCTCTTCTCGGTGACAACCAATGATAGGACAAGGGGTAATGGGCTCAAACTGGAACACAAGAGGTTCCACTTAAATTTGAGAGGAAACTCCTTCTCAGTGAGGGTGACAGAACACTGGAACAGGCTGCCCAGGGAGGTTGTGGAGTCTCCTTCTCTGGAGACATTCAAAACCTGCCTGGACGCCTTCCTGTGTAACCTCATCTAGGTGTTCCTGCTCCGGCAGGGGGACTGGACTAGATGATCTTTTGAGGTCCCTTCCAATTCCTAATATTCTGTGATTCTGTGATTCCTAACATTGCTAATGTCAAGTTTTGGCAATCTACAATCATCTTGTGGCAAGATAATCAGCAATCCAGCATTTTTTCCTCTTTTAAATCCTCATTAATGTGACCTACAGGAATGAGAGTAATTTTAGCAAACATCCCAGCCGTAAGCTGTTTCAAGAGATCTTTACATCTTTAGTTAAGAACCAACTTATCTGCAGGTCAGTATATTGAAAACATTGTTATACAAGGAGAGTCACTCTTTCTTGCTGAGATGCATAGATAATGTTTCATATTGGTTCAACAATATACGTGGCATATATGTTTCAACACTAGACCTCTGTATGGAAACTGCCAGCTTCACGTTTCTGCATAATCTCAGTTTTAAACAGTCACTTTTGTATTGGCTTAGAAGACCAAATGCTCGGTCTTTGGGAGAAGGGAAGAAGGAAGGAAGGACTGGCTATACGGTGAAACTTGGATGACTGAAATTCTAACAGCTGCTATGTTTCCTTGATAATTTGTCCATATCTGATACCTGTAGTCTATGGCTTGCTTTTCTAATTTAATTTTTATTTTACTGATTTTATTTGTATTTTAGGGACTGCTGTCTTTATATAGAAAGGTCAGTTGCTCTCAAAATTCAGATAAGTTCATGCTACTGTTAATTTTTGTGTTTGTGTGTGTAACAGGATTAAAAAGGGAAAACCCTTTCTTAGCTACTCTCATTTGAGCAAGGAAAAAGTGAAGACCTAAAAAAAAATAGTGGGGACAGAAAAAGGTATTTTCTGGGAAAAAAAAAACCAAAACCAAAGCAACAAACCAAACCCAGAATTTCTTTTCCTACACACCAGTAGGTTGTATTTTTCCTTTTTAAGCCTAAGCACACCTAAAAAAATCCCAAGTGGTACCGAAGCTTAAAGAAGCAATCCTGGAGCATTTAAAGGTATTAAAGTGTAACTGCCAGAATTTACAGAACCACCTAAAAAAAAAAAAATCACATAGTCTGCTTAGACCCTTTTTCAGAACTAACTAGGGAACTATGGGTTTCATCTTTGATTATCTAAATAGCAGTGAGTTTAAGTGACTTGTAAATCTGGTACCTCTTTTTTGCAACTGAACTTTATCATCCCAGTACCCACTAATGGGATGTCTGTGGCTCAGCTTAATTTGCCAAAAAACTAAGAATTCACATTGTGTCCTCCCAAGTTCTATTTATACATTGTGGCATACCTAGCTCATATTTTGGTTTTTGTTTTCTTTGGCACTTGCTGTTGATGATGATGATACAGCAAAACCAGCCTCTTGTATTACAAATCAAAGCACTCAGGTAAGATCAGTGAAATACGTATGAGTAGGCACTAAGTGCAGTTACTAAGGTGATTTAGTTGCCCTTTGTAAATACTTTATTGTGATGATGTCCTTTCTTTGGAGATACTGCCGTTGCATTGTGTCAGAGCCTTTGAAATTGTCACCTTGATTTGCATGACATACTTCTGCTGGCATAACTGATGTTGGTTGGGGTGCAAGAAAATCACACCCACTTACTGGCATTGCTGTGTCAGCGGAAGTCCTGATTGGAGGTAAGAAAGCTGTGATCAGCTTAGCTTAAGTAGTTTGGATAAGGAATATAACTAAGCAAGCAGAAAAAAATCCTGCTGGCATATGCTTTACATACACTAAGTTATCTAGCAATGTGTACTGTAAATGTTACTGTAGCAGAAGCGACTCGCAAATAACCATGCTCAGAGAATTACTGTCCCTGCTCTGAAATGTGACAGATGCATTGCTCTGTTAAAGAAACTAACTTCTGTCAAGAGTCAAAGCTTTTTGAAAGAATGAATTTGTAGAACCACTGTGGTAATGATCTTCAGGCCACTTTAAAATCTGACCAACAAATTTTCCATACAGGTTGCTGTTTTCTTTCTGTGAAAGTTTTGCGCCATTCTAAAGTGGCCAAGTAACGAACCATACAAAAATGAAAAAAAGATTTTGGGCAGCATATTGGCATAGAAGGGCTGATATTTTGTTAGCATGTATTTGTAAAACATTTATTTTTATCAAAATATTTTTAGCTATTGGAATTGTTCCCAATTGCAAATGATAAAAATGGAAGAGAACTGCCACATCCCATAGACTTCTTCCAATCCTTGGAAGCTTGCCCAGATACTACAGATTCTGTCCTCTTAGTTAAAACAACAACAGAAATAGCACTATTGAGATGTCCAATTTTATGTTTATTTTAAATAGGAAAATGGGGCTATACACCTTCAAGAGACAATGGAAATAGTGATTCCATTACTGGTATTTTATGCAGGTTTACTGCCCCTGGATGCTTTGTGCAAATCTGAGTTGTGTTTTCTGCCAAGGCTTGTGCTGAGGAATTGTATGGAGAAATATAAAGGAGGAAGTTTTATTTGGAAGCATATCAAGGGCATTTGAACTAAATAAATTATTCCAAGGACTAATAGTATTACTTTCTAATTGCCCAGGATAGGTTACAATAATTAAACAAAATATTTCAAATCTAGCTATTTTTATTTCTGTAGCACCCATATTTTTATGTATGTGTATTTTGTGCACTGAAGTTTGATATGTGGTTTCTTGGTGATTTTGCCCTTTTGGGCTTTGATCCAAACACTTAAAGTAAGTTTATATCAAAGCATGATCAGTTTGTGGATGTACTTTCCTGCATCAGGTCAGTGACAACAAATGATGGCCTGGCAATGGTCATATAATGAAATGAGTTTATTTAAAGCTGTTATTATGTTTGAATAGAAGTGGTATTAAAAGTTCTATAGTATAGTATGTTGTACTATACTATAGTACAACTGTTGCAGGTCACTTATCTTCTAGTCAATTCCTGAAATCAAAGTGGCTTTTTGACATGTTTTAACACTTAAAATGCATTTGGTTTATGTGTGGAATATTTCTTTTACAGGGAATGGGTTAATCAAGCTTCGTCCATCCATTTTCTTAGAGTATTAATCTGTCTGAGATTATTAATAAGGGATCCATGCTATCAGGTCAGTATACCAAAATACTGTTTCTTGCTTGGATGAAAGAATGCACATAAGCATCATGCATATGACTTGCATTGTTGCATGTGTATAAAAATGTATGTTCTTATATGTATGTACCTATATTTCTATATGTGAGGATGTGATTTGCAAACAAACAGATTACAAGAGTGAATATGCACTGTTACTGAATAACTTGCTCAAGTTCTTATATTCCTTATGTAGGGTCTGTTGTTGCTAACCTTAAACAATCTGTAAATCTCTGTAACAGATGGCTTGGTTGTTGCTCTGAGCCTTAAACCCTGTGCTTGACTTTACCATGTAGATATGTAAAATTCCCATAATGTAGTAAGTTAAGAAAACTGAAAGCCTAACCCTATTCCTCCTAGCTGCCTGATGTTCTTAACTAAAACCAAATAGCTTTCAATTTTATTCTGGCTATTATAGTCATTATTCATAGGACTAAGCCTCAGACATCTGTTAAGATATTTGTGTATTTTTTTTCCATGTGTTCCAAAGCTTATACTGTTTTTCCAGTTTTAAAACCTTTAAAACTTCACTTCTGTGTTTTTATTTACCTACTTGCTCTAAGATATTCTGAACTCTGAAGGTGCTACATATCTCCAGAATTCATTGACTTCAACCACTGGAATTAAGGTTTCTCAACATTCATAACAAACAGAGCATTTATGTTTAGTGTTCTCTCATTCTAGCTTTTTCTTTATTTTTACCTTTTTTTAAAAAAACTTTTAAATGTTTTTTCTTTTTTACTGGGAAATGCTCCACAGCTTGGGTGCTATTGAAAATCTAGCTCAGGTAGAGTTCCTCATAGTACTTCTGTCCAATATGTTGCATGTCAGATCATTACAGCGTACATAAATTCTTGGTTTATGGAAAGAAGTGAGTCCATTCCTCTGCACATAATCAGTTGATGTGGGGGTTTTCTTTTCACTAGTGTACAAAGAAACTGTCCTTATAATATAGCAGTACTAACCCAGGTCTTTTAGTTAGGAGATTTAAATCCCTCCCGAAGTGGGAGGAGAATTAGAAAAATCAGCACAATTGTTTCAATCAGGAGGAAAGAAGGATGAGTAAGGTCACCTTGAACTGTACCAAATGACTTTTCAAAAGTAGAAGTGTAGTGATATAATGTTGAAACAGGTTTAAATTTGGGGACTGCAGGACTTTTGCATCACGAAGCATGATTGTTACTGCTCTGTGTTAATACTGCTTCACTTCTTGGTTTCTAATACTTATTCATCAGTGCCAAGTTAGCAGTGAGATATGACATATCCTGAATATCTTTGAAATTCTTTGTAGTTTTCTTTCTAGAAAAAAATATTTGTTATAATCTTATTAACAAATGTGTCCCTCTAGAATGTAGTCATCATTCACTAATATTTACGAAGCCACCTGTATTTCAGAGAACCCATAGTGCATTTTCAGCCCTTTGGTCAGATAGTCACCTGTCTGAAACATCCCTAAATCTTAACTTCCCTGCAGAAGTTAAAGGTTACTAGTTTGTAATGGATATGGTTCTCACAGGAACTGCTTGGCATTTCCAGTGTTGTATGTCATTAATGGTTAGCCATACTTTTTGAGGAGCTTGCAGACTGCAAAATGCAGCCGCCTGCTGAGACATTGGCAACATCTGCAAGTGTCATCCCCAGCAGCAGGAACCCAAATTGTGTAATTTATAATCATTTTTACTATGCATGTGTTGCTGGCATAGAGAATTTAAAAAGCCACGAGATGCAATTTTTATGATTTCTGAACTTCTAGGGAACTTAATCTGTTCTATGCAGCATTAAAACTTTTTTTTTTTTTTACTGTTTGGGCAGTTTCAGATAAGAAAAGCTGTTCTGATTTTAAAGTGTTTTGGGATGTTTTAGTAGAAAATGCTAATTGTTATTACCAATATTACTTTGCATAGTATTATCCAACTCCTGTGTTTTCTTTCTAAATTATGTGCTGCTGCTGTAGCTCTAGCCTCTCTGTACCATTTACTTGAAACTGTGGTAGTTTCCCCAGTGTTCTGGAAGTTTCAAAATGCCACCATATGTAAGACCAATATATAAGTGATGCTGAGAATTACATAATGATTTTGTGCACTAACAAACATTACATGCTTGTGGTAATTCTCATTTCCTGGAAAATATGTTTGACCAGGAAGTTGTTAGGGTTATTAAAAAAGATTGACCACCATTTCCCACCAGTTACCTATGTTCAAAATAGCTGTTAGCTGTTCCAAAGAGTGCCCAACAGTAGATGCTAAGGGAAAAGTCTGAGAGCAGAAACACAAAGTGGTAATTTGCCACAAAACACTTATCAACCTCTAGCAGCTTGCAAAGAAGGGAATCTGGCCCTGGAAGTAGGGTCATTTATTCGATAGTCTTCAGTAGGTCTCCCTCTTGTGGAATTTTACACTTGCTATTTGAATTCTCATGCTTCCATGATCTCTACTGTTGCCTGACAAGTTTTACGGCAAAAGCATGCAAGATGTTTCATGTTTGCCTTTCTTTTTGTGAAACTGATGCACCACCTACAGGCTACTTCCGTGGATTACACTCTAGGTTTATAAATTCTTAAAACTGTTTTTTTCCCCCCTACTTGTAGTATATGGAAACAGTAGCAAATGGCTATCTTGATTACGGAGAACAGCAGCATAATGTAGACAAGTTGGTCAACATGACATGTAAGTGTTAAATTATAAGGACACTTATAACTTTTTGTGTGAGGCTTAAAAGGTTTAAAATACTTGAGATGGTCACTACATAAGATGTTATTAGATTTACTGTAGACATCTCCAACGAGTGAAAACTGAAATTGCTGTGGAAAAGCACATCTTTTTTTAAGAAATTACTGCCTTTTTATGCACTGAAAAAACAGAGTAAAATGAGCTGGTCATGGTTCAAAGAACTTACCCAGTGTTTTACTTTATTATCTGATTAGTAAAATGAAAAATATTAAGTGGTAAAACTTCAATTGATGTGACTTCCTTTGTTCCATAGACATTTTCCAAAAGCTTGCTGCTGTTAACAGTCAAAGAGAATGGGTTATAGCAAGCATAGCACATAAAGTAAGTGTTTTATAAAATTCTAATTATAACAAATTAACTACATAACTGAATGACTAATGCTTTTCAGACTTGATCTAGGTGAGAGTAAATTTCTCACCTTGTCAAGCTTGTAAAGTAAGATAATCTCAGTTCTGTGTTTTACAGAAGTATGAGTAGTAATCGTTTCTTGTATATAAGCTAATTGCCCTGGTGCGTGGTTATTGGTTGTTTGAGATAAATAGATCATAAATGTTTGGACTAAACTCCTTCATATAAAAATTAGTACTCATATTTACACTGTCCTGAGCTACAGGTTACTATGATACAAATAGTTTTAAGTATGTTAAAAATATAAATACATTTTTATTATTATTTTTACATAGATTTCTGCTACGATTTTTCAATTATGAAGTGTTTTGTGTCCAAATGGAATAATGACAGCCTAGACATCCCTACACATTACTGTCAGACTAAGGATCTATAATTAACCGTTGCTGATTTATGGCCAAACTAAGAAACAACAGAGATGAAGATCAGCTAACTAGTGCTTTGTGATTCCATTATTCTGCAGTAAAACATTGGCAGTTGTGATCAGATAGTATCACAGAATGTATTTTTAGAGAATCTAAACAAATATGAAGTTTACTTTGATATAAACCATTGACAGAATATAATGCAGAACTTTCAATTGCATACAATATTGTTTAAATATAAGCTAAAAATTAACTTTTTGCTTCAGGAGGCCTTAGTTTAGAGGTCCATAGTGTTTTACACAGGAAGAAATTTTTACAATGGTATATTAAGTTGGACAGATGCTTTAGCAGTCAAGAGAGATGCTAATTGCATTTGAAAAGAAACATCCTTGCTTGTCCTAAGACTGGGTGTATTCCAAGAGTTTAAATGTATATTAAAGTGTACTTTATATGTTCCTAAGACTTTTAGTATATTGTGCAACAATTTGGTATCCTAATTTTGGCTTTTAATAAATAATTATATATGTGCTTGAGTCGTAGATATTCATAGATGTGAAGCAAGCGTCAATGAGCAGATTGAGGTACAAGAAGTGCAATTTCCTTTTCAGAAAAGGAAAGAGCTTGATGAGAATTAATCCCATCAGGTCTTTGTTTTACGGGTTTGTGAGCAATTTGGGTATAGAGTTGAACAGTGTGAAATACGTAAGAGATGGTGATGGAAGAGAAATGAAAACCCTAGGAAAACAGTTGCTTTTTCTTAGTGTATCCATTGTCATAACTGTTCTATAGCATAAACCAGAAGACAGTTATGTAGTCCATGGCTGTAGGCAAAGCTGGAGGCTGAACTATAGCAAATCTATAGCATGAAACGGAACTAAAGGTTTGAGGATTAAGGCAGGCTAGGCTCTGCCCCCAGTATTAATGCTTCTGTAACATACCTGTGTATCACCCACTTTTACAACTCTGAATACAGGAAAAGTGATTGAAATTCATTCTTTTCTTTACCTTCCAGGAAAACATGAAATGGCAGGTACATAGACTTCCTCTAAATGAGGGTAGCCTTTTTCTCCTGTTCCCTTGTGAGCTCGCGAGCCCTTCCTCATCCTGCTGCTAGCTTTGGAGACCTTGCCAGGCAGTATTGGCTTTCCACTTGCTCCCTGTAATGATGAGAGAAGTTATTGCATGGTACTTCAGGAAAAGGCTGCTTCTGTCTCAGACGTACTCCACTACTTCTTACTATTGCTGCCACAGAAAATATCGTGTGCAAGGTTTGTACAAGTAGCAAGTGATGCAAAATCACATTGTTCTGTCATATGGTGAGACTACTGGTGTTTCTGATGCTTGTTTTCTGTACAACCCAAAAGTTCTCTAGTGCCAGCCTGGTTTTAGCTGGAAGCAGGTTTTTTGCAAGGAAGCAGTTGAGGGGTGACTCCTGTGAATGCTTAGCAGCTCAAGATTTACTAAGAGGACAATCTACAGCTGGAGAGAAGGGCAACACATACTGGGCCTGAAAGAACTGGCCATAAAAAGGCTAGGGCTGGATAACATACTTTCTTTTGGAATTCAGAGAAGGCAAGCACAGTATCCAGTGGGAGAATGCCCAAACTACATAAGCATCTCTGATACTGATGTGATTTCACTGCTTGAATTGTCGCTAGGGCTTGGGATGGTGAAGCCAAAGATGTGCTGTTGTTTTGTTGACATTTGTTTAAACTTCCATTTAATGCTGTGTATTAACACCTAGATTAAACCTCTCCTGGCACAACAGGCTGAGCAAGTTGGGGATGTTCAGCCTGGAGAAGAGAAGGCTGCATGGAGACCAGTATCTGAAGGGGGCCTGTAAGGATGCTGGGGAGGGACTCTTCATTAGGGACTGTTGTGATAGGACAAGGGGTAATAGGTTCAAACTTAAACAGGGGAAGTTTAGATTGGATATAAGGAGGAAGTTCTTTACTGTGAGGGTGGTGAGGCACTGAAATGGGTTGCCCAGGGAAGCTGTGAATGCTCCATCCCTGGTGGTGTTCAAGACCGGGCTGGACAGAGCCTTGGGTGGCATGGTTTAGTGTGAGGTGTACCTGCCCATGGCAGGGGGGTTGGAACTTGACGATCTTAAGGTCCTTTCCAACCCTAAGTAGTCTATGATTCTATGATTCTGTTTTGTTTTCCTGAGATGAAAAGTATGAGTTTAATTTGGCTTTGGTTTGGGAAGAAAGGAGTTTTGGTTTTGTTGGAGTGCTGGGGTCTACTGATGTACATGGGCTTCTTCTTGGCTTCGCCACTTGCTGCTTGAGCCCTCTGTGTGCTTCTGAGGGAGAGTTGAGTGCTGCCTTCTTCCTTGAGGTCTAAGAACAACAGCATGGCAGAGAAAGGAGGTGAAAAAAAGCGGAAGGAATTTGCATGCTGCCCTTAAGAGTATAGCTCTTGTGTTTGTTGCTCCAAAATGGACAAAAGTTCATTGATTTCATATGAAAAAGGGCAATAGGTATAGGTATTAAAATTCATATTGGTTATCATAGCAACTGTCTGGTGAGGAATCCCGCGTAGGTGTCAGGCATTGCAAAGAAATGGGTCTGTTCACGTGGCTGTCTCAAGTCATACTTGTACCATTTAATTGCTGTGAACATTGGCCTAGATTTGAGTTCATCG
Organism: Psittacula echo; assembly: GCF_963264785.1. Taxonomy (NCBI): domain Eukaryota; kingdom Metazoa; phylum Chordata; class Aves; order Psittaciformes; family Psittacidae; genus Psittacula; species Psittacula echo. The sequence goes on along the minus strand of NC_137737.1, from coordinate 23,211,171 downwards.
AGGATTTCTCTCTCGCCCAGAAGGACTGCAAATGTTAAAGATTGTCTGTCCTGCCAGCAGTGCCTTTCCTTGTAAGTTCTCTCTGCGTGTCACCAACACCTGAGACCGCAGAAACTGCTTCGTCTACAGAGCTGCTTTTTGGAATAAGATCACATTTTCATTCCAGTGTGTGTGTGAACATGCAGGCCCTTCCTGTGTGAATCCCCTTTCTGTGGTATGTTGTGTTGAGACAGTCAAGCAACCAAATCCAAAAGGTGATATTAAGATAGAGAAGAGTGAATGTGAAGTTTCTGTGTTTGTGTTGGTTAATTCTGCAATACGTATGTTTGATCTGCGTCTACACAGTTTAGAAGAAGTATGTTTTAAGGTGGAGAAATCAGTCTTACAGTCGGTGGGGAGGTCGTAATACATTTCAGGGATTGAGCTTCCTGAGTGGTTAGTGCAGTGTTTAATGCAAGTAAGCAACAGAGCTGTGCACGCTGGGCACCAGTTCTGGCAGTCTGATCCCTGTGTTTGAATTTTGCAGCCACCCCGCAGTGTTCACCCCCTGCCCAGGGAGGGCCTCTGGCTGTCAGTGCCAGTGCTGCGGCTGCGGCATCCACCGACTGCGACTTTGTGCAGGTGAGTGCAGCGCACAGAGAGCAGGGGGAAGGGAAGAGACCCCATGCATGGACCGCAGGGTTCTGGGCTTGCGGCAGGAAGGAGAGAAGTTTGGGACTGGATCTGCTTTAGAAAGGGAAAGTAACGTGGTTTACCGATGCCCATTTCAAAGCACCCCTTTGAAACCTGAAAGGGGCAGTGCTGTAATGCAGGTAAGGTTTCAGGGCAGCGGCATAGTGGGTGTCCTCATCGTCGGAGTTTTTTTTTCCCCCTAGAAGTGTTATGTTTGACTTCACCATAATTCGCTTTAGTTCGTGAGTCTCTGTTTATCTTTGAAGAAAGTCCTTGCCTGCACAAAATGGGATTCTTTAATGTTATGATACTGGGAATCAGCTCCACTTCTGTGTCCCAGACGGCTTGTGGCAGTCCTGAGTTTCCTTGGAAGAACGGGAAGAACCAAGCTGAGTTTTGGAATTGGCCCCAGCTCAGAGATACCCTGTCTGGGAGAGCTCCAGTGCTTCCTGTCAGTGCTTTCTAGAATTCTGGTGGAAATTGCACCTTATTGGGTGGCCTGGCTTATCAAATAGCAAAAGAACCTCAGTAAAAATGCCAGGGCTTCCTTTCGCATTCCAGCAGCATGCAGGTACATTTTTCTCTCACAGGGGATAAGCTAAGGGAGCTGTGCTGGTGTGTGTTGAAAAAAGGTTGACCTGTGCAAGCCTGATCATCCAGTTTCTTGTCTTGCAAATACCAACCTTTTGTCCTTTTTGCATGTTTTTCTGTTTTAATATGAGCTTACCCGAGCTGGGCAGGTTATGGCCAGGGTAATGTTGCTGTAAGGCTGGAAACAGCCACCAGCCAGTCATGCCGTTGATAGGCTGGTATTTATTTTTCTCGCAGCGCATCTTTGTCCTCTCACTTCCATTGTGAGATGGTGTTCCCTCTAGCACATGAGGATCAGTGTGAATGATAGGAAATCACAATCATATCAGTTCCAATCTCAGAAGGCTGAGATCAGTGTCTGGGATAGCACATCATGGTCCCAAAGGAGTCATCAGGGGGTGGTGGTGTGGCTAGATTGAAAGGTAACAGAAATACAGTGTCGAAAGGGTCTTCCTTGGAGAAGCAAGTCCCTGGAGTCAGAAGAGATGGACTGGTTACTTAACCAGTAAGAGGCCTGGTAACTTCCTGGTTAACCACTTCCTGGTTAGCGGTTGCTTGGATTATGCAGCCGCAGCCAGGGAACTGCCAGTCAAAAGCTGCTGGTGCATCTGGGCAGAGACTGGTGGAAGTTCCCCTGTGTGTGAGCAGCCCAAAGGCAAGCAGGGGTGTAAACCAGTGCTGCCAGGTCAGTGCCTGGCTGCTTCTGAGCGGGACAACACGAGCAGTGTACAGAACGGATCAGAAGGAGTTGAGATTTCCGAGCCTTAGCATAGCCTCGATTATTTCTCCTGGAGCAGGGTGGCAGGGGCTGTGCAGGTGGTACAGAAGACAGTGCTTTGCCTGTGGATCCCACTGAGCTCTGGCCAATGATCAGTTTACCTTGTGTGTGCTCTGGGGCAGACACTTCCCCGAGGTCCTGCTGAGGGATGCAGCCAGCTACAGCGTCGATCATCCTGCCCTGCTTCTGTATTGATCATCAGTAAGGACTTGCACAGTCCTCAGAAGCAGTAAAATCCATCAGCCCTGACTGAAAATGGTTGTGATTTTTTGACCTAGAAATTCCCTGTGTTTTCTTTCTCGCAGAGTCCTGAAGTGCAGCCACCTTCTGCAGCTGAATGCCTGCCCTCTGATGGGGAACATCATGCATCTGAGGATGAGGAGAAGTTGGTGGAATTAAGTTCTGAAGAGGTGTTTCAGTTTTTCAATGAGATGTACGCATCATGCGACACTGACGTAGTGACACCGGAACCTGCAGATAGCTGGGATGGAGAACTGTTTGAAAGCTACATCAGTGCGGCCATAGAAAGCGCTGCTGCTGCTGAGAGGGTGCAAGACTCTGTGAGCACACAGGGAGCCCCTGAAGAGCCGAGGGAACAACTGGATCCCAAGCCAGCTCAAGCGTCTGAAATGATTGCTCTGGAAGGACTGTTTAGTGCAGAGCAAGTAAGTGCTAAATGGAGGTACAACTCACCAGGAATGGCCAGGTTTATCTCCCCACTTGTAAATATGGGCTCTGGCTGGCAAAGGTAGTGAGCTAGAGTCCCCCTTCCTCCTCTTAGTTTTTTTGCCTAGGAGTTGTGTTTTGGATGTTAAACAAAGGCATTGCTGGCCAAAAGGTTTACACAAGGCCTTGTTAGCAGTCCTCATGTCATACAGAGAGACAGCACGTTTCCAAGAAGAAATGGCACAGTGCAGTGGGTATCCTGCAGGAGCAGGAGGCGTGTAGGGCGATACTTGCTGTGTTCAGTTTGTTCAGTTTCTGTATTTGCACCGGCCTTTCGGACTGTTAAGACACAACTTTGTCAAAGAACGCAGTTGTATTTCTGTTAATGCGCACAGGCTTTGCCTTTTGTATATTTACCACGGAGTAACAGCAGACTCAAGGTGGAGACTGTGATTTTTGGAATCACTTGATACCTCATTAGCAAGAGATTCCCACCCAGAAATGTGTGGCTGCGTGTGCAGTTTTGCATGGCACAGCTCTGTCAAGTTGTTTGCGCTGGATCTGCCATTACTAATACACGTGTTGGGAATGAGGAGTGCTCCTGGATTTCTCCTGGCTTATTTCTTGTCACTGGTTTGATAACTGAGGGCAAAGTTAAGGCAGTGAGGAGAAGTCCCCTAAGTTTGCAGATTTTGATTTTCAGATTCCTTGTTTTGCTCAGTCTGACATTTTGTAAGAGCTTGAATTTCAATTTGGCAGCCTTAATTGTGGGGTCAAAATATTCATGGGTGTGCTGAGCACTTGTCAGGTGCCCTTTTGGAGTGGAGAAGAAGAGTTCTTGTTTTGTCCCCACAGTGATAACAAGAAACTATTGAGTGGTCTTTGAGTTTATTTCATTTTTTGGTGTGTTTATTTAAAGGAGACTGTGAGCGTTAAATGTCAGTCAGTGACAGAAGAGAGAGAGCTGACTTCAGGAGGCGAGCCAGCGCACGAACCTGCAGAAGAGCCAGGGTCCCCTGTAGAACCTCAGTGCAGGAAGAGAAGACGCAGCTCCCAGCAGGGTAAGTCCCTGGTAAGAGATCCTGCATGTTTTAGAGGTGGCCAAGACAGCTGCTCTGAAACTCTTCCAGGAAGGGGAGATCACAAGAGTTGAGTTATTGTCTGCAGTGTAAGTACCTCACTGGGCCTTCAGTTAAACTGTTACACTCGTACGAGCTCTTAGCGTACTTCCCGGCATGCTTCTATAGATAAGCTGGTGCTGAGGACTCCTAGGTGGACAAGGGAATAAATTCTATCAGTCAATAAAAGCTGAAGCTGCGGGAGTTGTGTCAGAGCCCTGCATGTCACAGTACACAGCACTGAGATGCAGGCTGTAGATATGTTTGCTGGGGGGTGACAGTGCCACAAAGGGAACGCTGACTAATGAGGTGACTGTTGAAGTAAGAGGGGAAAAACCCACCACGCTGCCGAAGTCAGTGCATGAGTCCAACCTGTCTGGCTCAGATCACTACATAAATTTCACACCAGCCTGCTGATAGGTGTGCTGAAACACAGGAGAAATACACCCTCGGATTTTCAAGTCGCAGACCGCCTTTGGGCCAGATGTGACTGTCCCTGATGGCAGCAAAGTTGCTGCGCGTGCTGCCAGGTGAGCCATAGGCAAGGCCTGATCCTTACTGGGTGTTGTTTGCTTCCTAGATCCCCAGGAGCCGGAAGGTGGAGCCTGTAAGCGGGGCTGCTTCTGGAGGAAGACTCCAGAGTGAGGAGCGTGTTAACACGTGGAGCGGCTGCTGTCTGGTTCCCTCCTGCGAGTGCGGCAGCAGCGCTCCGCACAAAACTGGGGCCTGGGTTCAGGGTCACGCCTCTTGTGTTCTGTTTCCTAACTTTGAAGTTATTTATAGCTTTATTCGTAAATTTGTATGTTATGTACAGCTTTATTAATAAATTTGTATGTTATTTATAGCTTTATTTATAAATTTTTGACCAAAATGTCATCCATATAATGATAAATTATTGATTCAGGAGATGCGCTCCTAGTTGGTGATACAGCTGTGGAAACTACTTGCTGACAGATTGTTGGACTATTACCATTCCTTGTGGCAGAACAGTCCATTGATGTCTTTGCATGGGAGCAGCACACTTGACTGAAAGCGCAGAAAAAGCAAAATGATCACAGTCTGCAGGATGCAAAGGAATTGCAAAAAACCAGTCCTTCAAATCAATAATTGTCCTGGGTTCAGCAGCAGCAGTCACTTTTTCTCAGTAGCTGGTGCAGCGCTGTGTTTTTGACTTTTGGCTTGGGGATAATACTGATAAAACCGATGTTTTCAGTTGCTGGTCAGAATGTTTACCCTGACCAAGGACTTTGTGAGTCTTATGCTCTGCCAGGGAGGAGGGGAATCCGGGAGGAAGCAGGGACAGGACACCTGACCCAAACTAGCCAAAGAGGTATTCCATACCACAGCACGTCATGCCCGGGGATGTAACTGGGAGTTACCCGGAAGGGCACGCTCTCTGCTCTCTCGGGCTTGCTTTCGGCGGGTGGTATCGTATTCTCTTCCCTTGTTATTTCCTTTATCATTATTATTATTGGTGGTAGCAGCAGTGATTTGTGTTATACCTTAGTTACTGGACTGTTCTTGTCTCAACCCGTGGGAGTTACATTCTTTCCATTCTCCTCCCCATCCCTCCGGTGGAGGGGGAGAGTAGAAACTGCGTGGCTGACTTGCCAACTGGCTTAAACCACAACAATAATGCAAAGAAGCCGGTCAGCTGCAATCATAGTAGGATTAGGCAAACCTGGTTGTAGAGACCCCATGGGTCACATTACATTATTGATTGCACGCAGATCTTGCAAAAGTTGCCGTCTCCCTGATTTCTTTGGAATTACAAAAATGAGTGTGCTCCAGGGGCTAGTAGATGGAACAATATGTTCTGCTTTCAGGTGCTCTTCAACCAATAAATGTGCTTGCTCCAGTTTTTCCCCTTTTTAAGGCCACTGATCAACCCAAACTAGTTTTTCTGTTAACCATGAAAGTCTGAGCAGAGGCTTCAATTCAGCCACTGTTAGGATAAATTTGCACTGTTTGTGGCAAGCAGCAAATTCGATTGTGTTTGCAAATCTTACCCCCACAGATCCATAGAAACTGGCAGTATACATGGTTAAAAATCAGCTCCAGCACCATCCGGTGCAATAGCTTTGAGGACTCGACTGCTTTTAAGAGGAGATTGTATACCTCCTATTCTGGCTACTGTTGCTGAAGTGTTTTCAAAGGGCCAATCAGTAGGCCATTGAGATTGTGAAATAATCAAAACATCTGCCTCAGTGTCTATTAATCCACTAAAGAGTCTATTCTCTATTTGCAAATTCAATAAAGGTGGATTCGGAGTAATCTGCTAGGCCCAATAAGCCTCAGCTTTCCCAGAGTTTCCAAATCCAGAGATATTCCTTGTGTTAACTTCTCCTTTTGGCACCCAGTATGGAATCAAAACAAGTTGTGCTAGTTTTGGACCCTTTGGAATTTTAAAACTGCCGTTTAAGGCAGATGCTAAAGTTTTTATTTCTCCTGTATAATCATAGAATCATAGAATTACTCCTGGATGAACTTTTACTTCCTGGAGAGTTCACTTGAGCATCCTAACAAAAGACCCATAAATCCATTTGGTAAAGGTCCCCAAGCATTGGTAGCTGTAGCTTTAACAGTGGAGCAATCTATTTTGATGTCTGCGCTTGTCGCCAAATCCAACCCGGTGCTGCCTGTTGTGGCAGCTGCAAGATCGGAGATGGAGCATTTGCTTCAAAAACCCTGTTGTTTTGAGAGGCACCGGGTTTTGCCACGCCCCGTTTAGAGCTTCCCGACAAAGGATTTCCATCCCTATCAAATTTAGATTTACACTGATTGCTCCAGTGCAATCCTTTCTTGCATCTGGGACAGAGTTGAGATGGTGTTTTTTCTTTCTGCTTTTGCTTATTTTTGGGACACATTTTACTAATATGTCCTTCCTGTCCACAGTTACCACATTTTTGCTGATGCATATTAAGTTTCGATAACTCAGCAGCCGATACAGAGGCCTTATGAATCTCTGTTCTGATATCCCGACACGTTTCCATAAACTCAGCAGTGTCTGTAAATTTTTCCCTGACTGGGGCTAAAGCAGCTTTGCAATCTCCATTTGCATTTTCATATGCTAGCTGAAATAAAAGCGCACGAGCAGCCTCAGGATTATCAATCTGCCTTTGTATCGCATTATTTAATCAGTCTATAAAAGGCACACGGGGTTCCTGAGACCCTTGGCGAACAGTTGCAAAAGAAGTAGTTTTCTTTCCTGATGCAGGTACTCGCCTCCAGGCTTGAACAGCCATACAGGCGGCTTGCTGGAATACCAAAGGGTTTAGATTAATTTGGTTATGAGGTTGCAACCATCGCCCAGAGCCTGTTAACATGGCACCATCTATTGGTATTCCTCTTTGAACATTATCTAATACCTGTAAAGCCACTAAGTCACTATATTCCAATCTGCACATCTAGTACTGAGCAGGTGTCAAAATTGTTCGTACTTAAGTGTTCCAATCCCATGGCACCATAGATCCTGAAGTACCCACCATTTCTAGCAGACCTAATGTATAAGGACTTTGAATTCCATTTTCCATCACTGATTTTTTCAACTCCTTAAATACTGCGTAAGCAATACTTTCATGTACCGGTTGTTGTTGTCCCTGCCCATCTGTTCTATAAAATACACGAAAAGCGAAAGCCATGTCCCCAGTAAAGTCACCATCCTCTATCGCTTTCCCCATACATTCTTGTATACATGTTTTACCAGCCTTCTGGTTAACTAACAGCTGGCCAAATGGTTCTTTATTGAGATTAATCATGGGAGGTGCGGTAGGTTGAGGAGCATGAGGAATATTCAATGTGAATGCCTTTAATGGCGTCAGAGACGGGTATAAATTTGGCTTCTTTTCTGAATCTGTGGGGCCAGGATCGAAAGGATCATCGGGCTTCTCAGAAAAGATATTTGCATCCTTCTGTCCTTGCTCTTTCAAATTGTCAGTATTTTGATCGTTTATCATGTTTCTGAATGATATCCTCAGCAGGTTGTAAATTAGGTAACGAATAGACAAAATGCCGGGTCACTATTAAGTCAACAGGAACCTTCATACCAAGGCGATTTTGAGTCTGTAAATGTTCTCCAACTCTCTCCCATGTCCGAGTATGAAATGATCCTGCTGCTGGAAACCATTTGCCGTTTGTTTTGACCCATAACAAAGGACTCATTACTTGTCTCTCAGACAAACGATATCCAGAGGATTTTCAAATCTGTTGCAGAACTTTCAAATATAATTTCTGTTTGGCTGATTCTACTTGTCCCATTTTTCTAACGCAACCCTGTAATTTGCTGTTCCACAGGTGTTACTGACTTCTAACAAACAAATGTCTGTACCAGAAATTCCCTGTTGGATTGCGTGGACACCACAATGTCGAGCAGTCTAGTTACCACACACAGAGGGAACCATTTGTGGCGTCTGTAAAGAAACAGACTAAACACACACACACACACGCACACACACACACACACACACACAGAGCTTTCACAACTAGTTCCAGTTCAGTTCTTCTTTTTTCACTACAGCATGGTAATATATAGCATACAGATATGGGTCGGAGCTATGAAGCCAAACAGAAAACACATCATTCGCAGTGACTGTTTTCAGTCACTATAAATTCCATTCTATAAACAGTCACTCCCCAGGCTGTTTCCCAGACCGACTTTGCAACCAAACACTCACTGGATTGTTCAGTACACAGGTGCACTTTCAGCAATCATTCTCCTTTAATTATCCACATAGCGGGATCAGGACAGCTTGCAGTTGCCACACCTAATGTAGCAGAATGTGTTGATTTAAAGAATAGCTGATGATATAACTTCCGATTTTCCTTTATCATATGTTTATGTGATATCACTTTACCTGATTTTAAATGTAATGCTTATTAACAATGCAAGATGTGTCACATATAAAACATACACGTATGATCATGTTCTGTGTGAAAATTTTAACTTTGCTGTGTGGTCACGTGTAATACAGCAATATGTACATTGTTCCTGTCCTCCCGCTAGGTGGATCTGTGCTGTTCTTTCTCCCCTATGTATTCACATCTGCCATGGTGGGAGGAAACCAGTTCAGAAAGGGAGAACAGAACCTTGGACTAAATTCTGATCCCATTTACATCACTCAGTAACAGCGTTACCAGCTGAAAATCCATTGTAACTGCTATTTCTACACACCCTCTCATAAGAGTTTATTTTAGTTGGATAATTCACATTATTTTATATATATGTACTTATGCACAGAGGACAAACCTCCTATAACAACATGAGATGCATGGAAATATTTGATGTATTTTTATTTTTTTAAAATTGCCTAGTGTCTTCTGTTGAAAGAAAAAAACCCATCTTTTATATTTCTTTTCAAGTCATAATCTTTTCTGGCTTATAGGATCATAGAATGGTTTGGGTTGGAACGGACCTTAAGATCATCCAGTTATAACCCCCTTCCAGGGGCAGTGACACCTCACACTAGACCATGTCACCCAAGGCTCTGTCCGACCTGGCCTTGAACACTGCCAGGGATGGAACATTTACCACTTCTTTGGGCACTCTGTGCCAGTGCCTCACCACCCTCACAGTAAAGAACTTCTTCCTCATATCTGGCCTGAACGTCCCCTGTTTAAGTTTGAACCCGTTACTCCTTGTCCTATCACTACGGTTCCTGATGAAGAGTCCATCCCCAGCATCCTTGCAGGCCCCCTTCAGATACTGGAAGGCTGCTATGAGGTCTCCATGCAGCCTTCTCTTCTCCAGGCTGAACAGCCACAGTTTTCTCAGCCTGTCTTCATACGGGAGGTGCTCCAACCCCTGATCATCCCCGTGGCCTCCTCTGGACTTGCTCCAACAGCTCCATGTCCTTCTTCACCACATCTGGACTTAACCACTTTTTGTTGCTAACTTTTCAAGAACAGTATTACTGCTGTACCCAAGTGCATTATAAATGCCATCAATGTTAGTCTCATCCCTTCTATACCTTAGTACCTTGTTCCCCTTTTTGCTTTCACTGAGCAGAGACCTTCACTGAACCATCCATAACAATTGTGTTCCATTTCAGAGCTGCTGCACTTAACTGAGAATCCTCTTAAATCTTAAGGACCCTGAAAACTGTAGAAAATAGACTGTACGGACTGGACGGAATGGTCAGAAGTATCAGTTTCTTTGGTAACCACTGGATAGTTTTAACAGCGTGGCTCCTTACTTCAGCCTTAATTGTAACAGTTGAAAAAAAAGCAAGCACAATTGGAGAAGGGTAATCATATAGAAGGAAAAATTACTTCAGAAAATGCACAAAAGCACAAACAAATCATTATGTCTGTAGACCTTTTATTACTGAGAGAAGGAAAGGGCGCTCCATGTGTCAGTCGCGTTGCACAGAACCTGAACACTGCAGCAGCAGAACAGTGGAAGCCAATAATAGAGAGCATATCAAAAAAAAGTCATTCTCAGTGGAAAGGTGATTTTCTCCTAAGAACAATTTTTACACTCGCTGCGAGGTTTAAGAGGAGTGCACAGCAGAAAACGATACCTGACAGCAACCACAACTTGGCTGCTTAGAAAACCGCTAACTAAGCACACAGAGTATTTGCCTCTCGGAAATGTAAAACTTTCCATGAAAATTTAAATCTGTGGGAAACTATGTATATTGAAATCCACAGAAATGCTTACTCACTGCAAGAACAATGTTGTGTCCAAATGAGATGCCTTTCCTGAGGCAGTACAGCATCACAAATACAGTACTTTTAGATGCCCACTTTCAAGTTGACTTTTCCCTGCATTTGCAGTAACACCAACACTGCAGACCTCTACCATTAAAAAAAAATCCAATATGTGAATATTGAAGTCCATTTTTAAGTTCATGTAATCAGTCACAACTGAGTACTGATGGACATCCTTTTGTTGACCATTCTTCCCTGTATATGTAGGTAGACATCAGTAACAAATTGCAGAGGAGTGAAGTTTTTCCACATCTCACGGACTGAACGGGGGAAGATTTAGGTCTGTGGAGAATCCCGGAGGCTTTGCGAGATTCCTGGTACTCTGAGTAAATATATTGTTAATGTGAAGGGCAAGAAAGGCACACGGGGAAGGGGTGACTTTCCTTCACATCCCTCCCTCTCCCTTCTGATCCAGAACAACTTGTGAAGACCTGACATGCTTTGCAAGGCTGCTGGGCCTTAGGTGAGCCCCAGTTACACAACTGACTCCTTGGGAACCCCCAGACTTGATACTGAACTCTTCCAAGTCCTTCTACCCCTTCCAGCAAAGTTCTCCTAACATGTCCCCTTGGTCACTTGCACCTGAGGCTGGCTGTGTTCCCATCAGCACCTCTGAGGACCCGCTCCATCAATCAGCTACTCTCAATTCAGTGTCCAGGTGATGCTGTTTAAATCAGGGCAGGCTCCAGCCTACAAATCTAGGGTGGGGAAAACCAACCCCCTTTTTCTCAGCCAGGGTCAGCTCTTGTAGGAATAGGTATGGAGGGGGTAGCAGCGTGTGTTTCCTTTTGGAAGAAAGACCAGCACCTCAGAATGGAGAAAGGTATGGTCTTTACTGTGGTTGTTAACTTATGGTAGAGCCCTATGTTGTTGTTGTTGATTGGTGTAGGTAGGTCACTTGGGCTGCTTGTGGAATCAGAGCATGGTCTGGGTTGGAAGAGACCTCTGGAAGGTCAAAGCCATTCCCTTTTCTCCTGTCCCTACCTGCCCGTATCTGAAGCTCCTCTTCAGGTTCCCTGTAGCCCCTTCTGGTACTGGAGCTTCCCTAAGGTCTCCCCTTAAGGAGCTTTCTCTTCTCCAGGCTGCACCAGCCCAGCTCTCTCAGCCTGGCTCCAGAGGAGAGCTGCTCCAGCCCTTGCAGCTCCAGGGATGGGGCAGCCTGTGCCAGTGCTTCACCACCCTCCTAGTGAGGAGTTTTTCCCTAGGAGCTGATCTAAATCTACCCTCTTTCCACTTAAAGCCATTCCCCCTCGTCCTGCGGTCGCAGTTCCTCTCCAGGCACTGTCTCTCCTGGCAGGGTGCATGCCTGCCCCCAGGCTTGTGCTGCCCGTTCAGTGGGCTCAGCCCGGTGCCTGCCCTGCCAGCACGGGACGCGCTCCAGCGCCTCAATGTAAACACCCGAGCCCGCCCATGTTCCACAGACCCCCGTGCACACGGCGCCCTCGGGGCACGTCCCCCGCGGGCCTCTGCCGCGCACGGCCATTGGCCGCCGCTTCCCGCCGCGTTGCCGAGGGACACCTGCCATTGGCCGCGGCGGGGTCCTGCTGCTGGGCGCATCGGGGTTGCCAGGGAAATGCTGACTGGCCCGTGCGCGCGCAGCGGGGCTGCCTGAACCGCGCCGCCATTGTGAAGCTAGGGCAGGGCGTGGGAGGTGGGGGCTCGCGTCCGCCGTGAGGAGAGCTTAAAAACACCCGTAACAAAGCACCTCGATGGAGATCCGAGCTTGTGTGTGCCGCGAAGGGCCGGTGAGGTGCGGCGCAGGGGCTTGGAAACGTTTGCCTTGCCCTGAAGGACGCTGCTGGGAGTGCACAGCTGCCGGTAGTGTTCTTGCTCCTGTTACCCTTTATTTCTCTGTGACTGAGCTGCGCTGCCGCTCCTTCTGCCTGTGTGGGACTTCAGTGATGTGATACAGCTGCTACAAAGCAATGTGCTGTTGGGTCCCCCACAGGACAGCACGGAGTTCTACCCAGGTGGAGTTACCTCTGGTGTTAATCTTTCACACAAATCCACCTCCTGGGCTGTGGCTGTTCGGGGACTGGACCGCGTGGTTTTTTCCCAGTGGCACTCGCTGTTAGCAAACTGGGGGCTATTTCTACGAGGCAGGTTTGGTGTTATAAAAATTCCGTCTCAATCTTAGTTTGGGTCAGTTAATTTATTTGCAATCAATTAATATTCAGAGGCAATAAGCAGCGCTGGGCTCACCGGACAGTCCCCGCTCCGTCCAAAACGCACGCCACGACCCGGGGAGTCTTTGGGAGGTTGTCTTTTATACTTTTCGGTTTTGGGCTTCAGCCAATCATGTTATCTTTTCCACCCGGATATTGACGTGCCTTTTCGCCATTGCTTCCCTTCTGTTGCTGGGGTCCCGTGTCCGGGTGAAGAAACATCGTGGAGAAGTTTCGAGAGCCGTCTGTCACCAGCCTAACCACTATCTTAACCTCCATCCCTTATATGGTCATTTGTTCAACGTATAGGTTTCACAACATTTTGTAACAGGATATAACTTTTGCCCAACCCCCCCTTTTTCTCCCTAAAAACATTTAAACAACTTTAACAAAGCGTAACTCTTTCACAATAATACAGTTGATCAAAGGGATAATTCCCTTGCTTCTTTCCCCCCTCACAATGACATTGACAGAGACTTTCATCATATTCTTTGCACAAAGTACAATAATCACAAAAAAATCCTTGTTCCACACAAAGTGCAATAATTACTAGGACTTCTGAGTTGTTGACACGGATCACTTCCATGTAACTCCATTGGAGTAAAGAAGCTTGTGCCTTGCTCAGTAGGATGGGTTAGAGTGGGAGAAGTTTCTGTGCTCAAAGCAGGAGCAGCTTCAGAGCTGGACCATGCAGCTGAGGGAATGTGACTTGGTCCTTGGTGGGCAGACAAGCACCAGACATCTGCTCCCGCGACTCCACTTGCTCCTGCTGTGATAGGGGTGGAGGAATAAAAGCAAGAGAATGTGTGTGTGTGGCGGTGTGTGTCAAGACTAGAAAGAAAAAAAGGGTCTGAGAAGTGCAAGAATTGAAGAAAATAACACAAGTGAGGTAGAGGCAACCACTGCCACCTCCTGTGGGCAGGCTGATGCCAGTCTCTGAGCAGAAGATGAATAATCCTCCTAAAACCCTTCGTTTTCTCTCGCTGCCGAGTGTGATCCCTGTTCAGGTAGTTTGGGTCACCTGCCTGGGGGTGTCCCCTCCCAGCCTGCTGTACATGCTGCAGCATTCACTGTTGAAGCCTCAGTGCTGTGCAGATGCTGTTCAGCAAAAGTTGCATGGCTGTGTTGAGCTGTTTTGGTCAAACTAATCCACAGCACCATGTGTGCTGCTGTGAAGAAAAGGCATTCTGCCCTGGCCAGGGAGAGCCCATTTGAGCAGAGACAAAGGTCCAGAGGTGGTGGTGCCCCTGTGGGGAGTGGTGCCAGGGCCTGTGCACTCCCTCTGTGAGTGTGTGTGTGGGGAAACAAGTGGGTGTGGGGGTGCTACTGGGGAAAAATATGGGGTGGAAAAAAATTCAGGAAAAGGAAAAAAAAAAAAAAAAACCAAAATACCTGAAATCAAAAGAAAACCAGAACAGAAAAAGGGAAAAACCAACGCAAAAAAACCTTGTGGGGGAAAAGCTCAGCCCCCAAAAAAGGGGTTTTGACGTCGCTGAATTTTAGTTAATAATCCTTGTCCTGTTGTGACGCAGAAAATCGGAAAGAACAACATTAGAACACTTATGTGTCCCATGATTGTTGTCTTTTTCCTGCTCTCCGTGTCTTGTGCTTCAATTTCCAGGTAAAGCGTTTAGCACACTTCTTTTTAGTTTCTTCCCACTGATTGGCTGAGACAGTCCAGATATATGGCATTAGCAATTTTCTTGAACACTCTACACCAACTATCTCTCTATCACAGGCTTGTTTTTCAAGGTTTTTCTAATAGATCTAAGTAGGCTGCTGCCAACCGTTCTACTGTTTTCATGAGTAAGAGACAAGAGATGAGTGAGATCACGTGCCTTATGTGGTGCATCTGCTTTACATCAATGACAACCTTGATTATAACAAAAACCAGATCTTACCCACACCTGATCATTCACATCGCATTAATACCCATGGTTCACATGATCGACATTCAGGGCATATCACAGATGTCATCTACAACCCTGGCGACGTGAGCTTCTTCTGAAACGTGGTCTTCAGTAGCTACACGAGTCCACTTACTCGGAATCCAAAGGGGACCTGTCGGAGTCGAAACACACATATATCCCCGCTCATTAAAGATAACTACAGCAGGGCTTCCCATAGTCCCGTTTTTGGGTTCCGATATTTTACTCTAAGGGTATTTTCTTGCACTTTCTTAGTTCCACAGTTATTATGGACAACTACTGGAGGTTCCTTATTGTCCCCAAACACACACAAATGATTAAGTACAAAAAGGACCTTATTTAGGTGTTCTTTTGGATCTTTGATCGATACAAATTTCTGCAGATAATCTTTCAAAATGCAGTTAGATCGTTCAACAGTCGCTTGACCTGTTGGTGAATTTGGCAAACCTCTTATGTGTTTTACATTCCACATTAATAAAAATTTTCTTACTGACTCGCTCACATAAGCAGGTCCATTATCAGACTTTATACATTCAGGAACACCCATAACTGCAAAACAACTGGTCAGATGCTTACAAACATGTAGGGCTCTTTCTCCTGTCTGAGCTGTGGCCCACATGAATTTAGAAAAGGTATCTACGGTGACATGGACGTATTTCAGATGACCAAATTCGGATACATGGGTAACGTCCATTTGCCAAAGTTCTAGAGCCTTTAGGCCTCTCGGATTTACTCCTATTCCTAAACCTGGTCCATGGTGTCTGCACCGAGGACAACTCTGAACAATCCCCTGGGATTCAGCAATAGTTAAACGAGATTGCCTACATAGTCCTTTGGCATTTTGATGAAACTGAGCATGTGCAGCTTGAGCTGCTTCGAATTGACTCAGTGGATTGTGGATTGTCATACTAACTAGCTTGTCTGCCGCAGCGTTACCTTCCCCTAGACCTTGGTACCATTTGTGACTACGGATATGAATGATACAATATGGCAACCAACGCTGTCGGACAGCTCATTGCAATTGTTGGAATAATGCTAATAAGAAGGCGTTTTTTGTTTCTCTCAAAAAGGCATCCTCAATTCGTTGGGCTACTCCCACTACATATAGGGAATCTGTTACTATATTGAGAGGTATATCTAGCCATTGCGACATTGCCCAACATACCGCTGCCAATCCTGGGGTTTGCAAGGTATCATCTGACCTGGCAAACAGCATATGATGTTCCCAACGATCGTGCTGGAACCAAGCAACCACTGCACGTCTAGATTTCTTTCCTGCATCAGTGTATACTGTTAAACCATTTTTGAGGGGGACCGGAGACAGTTTTGGTCATGCCACCCACTGATATGATAGTAACAAATGTGCTTCCTTACCTCCAGGTATCTCTGTTGATACCATACCTGCATAATTTAATACTGCTAACTGTAAACTCAGTGAATGCCGCAATGCCCATTCAAAGTCTTCTGCTGCCATTGGGATGTGAATACTGTCAGGTTCCATCCCTGCTATTGCTACCAACCGCGTTCTCCCTTTCCTCATCACTTGCCCAACCGCCTCCAATCGTGTCTATACTTTTACGTGACTGCAATGGCAAAAATACTCATTCCAAAATAACCAACTCCTCTACCCCCTTTTTCTTTTGCCATTGCATAATAACGGCAAACACGGCAGATGCACGAGAGACTACTAGCAGTCGAAGAGGCAGATCTAGACGACAACGACCTGCCCAGGGATGAAATCAGCTGGCTGATCTGTTCAATACATTGTCTTTGTTCAGCTGAAAGAGAGAGCCGTTTACTTGCATCAATGCCTTTTAACAATGGTTGTAAGGGAAGTAATTGTTCATTAGTGATTCCAACCAATGGGCGCACCCATTGTAAATCACCCATGAGAGTTTGCATATCAGTAAGGGTCTTAATGTCAGTATTAATGATGGTTTTTTGTGGCTGAACCATGCTGTCGGTTATGACCCAGCCAAGATAGTTCCATGGTTTGTTCATTTGAATTTTTTCAGGTGCAATCTGTAACCCAAAGTGTGTTAACGTAGTTTGAAGAACAGTAACATCTGATACTGTAAAGCCTGATGGACGAGCTAGCAAAATGTCATCCATATAATGATAAATTAAAGTGTCTGACCATTTTTGACGTAGCGGTTGTAATGCCACCGCAACATACAATTGACACATTGTTGGACTATTTTTCATTCCTTGGGGAAGGACCGTCCGTTCATAATGACTTGATGGCTCTGCTTTATCTATAGCAGGCAAAGTAAATGCAAAGCGCTGTGTGTCTGTCGGATGGAGTGGAATAGTGAAAAAACAGTCTTTCAAGTCCACTATGAGTAGGGGCCAACCCTGAGGTAACATCAATGGAGAAGGTAAACCAGGCTGAAGTGCCCCCATAGCTTGCATTTGGTCATTCATTTTACGTAAGTCATGTAAGAGTCTATACTTCCCTGATTTTTTGGGGATTACAAAGATGGGTGTATTCCAAGGACTTGTTGATGGTTTAATATGTCCTGCAATTAATTGTTCTTGTACCAATTCATGTGCTTTTTGCAGCCGTTCGGTAGTCAGCAGCCACTGCTCAACCCAAACAGGATTATCTGTTACCCAAGTTAGTGGTAAAATGGGAGGCTGCGTTACAGAGGCCGCTGCCAAAAAACCGTGTCTGGCGTCATGAGAAGGACTCCCCATTGAGTCAATACTTCTCGACCAATCAGTGCATGTGTCTCCTCTGGCAATGGTAAGACAGTTACTAAAGCTTGTGCTGATTTATTCTCCGTCATGATAGTCACAGGATTATTAGTTACCATAGCAAGAGACATACCTCCAACTCCACAGACACCAGATTTTCCCTTCTGTAATGGCCAGTGAGATGGCCACTTTCTGCTCGAGACAATAGTCACATCGGCTCCTGTACCTAAATTAGCACTTATTATTATCTGTTCCCCATTATAGAAAAAAGTGACATTCTGTATTGGATGTTGTTGCATATTAAGAGTTAGGCAGACTATATCTCCCGTTGAGCCAAAACCTGCACTTCCTCATTCAGGTAACTGTCTCGGTAACTCACTTTTAAGTTTGGCGATAAGGTTAATTAATGGGACTAATTGTGCAGATTTGCTTCCCTGTGGAATATGTATCGGTGGATACAGGGTATATGCTACAATCTGAATTTGGCCAGTACAATCGGCATCAATGACACCAGGTATAATTATTATGCCTTTCAATCCAGAAGAGGATCTTCCCAGCAATAAAGCTCCAAGTTCATACAAGGAGTCATATATTGGTCCATATGTTGTCGTAGGTATTTTTATGGGCTTTTGATCTATAAGCCTAATGCTTACAGCTGTTGCCAAGTCGATTCCCAAGCTCCCCCTTGTGGCTGGAAGGGTGAGTGTCGACTTTGGGGGGGCTCCTTTAGCTCTGGGTGGCCACTGTTGTCATCGCGCGGCCGCCCTTCGCGCTCCGCTGTCCGTTTCCTGAGCGGTGACAGATAATCGTAGCATGATTTCTTGAATTACAATGCTCACACCAAACGGTATCAGAGCAAGATCGCTGCAGGTGGCCCGTTCTACCACACTGAAAACAAATAAATTGTTTTGACTGCAGTCCTGAGTTTCCTGTCAAAGGTTTAAGTGCAGCTGCCACCAAGGCTTGAGTCTGAGCTGAAATAGCTTCTTTAAGGGCTTCAGCTTGTACAGACACTGCCCCCTTAACTGCCTCAGTTACATAGGCTGTCTGTCGACTCATCTCGCTAATGGCAACACATTCCAACATCTCATCTATTGGAGCATTTCTGGAGAGAGTAGCTATCAGCATTTTAGCCTTAGCATTAGCATTTTCAAGGGCAAGCATCTGAAGCATTTGCCAACACAAATCGTCAGACAATTCAGGTGTCTGCTCTAAAGATTGGACTAAGCGATTTACAAAGTTCCCATATGATTCCTGCATGCCCTGCTTTACTGCCGTATAGGAGGGTGGTTTCTTTTCTGCAGGGATCAGAAATATTGCTTGTTTCACTGCCTCTGCTGTTGCTTTGTGCATAGCCGCAGGAAAAGTCACCTGTACAGCCACAGCGGCTTAGTTATTACGCCCCAATAACATATCTGCCTGGACCTGGAACAGTGGGTCACCTTGTTGCTGAGGCTCAGCCACTATACGAAGTACCTGAGTTTGCCATTCCCTTTCCCATATCAGATATTGGGACGGGATCAAAATAAGCTTAGCTATCGACATGCAGTCATAAGGGATAATTACATCAGATCCAAAAACATAGTTTATGAGGTGCCTGGCAGGTTCAGAATGTAGACCATATTGGGAAATAGTTGCTCGCAGTTGTTGCAACAGTTTCCAGTCAAACGGACGCCGCTGGCCCCCTGGCTGGCCATTAGGTAATGTTACTGTCTGAACAGGATAAGGTAGAGCAGACACCGCTTGCCACTCTCCCTCCAGAATGGCACCTCGAATTACTCCAGACCAGCGACTAGAGGGCGCTGTAGGTCGCCCTAGCACCCCATCGCTTGTCACGATGTGGGCGTCTCCCACTGGCATACCGCTTGTCTTTCCTATATTTTTCCTATATTTTCTATGCCACGTTCAACCTCTCTCAATAGTTGATCGGAGGGACGCATTTTAGACCGGGAGGGGGTTAAGTTCCCAGCAGAGAGAGGCGGTGAGGTGGGAGTACTGACCACTATACGAGTACTAGTATCAGGTGGAGGTGGCGGAAAATCATTCGAGTCAGAGTCGGAACTAGGGCTATCGGTCTGATAATGTTGTTTAACAGTTTGGGGCTGGCAGTCTGACCCTCCCTGAATTGCAGCTTTAGTATTTTTGGCAGCCACCTCTGCGGCAGATGTTTTAACCGCAGTTACTACTCCTTTTGCTGTACATGAGGTATCATCAAAAATTCGAGTAGACTCTGAAGAGGGACGTACTTCGGAACCAAGCAGCTTAGTAGCTGCCATTGCCATCTTTTTCTCAGAAATCATTGGGGCTAAATTGTTCATAACCTCCCTCCAGGTGGCTCCCAAGTCTTTAGCAGTCTTACTCCCTTGAATGGTAGCATCCCAAAGTGAGTTTCCCACTTCCCTCCATTCTTGGGCACTAAACATCAATTGGGGGTCTTTTAAATGGCCTTGTTCTTGAGCCCATTTGCATAACTCAGAGTTTCTTTGTACTCACACAAGCTGCTCGCTTAGCGAGGATTTGTTCTAAAAGTGTGAGTGCTGCTTCTTGATCACAGAATCACAGAATCACAGAATATTAGGAATTGGAAGGGACCTCAAAAGATCATCTAGTCCAGTCCCCCTGCCAGAGCAGGAACACCTAGATGAGGTTACACAGGAAGGCGTCCAGGCAGGTTTTGAATGTCTCCAGAGAAGGAGACTCCACAACCTCCCTGGGCAGCCTGTTCCAGTGTTCCGTTACCCTCACTGAGAAGAAGTTTCTTCTCAAATTTAAGTGGAACCTCTTGTGTTCCAGTTTGAGCCCATTACCCCCTTGTCTTACCATTGGTTGTCACCGAGAAGAGCCTTGCTCCATCCTCGTGACACTCACCCTTTATATATTTATAAACATTAATGAGGTCACCCCTCAGTCTCCTCTTTTCCAAACTATAGAGACCCAGCTCCCTCAGCCTTTCCTCATAAGGGAGATGCTCCACTCCCTTAATCATCTTTGTCACCCTGCATTGGACTCTCTCCAGCAGTTCCCTGTCCTTCTTGAACCGAGGGGCCCAGAACTGGACACAATATTCCAGATGCGGTCTCACCAGGGCAGAGTAGAGGGGAAGGAGAAACTCTCTTGACCTACTGACCACCCCCCTTCTAATACACCCCAGGATGCCATTGGCCTTCCTGGCCACAAGGGCACAGTGTTGGCT
The DNA here is from genome assembly GCF_963264785.1 of Psittacula echo. Taxonomy (NCBI): domain Eukaryota; kingdom Metazoa; phylum Chordata; class Aves; order Psittaciformes; family Psittacidae; genus Psittacula; species Psittacula echo. The sequence continues at coordinate 23,190,655 of NC_137737.1, read as the reverse complement.
CATGGTCATCCTGCTGTCCACCAGGACCCCCAGGTCCCTTTCCCCTACACTGCTCTCTAATAGGTTATTCCCCAACCTGTACTGGAACCTGGGGTTGTTCCTACCCAGATGTAACACTCTACACTTCCCCTTGTTATATTTCATCTCATTTTTCACAGCCCAACTCTCCAGCCTGTCCAGGTCTCGCTGGATGGCAGCACAGCCTTCTGGCGTGTCAACCACTCCTCCCAGCTTAGTGTCATCAGCAAACTTGCTGATAGTGCACTCAATTCCCTCATCCAGGTCATTGATGAAGATATTGAATAATGCTGGCCCCAGCACTGACCCTTGAGGCACTCCACTAGATACCGGCCTCCAACTAGACTCCGCCCCATTGACCACAACTCTCTGGCTTCTCTCCTTCATCCAGTTCGCAGTCCACCTCACCACCCGACCATCCAGCCCACGCTTCCTCAGTTTAGCTGTGAGGATGCTGTGGGAGACTGTGTCAAATGCTTTGCTGAAGTCAAGGTAGACCACATCCACTGCTCTGCCATCATCCAACCACCTTGTTATGTCTTCATAAAAGGCTATGAGGTTGGTCAAGCACGACTTCCCCTTGGTGAAGACATGTTGACTGCCCCTAATGACTCTTTTATCCTTGATATGCCTTGAGATGGCACCAAGGATAAGGTGTTCCATCACTTTCCCAGGGATGGAGGTGAGGCTGACCGGTCTATAGTTACCCGGGTCCTCCTTCTTGCCCTTTTTGAAGATTGGAGTGACGTTTGCTTTCCTCCAGTCCTCAGGCACCTCTCCTGTTTCCCAAGACTTGGCAAAGATCCATTTGGGGATTTTAGAAGGCGGTCTTACCTGTGCAGGTCCTGTCACGCGCTTGACCCGGAACCAGCTGTCTGCACACCTCTTGCAGATGCCTCTCCTGCACTCTGATCCTCTCCTCCCCGTCTGTGGCTTCAGATTCGGACACAGATTTGGTAGTCCTCCGCGGTCCCGCCGCCTGCCAGCATCCCGACATCCCTGTTTGGGCACCAATTGTTGAAGAAGATCAGCCAAGGTCAAGAAAACACTCAATATGAGTTACATATCTTGCTTGCTTTATTGTTCGAAGCACTTATATTTATATAGATAGCTACAGTCCACGCGCACTTAGCTGTCTTTTCATTGGTTACATAGATCTGTTCACGCGCCTATCTATACACTGCCATTGGCTAAGCTAGTATCTTCAGGCAAGTCTCTGCATCAGCAGGGCACATTCCTTGCGGTAAGCAGTTTCTTCTTGCGCTGTTCTACTTCACGCCTTTTGTTGCAAAGTTCCTAGTTCCTCGTTTTATGCTGCATCAGGGATAGTTCACGGTCGTTCAGCCGTCTCTCGTCCTGGGTTGTGCAGCCTTTCATAAGACACAAGGCCTATATTGTTCAGTCTCTGATATTCCTCGTGTCCATGTTCGGCTAACCACTGTTCCACAGGGGGGCAGGGGGGGAGGGACACGACACAGGGGAGAAAAGTGGACGGGGGGAACTGTGGGGAAAAAAAACACCAACCAGAAGGGAAAACATGGGTGGGGAAAGAAGTGGGGAGGGAAGTGTGTGTGTGGGAAACCTTGGGATAAAAACCTACCAACCTGGGGGGAAACAGTGGGAGAGAGAAACAGCAGTGGAGGAGAGAAATGGGGGGGGGGGGGGGGGGGGCGAAGTGAGGGGAAAAGGCGTGGAACAAGAAACACCATGGAAAATGCTCCAGCATTTTATCCATCTAAATACCACTCACCACCACCACCCCCCAAAAAAAAAAAAAAAAAAAGAAAGGAAAAAACTCCCCAAACAACTCTGGAGGGAGAGAGAAAAAAAGGAGATAAACCTGTGAGTTAAAAACAATCAAAGTGTGTATGGTGTGTGAAGATGGGAACAAAAAGGAGGGGAATTGGAAGGGGGAAAATGGGGGGAAACATAACTGTGGGGTTAAAAAAAGGGGAACAAAAAAACAAGGGAAAAAAATCTAGGGAGAAAAAAAAAGGAAAAAAGAGAATAATCTGTGGGGACGACACCCAAATGGATTGCCATGTTGGTGGCACTGTTGCAGAGGACAGCACGTGTAGCTAATGCCCAGCACCATCTTTCTGTCCTGGCACCTTAGGCTTAGCATCAGGGTCTGGACGTTTGCACTCAGGGAGCCGGTTTGTGAGTCAGCGGGTAGTGCTGTCCGGTTGGGCTTTACACAAATGCAGTAGTAGGTGGGTAAGGAAGTCAGAATTTCCATATCAGTACCACTATTCCAGAGGGCACAATGTGTAGGATACGCCTAGCTCCTGGTTTCTGTCCTAACATATTAGGCTCAGGAGCAGGTTCTGGACATTCACATGTAGGGGCCTGGTTTATGGGGCATCTGAGAGTGCTGCTCTGCGTGGTCGGACACAAGTATAAGTTTAGGTGGCTAAGCAAAGGTGGATTGCCATGTTGGTGTCACAGTTCTGCAGGTCTCCCAGTGTAGGTGCTGCTCAGCAACTGGTTTCTGTCCTGGCACTGCGTGCTTGGGAACAGCGGCTGGATGTTTGCACTGTGGAGCTGTGCTCCAGCACACCAAAGTGATGCAGCAGAGGGTCAGTACAGCAGTGGTGTTTAAGGTGGCAAGGGCAAGGGCAGATTACCATATTGGTGGCACCTTTCCGGAGGTCCCTATGTGTAGGAGTTAAGTTGATATTTCTGTAAGTCCTTGTAAACCCCACTGGATTATTTTTGGTGGTCTTCAGCTACAGAATGAGCAGTGAGAAAAGTGGGAGCAATGTGCTCACAAGTGGGCTTTGCTACCCTTAGCAGGCACCAGAAGATTCTCTGAAGCTGTTGATTGTTCTGGGGGAGTTAGGCTTGGAGAGGAAGGTGTGCAAGGAGCTGGGTTCATTTTATTGTGTTTTCCTGAGATGAAAAGTATGAGTGACATTTGGCTTTGGTTTGGGAAGAAAGGAGTTTTGGTTTTGTTGGAGTGCTGGGGTCTACTGATGTACATGGGCTTCTCCTTGGCTTCTCCACTTGCTACCTTGGGCCCTCTGTGTGCTTCTGAGGGAGAGTTTAGTGCTGCCTTCTTCCTTGAGGTGTAAGAACAACAGCATGGCAGAGAAAGGAGGTGAGGAGAAGTGGAAGGAATTTGCCTGCTGCCCTTAGAGTGGTACGCAGAAGGAAAGCTGTCTCTTTCCTGAAGGTCTTAAAGCTCTGAATAATTAGTTTGACCTGGCACGACCAAAATGGTATGGAATAAGAGGTGGATACTGTCCTGGTTTTGGCTGGGCTAGAATTTATTCTCTTCCCTGTAGCTGGCGCAGTGCTGTGTTCTGGCTTGGTTCTGGCAATCACGCTGACAGCACACCGATGTTTTAGCTGTTGCCCAGTAGCACTTCGACTGAGCAAGGACTTTCCAGTCTCTCCTGCTCTGCCAGTGAGGAGGGGCACGGGAAGGCGGGAGGCAGCGGAGCCAGGACACCTGACCCAAAGCAGCCAAAGGGGTATTCCATAGCAGCGGTCGTCATGCCCCGTATATAAAGTGGGGGGAGTCACGGGGAAGGCGTAGATCCCCGCTCGGGTTAGGCTGGGTGTCGCTGAGCCGGTGCTGAGCATTGTGCATCGCTGCTGGTTCGTGTTTCCCTTTTCCCTGTCTAGTTCCAGAGGAGCAAATTTGTTGGACAGCTGTTACTAGTGCTGAGATTTTAGCTTTGCTCTTGTTGCTGCAGGTTTGTTTTTTAACTTCTTGTCCTGCTTTTGTTCTTGGGGCTGAGGGACCGGGGAGCGGCCGAGGGGACCGGCGGGGCTGGGGGAGAGGGGAGCCGCTGAGGGCCCGGCGGGCTCTGACCGTGCTGCTGCTGCGGCTGTGCCGAGGGGGTGTCGGGGCCGGCCCCGGCGGGCAGCGCGGGCTGAAGCCAGTTCCAGGGCGGGCGGCGCGCGGGCCGCTGTCGCACCCCCAGCGCGGGCCGGTGGGGCCGGGCCTGGCCCGGCGGCCGGTGGAGCGCGAGCGGCCGGTGCGTCCGTTGGACGGGGGGCGCCATGGAGGGGCAGCGGCTGCCCGGCGCTGTCAACCCCAAGCACTTCCCGGCCAAACTGTGGCAGCTGGTGAACAGCCCGCGCTGCGGCTCCTTGCGCTGGGATGCCCGTGGGGAGGGGCTGGTCATCGACCAGCGGCTCTTCGAGCGAGAGCTGCTGGGCGAGGGGGCGGCGCTGGGCGCCCACTTCTTCAAGACCAGGAACTTCGCCAGCTTCATCCGGCAGCTGAACCTGTACGGGTTCTGCAGGCTGGGGCCGGGGCCTCCGCAGGACCCGGCGGGGGGCGATGGCGGGAGCTCCGCCGGGCCCCTGCTCCACTTCCACAGCCCCCATTTCCGCCGCGACCGGCCCGAGCTCCTCGTGCGCCTCAAGCGCCTGACGAGCGCCAAGAAGGCGAAGCTGGCGGCCGGCCTGGAGCTGCCCAGCCGCCCGCCCCAGCGCTCCCAGCGGCCGCCCTCGACGCTCGGCGAGGCTGCCAGGCCCGGTGAGCTGGGGTGGCCCCGGGCTGCGGGCCGAGAAGCGCTGGGTGCTGTGGGTTTTGTAAATCGGCCCCCCCGCAGGGAGCAGGGTCGCCTGACTTTGCTGGCGGCCGCTCAGCTCCGCCGGTGCGGGAAAGCGGTTGTTGTTCATGCGGGGAGATGTGCTGCCAGCAGGCAGGGGGAGCGAGGTTCGCGTGTGGTTCAGTCTGCCCCTCCCCGGCTGCAAGAGAGCCTCTGTTGGGGGCTGCAGTAAGGACACCCTCACCCTGTCTCTGTGGAGCTGGCACAGCCCTACCAGATGAGCGTTACTTCTCCTTGAAGGGTTGCTCCATAAGCTGTCATTAAATCTGTGTGAAGTGATGGGTAACCGTATGAGGGCAGGTACCATTTCATGAAACCATAACTGACTGAGAGAGGAAACCAAGAGAAGATTAAAGGGAATATCTGGGAAAGAACAAAATAGGTTTTTTTGTGTGAGCTTTTTTAGACTCAACTGAACCGGTTGAGGTACCTGGAAAAAAGCTGGCTTTGGTTTTGTTTTCCTTGACAAACTGAATGACTTGTGATCAAGTGCGCTCAGAGTCACGTTTAGGATTTGGACATTGCCTTTGCCTTGGCTGCCCGTGTGCTGTCAGCACTGGAGTTTGGTGGAGCCGTGCTTCATGATTCCCCTTTTATTTTACCTCACTGCCTGATGTAACGCGCAGCACTTCCTGAATGACTTGGGCCTGTTTAAGTCAGCTCCTGCCCATTTGGATTGATAATAGCACATTTCTAAGTAGCGATCAGTTGCTCCTGAGGGTTTCAGGAGACCGAATGCTCCAGAGATGACTGTGTGTTGGCACAGCACTGATGTTACTGTGTGTTCAGGTGTTAGTGCTACAGCAGTTACTGTATGTTTAGGTGTAAAAATAGAGTCTGTTTCTGGATTAAGATTATTGGAGCAAAGGTCGTCTTCCCAAGGAACGTTGTGGAGCCTTGGCTCCTCATCCTGCCTTTCAGGGCTGGTGGCAAAAACTGCTTCCCTTACTCCTTGTTTCCCTTTGTTTTGCAGGACTGGTGACTGTGGGACAGGTTCCTCAACCTTGTCATCCAGACAGCTTCCTCCCTTCCTCCAGCAGAGCGGCCTCATGCCAGGACCCCCCTGCTTTGCAGGCAGCGACTTCCCAGCAGCCTCCGGTCCCTTCCAGACCATGGCAGGGTTCTGTTGGGTTGCTGCCAGGGCCCGGGGCTTCCCCAGCTTTCCCAGGCCAGGGGGCTCCCTTTCCCGTCCTGCATGAGCGTTGCACGGAGATCAGGTACACTCTCCAGACCGTGTTCTCGCTTCTGCCGCTTCAGCGAGGGGCTCCAGCTGGTGCTTCCCTTCCAGAATGCGGCAGCTGCGCATCTCCAAGGCAGTGCTTGCGAGCCCCCGACCCAACACGTACGGCAAAAGTTCTTCACTTGCTACTCAAGAAGTTACTGAAAAGTAATGCATGAAATGTGTTTCCCCAGTGCTCTGTCACTGTGTGTGTATCTGATGTGTGTGCTTCCAGTGAGATGTGTGTTCTCTGTCCATTCCTTGCTAACAGCCGGTGGCAGAATGTACTTTAGCTGCTCATTTCTTCTGGCTCTGATGAGATGAACTTTATCAGAGACAGAAGTACTTAGAAATGTCTTCTCTGCAATGAGCAGGGAAGGACAAAAGTGTGTGGGTGAAGCAGGTGTGTTTGTGGAATCTTGACTCAGCTGGAAGACTTGGAAGTAGTAGAAATGAATTGGCCCCTGTGCCTTTGCTGGCCCAGCCCATCAGTAAATGCTTCCCTCAGTGTCAGTGAAAAACTGATTTGGAAATGTGGTGCCTCTCCTTTTGTGCCCGTGGGTGATGAGTGGGATTTATCTACCCTTAGCCTCCACCTGGCGGTGGAATTGCTTTTCAGCTGACTGCCGTTCAGACCACGTTAGTGTCTCCCCTGGGATTTCCACAGGTGCAGTTTTTCCTGCTGTTAGATCAGGCGCTGCTGCAGCTGGCAAAAAAACCCCAAGAAAAGGTGATGTGAGTGCAAATTGTTCTTTTTGTGCACCATTATGCTCTTCAGACCCATTCAGAGTTGGTCAGCAGTCTGGGCTTCTACACGGTTAGGTTTGTTCTCCTCCCCTTGATGTACAGGCATTACAGCGCGTTTGATTCGTGAGTTGCTTTCACTATAAGCTCTACTAAGTGCAAGAGTTGTGCAACTTCTACTTTACTTGTAGCTTTTTATAGCCTGTGATGTGGACTTTATGTTTTACACTTGCCTGCTGTTTCACAAGCACTTTTTCCCTTTGGGTTCTTCCTTTTCTTCTCTTAGAAACTAGGCTCTTTGTAGTACATGGTGGTTTCCTTAGGATCACTCCAGCAGGTTACAGCCAATCTCTCCTTTGCTGTCTTGCACTGAAGGGCAGTAGCCCTTTCGGTTTCTCTGGTGGTTTTCTTGGGTTTGTAAACATCCTTTGGAGTTCCCAGGGAGTGAAGCCCAGGTATCGTTTAGATTTTTGGCACTATCCAGAACTATAATGTGTTTGCGGTTCACAGAGTGTTCTTCTGAAAGATGTCCAGATTTCATCCTAAGGTTGCTGAGAATGAGCTGTGGAAGTAACTGGAGTCAGACACGTGTCTCATGCTGCTGTGGAAGATGTCCAGTAGCTCACTCCATGTTGTTTAGCTCTTGTGTTTGTTGCTCCAAAATGGACAAAAATTCATTGATTTCATATGAAAAAGGGCAATAGGTATAGGTATTAAAATCCATATTGGTTATCATAGCAACTGTCTGGTGAGGAATCCCGCGTAGGTGTCAGGCATTGCAAAGAAATGGGTCTGTTCACGTGGCTGTCTCAAGTCATACTTGTACCATTTAATTGCTGTGAACATTGGCCTAGATTTGAGTTCATCGAGGATTTCTCTCTCGCCCAGAAGGACTGCAAATGTTAAAGATTGTCTGTCCTGCCAGCAGTGCCTTTCCTTGTAAGTTCTCTCTGCATGTCACCAACACCTGAGACCGCAGAAACTGCTTCGTCTACAGAGCTGCTTTTTGGAATAAGATCACATTTTCATTCCAGTGTGTGTGTGAACATGCAGGCCCTTCCTGTGTGAATCCCCTTTCTGTGGTATGTTGTGTTGAGACAGTCAAGCAACCAAATCCAAAAGGTGATATTAAGATAGAGAAGAGTGAATGTGAAGTTTCTGTGTTTGTGTTGGTTAATTCTGCAATACGTATGTTTGATCTGCATCTACACAGTTTAGAAGAAGTATGTTTTAAGGTGGAGAAATCAGTCTTACAGTCGGTGGGGAGGTCGTAATACATTTCAGGGATTGAGCTTCCTGAGTGGTTAGTGCAGTGTTTAATGCAAGTAAGCAACAGAGCTGTGCACGCTGGGCACCAGTTCTGGCAGTCTGATCCCTGTGTTTGAATTTTGCAGCCACCCCGCAGTGTTCACCCCCTGCCCAGGGAGGGCCTCTGGCTGTCAGTGCCAGTGCTGCGGCTGCGGCATCCACCGACTGCGACTTTGTGCAGGTGAGTGCAGTGCACAGAGAGCAGGGGGAAGGGAAGAGACCCCATGCATGGACCGCAGGGTTCTGGGCTTGCGGCAGGAAGGAGAGAAGTTTGGGACTGGATCTGCTTTAGAAAGGGAAAGTAACGTGGTTTACCGATGCCCATTTCAAAGCACCCCTTTGAAACCTGAAAGGGGCAGTGCTGTAATGCAGGTAAGGTTTCAGGGCAGCGGCATAGTGGGTGTCCTCATCGTCGGAGTTTTTTTTTTCCCCTAGAAGTGTTATGTTTGACTTCACCATAATTCGCTTTAGTTCGTGAGTCTCTGTTTATCTTTGAAGAAAGTCCTTGCCTGCACAAAATGGGATTCTTTAATGTTATGATACTGGGAATCAGCTCCACTTCTGTGTCCCAGACGGCTTGTGGCAGTCCTGAGTTTCCTTGGAAGAACGGGAAGAACCAAGCTGAGTTTTGGAATTGGCCCCAGCTCAGAGATACCCTGTCTGGGAGAGCTCCAGTGCTTCCTGTCAGTGCTTTCTAGAATTCTGGTGGAAATTGCACCTTATTGGGTGGCCTGGCTTATCAAATAGCAAAAGAACCTCAGTAAAAATGCCAGGGCTTCCTTTCGCATTCCAGCAGCATGCAGGTACATTTTTCTCTCACAGGGGATAAGCTAAGGGAGCTGTGCTGGTGTGTGTTGAAAAAAGGTTGACCTGTGCAAGCCTGATCATCCAGTTTCTTGTCTTGCAAATACCAACCTTTTGTCCTTTTTGCATGTTTTTCTGTTTTAATATGAGCTTACCCGAGCTGGGCAGGTTATGGCCAGGGTAATGTTGCTGTAAGGCTGGAAACAGCCACCAGCCAGTCATGCCGTTGATAGGCTGGTATTTATTTTTCTCGCAGCGCATCTTTGTCCTCTCACTTCCATTGTGAGGTGGTGTTCCCTCTAGCACATGAGGATCAGTGTGAATGATGGGAAATCACAATCATATCAGTTCCAATCTCAGAAGGCTGAGATCAGTGTCTGGGATAGCACATCATGGTCCCAAAGGAGTCATCAGGGGGTGGTGGTGTGGCTAGATTGAAAGGTAACAGAAATACACTGTCGAAAGGGTCTTCCTTGGAGAAGCAAGTCCCTGGAGTCAGAAGAGATGGACTGGTTACTTAACCAGTAAGAGGCCTGGTAACTTCCTGGTTAACCACTTCCTGGTTAGCGGTTGCTTGGATTATGCAGCCGCAGCCAGGGAACTGCTGGTCAAAAGCTGCTGGTGCATCTGGGCAGAGACTGGTGGAAGTTCCCCTGTGTGTGAGCAGCCCAAAGGCAAGCAGGGGTGTAAACCAGTGCTGCCAGGTCAGTGCCTGGCTGCTTCTGAGCGGGACAACACGAGGAGTGTACAGAACGGATCAGAAGGAGTTGAGATTTCCGAGCCTTAGCATAGCCTCGATTATTTCTCCTGGAGCAGGGTGGCAGGGGCTGTGCAGGTGGTACAGAAGACAGTGCTTTGCCTGTGGATCCCACTGAGCTCTGGCCAATGATCAATTTACCTTGTGTGTGCTCTGGGGCAGACACTTCCCCAAGGTCCTGCTGAGGGATGCAGCCAGCTACAGCGTCGATCATCCTGCCCTGCTTCTGTATTGATCATCAGTAAGGACTTGCACAGTCCTCAGAAGCAGTAAAATCCATCAGCCCTGACTGAAAATGGTTGTGATTTTTTGACCTAGAAATTCCCTGTGTTTTCTTTCTCGCAGAGTCCTGAAGTGCAGCCACCTTCTGCAGCTGAATGCCTGCCCTCTGATGGGGAACATCATGCATCTGAGGATGAGGAGAAGTTGGTGGAATTAAGTTCTGAAGAGGTGTTTCAGTTTTTCAATGAGATGTACGCATCATGCGACACTGACGTAGTGACACCGGAACCTGCAGATAGCTGGGATGGAGAACTGTTTGAAAGCTACATCAGTGCGGCCATAGAAAGTGCTGCTGCTGCTAAGAGGGTGCAACAGGGAGCCCCTGAAGAGCCGAGGGAACAACTGGATCCCAAGCCAGCTCAAGCGTCTGAAATGATTGCTCTGGAAGGACTGTTTAGTGCAGAGCAAGTAAGTGCTAAATGGAGGTACAACTCACCAGGAATGGCCAGGTTTATCTCCTCACTTGTAAATATGGGCTCTGGCTGGCAAAGGTAGTGAGCTAGATTCCTCCTTCCTCCTTTAAATTTTTATGCCTATGTGTTTCGGATGTTAGACAAAGGCATTGCTGGCCAAAGGGTTTACACAAGGCCTTGTTAGCAGTCCTCATGTCATACAGAGAGACAGCACGTTTCCAAGAGGAAATGGCACAGTGCAGTGGGTATCGTGCAGGAGCAGGAGGCGTGTAGGGCGATACTTGCTGTGTTCAGTTTGTTCAGTTTCTGTATTTGCACCGGCCTTTCGGACTGTTAAGACACAACTTTGTCAAAGAACGCAGTTGTATTTCTGTTAATGCGCACAGGCTTTGCCTTTTGTATATTTACCACGGAGTAACAGCAGACTCAAGGTGGAGACTGTGATTTTTGGAATCACTTGATACCTCATTAGCAAGAGATTCCCACCCAGAAATGTGTGGCTGCGTGTGCAGTTTTGCATGGCACAGCTCTGTCAAGTTGTTTGCGCTGGATCTGCCATTACTAATACACGTGTTGGGAATGAGGAGTGCTCCTGGATTTCTCCTGGCTTATTTCTTGTCACTGGTTTGATAACTGAGGGCAAAGTTAAGGCAGTGAGGAGAAGTCCCCTAAGTTTGCAGATTTTGATTTTCAGATTCCTTGTTTTGCTCAGTCTGACATTTTGTAAGAGCTTGAATTTCAATTTGGCAGCCTTAATTGTGGGGTCAAAATATTCATGGGTGTGCTGAGCACTTGTCAGGTGCCCTTTTGGAGTGGAGAAGAAGAGTTCTTGTTTTGTCCCCACAGTGATAACAAGAAACTATTGAGTGGTCTTTGAGTTTATTTCATTTTTTGGTGTGTTTATTTAAAGGAGACTGTGAGCGTTAAATGTCAGTCAGTGACAGAAGAGAGAGAGCTGACTTCAGGAGGCGAGCCAGCGCACGAACCTGCAGAAGAGCCAGGGTCCCCTGTAGAACCTCAGTGCAGGAAGAGAAGACGCAGCTCCCAGCAGGGTAAGTCCCTGGTAAGAGATCCTGCATGTTTTAGAGGTGGCCAAGACAGCTGCTCTGAAACTCTTCCAGGAAGGGGAGATCACAAGAGTTGAGTTATTGTCTGCAGTGTAAGTACCTCACTGGGCCTTCAGTTAAACTGTTACACTCGTACGAGCTCTTAGCGTACTTCCCGGCATGCTTCTATAGATAAGCTGGTGCTGAGGACTCCTAGGTGGACAAGGGAATAAATTCTATCAGTCAATAAAAGCTGAAGCTGCGGGAGTTGTGTCAGAGCCCTGCATGTCACAGTACACAGCACTGAGATGCAGGCTGTAGATATGTTTGCTGGGGGGTGACAGTGCCACAAAGGGAACGCTGACTAATGAGGTGACTGTTGAAGTAAGAGGGGAAAAACCCACCACGCTGCCGAAGTCAGTGCATGAGTCCAACCTGTCTGGCTCAGATCACTACATAAATTTCACACCAGCCTGCTGATAGGTGTGCTGAAACACAGGAGAAAAACAAGCAGCAGAACATCTGAGGCCAAGCAAGTCACAAATCTAAAGGTAACACCCAAATGGCCACAGGTTAGAGAGAAATAAGAGGGAACAAAGTGTCCCTCGAGTCCATCCTACAGAAGAGCTTGGTGCAGCCTGCAAGTCTCATAAGAAGCTGTTTCCCTCTCAGCTGTTCATCAAAGAGCTGATTGCGATGTTGGAGGAGCTGTTGCTCACTTCAGAGGGTAATTTCTAGATTCCAGGTCATGACGCTGATTTATAATGCAGCTCTAAACGCCCATCCGTTTCAAACATTTCAGTAAGGAAAAGAGTCATTTTGTCAGGAAGCTGAGAGAAAAGGTTGGATGCCATCTTGAAAGAAGAGAGGTTTTTGTTTAAAATGCAGAACTGAGAGTTCTTGATCAGTTACTTCCTGGTAGCAAGGACAATTTCTGTCGATACCACCTGGGTTTTCATAGAATCATAGAATAGTTAGGGTTGGAAAGGACCTTAAGATCATCAAGTTCCACCCCCCCTTGCTTGGGCAGGGCCACCACACACTAGACCATGTCACTCAAGACTCCGTCCAACCTGGCCTTGAACACTGCCAGGGATGGAGCATTTACCACTTCTTTGGGCAGCCTGTTCCAGTGCCTCACCACCCTCATGATAAAGAACTTCAGATACTGGAAGGCTGCTGTGAGGTCTCCACACAGCCTTCTCTTCTCCAGGCTGAACAGCCCCAACTTTCTCAGCCTGTCTTGGTACGGGAGGTGCTCCAGACCCCTGATCATCCTCGTGGCCCTCCTCTGGACTTAGTCCAGCAGTTCCATGTCCTTTTTCTGTTGAGGACACCAGAACTGCACACGGTGCTCCAAGTGGGGTCTCATGAGAGCAGAGGAGAGGGGCAGGATCACCTCCTTTGACCTGCTGGTCACACTTCTTTTGATGCAGCACAGTATATGGTTGGCAAAATGAGAGGGGTGGAGAAGGGTTTGATAGCAACCGATGTTTGGCAGCTGGTGTCCCTGGTGGCAAGTGCAGATATAGATAATAGAGCTTGAAAAACAGGAGCACTTTTCATTTGTTTGCTTGCTGTTTTCTGTTTACGGCCTTGAAACGTTTGAAGAATTCCTGCTCTAAACAGTCAGCCTCGGATTTTCAAGTCGCAGACCGCCTTTGGGCCAGATGTGACTGTCCCTGATGGCAGCAAAGTTGCTGCACGTGCTGCCAGGTGAGCCGTAGGCAAGGCCTGATCCTTACTGGGTGTTGTTTGCTTCCTAGATCCCCAGGAGCCGGAAGGTGGAGCCTGTAAGCGGGGCTGCTTCTGGAGGAAGACTCCAGAGTGAGGAGCGTGTTAACACGTGGAGCGGCTGCTGTCTGGTTCCCTCCTGCGAGTGCGGCAGCAGCGCTCCGCACAAAACTGGGGCCTGGGTTCAGGGTCACGCCTCTTGTGTTCTGTTTCCTAACTTTGAAGTTATTTATAGCTTTATTCGTAAATTTGTATGTTATGTACAGCTTTATTAATAAATTTGTATGTTATTTATAGCTTTATTTATAAATTGTTATTTATAACATTATAGGTATTCATATTTATAGTGATAATAAATCTTATGGTTTAAATTGTCGTGTTTGTGTCTTGATGTTAAGAGTAGTGCTGACATCTTTGTACTAGAAATTGTTAATCTGGTCTGTGTTCTCAGCATTGCCATCCCCTCTGTGCTTTGGAATCGGCGTTGTGGAACTATTAATAATTATACCTCTTGCTTTTTCTCCTCGGAGGACCAACCTTTGGGGGAGACATCCCCCCCACATCTTCCACCTCCCCACCAGGCTATTTACGGTAGCATTTGAGAATTTCAGAGATTTTAAAGGTCCTTTGAATACCCATGAAACCAACCTGCCCCTTCGCTGGGAACCAGCATGTTACTGCATATGGTTCAGGTCTTGCTTCAGGTTAAACACCTATGTGAGCATACCCGCAAGAGATCTTCCCCGAGGCTGTACAGTTATGAGCCCCAGGCTGTGTGGGATAGTATGGGCAAGTACCTAGGCCAGTGGCCCCTGCAATGCTTTGGAACTTCCCCCCTGAACAAGTGCTGAATCCAGGAAAACTACTCCATTAGTTGGAAAAAGCATCGTCCTGGCAATACCAGAGAGACAAAATCACCACAATGTGCTGGGGCCTGTCCCATGCCCACCGAGCCCTGCTCAGCGCTATCGAGTACCCTCAAGGAGAAAAAGTCCCTGGATCTTATGGCAAAGCAACAGGCTCTGCTTCTACTCCAACCCCAGCAATGAGCACTGCAGCTACTGCAACCTCAGCAACAGGCACTCTAGCCATTCCAGCCGTGGTGACAGATGCTGCTGCTGCTCCAACCCTGACAGCAGGCACTTGCAGCCACTCCAGCCCCAGCAGCAGGCACTTGGGCTGAACCAAAGAACCAATCTGTGCTGTTATCTGTTGCCCCTCTACAGAGAAGAAATGGCCATCAGAAAGCCGTGGTGGTTGCAATGGAGAAGCCCATTGTGACCGGGCCCCCACGGTGACCGTGGGGTATTCCAGGAGGGAGAGCCCTGGAGTAACCAGTGCAGAGGAGACCTCTTCCTCGGGAGGCTGAATCCCCCTTGGCTGCTCTGTGGATCAAGGTACGTGTTGTGCTGAGAAGGGAGAAGAACAGCTCCTCTATTCCATTCAGCCATACAGAGGTGTCTTTGCTGTTCCTAACAGTCATTTGAGTTTTGAATTGTTGAGGCACTTTCTTCTTAGCATCAGGTTCTGGACGTTTGCAGTTTGGGAGCTGGTTTCTGGGTAAGCTGAGAATGCTGTCCAAGGAGGATTTATAGAGATGGAGATATAGATGGGTAATTTAGTGGGGATATCAATGTTCCTGGCACTGTTTCAGAGGGCAGCTTGTGTAAAATAAGCCCAGCTCCTGGGTTCTGTCCTAACACATGAGGCTTAGGAGCAGGGTCTGGACATTTGCACTTAGGGTGCCTGTGTCTTGGTCACCGGAGAGTGGTGTCCAGTGAGGCTTTAGAAGGATGGAGTTTTAGGTGTGTAAGTAAGGGAGGATATCCATGTTGGAAGCACTCTTACAAGAGCAACCTGTTTTGAACATGCCCAGCTCCTGGTTTCTCTCTTCACTCATTAAGCTTAGGAGCTTAATAGATATTTGCACTTAGGGAGCTGGTGTCTTGGTCACTGGAGGGTGGTCTCCAATGCTGCTTTAGAGAGATGGAGTTTCAGGTGTGTAAGTAAGGGAGGATCGCTATTTTAAAGGGACTGTTCTGGAAGGCACCATGTGTAGAACATGCCCAGCTGCTGATTTCTGTCCTAACACGTTAGTCTTAGAGTAGGGTTTGGACATTCACACTTAGGGAGCTGGTGTCTTGGTCACCGGAGAGTGGTGTCCAGTGAGGCTTTACGGAGATGGAGTTTTAAATGGGTAAGTAAGTGCGGATATCCATGTTGGAGGCACTATTCCAGAAGGCGCCATATGCAGGACATGCCCAGCTCCTGGATTCTGTCCTAGCACATCAGGCTTAGGAGCAGGGTCTGGACATTGGCACTTAGGGAGCTGGTGTCTTAGTCACGGGATAGGGGTGTCAAGTGATGTTTTACAGAGATGGAGTTTGAGGTGGGTAAAGAAGTGAGGATATCCGTGTTGGAGGGGCTGTTCTGGTGGGCTCCCTGCATAGAACATGTCCAGCTATTTTTTTCTGTCCTAACACGTTAGGCTTAGGAGCAGGGTCTGGACATTGGCACTTAGGGAGCTGGTGTCTCTGTCACCGGAGTGTGGTGTCCAGTAAAGCTTTACAGAAGTTTTAGGTGTGTAAGTAAGTCAGGATATCCATGTTGTTGGCACTGTTCCGCAGGACACATTGTTTATAACATGTCCAGCTATTTGTGACTGTGCTAACGCATGAGGTTTAGGTGCAGGATCTGGACATTCACACCTAGGGAGCTGGTGTCTCGGTTATTGGAGAGTGGTGTCCTATGTGGCTTTAAGGAGATGGACTTGTAGTTGTGTAAGTCAGTGGGAATATGCAAGTTGGTGGCACTGTTTTGGAGGGCACTGTGTGTAGGACGTGCCCAGCTATTTGCGTCTGACCTAAATCATTAGATTTAGGAGCAGGATCTGGACATTCACACTTATGGAGCTTTGTTCTCCGGTGCCTGAGAGTGCACTCTATTTAGGCTGGACGCAGATGTACTTGTATGTGGCTAAGCAAGGGTGGATTGCCATGTTTGTGGCACCGTTCCGAGGTCTCCCTGTGTAGGTGGCGGGCAGCAGGAGCTTTCTGTCCTGGCACATCGGGTGTCAGAGCAGGTTCTGAACGTCTGCAGCCTGTGAGCCGTGTTCCCCAGGTTTTCCATGTGGGTCCTTCCCTCCGTGTGTGCCCCGTGCCCTTCCTCGGCTCTCCGTCAGCAGCCTGGCGGAGGAGCGGAGCGGCTCCAGCCCCCTGTGGCCGTAGTTCTGGTCGCTGTCGTTTCCCTGGCACGGGCAGGTTCTCAGCCTGCAGCTGAGGGTTGCTGTTCTCCAGGGGTGTCTTGTTCGGGGCTGGGCCGGGGGAGAGGTTCCCCCGGCTGTGCGCGCTGTCGGGTCTGGCCACGGGACCGAGTGTTAAGCCAGCGGGGTTTGTGTTAATAGTGCACAGTGTAGGGAAGGCAGGAATCTTGCTTGTTTTCCGTGCGGACTGAAATAAAATGAAGCACTTGATGTGATGGAGCCATCCCTTTATTACGGAGCTGCGGGATGAAGGATGCTGCGAGCGTGCTGCGGAGCACAGAGCGGCTGCTGCGGGGCGCAGCGGTTTGTCTCCCAGCGAGACTGAGTCTGCAGGTTCCCCAAAGGCTTGCCGAGCCGCGGGGCCCAGGAGCAGCCCCCGAGAGCAGCACGGGGAAGGCTGGATCCAGCCCTCCGCAGGGGGGGACACGACCCAGCGCTTTGGCCGCGATGAAGAAGGGCGGCGCTCATCGGGGGGGCGGGCGGAACGGGGCTCGGGGGACGCCGGGCAGCGCCGGGCAGCGGCGAGGCCGCAGGGAAAAGGGCTCAAGTGAGGAGCAGGCTCCCCGCGGGGGGCTCGGCCGCAGTTCGGCCGTGGGGATGCTGCGGCCGGGCGGGGGGCGCACAAGCCCGCTCGCTCTCGGCGGCTCGGAGCCCTCCCTCCGCCGCTCCCCGCGTTGGTGCCCCTCGCTTCCCCCCGGGGCCTCCCGCCGGGGCTCTCCGCGCCGCTCCGCTCTGCCGCTCCCGGCTCTACCGGCGCTGGGCACCCGAGCTGCCGGTGCGCGGTGCGGCTGCGGGGGTGCCTGCACCGGCACCGGGAGAGCGGTCGGGCAAGGTGCCCGTGGTGCTGCTGTGGGGGTTGAGCCGCTGGCCCCGGGACCGGCGGGGAGCTGCACGCCGCGGAGCCGCTGCCGGGTAAGGGCGGGAACGGCTCCGCTCGGCTCAGCCCGGAGCGGAGCGGGCGGAGGGAGCCGGCGAGGGCCCCGCGCGCAGCAGTAGCGGCCGCGTGTGGCGCACAGGGAAGGAGAAGGAGCCCTCGGAGCGGCTTCACCGCGTGGGAGCGCTGCTGGGGAGCGGCGGCTCCGGGTCCGTGCCCTCGGGGGTCCGCCCGTCCGACAGCGCCCCGGTCAGTGGCGGGGAGGCGGCGGGGCGGGAGCAGCTCAGCCCCGCGCTGCCCTTGGCTCGCAGGTGGCGGTCAGAGGCGTGGCTCGGGAGCGCATCTCCTCGTGGGGCGAGCGGGTGAGTGCGCGGGGCCCGCGGGACAGCGCGGGGCGGGCGGGGCTGAGGCGGTGGGAGCGGGAGGGGGGAAGCCGGGACAGCGCGAGGGGAGCGGGCGTGGAGTCCGCGAGGGGTGCCCGGTACCGGTGGGGAGTCACTGGAGCATCCCCCAAAGCATCTCTGTGGAGAGTGGTGTCCAGGGAGAATTTACAGGAATGGAGTTTTAGGTGTGTAAGTAAGTGAGGATATCCATGTTTGAGGAGCTGTTCTGGAATGCACCATCTGTAGGACATGCCCAGGTCCTGGTTTCTGTCCTAACACATTAGGCTTAGGATCAGGGTCTGGACATTCACACATAGGAAGCTGATGTCTCGGTCACCGCAGAGTGGTGTCCAGCGAGGCTTTAAACACAGGTGGAGTTTTACACAGATGAGTTTTAGGTGGGTCCATAAGTGAGTTTATCCCTGTTGGTGGCACTGTTCCTGAGGGCTCCCTCTATAGAACATGTCCAGATTTTTGTTTCATTCCTAACACATTAGGCTTAGGAGCAGGATCTGGACACTGGCACTTAGGGAACTGGTGTCTCGGTCACCAGGGAGTGGTGCCCAGTGAGACTTTACAGAGAAGGAGTTCTAGGTGAGTAAGTAAGCGAAGATACCCATGTTGGAGGGACTATTCCAAGAGCAACCTTCATAGAACATGCCCAGCTCCTGGTTTCTCTCCTAACTCATTAGGCTTAGGAGCAGGGTCTGGACATTTGCATTTAGGGAGCAGGTATAGCGGAAAGACCTTTTTGTTGCATTCAAAAGAGAGCTTTTCAGCTGATCCTTTTTCTTACATAAGCACCAAGCTGGATGGTTCCCCTCTAGGCAGGAGTGAGGCCAACAGCAGGTAGCCGTTAACGTGGATGCGAATCGTGATGGGCAACGTGCAAATAATCCTGATTTTGAAGAAATGGTGAGTAACAGCAGACGTGTCTTTTGAGACTCCTATGTATTATATTGTAAAGTATGCTGTAATGCCTGGACAGAAAGTCAACTTAAAAGAAATGGAGTCTGTTTAACCCCAAAGCTTTCAGTTTGGGTCTCAGTGTTGTGCCTGCAGCTTAAATCCTGTATTTTTCTAGGCTGACAATTACTGATGGTCTCTACTTCAATCACAGACTCTTTTCATGCTAGTTATTCTTCATGAGGTTGTTCTGAGAGAAGCTGCTTAAGGTAGGAAGATGCTGCTGGTGACCTTACGTTAGAGCTCTGACAAGAAGCAGCTGAATTGCTTCAATTTCTGTTTTAAAGGAACGACTTACAGATGTTGGGATTGATGAAGACACCATATTTGTCACCATAACTTAATTAACAAAATGCATTTGAAAGATATTGGAAAATATGACTTTCTATAACTTTAGTATCTCTGTTTCTTTATACATTTGCACCTAGAGACATAAGCAGAAGATACCAACATATGTGTCTAGTTGTCTGGAAGAATAAACAGCCTTATTCAGGCAAGGTTAATTTTGGCATCTCTTGCCATGCTCTTGTCATATTCAAAATAGGATAGTAAATAGAGTAATAATGGAATTAACTGAGAAATAAAAATTCTGAATTTCATGAAGTTTATTAAAGCAAAAGTTGTGGAGCTTATATCGGCACATTGTTGTTTCACAATTTGTCTTTTCGTCAGAGTATTTATTTCTGGCATAACTTTTGGCACTCTATCCCCAGGGTTGTGTTTTTAAACCTCATTTAAAATGTAATATTTAAATCAGCTAGAACCGATGGTTCTGCAAACTGTTCTGAAAATCCTTGGTGTGTATTCCAGACATAGTCAAAGATACAAATGTAGAGGACCTTAATACCAGCTGATAGCTGTAGCCAGCTCTCATACTTTAAATGTTAAGTCGATGATCAAAGCCTTCAAATTAGCTTATAACCCAGGTAGAGGTACTCCTAGGGGAATCGAGAGAACAAAAAGCCTTATATATGACCAGGAAAGAAGTTCATATATATCAAAACTGTTGGTTCAGAGGAAAGTAAGTCTGGGGGAAAAAGGAAGTTTTTTCTGTATATCTTTAGCACTACAATTGCCAATAACCATACTCATTTAGACTTATTTAAACTGGGTATGTTTTGAAAACAATATAACTCCTGGAGGACTTGGGAAGTAAAAGCCTGGTTTTAATATAGTTTTTCTGCATTGCTGTAGCAGTGCATGACAATGATGGTGTCAGTAAATTTCTTACAAATTGATGTGACAATGTGCAGGCTGGAAAAATGTGTTCCAAGCTCAACTTTCCCCACTTATCCTGTTAAAAGACAATGATCTCCACATTTGTCAAAACACCAGCCAGTGTGCTCCTTTCAGATCAGGACATAGCTTCAAGCATGTTCATTTCAACTGGAGTTCCACCCTACAACATCCCCTTTAATTTTAATCCTCCTTCTTTCTCTGTGATAATAAAGCTTTGAGAGTTGCGTGATGAGTGAGATGAAGGAACTCAGGTTAAAAACAGATAGATGAAGAAGATTTGCAGCTCTTTCAGTTATGGGCTGAGAAAGTCAACCAATATGACATCTAAAGGTTTATCTCGTACAGTGGCAAAGTTAGCTTCTGCTGTGGCTGCCCTCTATCTGTTCATCCTGTGTTCTTTTTCAACTTACAACTTCAGTAGTAGTCTGCAGCAATTCTGGTATCAGGGCAGAATGTGTTTATGACTCAATGGCTCTACTGCACAGCCTGAAACCTTATCTTAACTCTATCTTCATGGATTGTTTAAGAAAGCATGTCAGGAACTGCAGCAGAGCTTCTGCAGAGCTGGCACATTGTGCTGGTTCCCTTCAACTCTGCTAGAGAGCAGAATAGTCTTCAACAGAGAGCTTGTCAAGTAACTGGGAGCAATACTATAAATCTAGCAGTGCCCATCTATCAAGCCAACACAGTGGATACATTAATGGGGAAGACACATGGTTACATGAAAATGGAAGCTGAAATACAGTGTGGTTTTCACAAAATCCTACTGAAGGTACAGACATACTCCTCAGGCTATCAATTCTGGTGATTTTTGGTCCCTGGCAATTCAAAATATCCACATGGTGATGGCAAATCTATTACTGCAATTCCTTCATCTCTAGAGACACAAGTATTTCTTCATGATCGGTTTGCAAGCTGCCTTTCCAGTACCAGTTTGAATGTAATGATGACTTAATTCTTATATATGTTTAAATCCTTTGAGCTTATAATTTAGGTGTGCTATAGGATGTTGAGAACCTGTCAGTTGATATTAGCTTCTGATTTATCTGAAGTAACACTGTTTTTTATTTGTGTGCTATGTATACACATTGACCTTTTTCTGTTTACAGGCAAATGGAATATATACAATAGCAAAGCTGATTTTACCAAAGAAAGAAAGAAATGCTGAGAACGCTAATTTATTACAGGTAGCTGCCTGTATCCAATTATCATTGCATATTGAAAGCCCCAAACAGTCCCTGAGATTTTTTTCATTATTTTAAATCTATTTTAAAGTGCAGTAAAAAAAAAAAAAATAATTAAAAAAGTCTTACTTAAAGGGTGGAAAAAATCCCAACAAAACAAAACCTGGAATAACAAATGGCTCAGGTTAAATAGTGACTCAGTTTCTGGTGCTGTGTTCTGATCTACTTTGTTTCTGGAACTTCATATAGTGTAAAGGAAAATGAGTATTTTTCTTGTGATAATCTTCCCACTACTTTTTCAGGCTGTCCAGCATCAGAATTTATTTTTAGTGTCTTGGTTTTCATTGAAAATCACTGTGGATTTGACAATATACTAATACCTGTTTTGAGGTCCCTTCCAACCCTTGGGATTCTGTGATCTGTTTCTTTCTGAAGAATCTTGCTGTTGCTGGTAAATAATATACATGAAAACATCACATGAAGTAGAGCAAATTTAAATTGTAGGATAAATACAGAGCTAATAAGCACAAGAATGGTTTTTGGGGTTGCATATCAATACCTCCATAAATGTACTGGTTTGTGTCAACTTAAGCTAAAAGTTATCAATGGTAATAAATTATCTGACAGCTCTTTTCCACCACCTGTGAAATTATGTTGGTGTCTCTAAGCTATAGGAAAGTAGTGGTCTAGGGTTCAAGGATGAACACAACTGCTGCTGCTCCAGTTACCCTTCTCCAGGAAAGTGTGAGGTCCTTAGCACAGGTGAACGCGGTCAGGTTCCTGTTTCTCACCTGCTCTTTGTTCAGGCATAGCCCTACACTAACAGGGCTAAATGGCTACTCAACTATTTTATCAGGTAGACATAGCTGGATTGCAAGGAAAGGCATTTCCACAAACAGAAAAATAACTCATTGTAGTGGCATCTTTCTCTTTCCAATTCTAGATTAGGGTTGGAGTGCAGATTCAGAGCAGCAGGTACCTTTCTTCTGCAGTGAGGTTTGATAGTGCATTTCAGTTAAATCAGCTTAAGGATGAAATGAATAAAAATCTCCTTAGACGCTAAGTTAAACTAACATGGAGTCTAATAAACTGGAGCATATGCTCATTACAGTTGCCTCATACAACTGTAAGGAGCTTAATTGTGTCTGCCATGGTTTAGATTCCAACAGGATGTGTTGGAATTAAGTCACAAAACGTAATAAGCAACTGTAGTTGTGTTAAACATTAAGCTGTGTGAATTACTAGTGGTCTCAATGATCACATATGAAAACAAAATCTGTTTCAGGCAAATAATAAGAAATGTATTTTTTCACAAAAGCTTGTTCAGATTCTCACTCTGTTATCTGTATTGCTTTAATCATTGTTACTGCCGTGCAGTACAGCTGCAGCTATTGGAATACTTTTTTGAATTTCATAGGTATTTTTCTTAGAACTCTTGCAGTGCCGGCGTGGTTTCTTTACTGCTCCACTGTTTATGTTTTCAATGATTAAATTTTCAGCTTCTTTCTGCCATAATTCCTTAGTGATCTTACTTCACTACTTTAAGGGTAGCTGTGATATCATTTATTCTGCATACATACTATATATAAAAATCATTATGCCTTAACTGAAGCAAATTAACAAATGTTAATTATGAGTCTAGTACCCACACAGTACTAGAAGGTTAACATCATATACAGAATGTTAATTATAAATCACACAGTACTTGTGTGAGAAAGATGAATATTAATCACCGTTTAAAATACCTATTTCATTATTAATTTATTATCCTTTCCCTTCGCTGATGGGCTTTCTACAGTAAGATCTATGTGTAGTCTCTAAAATGAAAGACTTTCAGGGTAGCAACTATGGCCCAGTTAGTCTGGTTTATTTTGTACAGGTAAGTTGTGGCTGTGATGCTCAGTGGAATGTTAGACATCATAACATCCCAGTCTTCTCTTGTGATGGGGAGTATACTTTGGATTAAAAAGAAACATTGCTGTAAAAGAGACAGCTTCATAGCAGCATTAACATACATTCCTTTTCCATAAAATTTCACGTATCCTGCTTCCTTCATCAGTAGCATTTGGCCTTTATTTCCTTCATCTAATGCATTTTCTATATATTGAAAGATTTGGTTCTAACATGAGGATTAATTCTGCAGTTAGCACTAAGACAAAATTGCCATTGCCTAAATAGGGGTTATCACACTGGAATGTAGCAGTGTTTTAGTCACTGATGCAATGAAGTAATTCTAAATTATACTAAAGGCATTTACTATTTGCATTGTTTCAGGTATCAACACCTTATTTCACTTTGGCTTACTTTATACCGTCATCTTTCTTTGGTCAGCCATACATTTGCCATACTATTGACTCTTGGTAAAGGGGGTTAAAGATGAGTTGCATAAAAGCATACTTACTTTATAAATAAAAAGAGATGATTAAGGCTTAAATGTTCCTCAGCATGTTCTATAGCTTTAGTCACCCACTTTTTTTCTCTCCCCCTTCTTTTTTTCCTGCTAAATGGCTCTGCCTACTTTTAAATTACATGAAAAACTTAATACATTTTTACTCTTTTCATTATTAGGTTAGTATTGTAATCTGTCTAGTCATTTAAGTACAAAATTTTGCCACCATGTGAAGTCAAGGGAAATCCTTGATGTTTATCAGTGGCTTTTCCAATTGTGTATAAATTACTCATTAATTGAAGTATTTTCCTGCTGTAGTGTTATGCTTTCAGGGCCCTGAGATTTCTCTTCAGTATGGAAAGAAATCGACATATCTTTAAAAGGTATGTTAACAAAATGTTTTGTGAAGCTCCTTTTAAGATAGTTGTTCAAAAGTTGCCAATCCAATAAGGAAGACAAGTTTTTGAAACGGTACTTATTTTCAACAAGAAGAAATAGTAGAAATAGGGCACATTCTGTCCTGCCCAGAGTTTCAGTTCACCATTCCTGTGTTGTATTAGTGAGAACTACAAGATATAGATGTTCAGTGAGGGGACTTCTATTGTACGCATGCCAGAGAACCTAGCTCTTTAGGGGTTCCTATGCATTACAAGAAGGATCCCAGATAAACTGACAGCAAGTATAACATAATATACTAGAAGAAAAAAAAAAAATATGGAAAATTACTGGAAACCTGGGAGGTGAATTGACTTTAAAGAGGCTTACATTAGTTTGGACAACTGGCATATAAATACCCAAACAATGGAGGCTGAAGTCTGACTTTTGAAAGGTCCTTTAACTTCTGTGTACGTAATCATAGAATCACAAAATGTTTTGAGTTGGAAGGGCAGAGACACCTTCCACTGGACCTGGTTGCTCTGCATAGGGAACTATAACCTTCAAACTTTTTTCCTTAAAATACTATCATTCCTATATAATGTTAGAGGATTAATATCTGAATAGATCAGTAAAAATTATTTAGCATGTTCTAAAGTAAGTTGAAATAATAAATACTGAAAAGTCTATGCTATATATTAATAGCCACTATACACTGTTTCTAAAGTAAATTAAAATGTAAACCTTTGTAGACTTTTCCCTACTGACTTGTTAGAAATCTTCATTGATATTGGGCATTACGTACGTGATATCAGTGCTTATGAAGAGTTTTTATCAAAGATAAATTTATTAAAGGTAAGGAAAAACCTTCATAGCTTTAAAAAACTATATTCTTTGCACTTTCTTAGAAAAAGAAAGGCATGACATTCTTCTATTTATTTGCTTGTAATTTAATTTATAACCAGGAAGATGAATTCAAGCAAATTGCTGAAAGTATTGAGAGCATGAATCAGAATAAGGCACCTACAAAACATATAGGCAATTATGCAATTTTAGAGCACCTTGGCTGTGGAGCTTTTGGAAGCGCATATAAGGTAAACTTATCTTTTGGTATTAATTTACAGGTTTAGGGGGAGGAGTGGGTCTAATACTTCTTTTAGGCAATACTGTTGTCCTGGTTTCAGCTGGGATAGAGTTAATTTTCTTTCCAGAAGCTGCTGCAGTGCTGTGTTTTGGCTTTATTCTGGAAACAGTGCTGATAACACACTGATGTTTTAGTTTTTGCTCAGTAGCACTTACCCTAATCAAGGATTTTTCAGTCTCTCATGCTCTGCCAGTGAGGAGGGGCACAAGAAGCCAGGAGAAGGCAGAGACAAGACACCTGGCACAAACTAGCCAAAGGGGTATTCCATACCACATGCCCAGTATATAAACTGGGGGGAGTTACCTGGAAGGAACTGACCACTTCTTTGGTCTGGCTGGGTATCGGTCAGCAGGTGGTGAGCAATTGTTTCATGCATCACTGCTGTTTACTTCTTTTTTCTTCTCCTTTCCCCTCTTAGTTTTATGTTCTTTCCCCTTGTTATTTCCCTTATCATTATTATTAGTAATAGTATTACGTTTTACCTTAGTTACTGGACTGTTCTTATCTCAACCTGTGGGGTTTATGCTCTTTTGATTCTCCTCCCCATCCTGGCCGCAGGGGAGAAGTGGGGGGTGAAAAAATGGCTGCGTGATGCTTTGTTACTGGCTGGGCTTCAGCCACGACAGCCGTCCTTTGAATTTCAGTAGGGGAATGCAGGTGCAAAGATGCCTTTGTGGATCTGCTGCAATTTTGTATGCCCCCTCTTGTATTTATGAGATTGACCAATGTATCTCTTAGGTTTCCTACTTTCACTTTCTCTTAATTCCTTTCTACAAACAGCATTTCTGTCTATTGCAGAGGCTAAATAATCTGTGAAAAATTATAGACATTCAAGCATGTTTTATCTGAAAGGCAATACTGGCCACAGATATTGTTACCTCAGACACAAAGTGTACTGCTTACCTGTATTGTGGGACAGTTCATATGGCTAATCACATCATATACAGAAAAAGCTAGGATTGTAACTTTTGTGAGTCAGGTTTGGACTCTAATAACTGATCTGGTAGCCATAATAATATCCTTTCTATCCCCACCCTATATTAACTTTACAAGGGTTTTGATCTTTTCACAGGTTAGAAAGCATAATGGACAAAATCTCCTGGCAATGAAAGAAGTCAATTTACACAATCCAGCATTTGGAAACGACAAAAAAACCAGAGACAGCAGTGTAAAGAACATTGTCTCTGAATTAACCATCATCAAAGAGCAGGTATGTCTCATGAACTCTAGTTTCATGTGTGAGCATTCTGTTGTTAGCATTATTAACTGTGAATTCTTCTATGAAAAGCTGCCTGGCAGAAAAGGCCCTGGGGGTGTTGTCTGACCATTGGCTGACTCAGCTTGTGCCCAGGCAGCCAAGGCAGCCAACAACATCCTGGTCTGTATCAGAAATAGAGTGGCAGTGATCATCCCCCTGTACTGGGCACTGGTGAGGCTGCACCTCGAATCCTGTGTTCAGTTCTGGGCCTCTCACTACAAAAGAGGCATGGAGGTGCTGAAGAGAGTCCAGAGAAGGGCAGTGAAGCTGGTGAAGGGCCTGGAGCCTGAGTTTGATGAGGAACAGCTGAGGGAACTGGGGGTGTTTAGTCTGGAGAAAGGGAGGCTCAGGGGAGACTCTTTTGCTCTCTGCAACTGCCTGAAAGGAGATTGTAGTGAGGTAGGTGTTTTCTCTTCTCTCAAGTAAGAAGTGACAGGACAAGAGGCAACAGCCTCAAGCTGTGCCAGGAAGGGCTCAGGTTGGATATTAGGAAATATTTCTTCACCAAAAGGGTTGTCAAGCACTTGAACAGGCTGCCCAAGAAAGTTGAGTCACCATCCCTAGAGGTATTTAAAAGACCTGTAGGTGTGGTGCTCAGAGACATGTTTTAGGGGGACTTGGCAGTACTAGGTTAATGGTTGGACTTGATGATCTTAAAAGGTCTTTTCCAACCTAGTTGATTCTATGATTCTATATTGCAGTTCCTCCAGCTGCTGTTACTATTTTTGTCTGACCACTACAATATTGACCCTTTTTACCTGAATGCTGTCAATTTGAAAACCTTCTTACTGTAACATTAGCAGCAGAGCAGATGCCTGTTAGTAAAGATTCTTACTTTCTGTGTTGGTGGTATTTGAACTTTTCAGGGATTCTTTAAATTAAGATCGTGATAGGAAACTGATGAGTCTTTGTTCCATTTAATGAATTCTGGGACTTAAAATACAAAGTGAAGATGATATTTTTTGTAATTGAAAATTAAAACCCCAGAGTGACCATTAATGTTCTTAGGCTAAGAAAACCAATACTTTGATGCAGGTGTAATTGCAAACTCAAACTTCATTTACTCTTTCAATTATTAAGGGAAGAGTGGATAGGAATCATGCTGTATTTTCCTCCTGGTTGTTCTTGTAATGTGCAACACTTCTCTGTTTGGGATAATAATGAAGGTCTACTGCACTGCAGTTCATAAAAGAGTTTCTGGAATCCTTCATTCCAGTATGCAGCTAACCATTATGAATACTGTGCCATCAGTTTAACTATTCTAAACATCCCCATTTCTTTCCTCGTTGTAGCTTTATCATCCAAATGTTGTATGGTACTAAAGAACCTTCTTGGAAAGTAAGTATAAATGCAGAGAATTCCCACAGTACACATAATGAAGAAATAGAAATATAAAATGAAAACACAACTTGAAAGGAATGTGTCAAATTTCAGCAATAAATGATAAGACTTTCTTCAAAAACTGCTGCAGTTCAGACAGGCTTATATTCCTTTAAAACTGAAAAAGTTATGAGAGATTACATTTATTTATCAGTAAAACTAGCTGCAATATGAACATGTAGAAAGCATCATTCTCATCCAATAAAGATCCAAAATTTACAACTGGAATGCTATGTAGGGAGAAAAGCTATAGTGACTAGTTTAATGATATAGATTGCTCAGCCATAGTGTTTAAATTTTCTTTTGTATAAAGAGTTAGCTACATGCACGTGCCCACTGAGTGATTTCCATGGATTGAATTCCTTATAGTTCTTGTGATACAAACTGAGGGAAAAAAAAAGAATAACAAGGAATAGAACAGTGATTAAATATGTTTGCACGAGTGCTTTTTTAACAGTAAAACCAGCTTCTAAAATATATTTAAACCTCAAATATTCTATTGTCAAATGCCTTCTCTATAAATGTAATCTATTGATTCATTTTCTTTTATGCAGATGACAAGTTGTACATAGTCATGGAGCTCATAGAGGGAGTGCCATTGGGATAGCATTTTCACTCTTTGAAAGAAAAGCAACACCACTTTACAGAAGAAAGAATATGGCATATATTCATCCAAGTAAGGGCCCCCATACTTTCTGTTATCAGGACTTTCTTGCATGAAATTAGTAGCACCATTTATACTTGTTAGGCTAATAACTGACAAAATAATGTTTATTATATCAGGCACTAATATCAAATTTTAATTTAATGTGCCTTTATCTAGGTTGTAGTTAAGAATATTAATGATGCCCTTTCTGTTTGTTTTTAAGCTTTGTCTAGCTCTTCGTTATTTGCATAAAGAGAAAAGGATTGTTCATCGAGATCTCACTCCAAACAATGTCATGCTGGGGGATGAAGACAAAGTTACAATTAGTAAGTAGAACTATTTACTTAAAGAAAATTTTCCGTGATGTATGTGAGTAGAATTTCTTTACTGAAACTCTCAGAAGTTTTCAGATTTCCAGGCATTGGTCGCCATACTTGGAATCCAGTAAATTATTGCATTATTATACTGTTGTATAATTGCTAATGAAAAATTTGTGTTCATTGTCACCAGGTGTCGTCAGTCACAACTATATTTATTACAGATATGTGTGTCAAATATGACAGAGATGATTTAGCCTTAAAAAAAAGTAGACTATAGTTATGCTTCAAGGCCTGTTTTTATTTAAATCAGCAAGAATCGAGATGATCAACTTCAGATAACAAGTGCTAGAGAACATACTAAAATATAACAACCATCTGTTCTATTCTAGTTGTACCATGAAATTGTTTAATATCCAACAGTTGTTCCCGGTGATCAGCTGCAATGAGGTGCTATTTGTCTAAGCTTGTGGTAGTGAATATTCTTGATGTATGCTTCTAGAATCTCCACAGTGTGGAGGAAGGACCCTAGGCAGGTCTCAGGATAGGCTTTGAAAGCAGTATATGTGTGAAAAGTACAAAATATGACAAAGTTTAACTTTTTGAGTGAAACAATGCAACCTGGTACACACAGCAAGCCCTACAGGCAATTCAGATACTGTAGTTTTTAAAGTTCTCAAAGCACTGCTGCATGCTTTCTTACTGCTCATGACACAGAACTAAATAAACAATTTGAATACTGCTGGATTGTTGTGAGAAGTCTTTATGCAGAAATCAATCTCTATTCTTTAAAAATAACAGGGAAGTATAGTCCTACTCACACCCATCCAAAAAGCCACTTGGCTAAAATACGCAAATATATTTAGTAACTGTTGTCTTATTGTAGGTATTTATAGCTGATGATACATATACAAATTCATTTGTTATTAAATCATATGTGCTAAAAACTCCTATTCTTAGTAACAACAGTTTTGAAAGAAGGTCCTTTAATGGAGCACTTGTTCCTAATATTCAGGATATTATTTTAAAGGAAAATATCATATTTTGTATTTTGTATCAACATACTGCCACTGAGGGGCACTCTTGTCCTGATTTAACACCTTATCATTGTCTCTGGTCCGGTCTATGTGTAAAGATGTGTAAAGGTACTTTCAAATGTAAGCTCAAAATAGCCAATGAAAAGCATTTATATTTCCGTCAAAGATTTACAGAAGTTGAGGAAACTGGAAGAACTGAAGCTTATTTTGATAATTTTGACAGTGATAGATTGAAAACTATTGCAATATTCAAACAAACAGTTTATTTAGTACTTTATTTGGTACGAGCATACATTGAATTTTCAGTGGGAGCTTAAGACCTCTTATCTATTACTTCTGAATTTTATAGAACCTTGTTGCTTTACAACTGTAAGGAAATTAAGAATAGTTTACTTTCTTTCCAACAATAGTAAATATATAAGGTATTGGTGCACGCTGTGGTATTATGCCTAACTCATGTATGACAGAGTCTAGACTATTTGCAATCTTGATAATTATATTCCACAGTATTTTAGAATTTCAGATGGTTCTAGATGGAAGTTAATATAAAATGTCACGTAAAGGTGGAAGCGAATGCTCAAATATTGAGAAATATTTTTATTTCTCAAAAAATTTCTTAAAAAAATTTTTAAGTCTGCCTCTGCAGTGAGTTTAGCCTGTCAGCTTTTATAAAAGGAGAAGGTCTGCTCTAAAATATACTCAGAACTGTAGGTCTGTGTTTGCAAGCTGCAGTCATTCTAAAGAGAGACCAACTTCAATTTTTTGGTCTTTCAATTTCAGTACTGTTCAAAACTTGTCTTGATCTAATTAGAGTAATAGGGCTACCTATGAAGTAGTGTTGTGCGGCTATGTAATTAAAATATGGCCTCTGATGGTCCAAATTATTTTGCTTTATAACAGAAGCTTGTATATCTTATAATACTGCTCTTCTTTTTCCTTTCCTCAAGCAGTGCTTCTGGAAATGGTAACTCTTGTTATGAAAATTTGCAGGCTGAAAATATAACAAAGGCAGCTTATTGCTCTGTAACAAACATTCTTCAAATGTTTTATCCAGAGAGGTGCCTTAGTTTTAGACTCTCATTGTAGATTTTGATTAAAAAAATAAAGTGAGCAATAGACTGTAGCAAAGTGCTTCTATAGGTTAAGACTTTCATTCCGTTCTGTGTATGGCTTTGCAGCGGCCTCAAAAATGAACTGCTTTAAGAAATTTCTGGGACTCACAGGTAGGCATTTCTCACCGTGTATGTAAGAACTGAGCCACTCATATTCCAAATCCCATGAAGACTCATACAGTTTCTGAGTTTATATTGATTGAAAAGGAAAGGAGTGCACAGTGTAGGAGATATTCCCACCTTGCTGTCAGCACAGAAAAAATAAACCTGCTGAAGAATTATGCTTGTTTGCTCTGAATTCACGGAGAGATGCTCTACACATGGCTTTTTTCCAGCAGGACTTGGTAGGCAGGTGCCTATGGTGAAAGGTAGCTGAAAACTAGAATTCATACAAGCAAAAACCCCTGCAACTCACCTGGCACAATGTAAGATTAAGCTATGAGGGGCCTTTTCTAAAGGTGGTCTCTGATGTCATCTTTATAGGTTTGACTGAAGAAAGAATATATGAGGTAATAGTGGGAAGAATTTTTGTATCTGTATAGTCACACTGTTATTTTCTTTTTCTTATGTATTGTGTGTGATCAGACACTATCCTAATCCAGGTTTTTGATTATGGTTTTGTTTTTAAACGTAGGCAAGATACAAGTAAAAGTCCTAAGCCCAGGAGGTACTTTGTTCTGCTGTGAAGATTGTATGACTTCCTTTGCATTTCCCATGACATCTTTTAAACATGCCAATTACTTCTGAATTATCCCAATCTTTTTCAGGCTCTTTTAAGCCGTGTGTTATTGCAAATGGAAACAGACATTACAATCTGATCCTAGCTAGGCCACTGGTGATACAAGATCTTTTTCTAACTGCAGAGAACTTTAAGCATGCTGTTGTTATGTATTCTCTGGAACCCTACTCTTCTGTTCTGTTTCATCTCTGACATAAATTTGATAGGAAAGGGGCCATAACAACCATCTCTTATGTTGGTACAGCATTTAATAGTAATTGGTTGAGCTACAAAAGCTGTGAAAATATAAATATTAAATCATCTAACCTGCAATTTTGTAAAACTTGTCATTCTAAATTGGTAGAAATGTGTTACGAAACTGTACATCTCTGGTCAGGCTGAATGTCTGATTTATCATTTCTGGCACACACATGCACACACACACACACACACACACACCCCCCCCAGTATTTTAGGCACAGCCTGAAGGAAAGTTGTTTTGTTTAGGGTTTCAGAGATTCATTGAATCCATCCTATCTGTGGCTGTCAGTTTAATCTGACCAGCCTTTTCATAGTAGACATTGAGAAGTTACAGTTTTCTGAACTGGAAATGCACATGTACTTTGATCACAGCTATATTTTACTGCAGCTGAATTTTGTTTCTAGTACAGCATATTTCTGTCTAGAGCTCCATGGCTGCATCTTTTTGTTGGACAGAACAGAAGAGTGTTGATAACCACTTTTCCTCAGTGTCATCTAGCTGCAGCAAGGTTTAGATCTGTAGGGCCGTGTGGAATCAATCTGACACCTTTAAGCTCTGATATCAAGGAGAATCGGGAAGGGTTCCATACACTCTTGGATGGCTTGCTCTGTTTAATATGTATGATTGTAATGGTACAACAGTAGCAAAGAGGATGTGTATGGAACTGAAAGCCAGGATTGTGTAGAAGCGGAATAATAGTTTTGAGAAAACTCAGCTCTCTGATATTCTTCTCCTCATAGCCAGCAGGCATGAAGCGTCAGAATGGTGAAGTGAATGAGATTTGGAAAGTTCAAATAGTTGCTGTGTGCTTGAAGAAAGCTACCTGTTAACTTTGTAAGTGAGAATACTTGTTTGCTGGGTGCATTTTTTAAAAGACCTGTTGGCTCTTGACTCTGTGCCATGCCCAAAGAAGCAGTGGCCATGAAGTAAAGTATAACTAGTGTCTCTTGTGTGTTAGTCACTAATTTTCTGAGTCACTTGGATCAGTGTTAGTCTGGTTTTTTTTGGTTTTTTTTTTTTTTTTTTTTTTATAGATTATATGGCTCATCTAACTGTTCTTCATTATGAGAATTGCTATCCTTTATACTAAGATTCAAGGAAATGCTTGTAGTACTTAATTTTCAAAGCTTCTATAATAGGCTCAGTGGAATTTTCCACTTGTTTACATTCACACTGTAAATCAAATGTTCTGATATCTATTGGTGGATTAATAGCACAATTGCATCTCTACAAATCTCAGTTCTAGATGTGGATCTAGTTCAGAAGTTGCTAGCTCTTAGTGCAGGAGTTACAAGCTTCACAAAACTGACAGTAGACTGAGTTTACAAAGCACTGATATTAGCACACCGAAAGGAGAATGGTAAAATAGCTAGATGGTGCATTTGCGAATGATAAGAAATTAATTCTGTTCCCATTCTATTAATGGAAAAGAATAGGATAAGTATGTCCTACTGTTGATTAAATTGTAAATTATCTTGATCTTATGATATGCTTTTATAGAAAAAAATATTAAAGGTCTATTTTAATATTTCAGATCACTGTAACTTAGTAAGTTAGTACTTAGTAAGACTTCTTTGCCTCGGTCTTCACTGGCAAAGGCTCTGACCGCACCACCCAAGTCTTGGAAGGCAGACGCAGGGACTGTAAGAATGAAGACCCTAGGCCTGCTGTAGGAGAGGATCTGGTTCGAGACCATCTTAAAAACCTAAACGTACACAAGTCCATGGGACCTGACGAAATCCATCCGCAGGTCCTGAAGGAGCTGGCGAATGAAGTTGCTAAGCCACTGTCCATCATATTTGAAAGATTATGGCAGTCAGGTGAAGTTCCCGACGACTGGAGAAAGGGAAATATAACCCCCATTTTCAAGAAGGGGAAAATGGATGACCCGGGGAATTACAGACCAGTCAGTCTCACCTCTGTGCCTGGCAAAATCTTGGAGCAGATTCTCCTGGAAGGCATGCTAAGGCACATGAAAAACAAGGAGGTGGTTGGTGACAGCCAGCATGGCTTCACTAAGGGGAAATCCTGCCTGACCAATTTGGTGGCCTTCTATGATGGGGCTACGAAACTGATGGACAGGGGTAGAGCAGTTGACGTCATCTACCTGGACTTGTGCAAAGCGTTCGACACTGTCCCACACGACATCCTTATCTCTAAATTGGAGAGACATCAATTTGATGGGTGGACCACTCGGTGGATAAAGAACTGGCTGGATGGCCGCATGCAAAGAGTTGTGGTCAATGGCTCGATGTCCGGCTGGAGACCGGTAATGAGTGGTGTCCCTCAGGGATCGGTGTTGGGACCAGTCTTGTTCAACATCTTTGTTGGTGACATGGGCAGTGGGATTGAGTGCGCCCTCAGCAAGTTTGCTGATGACACCAAGCTGTGTGGTTCAGTTTGTAGTTTCTCGCTACTCGTGTGGTGAGGGACGGAAGCACTAGTTCCCTCCGAACTAGGGCTGAGACATAGAGCATTCACGGAATGCGGGTCAACAACGATTTATTGCACAGTTACAATTCCTTATATCTGCCGCCTAAGCACCTCCCCAGGGTCAGCTGGTTCCTGTCCCTCTTGGCAACCTCCCGTCCGTGCACCAATCCCTACATCTCCCCCGCCTTAAGACTAGAAAACTCAGGGTTTTAACAGCTATTCCAGATAAGCAACTTATAACTCTTATTAACCAAGTAAGAAAGGTTTGTGCCACTAAGTATTCACACACGGTGCGTATTACATAATCAAACAAGAAGGAAACAAACATCCTAATACTAATAAACACAGAGCATCAGCCTAAAGGGACCTAGACGCAGGTGTTTCCGGCCTGAGTGATGTCGTATTCAACAGCCGGCTACAAAGTTCGTAAGGCACATCGTGACTGGACCCGTGAGTGAAGTCATCTGGACACATAAGGGCCAGGGATGTCATTTCACACCTCTTTCCGTCACTCTCTCCCAGATATAGCCGAGCGCCAATCACGACCTGTGAAATATAGCTCAAATACAAACTTACAGACACAACTACAAATACGGTAATAACCATTTTGCCGGTACCCAGCGTAGCCCAGTCTCACCCTCCACACAGGCATAGCCTCGCCCGTGAGCACGTAGGGCAAATGGACCTATCTTGCCCTTTTCCAGATCTTCCACCCGTACCTGTGGATACAGGGGTTTGTCTAGAGGTAGAGCAAAGTGCGAGCTCATCGGGGATTGTTCACTTGATCCACGTGAGAATTGATTTAAACGGGTCAGAGCAGAAAGTAAAAGTCGGCGCACACGGACTGTGGGAGCTCTTCCGGGTACAGACTCCCCCGCCTCAAGACACCTGAGGCGAGCTTTCAGAGTCCGGTGCGCGCGTTCGACGATAGCTTGGCCAGTGCTGTTATAAGGACAACTGGTCTTATGTTCAATGCCCCACTGTCATAAAAACAAAGCCACCAGTTGACTTGAATATGCTGGACCATTGTCGGTCTTGATCTGGCTAGGGACTCCCAAAATCGCCATGACCTCGTGCCAATGCAAAATGGCCGCCTTAGCATCTTGCTTGCGTTGTGCCGTAGCCAAGATGACACTGCTACAGGTATCAATCGTGACATGTAATTAGCGCATAAAAACTGGAGCGCAACAGTCAGGGACTGGCAGACCTTGTGCAACACGGTCTGCACTATTGTTACCTTCAGTTAGGAGTCCAGGGATGTGTGAATGACTATTACAGTGATTTGGGCAAATTCCAGCAGCTCGCTCAGACAAAGCCTGAAAAAGGACTTGCGCACACTCCATCGTAGCCTCAATGGCTAATGGGGTCCGCAGACCACTGTCGTAGCACAGTAGCTACAGTATATGCTTCCAGAAATTGAACTGCTATTGGCTAGACGTAACCAATATAGATTGTGATTGGCTCAGAAGTGCAGTCCACACATTTTGAAGCAGACAAGAAGCTCGCTAAAATTATCCATTCGCTACCTTTCTCACATAACTTGCAGTTTCACCATCCCGCTCCCACATCTTGTTAGCCTTGAGCAAATGCCAAGTTCCTTATTCTACCGCACGTAACTGTCCTTTAGTAACCAAAGGCTAGGCCTTGCAGCCTGGGTAACTTGAGTTCAGGCCTTGCAACTTAACTCAGAGTTTGGCTAAGACCAAACAGCTGGGATTGCTCACATGTCCATTGTTCAGCTGTATTCTTCATAACCACCATCTCCTAAGGCTAAGGTGTCTGGGTTGGTCACGAAACGTCCACTGTCCCTTAGCCACTCCACAATTCCCTCTTTTTGTTTTTGAGCAAACCAGACGGATGTTACATTTTTCTTAACCATAGATATCGCACACCGCAACATATAACTTGCTACTAATACAAATAAAACTAACACACATAATATAGTTACCCCATCCATCATCTTTCGTTAGCCGTTTAACTCCCTCTTTCAATTGTTGTATACTCTTATAAATTGATTCCAAATGACCTGATAAATTCATGC
Source organism: Psittacula echo (assembly GCF_963264785.1). NCBI lineage: Eukaryota > Metazoa > Chordata > Aves > Psittaciformes > Psittacidae > Psittacula > Psittacula echo. The sequence goes on along the minus strand of NC_137737.1, from coordinate 23,154,742 downwards.
AGCACATCCCCTCAAATTCAGCACAACCATGCCCCTGTGCCAACAATAAAAAGTCGATTGCTGCCCTATTTGTAAGGTGGCATGACAAACACTATCAACATCAGTCAAGAGCCCACTCAGTGCAAGCATAGTAGCATTTGTCAGTTCCTTCTTATCTTGCTGGGATTCCTTCAGCTTTTGTTGTCCCTTGGTTCATGTCCGACTCCACGTAGGCACTTGCTGATCTGGGTACATGGCTGTTCTTTGCCAGAAAGTCATCCACATCTCCGCCTTTTTGTTTTTATACAAGCCAAACACGCTTTGTAGCACTCATAATCATTGTTGGATACATTAAAAATACACAGCAACAAAATCAAAATCTTTAAAATGACAATAAACACCATTAGTCCACCTTTTACTAGAGCAACCAGCCAACCTGTCAGTCCCCATTCACCTAACAAATTGTCCAGCCAAAAGGCTTGCCCATCCTCATACACCACGTGTAAGATCTTAGCATGTTTCCATATTTCTTCAACATAGGTCAATCACAGGCTGCTGGGTCTGCCCTTTTTCTCCTGGATGTCTCCCTGATAACAGGGGAGGCCATCCCCTCACATCAAGGTCTGGCATGGCATGTGTCCCCACCGCTCCACGCCTGCTGGGTTGCAGCCAACAGCGGAGCTAAAGGTTCTTCTTGGTGGCAAACACAGAGGCCAACCCAGTCTTGCCCTTGACTGTGGCAGCAGGCATTTGGTCAACCTCAGTTCTTGTACCTGGTTGTCAGTGCAGAGTTTCACCTGCTTCATCCAGTAACAAGTTGCTACTGTGGCAAAGCATACACAGATTTACATTACTAGAGTAACTATTACAGGTTACAACAGCATGTTGAAAATGCTGATGGCAGTGAGAAACCAGCCAAAGAACTTTCTTACCAGTAGAGTTCTCCCACCCTCTTAATTTGTTCCATTACCTGCTTTATAACACTACCATCATATTAGAATCTTTCTAGCTTTTGCCTTAGCATTTTCTAGCAGCTGCTGCCAATTTTCATGGTCTAACATCTTTTACAAGTAACAAATCCACACAATACAAGGTATAGTTTCTCATTAGCAACTGGCTAGTAAATACAAGTGGTTTTATACACAAAATCACAGTCTCTAATAATAGCTATGTTACAAGCACACATATTCAAGTTGTTACTTTTCAGCTGCCCTCAAGTGATGTCCTGCAATCATTTATTTTTCTCTTCCTCTATCTCATTCTGCTCGGGGTATTCACTGTCAGCTCCTGTAGCTGAGGCATCGGGTTCCTCCACTTGTCTGTCCAGCTCATGGCAAGGCTTTGCAAACTTTGCAGGCAGCTGCCATGGACCTGTAGGTAGGAGGATACAAACATACCCCCTCTCCCACGTTATCAGCTCTTGAGAAGGAGCTGGGTTAGAGTGATTCAAGGGCATTCTGATGAGAAAGGAATGTGAAGCTACAGCTGCCTGCCTGCTTAGCAGCAGCCATAAATACCTGCCAGCAACGGCACTTTGCATTAACCCTTTCTTGTCCAAAATGTTAATCTGCTACCCATTAAAACTTTTACACAAACCCAACAACAAGAAATACACAGAACATTGTCTGCCCTCAGCACACACACACACATGCATGGGATCCCACAAGCACACTCCATACAATTACAATATTTGAAACACAAAGCCTAGACAATCATTATTCCCACTATACGGTCCCTCATACAGAACATGGTGTAAGGACCCTGTGAAGACAATCAAAAATCAGCTCCAAGCAGCATCATCGCAGTGTGAGGCTGCAGGCTCAACTTCAGCGGGCGTCCCCGCAGAGGCTCTGCCCCCTCCACATCGCACGAGCCTTGGGCTTTTACACTGACCAAATGCACACTCATTCTGATGCAGGTGGCCAGCCTACATCGGAAGAAGTGGGCAGCAATATCCATAAAAATTCTCCAAGGGCTAACAGAAACATGGATATACATGGATATATATTTGCCAACTTGTAGTACATGTGGATCACAGAGAGACTATCAAATGAGTTGTATATGGGGTTTCAAGTCCACAGCCTGCCACAGTACTCATATAACATGTTCAAAAGGCTATAAGGGTACCTCTTTTTTTTTTTTCTAGAAAATCAAAACCAAACTAAACACTCCGGCCTGGTAGCCAAGGATAAAGACAATGTTGTTAGTAGGGAGGATTCCCCCAGGGTAGACTTTGAGGGTTGTTGTCGCTCGTTGTTGGGAACCCCCCTTTCCCCTGCCCTGTCGCACAAGGGGGAGTGTTGCCAGGGCTCACAACACTCCACTTCCCGGTTTCCTGCGGCTGCCGTTGTTGCTGTTGCCGCGGCCGCGGTTTCTGGCAGTCGCACTGCAGCCCCAGCGCTACCTGCTCGGCCGCGCGGCCCGAGAGCTCCGGCCGCGCCTCTTGGGGCACCTTCCTCCACAGCTCCCGCGCGAAGGTCTGCAGCCACGGCTCCTCCACTTGCAGCGCCTCTGTGTCCCGCAGCCGCTCCAGCAGCTCCTCTCCTGGAGACAACTTTCTCGATGGCACCCCACGTCTCCCCTAGATCTCCTGCTTTCTTTTCCCCAGCCAAGACCGCTTCCAAAAGCTCTTGGCTGATCCATCCCCATCGGGAGGTATCTAATACGTCCACGGGGGCCTCCACCACCCCCCGGCCTCGCAACCATTGGATGCAGTGGCCCGCTGGCTCCGAGTATATCGCCTTCGGCAACCCAGCTTGCTGCACGAGGGCCTCCAGTACCTGTACCACGTGGCTCACATCCATCGCTATCACGTTGGGGTCACCACTTGTAGTTTCTCGCTACTCGTGTGGTGAGGGACGGAAGCACTAGTTCCCTCTGAACTAGGGCTGAGACATAGAGCATTCACGGAATGCGGGTCATCAACGATTTATTGCGCAGTTACAATTCCTTATATCTGCCGCCTAAGCACCTCCCCAGGGTCAGCTGGTTCCTGTCCCTCTTGGCAACCTCCCGTCCATGCACCAATCCCTACACGGTTGATACGCTGGAGGGAAGGGATGCCATCCAGAGGGACCTTGACACGCTTGTGAGGTGGGCTGATGCCAACCTTATGAAGTTCAACCATGCCAAGTGCAAGGTCCTACACCGAGGTCAGAGTAATCCCAGGCACAGCTACAGGTTGGGCAGAGAAGAGATTCAGAGCAGCCCTGCAGAGGAGGACTTGGGGGTGCTGGTCAAAGAGAAAATGAACATGAGCTAGCTTCAGTGTGCGCTCACAGCCCAGAAAACCAACTGTATCCTGGGCTGCATCAAAAGGAGCGTGACCAGCAGGTCGAAGGAGGTGATCCTGCCCCTCTATTCTGCTCTCGGGAGACCTCACTTGGAGTATTGTGTGCAGTTCTGGTGTCCTCAACATAAAAAGGACATGGAACTGTTGGAACAAGTCCAGAGGAGGGCCACGAGGATGATCAGGGGACTGGAGCACCTCCCCGTATGAAGACAGGCTGAGAAAGTTGGGGCTGTTCAGCGTGGAGAAGAGAAGGCTGCGTGGAGACCTCATAGCAGCCTTCCAGTATCTGGGGGGGCCTACAAGGATGATGGAGATGGACTATTTATCAGAGACTGTAGTGACAGGACAAGGGGTAATGGGTTCAAACTGAAACAGGGGAAGTTTAGATTGGATATAAGGAAGAAATTCTTTACTGAGAGGGTGGTGAGGCACTGGAATGGGTTGCCCAGGGAGGTTGTGAATGCTCCATCCTTGGTGGTGTTCAAGGCCGGGTTGGATGAGGCCTTGGGTGTCATGGTTTAGTGTGAGGTGTCCCTGCCCATGGCAGGGGGGTTGGAACTAGATGATCTTAAGGTCCTTTCCAACCCTAACTATTCTATGATTCTATGACCTTAAGATCATCTAGTTCCAACCTCCGTGCAATAGGCAGGGACACCTCCTACTAGACCATATTGCTCAAGGCTCTGTCCAATCTGGACAACAGCATATAGAAGGGATTTTAACTGAGAATGAAGCCAAAACAAGACACTGGGATCGGTAGTTTGATGTAAAGCTGATTGTCCCGTCCTTTACATTCCTCAGCTCTGGCAGTGTCAGTTGTATTTAGGAGCTTCTTGCTGGTGTCAAGATGGTTTAGCAGAATTTGGAAAAAAAGTTATTGCCTGTGAAATGTTTTTTTCCCCTCCATTTCTGAGAATCTGAGCCTAAAAGACAGAAAATATATTTAGCCCCTTTGGCTGATCTTGCCCTTGTTTTCTTTTTTCCAGATAATCATTAATGTTGTATTAAAATAGACTACTTCCAGAACCAAGATGTCCAGCTTTTCTCTTTCCTTTCCTAAATCTTTCAAGTACCAGGAACTTAATTTATTGGTTGATGTAATGTCTTAATACCCTTTCTTCATAGACTATTATGTGAAGGGAATGTAGAATGATTCACCTCTATTAACTCAAGGAAATATCAACATTGTGAAAACCTCTGGTCCTTTTGGGCTTAATATTCCCTGGAGTGAAATGTCTTAACTCAAGGACAACAGGGAGGCTTCTCAGTGATCCTGTTAATTCAACATTCTTTCTACTTACATTTTCCAGACACTGCAGAGCTAGTTCTTCTTTGAACATTTTGTTAAAAAAAATGGCCTGTGGCCTGGGTATCTACATTTGGCTTTCTTATCGAAGTCTCTTTCTGAATAAGAGATCTTCTCCTCTTTCTTTCCATTCTTTCTTACCAGAAGCAATCTTTGAGCATGAGCTGTTCAGGTATTAGACCTTTGCCATATTCCTTTGAAAGTCTGCTCTTCCTAGCTATTGTAATTCGAAAGAAAGCAAAATAATTACTAAGTTCATTACATAATTTTTTCCATTAACTTGGTCTTTAGATCACTGCTTATTAGATACTTAAAATTGGCTTGCTGTTTATTGAAATATATCAATGGAAACCTTAAACTGGTCATGTAGTTTGAATTACGATTGATCAGAGGTGTGTTTATAATATCTTTAAAGCTTATAGGCCTGATTCAAACAGAAGTTGTTGATTAATATTTAGACAAGAAGATAGTATGGTGCAGTGATGCAAATTGTAAAAGATAAAAACCCCCAAAAACTCCCTTCCACCCTCTCCCAACTTTTCGAGTGTTGTGGATGAGCACCAGTTGTCATGCAGAGAGGGTGGTTATTGACATCTGAATCTGTTTTATTTATTGTAGCTGACTTTGGTCTTGCAAAACAAAAGCAAGAAAATGGCAAACTTGCATCCATAGTGGGAACCATTCTGTACTCATGGTAAGTACACCTGCATACAATATCCAGTCCAGTGACATCCATCTTAATGGTTACTTTTTTTGAGCAGGCAGACAAGTTTCCGTTGAGTAAGGAACAAGATGCAAGTTGCCCACCCACAGCTACTATGCAGTAGTTGGTTGCCTACCTATTTTTCTGTTGCCTATGGTGGTTACTGTGGGTTAACTTGGTACAAAAATGAAGTAATAGTGGTTGTGTAGTAACTTATTCATCTATCTTTGCACTAAAGGAAATGTGTTTTCAAGTTCTAAAAAGATATATGTAAACAATAGAAATTAATTTTAAAGGCTTTAAATGTAATTGTGGCTTCAATGTTCAGCTACATTTTATGTGTAGACAGTTTACCTTCTGAACTATTTGTTAATGGATTTGTTTTGTATCAGTAGGAATTTGGTTTTAGTAATTGAACTGAAAAGATATTTTCTGCAGTTTGAAATTTTCAATGGTGGAAAAGCACGACACACATTGTTTGCAATTTAAGCTTAGTAAATACATAAACGACTGCTCTAAACCTTTGCCTTAGACAATACATTGTTCAATCTGATGAATGAGCTGCAGTTTCCTCTGGCATCCCATCTGCAAGCAAGCCAAAGTGAGGAACCATATTGTGTTAAATTGCTGTACCAATATAGCTACCTAAATTCCTAGATTACTGCTGCCTTGTGTTTTGTTTTCTCAAGAGCATGGAATAGAAAGCGTTTCCTATCCAAAGGTTCCCCTCAATATGTAAACAGTTTACATAATCGAGAGTATTATATGCATGTCAGATTCTCTCAAAAGTAATTGTGGTCAGGTCAGAGTATGGATTTTTGTGTTGCATGATGGATAAATAACAAACATGCCTGTTAATTGAGGTTATGGTATTGTGAACAAAAGAGAGCAAATGTAATCTGGGTAAAAATCCAAATCATGGCAAGCACAAGCTAAGTGTTCAACTAATAGAAGTTGATGTGTTCTGGCTCTGCCATTTGAGCTGAAAATTTCTGTTAATTGAAATGCTAACATCAGAAACCAATTCAGGAGTTGCTAATCTGGATCTCTCCATTTGCAAAATTATTGGTTAAACTTTGCCAACCCTAACTACTGCTTTATTAAGGAAATATGTTTGCAATATGTTCAGCTGAAGCTTTGCAGATCCAAATATTCCTCGTTCCTTCATGGGTTTGCTCCAGATTCTTTTAACATCCTTTTACGTACAGCTGCTGTTCCCTCCCTTCAGGGTCACTTTGTTGCTTCTACTCAGTGTTGAGCTTGCTTAAGGTTAGGAGTTGGTTTTCTTCTTTTAGTGACTTCCTGGTTCTCTTGTTCCCACTACTATAGATTGCCACTTCTAGCTCCTGTAAATAAAGTGAAATTTATTTGGCATAGGGAATAGAAAAAGAAAACTACAATGAATGACACATAAACAAACCAAGAGTGTTGCACAGCATGGAGTCTATAATATTGTTTCCTGTTTTCATCAGAATTTTGAATTTACAAAATACATGGTAATAAGCAGAAAAACCTGTTAGAATGTTATATCCTAAGTAAAAACTGGGAGTGCTTTCATCCTAAATTTCTTATAAGACCACTGTACTGGCTGAGGCACTGACAGTGTATTTCTCAGAAATTTGCAGGCATTTTTGATGTCAGTCTTCTTGAATCTTCTTTTCTGCTGTGGTGACCACATGTGATGGCCACGTATCTTCAAGATTGCCTGGCCTGTGTGGCTGTAATAAGTAGTTAAAAGTTCCAACCTACTGGGGGAGTTACTCGTGGCTCCTCTGAATTAAGAGGGAGAGTCAAGAACTCAGGTATTTCGCAGTTGAATGTAATTCATGTTGCCGCTTTTGAGATTGCTACTTGTGATTTCCTAGTGACAGAATGATAATGTCTGACAATCCCTAGAAATCATGAAATCCTAAAATTGCTTCAAGAGTGAGTTCTTGTAATGTGTATTACACCTTGAAGACTAATGCTTATGCTGCTTCTTAGTGAGAAAAAGTAAGTTGCTTGGGAGGCTGCCTCAACTGGGAGGCTGCAGTCAAAATACTCCTGAAGCATAGCACAGTGATACGTTTAAAGCATATCATAGTGTGTATCAGCAGATAGCACTGCTGATCACTGTGCTATCAGCAGAGTGATAGTTTGGGTGGTTAAGTGTAGTAAAAGTTTGGTGTAGCTAGTTATGTGCCATGGTTTTCAGCTCCTCTGAAATAATTGATTTGTCTTTGTTTAGTCACAATTGGGCAGCGAAGCTGTTGACAGGAAGTTATTGTGCTCCTTTGAACAACAGCTATGGGTGAACTGTCTGCAAATTAGATTAGTCTTTAGAAGTGTCAATTTCCAAACCTGCCTCTGATGTCTTTGGGTCTTCTCACATTTTATAGGAAATTTTTATTAGATAGTAATGCTCTGTAGATAGAAATACTCTTTTAATTATTATTTTCTTGGTTTTATCTTTTTTCATACCACATTTATTATAATTTATACCCTGTCTTTGTGTATTGAAGTTCATATCAGACCTATGACTTGGCACTTCTTTTTCTACCTCTTTGTCCAGTTATTTGGATGTAAGCATGAGGAGAAAATACCACTTACATGTTTTAGTCTCTCCGTAAGTGGCCTTTTGGGACACTACTTGTCAGTTCTGTTCCACAAGCAAAATCATGGAAGCAGTGATCCTTGCCTGTCTGCAGTCAGAAAAGAGAACAAGAGTACTTTACTGATGTTTTTGTATTTAAAATGTATGCTTGAGTAATATCTAAAATGACAGGCTAAAGCTTAAATTTTCCGATGTCATAATAATTTAAGAATATTAAAAAGGCTTTGCAAGCTGCTGAATGCACTGGATGCCATCCTTCAGGGTAGTTAGCTAGTACTGTGTGTGACAGTAGGCTTTTTAATATGGAAACCTGCTCACAGAGTGAGGAGAACTGATTGAGAATTTTAACACAAGTCATGAAGCATATAGACAAGTCAGAGGCTATAGACTTGATCAGTGCTGGTACTGATGGATTTAAGTGACTGGATGGTTTAAATGGATGTGAAGGGCTATAAAATAATCAAAATATTGGTAATGCATGTCTACCAAGAACAGCAATATTAGTTCCTGCATTAAAAAAAAAAGGGGAAGAGAAAGAGCTGTGTCATTTTAGAGTGGCAGAAATAGCTTTCTTCTGAATAGACAGGTCAATAGTGCTGGGTAGTTTGAGAAGGAACCCACCCTTCCTGGAGCAGACAATATAATCTATGCGTATCATTGTATGTACCATACATGTTTGTATTTGGGATTGACTGAATAAATTTGTTAATGCAATTTTTTTAAAACTGTGTCACCATAAAATGCTATCAGACACTGTTTTATGTTTAGAGAGGGGCTTATATAAGTATGCTTTGTAATTGTGATGGTTTTTAATTCTACTTCATACTCAATTTCATCCTACTATCATACTAATTAAATTCTTTTCAATCGGTTATGTTGTTGAATTAAAAAAAACCTGCAATGTGTATGTTTAGAATACCAAATGTATTAAATGGATGCATTTATACTTAATACAAGCAGAAAAGACTGCTTTAGGGAATTGGTAATGAATTCTGAAGTCTTTTTCTAGCTAATAAGTTACCAGAAACAATCTGCTCCAAGCCAGTGGTGACAGTCTTTATTATCATGCTGTCTCAAAGGCCTTCCCAGAAGAAACACTGCGAATTGTACATGGTTATATAGAATTATGTTTCTTTTCACATATATCTGCCGTTTATTTGTTTCACAAAAGGGATTATAACTTATGAAGGGGACATTCTGTCTACAGATCAAGAGATTGTTCAGCCTGGAGAAGAGAGACTCTGGGGAGACCTTACTGCAGCCTTTCAGTTCTTAAAAGGGGTTTATAAGTAAGTCAGGGAGAGATTTTTTTTATCAGGGCCCGTTACGATAGGGTGTGGGATGATGGCTTTAATATAAAAGAGGGCAGATTCAGACTGGATGTGAGGAGAACATTCTTTACAATGAGGGTGGAAAAATACTGGCACAGGTTGCCCAGAGAGGTGGTGGATGCACCATCCCTGGAGACATTTAAGACGAGGCTGCATGTGGTTCTGGGCAACCTGATCTAGTTTATCTAATTGAAGATGTCCCCCACCTCATTGCAGGTGAGGGGGTGGACTAGATGACCTTTAAGGTCCCTTCCAGCTCAAACTATTCTATGATTCTATGACATAAATAAAAGTTAGCCGAGTAATGGTTACAATAACTGCCTCAGGTATCATTAAGAAGTAGGTGAGAATGTTCCACATTCGTGAACTAACTTGGTCTTTCTGAAACACAGTTGTTCTAAAATGTCAGAAAACTGATACACAGAAGAAATTTGTGTAACATTTAGCTTTCTGTGCTGAAGTTGAGGTTTTTATTCTTCATGGTGTTTTGAGGAAATTCTCATTATGGTGGAAAATGTGGGGACTTCTATCATTGCTATTGAAACTTTTTTTTTCTTTTCAGAGATAAATACAGATCTCTTCATGCTTTCTTTCTGTTTCACATCATTTCCAGTTTTACTCCCACATACAATGCTATATAATAATGGACATGGTATTAAGTAAATTGTTTTTTTTTTACAGTTTTTGCACAGAACAATGATTTTTGTTGTTACAATAACTTAATGATAAACTAAGAGAAAGCACATGCCACTGTAACACAATGCAGTTCTTGGACTGTATGGAGACATCATTAAAGTAAGCACCAGAGGAATAAGTGGCAATGTCTTATTGGAGGAACATTAATACTGATTTTTTAAGGGTCTGCCGTCCTCTTTTTACTTTTTCCTATTTTGTGAAGTAGTAGGTTCACTATCTACTTCAAGGAATGGCAGGCCAGTTGTGGCTTAAAAGTTTCTGGAGGCAGCATGAGGTGTGTTAGGCATCTGACTGAAAGAACAGTCGTGTCAAGAACTGACTAAGAAGTTGGAGGCCAAACGTTCATAATACTCTTTTAGAATAATTGAAATCAAGAAAATAATTAGAATAAAATATAGGATAGACATCTGGTTAAGCAATGTTATGAAGAGGCATTGATGTCTTCTAAATGAACAAGAAGTTCATGTCTGAGTCATCTGCAAGCAGAGTAGTCTGTAGTCTTTTCTTCCATTTCCTCTCTTACCATAAGCAACCATATTTCCTGCTTGACATGCATCCCTAGCCTTATCAGTGTCTTATTTAAAATAAACATCATGGAAGAGTCTGTTATGAATGAAAGAGGGGAGAGATAAATAATTTGCTGATACTTGAATAGCTTTTGTGGGTTTAATAATTTGGAGTTAACCTGCCTTTAATTATGTTGCTCACGTTGGCAACTGACATTTTCCACACCTAGAGTCCTCCAACTTCTTTGTTATGGCTGGTTATTGCTTACAGGAATCTCATAAGGAAGTTGAATTTAAATGCCCCATGATTTCAGAGAAATGTATGTATCTGCTTTTGCTACCTGTTCTGCTGAAGACAGCTCTTTTTCTGAGCTACTGCTCAATATCTGGGCTCTCCATAATTTCAGCTGAACAAGCAAGGGTCAATGATTTTATGACAAGAGATAGTACAGTATTATACTGGAATGCATCAGTGAATTAGCTGTATGATATCAACTGCAGATGAGTAGTCTGTCTAGTTTTACAAAAATAAAGATGGCCTAAACGGGGAGATGCAGGAGTGTGTTGCAAATGTAATTTGTTGGTAGGTTGAGTTGATTGCTATTTACAAATCAACATGTACAGTATTATCTTCCTACTTCCTATCTCAAGGGGAGTTAATAAAAGCTTTAGTTTGTTCCTGAAAGGAATTCTAGAGAGAGTTTAGAGAAGAATACTGTGGAATGAAATGTTTTTCTCATCACAGGATCACGTGATAATTCAGTTTAGGTCACTTGTCCTATTTTGCTTCTGGCCTGTTTCTCAGGGGAGCCTATTACTGTGGCTAGGGAATGAGCTGAATAGAATGAGGCAATATTTCAAACCTCTTCCTTCCTTCTCTTTAGTCTGCTCAGTTTCCAATCTAGCCTTACTTTTTCAGCTGATGTTTGTGAGCCATCAAGCAATCAATTCTTTGTTTAATATTAAAATATATAGCAAGTTATGCCTAGATTATGTTATGACCCTGTGCGTGTATTTCATCTACTGACTTTCATGAAGGCTTTTGCAGGTTTTATTTAGATTTGGGAATTTAGAATTCTATGTAAAAGATGACTATGAAATCACCATCTCATTCAGGTAAAGTTTTCAGCAGTCTGCTTTTTTTTTTCTTCTTTACATTTAATCCATACTGAATGTGATTGCTAGACAGAAAAGTAGTTAATTATCTTGTATATTAGGTTCCAGCAAATCCAAATGCTTAAAAAGTCATCTAATTCATACCTTACTGTGGGAAACAAATTACTGTCAGAAACAAGTCTCTGTGTGGCTGGTATTCATCTTGCTTATATATAGTCATACAAAAGCTAGGAATCTAATTCAAGTTAAGCAGCAAGATGATGACTGAAAGCAAGGGAAAAAATAGGCAGTTCAGTAATGAATTTCATCTTCTTAAACAGCTATTTTAGAATGAGATGAATCAACAGCTTGATGTGCCTGTCTCTCTTCATTTGCTACAGAGGGATCTAGAGCACTAGCTTAGCATAAATCTAACTTATAGGAGTTTGAAGTTGGGTGAAATTAACACCTTATATGAAATCAGTTATTAACGATTTAGTTTTATTTTAGAGTTGTAGAATGGGATTTCTTACTGCTTGCAGTCATCTTTTTGCAGATAGATACTAATTTTTCTATGTCTCCCTTTCAGTTTTAAATATTCATGTGATTTGATAAGCCTGGTTATTTGGATAAAGGCACTGAACAAAGTTCATTTTGAAAAGCATATAGCTCAGTAAGCAAAATCCTTTACCGTATTTTAAGTGTTCAGATTTTTTGTTCCATAGGTAAGAAGGAAAAACCTTTTTATTTTCTTGAGTTGTTTGTACAGCTGCAGACATATCTTCTCAGAAACTGCAGTTATAATTCACTGGAAATTATCCCTGGTTTGAAGGAATCAATTCTTAGAAGCATCTGTCAGATGTATGAGTAGCTTTTTGAGTATTAGTGTTTCAGTTTTTATGTATATGGATAGCACTTTGCCACAACTTACAGATAGAATTTGTCTACAGTGTTTCTGTTGAAAGTCACAACCTGACAATCTGCTAGATATTTTCTTATGAATAAGAACATCAGATGTGTGGACCATGTGACACTTCCTTTTAATCATATAAATCAAAAATCACATTGAAGGGAAGTTTTATTTTTTAAGTTTCAGAATCTGGCTTATACTTCTTCTGGCTGTTTTACACTTCATTCCAGGATGTGCTTAAAGGATTAATAGGTGTAAATTAGAACTTTAATGTTTTCTTCTGTTAAAGCTTCCCAGAATCTCTTTATGTAATATTGGAACACTAAAGTGCATATTTATGATACTTTGGTTTGCCCTTATCATTTACTCAGAGATGTGTATGATAATCTTGAAAATTCAGAAGCATAAAAAAGTTGAAACACTACACACATTTTGAGCTTAATTAGATAATTATATTTTCATTGCAGTGTGAAAGGTGGCGCTTCATGACATTCTTCAGTGATAATAAGACAACTGAAGGAAGAAGCAGCTTGCTATAAATGTCACCTTTTTTAATAGAACCCACAAGGCTTTTAACATTGTCCTTGGAACAAGTCTTTTAAAAAGTGAATGCCTGGAAACATGTAGTAGTTTTACACACTGACTCCTAGCAAGTTTTTTTCCAGATCAACAGATACAGCGTATAGACAAGAAGGCCAAGTTCAAACTGAATTGTATATTTATGAGACATTTCCCAATGTGCCTACACACTGTATCCTTGATGAGAAGAAAAAACATTACAAATAGAAGCTTAACTTTAAAGTTCATAGAAACCCTTCAGTTGGGAGTAAATGCACATAAAACTCCATGAAACTCCAACAATTGCGGTTTGCCTGTAAAGAATACTTCAATATTGATAACCTTGGCCCTTGAATTATGTTAAGAGTTCTCCCAATTTTTGTTGCCAATATAAGTCAAGAGTACCGTACACTGTAAGTGCTTCTGAATTGCTGTATTTCTGGAGTGATGTATTCACAGAATATCCTACTGGCTGCAAAGTTCTAGAGACCCAAAATGTGTGAATGGTACTGTGTAAATATTTATACACATACATAAAAATAGATACACACAGACATGCACACACACATATATGTAAAAATCAGTGAGAATGTTCATACTTGTAGAGACATTAATTCAGTTTAGATAGCATAAAATATTTATTTTCAAGCTTTTTTTTTCTTTTTTTTAGTTTAATTTTTCTACATTGTCAAATTAAGCATAGATTCATTTACCCAACTAGCAACACTGTTTCTGGCGTAACTATATTTGGACATATTGTCACATTGATGTCTTCTACACTTTCAAGTACATACAGCCCTCTATGTTGTGAGAACTTTTGGCAGTTTTTTATTTTACCTGCTGCCAGTGATAGTTAAATAGAAGACTGAAATTGCCCAGTGGTGTCCCAGAAAGTATACAACTGCCATAGTTATGCAAGGGTGCCTTTTTGCTACTGCTTTCTGAGATTCAGAAATAACTTATTTTCACTAGTGCTGAAGGTTCATGTGTGTAAAAGCTGTGAAAATATAAAGCTGTCACAAAAAAAAAACCAACCCAAAATAAACCAAAAAAAAAACCCCCTTCAACAACCCACGAAGAAAAAACAACCAACCCCTCCCCCCAAAAAAAAACCCAACCCCAAACCAATAGAAGCATTATCGAATAAGTACATGAATCTTTTCTAACTGCCAGAGACGTATACCCTTGCAGAAAAAATAGACAATTCAAAGATGGGAGAGCACATAGCAGTTGAATACACCTTACTGGTTGTCATCATCTGAATATGAACACAGAATTCCTCACAGTAAAATTCTCCTGCTCTTTTCAGCAGTTTTTAATGTAGTTTTTATGCTTAGAAAAAAGAACTAAGAAGATATATGCTGAAACTTTTTAATTATTTTCTCAGTGCATCTTGATTTTGAAAAATGTGACTAAGTTTTTCTCACTTAGAAAAGGTAAAGAAAAGGGTTTCTTGAGCATTATGAACTAAGAGTAAAGCTGCAAGTTGGGTTTCATTGGAAGCTGGTTTTATATTTATAAAGCTGTCCTCTTGCCAGTTGTACTTAGTATCTCTCTTCCCTAGAAAAAGCCTCCCAGATTTCTGCCAGTACCAGTTGTTTTTAGGGCTGTGATAGAAACCCTGTCAATGAAATTTTTCAAGGGAAAAAAATCCCCAAAGTGAAAAAAGTCTCCCAAAATACCCAAACCACTCCTGGGGCAACAGAAGCATTTTCATAAGTATACAATGATGAACTAGATTAGAGATCTGACCTGGCTGAAAAATAATTAGGTTTTTTCTCAGATACATCAGGTCTTTGATCTGACTCATAATGCAGTTGACAAAACAACATCTTGACTTAAAATAGTTTTCAAATATACAGCCTAAACAGCTTGCCACATGTGAGCCACTTTTTGGCCTTCACAGTTTTGTGTGTGCCCTGAGTCCTGGGGAAAAAAGTAGGTATGAGTGACTCTGCACTTAGGGATTAAGAAAATGACTTTGTGCTCTGAACGTGCTTATGCTTTGGATATTTAATAATTTAGTGATGAAGATTTTTGCTTGTTTTTATTTAACAGAACAATAGGAGTAAAAAAACAATAGAGTAAATGTTTTAAAAAATGTCATTTGCTTTGTATTAGTATGTGACATGGGTAAATTATAAATGAATTACTGTCAGTTTTTCATGTGTTCATGAAGAGATGTGTTCTGGACCTCTTTTGTTACACTGCTAAAGGCCACAAATTAGTTTTCAAAGTTAATACACTTGACATCTCTAAGCAATAGAGTATAATGTTAGCACACATAAAAGCTTAAAGCTTTGTAAATTGAAATACAAATTAGTTGTTGAATGTTAACTGGATGTCCATATCTTTATTTTCAAAACTCCAGAATGTGGAGTGTGACATGTCTGCTTCTACTTTAGACAGAGAGACACTGAATATGTGCTGAAAGAAAGCAGTAAGTCAGGAAGTTCTCTAAACCATTGATCCACAGCAGTGTAGCTGAGAGCTACACTGGTTTATTACTGGGATATTGTTTTTACACATTTTTCAGTGCTCATTAATATTTCAGATTGAAATAGACTACACAGCTTTACTACTATTTGCATTGAAAAGTGTCCTTCCACATCAAGCCAGGTTTGTTCTTTTCATAAAGATTTTAATAAAAACATAAGGAAAGTATTATAATACAGTGTGCCATATCCTGCAGTTATTAATAGCCTGTCACTGACTTCAGATTGGTTTTGCCTCTCTATAGACTAAACTATATGAATGCAGAGGAACTTCCTGGGCAAAGACAGGCAATGCTTGGACTAGAAAACGAAAATGTTGGGATTTCACTGATAAGAAAACAATTATACACATGAAAGTTACCTCTTCTGGTTGTCTTCACCCATTTAAAAATTACATTCCCATCCACTGGCAAGAACATTTATTGCACCAAAAGATTGTAAACTGAATGTAGTAAATGTCTTCCCTATCCTCATGTATTTTAAAAAATGGGGAATGATTAATTTTACTCTGTGTCAGCAGAGGTTTAGGATACCTGTAAGATGTTTTCTGTAAAAAAGAAATCATATATATATGATTTATATACATATATACATATAAAATATTTTACAAAAATATTTAGCATAGTTTGAGAAAAATTTATAAAACATAGAAGGCAATGTAATAATTTATTATAGAATTACTTGGCAATATATTTCAAAATAAAAAACCATGAAGGCAAAATTTTTAACTAGTGATTGAAAAATCCTGTCCTAGATTCATCATTCAAAGGACAGACAGAATATCCCCAAAGGCTTGTGTTGAATTCTTCTTGTAGGTGAGAAATGCAAATAGTTTCAGCAATTTTCACAGAAGCTCTTTATTCAAACTGTCAGTTTTGTGGCTCCTGTTTCTTCTTCCATTGCTTGTAGTAGTAATTATGAAGCTAAAATATTGAATGTGTATCTGTAGCTCACAGCAAACCCTCCAGAAGAGAATTATGACAAGCAGCAATTGTTCCTATTTTTCTTTTTCACTCTTTCTGCTCCTTTGGAATGATGCTAATGGTGAACATCTATTTTATCCCTCCTTTCCCCCTCCCTTATTTCGCCCTCTTCCTTCTGTGATTCAGAGAACTGACTATGGAATAGATCTATGTATTGTCATACTGGTATCCAAACACTCACAAATTATCCTGCAATAGTTTCAGTAAAATGAAGATGGGCCACCTGGTTCACAGAAACGTAGAAAGGGTGCCCAAATGCAAACATACCCTTGATTTTTTATTCTTTGAATTGAAATTGGTGGTCTTGGCACTTTTCTGAGAAAATGGATATTCATCGATACAGGAGAGATTCTAACTTGATGTAAGGCAGGGTTTTTTTCAGCATTATAACAGTCACATTTAGAACAGGCTGCCTAGAAAGGTTGTGTAGACTTTATCTGTGAAAGTTTTCAAGACACTACTGTATAATTCCTAGTTATCCTGGCCCAGAGAATGGCAGTCTCATTTTCATAGTGAATGGGATAGTTACAGGTACAAAGATTATGTAAATCTCATCCTTGGCATTGCTTTGATGAGTTCTGCCAGAAACTAAAAAGATTGTTAGAAGCAAGTATTATTTTATAGATATCTTAACGGAGATAAAGGAGAGGTGGTAGATAAATCTGAAGAGCTGCAGAGACTGTTAAAGTATTTGGGACCAAAAAAAACCACCCCAACAACCCAACCAAACAAAAGGTTTATTAGTATTTGGCAAACTTGTCTACCATCTCTCGTACTGTTTGTCTCCAACAGCGGCAGGAAGTCAATATCCATAGGGAAGGAAGAATGCGATAAGCATATTTGATACTTTGCTAGCCTCTATTTTCAGCTTGGGTTGCTTCTTGATCTACGTATGGTTTTGAGGCATGAGTGTTTGTATAACAACCACCAACTGCAGGAATTTCCATCAAACTTTAAATAACTAATTGGAGGAATGATAAAGACTAAAAGCAGTAACTCTATAATTGTTGAAATCTTCTATAATGGTTTAGGCTGCTTATTTATTTACTCTTTCATTATAGCCATTACCACTTCTGGGAATTAGTCTTGAAGAAAAACTCCTAATTAATCTATAACCGTCTAGTTGAAATCATGTCTTATTTGGAAATACACATTACTGCAGGTATGAGGAGAAGCTGGTACACTGACATATACTAGCTTGCTCTTTCAACACTCAGAAGCATTTGGTTTAACAGTGAACACTGTACCAAGACAACTCTGAATGGCTTCTTGAAGTTCGGGGCAGCTTGAGAAATCTTCACTGATTTCGTCCCATGTAAAGTCAGCTAGATAGTGCTGACACTTTTTTAGAAGCTTTAGAAGCTCTAGAAAATTGATGCTTAAACCATGACACATTTGAGAGAAATATATTTTGGCTGATGAGAGAATGAACATGAGCCAGCAGTGTGCGCTTGCAGCCCAGAAAGCCAACCGTATCCTGGGCTGCATCAAAAGGAGCGTGACCAGCAGGTTGAAGGAGGTGATCCTGACCCTCTACTCTGCTCTCGTGAGACCTCACTTGGAGTATTGTGTACAGTTCTGGTGTCCTCAACATAAAAAGGACATGGAACTGTTGGAACAAGTCCAGAGGAGGGCCACGAGGATGATCAGGGGACTGGAGCACCTCCCGTATGAAGATAGGCTGAGAAAGTTGGGGCTGTTCAGCGTGGAGAAGAGAAGGCTGCGTGGAGACCTCATAGCAGCCTTCCAGTATCTGAAGGGGGGCCATAGGGATGCTGGGGATGGACTATTCATGAGGGACTGTAGAGACAGAACAAGGGGTAATGGGTTCAAACTTAAACAGGGGAAGTTTAGATTGGATATAAGGAAGAAATTCTTTACTGAGAGGGTGGTGAGGCACTGGAATGGGTTGCCCAGGGAGGTTGTGAATGCTCCATCTCTGATGGTGTTCAAGGCCGGGTTGGACAGAGCCTTGGGTGTCATGGTTTAGTGTGAGGTGTCCCTTCCCATGGCAGGGGAGTTGGAACTAGATGATCTTAAGTTCCTTTCCAATCCCAGCTATTCTATGGATTCTATATGACAGAAGTATAGTCTTGCTTTTGCTATGGACATGTTTTTAGCAAGGGACTCTCCTACAGTTAACATAATGCTGCTGAAGTAAGCTTTTTCCACTTGAATATCTAATTTGGAAATGAGCAGTGATTTGTAAACATAGAGGAAAACTGTAGTGATTATATTGAATATATTAGAATTAAGTGACTAATTACATAAGTATCTGTTTCCTCTTTTAATATTCAAGATTGAATATTATAGAGTATGTATCTCTAGAGTGTATACTGCTGCTTCATGGCAGCCCTTGGAACAATGAAAATGAAATTCTTTATCAGCTCTGAGTATTTCTCTCTTTATGTATCTTATTTTGACACAATGCATTTTATGATGTGGACATCTGTTTGCTAAAAATTTAATTGGTGTCACTGTCCTATTTCAGACAATCGAGATCTTTTCATCTAAGAATTAAAGGAAGAATCCTGCCTTTACAAATAAACCAAAAAAATGTCATACCAATGCTAACCCTTGAATTAATTTTCAATTAATTTTGGCTGAAACCAATTTTGTAGGGTTTTTATGGAATGAAGTTCAGAGTCTGGTTCTACTCATTCTTTCTGGTCTTGACCAGACAGTGACAGTTTATACACGGTTGTCAACTGAATTAGGTAAACCATATGTACTCCTACCACCCTCCCGTTTGTGGGTGGCAGTGAACAGGAACAGAACTGGGTACTTTCTCTGCTTGGCATTCCTCAACAGTGTGGATCCAAAAGATGCAGCTCAACTGTAAAACTGTTTTAGTAGTCAACAAGTACTGTATGCCTCCCACACTTCTATCCAGCATATGGTGAGGCAAGCCTGTAGAACACAGTGAGGGATTTCACTACATCTCTTGAATGTAAATAAATAATATTTGAAAACTCTATTTAATTCTATTTAAATTCTATTTATTAATTTTATTTAAAAAATCTAAATTACAGAATTAATTATTCATGAAAGCATATCTCTATAAAACTTTCATGGTCACCTTAGACAAATATTACTTCAGTAATTTAAAGTACTTCTTAAACACGAGACAGTATTCATTTGAGGTATGGGTCATCCTAATGCTCTAAATGTCAGAGACTTCTGACTAAACACAAGATCAAGTAGTGCTCTACTGCAAGTCCTTTTGATTTTTTTAAAGGATTAGATAAGTCTTTCAGCATGAATAATTAGACCAAATGACTTAATTAACTTGCAGCTATTATGCTTTTGTGTGAAACCATACTAAAACTACAACCCTGTCAGTGCAGTGGAGTCGGCTTTGTACTGAGTCACAAATGAAATTGCTGCTGCCTTCCATTTATTTTAAATGGATCTTTACAATGGATTTTTTTATCATCATTCAGCTGGCTGTTGAGTGTCCATGTGGCATCTTCACAGGGAATGCATTACAGTAGTTTAAGAGGATGCAAATGATATAATGAGTAAAATTTTTTTACTCACATTATTAGCAAAAATGATATTAACATTCTATATTTATAGGAATCTTATTCAAATTTTTCTATTTTTTTTGTATATATAAATTTTTCTATATTTCTAGGAATCTATTCAAACCTGAATTGCATGAGGATCTAATCCATTTTATTGGATTACATCACTGTAAGCAAGTTCTGAATGCTGCAGTTTATTTGGTTCCATTAAGTCCAAAGGCATTAGAACATGAAACGAGTGGAAAGGACAAGTAAGCAAAATATAAACCACTAGTACTTGTGGGAACAACTGGGGTAGAAGTGGAAAAGCTATTAATGATACTTTTACTTAAAGAATTTGTTTGGTAAAGTAAAATATGCATCCTCTTGAATGTAATTGTGTGTGCTCTGAAAATATGTTGTAGTGACCAACTAAATATTGGGTGGGGTGGTATTGGTTTTTTGTTTTTAAATATTCCTACTTCTAGGTGAATCAATTAAACACTTCTGTGCTGCATTGCTTTTGACTTAGACTTGAAGTTGTAAAGAGTGAGCTGTATGGAGAGAAGGCTGATGTCTGGGCTGCAGGATGCATCCTTTACCAGATGGCAACTCTGAACCCCCCATTTTACAGCACCAATATGCTCTCCTTGGCAACTAAGGTATTCAGATTTGGCAGATCATCCTACCAGTTATTTTTGCATGTGTTCACTAGATCCGTGAGAATTTATGTTTGAAGTTATATATGCATAAACTGTTCTCTGGTCTGATGTGTGAATGAGCACAAGCATTTATCATTGCATGAATTGTTATTTTGCTATTCTAATAGCAAAAATTGCTTGGAAATATTAATGTATTATTACCTCTCAGACTATCATACTTTTATCATTGTATTTGGTGACAGGAGCTTTAGATATGTAAAATTTAACAAAGTGCTATAATATTGGATTTTCTATGGCATTGTGCATTACACCTTAGGATGTTATCATAAATAAAATTAGTGTTTGTTTTAATGTTTCCCTTATTCACATATTGTAGCCCTTTGTTCTACACTTATTATGTACATTATTGTGGATACCTGAGTAGAAGTCACATTCTGCATTAGAAGACGTGTTCTAAGCCGTTTTGCAAGTTAGAGCTGATCAGCCCATCAGGTTGTTTCAAGAAACAATACTTATGGGAACTTCAAATGAACAGTGGAATATTTTTCTTCAACTAACTGTAGATTATTTATTTTGCAGATAGTAGGAGCTGTGTATGAACCTGTACCAGAAGGACTGTACTCAGAAAAAGTGTCATTTATCATAAAGAGGTAATTACTCATCTAGTTTTAATTCAACATTCTGCCGAAAAGGTGTTTTGTTTTGTATGTTTCCACTGGTGGTAATGTGTCAGTTTTCTGACTTCAGCAACTGCCTGTATTTGTCTCTGAATACTAAATATCTTCTGATTTAAAAGAAAAATTGAAGTATCTCTTTACCCTGCTAATACAATATGCAATATTGTTGCATACATGCAGCTGGAAAACTCATGCCAGTATAGTCAGCATATTTATCCAGGCAGCAAAGATTTTATACTTGGTACTGAAGTTTAGCAATACCAGTGCTGTAGTTAATTCCCGACACATAGATCTCTGAAAAACACAGTATTTTGAGTAATTTTCAAGTGCACTTTACAGTCAAGGTAGTAATCCTGTGTCCAACAACAGCCTGTTGCAATAAATTATTTATAGATAATTGTATGATCACAGTGATAGTTTTGTGTGTTTATTTGACTGGTGGAAATACGTTTCCCAGTACTTTCTAATCTTATTAGCAGGATAGCAGAGATGAGAAAGCACAAGATAATGCAGTAATGGAGGAAAAGATGAGCCTGAATTTATTCCACTCATCACATATTTCTCTTGGTTATGATTACATCTTCCTGGTGATAATACCATGTGTAAGCCAAAGTATAGAGAGTGAATTGATGCACTTCTGAAATTTAGCTCCCTTGATTTTTCCATTTTAGAAAATCTCCACTTAACACAAAAATGCTTTTTCTTTCTTATTCTGATATTGAATTCCATCTCTAAAAAGCACCTTACTGTACAAGACTGTAAAGTTTTTATACTGTGTTTTATTGTACAAAAAGGCTTCTGTTATTTAAAGACCTTGAGGATGAAGGTCAACAATAGAGTGGATAGGCACTAATAGAACAAAAATTTATGTTTAGGAGGTCCTGCAATAAATTTTAATATTTTAAATACTTACGGATACTTGTAGTTAGAATTTATCAGGCTAGTCAGGTAGGACTACTGTTTGGGAAATCCATCCCGATTCTTCTGAGTCGCCTTCTTGTTCTTTGTGTGCTTGGAAATTACTTCCAGGGGAATTTGCTCTATTATTTCCCAGGGACTGAGGTGAAGCTGACTAGCTAGGATCTGCCTGGATAATCCTTCTTGCTCTTCTTGGATATGCATGTGATATTAAACGTTTTCCAGTCTACAGAAACCTTCCCCCGATCCTTTCAGACATGACAGTTAGTGGCGTTGACCAGTTGCATCAGCACTCTCATGCTCATCTCATGTGATCCATAGGCTTCTGTATGTTCACTTGACTTAAATACTTTCTCACTATATTTTCCATTGCATGGTAATGCTTCGTGCTCATGGACTTTGTAATTAGGTAGGCTCAGAGATCTGAGAACACTTAAGGCCAAAGTTTCCTAATGGAAATGGAAGCAAAAAAGGGATTGACTGTCCCAGTCTTTTCCATGTCCTTTTTCGCTAGCTTGCTTAGTGGGTCCCCATTTTCCTTAGCCTTTCTTTTCTTGTCAGTGCAATTACAGAAGGCTTTTCTTCTGCTTTCCACATTCATTGCTAGTTTCAGCTGCAGCTGAGCTTGGGCTTTCTTAACTCCACCTCTCAGGTAATATCTGCATATTCTTCTTGTGTAGATAGTCAGATAGTCCCTGTTTCCTACACACAGGATTGGGCTGTTCTGGTGCTTTGAGATATCCTGGAAGATTAGCTCTCCCAAGCTTTCACTTTACTTTCCAAAGCAGTCTTCAGTGACATTCTACAATGAAGATCCGTGAACAGGCTGAATTCTGCTCTCCTGAAGTCCTGCATCATAGCCATACAATCTGTTTTTCTCACTTCTCCCAGGATTTTGAACTCCAGTTCAAACCAGTTTGATGGCTGCTGTAGCTGAACCCTGCTTGGTTCTTCCTTGTTTGTGAGCAACAAGTCTGGCAGAGTGCCCTTGCTAGCTAGCTTCTGAATCTGCTGCACCAAGAAACTGTCATTGGCAGATTCCAGAAGTGTCCTGGTTACTGCACTCAGCCATTTTCTATCAGGGTAGTTAATAGGCCCCAATGAATGTAAGTGCCTGCATGAAGCTTTCTCTGCCTGTCCAGCAAAGGATTCATTGACTTTGTCTTCTTTGGATGATTCTACATCATCCAAACAATCTACCACAAGGTCACCATAATGTTTCTCTGGTCCTCTTGTCCTTACCCAGAAGATCTTGACTCCAAGCAGCCAGTCTCTGGACTGCAAGTTGCATCCACCCTGACTTGAGTCTTTGCCCCTGCCTGGAAGAATCAAGAAGAACCCCAGCTCAGTCCTTCTGCCCTTCATTCTTGACCACAGCACTCTGTAGGAATGAATTCTCCTGTAAATCTTCCTGACAGCACACTCATCTCCTTCACAGCTGCTTTGTCCAGTGGTACAGTGCCTTGACCAGAGCACAGTCCCCACAAGGGAGGCCTCTTCCCCCTAGCCTGGGAAGAGGCACCACCCACACACTAGTGTGTCTGTGAGTGCACAGCAGCACCCCTCAGCAGTTCTGTCTGGGCTGGTGATAAGGATAATTGTCCCAGCTGATGCCAGATGCTGTACTCTGTGGTGTATCAACACCAAGGCTGCGCAGTGTTGAACTGTCCACTGCAGGCTTGAGCAAAGTGCTAGCCAGTATGGTTTGGTAAATACCAGTGGAGGAATGCAGTGGTAGCAAGCAGGTTTTTAGGAAGAAGTAATTAGCTTTCTTTAAAGAATGTTATTTCATCCATAGATGCTTGACTCCAGATGCAGAGGGACATCCAGACATAGTGGAAGTTAGCTCACTGCTGTCTGATGTAATGATGAAATACCTGGATGTTTTATCCATCTCTCACCTGATATTAGAGAAGAAACTGGATCGGGAGAGGAGATGAACTCAGAGGTACTCCATGGAGGCTAATCAAAATGCAGTAACGAATCACCATCAGCTTTCCATTTTAGCACAAGTAAGTACACATATTAGGCTTTATTTTTTTCTTATCATTATTTACCATATCTGAGAAAATAAGGTACAACAAACCAGAAAATAGATCAAAATTAAAAGACTCATCCTCTTAGAACATTTTTCCATGCAGTGTTTTTGATTTATTTTGACAAGGCATTCATCCATTTTTTTGTGGACATGCTTTTGAAGCAAAAAAACCAGTATCTTGAAAACTGATATAATTCCATGTTGGAAAATGGCATTGTTGTGGGGGTATTTGCAGTTTTGGTAGTATCTCATAACATTTAAAAACTGCACACTTGTGAATGGATTGTGACTAGGAGAAGATGCACTTGGCAGGGGTGGAACAAATGGATAATCTTGTGTATGATTCACAAACAATGACCCCTAGGAAAATAGATCTTACACAAATAAAATTTTTAATTACAGACTGCTAAATAAAGAACAGTGATGCTTTAAGTTTTTTGCTCAATGCTTTCTTACTGTCTGATACAGTTCTGCAGAGATACTTAAAATTCTTCCATTTTCTTCAGGCTGTGTTTTAAGCACTCTTCATGAAGGGCATCAGTATTTTACATAATGAACTAAAAAAATAAATGGGCAATGTTTTTGAGTAGTAAAAGCTCACTGTGAAAATTATTGTTATGGTAATTGTGAAGCAAATTTGCACAGCTGCTGTTCTCTGTTCAGCTATTGTATCTCTCTTGAATTCCTTTCATCACGGCTCAGAAGTTTGCACTGAAGGACCTTTGTGTAGGAAAAAGGTTTTCAGTAACACCTGGTTCAAAACTCATGGATTTTGTTTTTTTTTTTTAATGCGTTCTTTGTCTTCACCTTCCTGGACAAGAATAAGACTTGTAGAAAATGTTAATTTTTTTTTTCCAGTAGTTTTTTGACCTTTCAGCTCAAGATCATTGTTTGTATTATACCATTTTTTCCAATTAAAGCCATGCCAAAATCTTCCAGGAAAACCTTAACAAGCCACTATTATTTGAAATGCAAGAGGTACTGAGATGAAAGAAAAAAGCAGAATAGGGTATCGGGGCAAGACTTATGAGGAGTGGCTGAGGTTGCTTGGGTTGTTCAGGTTGGAGAAGACAAGGCTGAGGGGTGACCTTATCACAGTCTACACCTTCCTATACAGGGGAAGGTGCTGATCTCCTCTCTCCAGTGACTTGCAATAGGACACGAAGGAATGAAACAGAGCTGAATCAGGGAAAGTTCAGATGGGACATTAGGAAAAGGCTCTTCACTGAGAAGGTCAACTGGAACAGGCTCCTCGGAGAAGTGGTTTTGTCACCAAGCCGGTCAGAGTTCAAGGAGTGTCTGGAGCATGCTCTTAGTCATATGGCTCAGTTTTAGATAGTCCTGCAAGGGGCAAGGAGCAGAGAGTTGGACTTGATGATCCTTATGAGTCCCTTCCAACTTGACATATCCTACAATTTATAACTTAAAACAGTGTAAACAATTATTTTCCATGGGATTTTGAGTTCTTTTACCCTACACATTTGGAGGATTGTTGTATGACATTATTTTTTCACATCTTGATATAGTCATTCCCTTGATGTGATGAAATTTGAGAAAAAAAAAAACAAAACAACTGTGGATGGAAAGCCGCTTGATTTGGGATTTCAATGCAGTTATTCTGTCTTTGAGAGAAGAGTGCCCTATCCATGCATTTGTAAGGTATAACAGAACTAATAGTTTTACATTGAAGTTAGAGTGCTAGTGTGGGACTGACTGTGCTGTCAGCAAGTTTGCAGATGACATGAAGCTGAGTGATGCAGTTGGCACAGCCGAGGGATGGGATTCCATCCAGAGGGACTTGGGCAGGCTTGAGGAGTGAGCCCATGTGCATCTCATGAGGTTCAGCAATACAGGCTGGGGAATGAATGGAGAGCAGCTCTGAAGAGAAGGACTTGCGGATACTGGTGGATGAAAGATTGAACATGAGCTGACAATGTGTGCTTGCAGCCCAGAAGGCCAGCTGTATCTTGGGCTGCATCTAGAGGAGCGTGGCCAGCAAGTCGAGGGAAGTGATTCTGCCCCCCTCTATGCTGCTGTGGTGAGACCGCGCCTGGAGTCCTCAGAGCAGGACCTGTTGGAGAGAGTCCAGAGGAGGGCCACAAAAATGATCAGAGGGATGGAACACCTTTCCTATGAGGAAAGGCTGAGAGAGCTGGGGTCATTCAGCCTGGAGGAGACTCTGGGGAGACCTTATTGTGGCCTTTCAGTTCTTGAAAGGGGCCTATAAGAAAGATGGGGAGAGACTTTTTAGCAGGGCTTGTTGCGACAGGACAAGGGGTCGTGATTTTAAACTAAAAGAGGGGAGATTCAGGTTGAATGTGAAGAAAAAATTCTTTACAGTGAGGGTGGTAAAATACTAGAATAGGTACCCAGAGAGGTGGTGGATGAGCCATTCCTTGGAGACATTCAAGGCCAGGCTGGATGTGATTCTGGGCACCTAGATGAGGATGTCTAGTTGAAGATGTCCTTGCTCATTGCAGGACTAGATGACCTTTGATGGCCCCTTCCAACCCAAACTATTCTATGATTCTTCTTCTGTTCTGTATGAATACTTGGAAAATACACCCATCTACAAAATGAGAAGGAACTGCAAGTGTATTTTGGGGGATAAGGGCTAATCTTCTCAAGGGAGGAATGCTGTAATTCTAGTTCCACTTCAATGAACCTGATTCTGGATCTGACAAAGATTCAAAGCACTGTAGAAGCTGAGAGGAGTATAGCTTGGTAATGAGAAGTGGGAAAACTTATCATGTGTCCTTGCTGTAAATAAAACAGAATATATCAGTCTAGGATCTTTTGAATTTCAGAGGAGTGCTACAGGGCTTAGAAACAGAAGGAGCCTTGCTGTTTCTCTGTCCCTGATATTGTAGGAAAATCCTATGAAGTTGGAGGACTTCTACAAAGAGAGTAATTATTCCTGAAACGTTAGACTTTTGAAATAAAGAAAATTAAAAAAAGAAACAATAAGAAAGTATTCTGAATAAAAGTACTAGGAAGAATTTCAAGCAGTTGGTCCTGAAATGAAAGCTTTGTGAGGTATGGACAATCTAATTCATCTTAGTCACGGCCCCAGCTATTCCACAGCCAAGTAATTTGTCATTTTTCCATGGTGTCAGAGAATTCAGTGTTTCAGTCAGGTAGTTCAGTATTTTGTTGAAGCCAGCTACCATATACTTCGTTTTCTTTCTACTAAAATGTACTTATGGCCTCCTTTTTCATCCCAGTTGTGTCATATTGTGAATGTTCCTGAAATAAAAAGCGTACTCGCTGTCCTGGTTTATGGAACTAAGCAACAGAGATCTTTCGGAGCCAGAATTCAATCTGTTTTATAAGCAGTCTAAGGCCAGTATGGAAGCTGTTAAGTAGGCAATTGAAAGGCAGGTCAATAAATAATGCTGGAGAAAGTTAGCTACCTTGGCTGGCAGGTACAGCATAAAAAGTTGAGGTTTTGTGTTGCAAGCCAAAGCTGTGTCTCTAAACAGCAGTTGATGTAACTAATAATGAAAGTATCTTTCTGATCTTTTCCTTTAAAGAGATTAGAGGGTAGCCAAATAATTTGATTGCTTTTTTGCAGTATATAGGTTTGAAAAATTTAGACATTATTTTGGCTGTTTACAAAAAGCTGAAAGCAAGTCACTTTAATTACTTTGGAAATATGTGTTTGATTACAGGCATCGTCCATTATTGTTTCATTTACTACATATATCCTGAGGTGGTTTTAACTTAGGAATAATGCTTAGAAGCCCTTCATAAGCCATTATGCTCACATACTGTTTGACATATACATAGAATAATTTCTTTCTCATTGCCAGATTTTTTAATGTAAAATATCAATATACCTAAAACAATATAGTACGATGAATATTGAGATCTGTCTTATATTTTGAATATGGGAGAGAAAACTGCAAGCTCTATAATCGGAATCTGTCAGCTAAAAATATGTAACAAAATATGAGCCATTTGTACCTCCCTGTACTCTGAGAATATATTAAAATTAGACAGACATGATAGACTACCTGGCTGAGCAGAGTAACTTCTCCTTCTCAATTTCTGAAGTTCTGATCTGTGCATATGGCACACGTTTCATCACATTCTTTCTCTATGCCAGTTTTTGCAGTAGTGTTCTTTAGAAATCCAAGCTTATTTTAATTTTTATTAATATGTCACTAGAATACACATTTTATTTTTAAATACATACATTCAAATGAAATTCCAAATTATGCAGAGTAATGGGAGACTAAGATGCTTAGATAATGGAAAAGTGAGTATAACTTTCGTTTCTGAGTGTAGTGTGATTTATGGAATGGCTCCATGTTCAGTGTTTGTCAGGGCTAATAGGGTGTCAAAAGCCACTAACAGTGTTTGGTCTGAGTTTGTCCGTTTAGGTCACCATTAGCTGAGTGCTTTGCCCTAATCTTCAGATGCACAAGAATGCTTATTAGCAAGATTCCTTTCCGAATTTTTCTGTTTTCACACATAAACTGGTAAGGCTTCCCCTAACCCAGCATGCAAAAGAGCATGACATATAGACCCAAGGTGAGTGATCTTCCATCTAGATATGACTTTTAGCTGCAGGCCAACACTCATCCTCCCAGACCTAGGTCTGCAGTCAGCAAGGTATTTTGCTTCTGGTGGACTAGGATGCTAGTGCTAGAAGATAGACTGATAATTTCTTTCAGGCAGCTTGGTTACAGCCTATGCTAACAAGCCTGCCTGGCTCTTTCTTACAGAAGCAGTTCAACTATTTATTGGCTGGAAATAATGAAAGAAACAGTATAGCTGTTTTCAGACAGGACTATGTCTGAGGTTTAGCCTGGAGAAAAGGAGGCCCAGGGGAGACCTTACTGGTCTCTTACAGCTACCTGAGCTAAACAAGAGACCAATATCTTTATTTCCAGAGACACTTTTACTCAGTGATAAGGAAAGATGAATTCTGGAAAAAAATTTTACTTGGTTCATAGTTCGAACACCTTTTGCACAGGAACCCTTTTCCCCTTAGGTTTCCTTTTGAACTGTGCTTTTTTAATGCTAGAAGGCAGGGTTTATTTTCACAAAGCTGGCAAAAAACCTGACACATGGGGAAACTGAGGCACTAATTATTGTGAAAATGTGAACAAAATCTGGATCAAGTGATGAAGCCTCCAGGAAGATTTGTAAAATACTGGACACTAGAATCAGGTGTAGGTATGAGCACAGTTCAAATGAATATGTATCAACCCAATACATGTTTCAATGTTTGTGATGTTTTGAACATTCCACTGTTTCACAGATTTCTTCAAAACATTAGTATCTGTCTTTCTGCTTATTTGAAAGATGTCTCTCTGAGACTTTGAGACATATGGAAATGGTTGTTTCAGTGTGTTGGAGAATACTTTCTCCATGCTTTTCTCACAAAATTATAGTTTTAAATGCCTATGTAGGTTATGGGCCCACTGCAATGCTGAGCCAAAGTGGTATTGAACTTGCATCCCAGTCTCCTCCAAACAAGATACTTTTGTTCTTCTAAATCAGTCAGGTGTCCTGAAAAACAACAGTATATAATCTCGCTTTTGCAAACTATTAGCTATTGTCAAGGTAGGGCAAAATATATCACAGTAAATTTATTTGTGACTCTTAGGTAAGTGATGAAATACTATAGTTCTTTGTGTTCAGATATTATGTAAAAGAACCAGATTTTATGTATAGACATGTTATAGCTTTACAGTTTATGTAACTGCTTTAAGACTGTAAGGTACATTGCACTGATCTCTGAACAGCTTCTATAACAGGTCTGACGAATATTTTTATCGTGATGTCTACAGAATTTAGTTCACGCTTTTCAAACTGGCTTCCTTTCTTCATGTGGCAGCTTGCTGCTGACACCAACTGGTAACAGCAGTCTTTTTGATCTTTCACCCCCTCCTTAGCTTCACCTGATTTACAAGTTGTCAACAACTGATCTTTTCATGCGAGGTTCAGTATTGGCAATGTTGAAAGGGAATTTAAGTTTGAAATGTCCATGCAGTTTGACCCTTCTCTCTCTTTGTTTTCTTGAAAAAAAACTTTGAAAAAACAAAGAAAACTTTGTTTTCTTTGATATAGAACAGGTGAATTGGTTCTCTTCACTAGTTGTGCATTGACTGTTGAGGGTAAAACTAGTGTGTTCACATGCCATGACTAGACTGCTTTCTGTAAGTGAGCTTGAGAGTCATACTTAGTGGTTGCCATGCTGTGCTATAGTGCAGTCACTGGTATTGTCGCATCTTGAACATAAGCTCAGTTCAGTACTTAAGTATAAAATGATCCTTTCCCACCTGAATTTAAAGAGAGAAGCTTAACAAGCTTAACAAGTTAAGTTATAGTTCTGCAAATAGAACAAAAGATGGGGAAGCAATTTAAGGAGACCATTAAGCAGGCAGTGATACAGTCAGTGCTCAGGGATGGAACTAGGTTTCTGAAGGAGGAAGAATTTCTAGTGTGTCCCAATAAAGTCAAAACACTTCATAGGAAAAACTTTGGAAGTACGTTGTCTTAGATACAGGACAAATTGTCTTTGACACACTTGTTAAGGATTGAAGTATTTAGGAATGTGTTATCTCCTGAAATTACTTTAGTGTTAAACATACTAATTTGTCTAATCTGATATATTTATGTAATTTAGCTCTTGTTCTCCTTTATTGCATTTTGCTCTGACAAGACTAAAAAGAAACATGAATTTATTTATGCACAACAGAAATAATATGAGAAGACTTGGAACAATATGTAAAGAGACCATAAAGACAGTCTGCCTTCAAAACACATTGCATTAAAATTGAAGCAGTAATAGGGATGAAGAATCTCTATTTTTTCCAGAAAAACTATAAATATTGACAGCAGCAGAGGCAGATTTTTATACTCAGTAATGAACACGTGATACAGGTAAGATTCAGCACTTAAATATTACAGAAAATTTATATTCCATGTTTTGATTTTCTTAGCTCTGCTTTGGTAATGCCAGTCCACATTTGGTCAGTTCAGAGTTGGGGAATCTTTTTGGCATCAAATCATATCAAGTTCACTTCATATTATACTGCCATCTTAATATTTGTGCAGGTTTTGCACTTTCCAGAACTGGTCTACTGTTTATTATCTAAGCTGGAAGACAGTAAATCTCCCATTGCTTGTATCTGGGAATCTACTATCTTTGTCCAGACTTTTATTTTTTTGTGTTGATCATTATTTCTTTCTGGTCTGGCATTTGTTTCATATTTTTTTCTACTTTCAGTGGTTGTTACGAGAAAACCGCCATCAAGAACAAATATGCCTTTTATGTAAAGGTTAGAAAGAATCTGTTTAGATTAAGACTTTGAAACTTTTGCTTTAAATTTAGAATTGGTGGCTGAATCAGATAACATGTAGTCCTGGACTAGCAGCTGAGTGGGAACAAAAAGTGCAGTTCTACGAGTGAAACTTTCATTTGCAGGTTTTCTAGTTAAGTGCTGGATAAGGACAGTACGGAACATTATTTCCTTCTTCTTTGTCAGAAAAATTATGAGAAGTTGAGTCTTCATAGCAGCAGCAATGGAGCCGCTCACTGCAGCAAAAGTGAATTTTCAGAAAACACTGATCTCCCAGTTGAAAGATGTCAGTCTGCACATGGAAAGGACGAGGAAAGAACATATGAGGAAATCCTGGTAGAAGATTGCAGCACTTCAGAGAACTCAGAGAAAGGCAGTCAATAGCAAAAGCAACATCATGAGTACTATTATCCTGGTTGGAGTTGGGTTAAAAGATTCTTTGCTTTCATTTTTATGTGCAGATATGTTCACTAAATTAGATGATGAGCTGGACATACTGAACAACTTAAGCAGCTCCAGTTCAAGTCATGTGAAAGAGTCTGCTGTTGGTAAGATTCCTTAAGAATGAAGCATTCATTACTTTCTAACAACAAAGTAGTTGTTTATTCCAAAATATTAGGATATTTCATTATTTAATACAAGGTCACTATCTGTTGTCAGTCCTAAGGAAAGAAAAATACAGGAACTGTGGTTGCCTCTGTGGCAACCATTTTGACTATAATACATTTTGCGTCCCATGGTCTTTGCGTAGCTTATCCCCATATTTTGCAGTAATGGCTGTGAAAACTGGAATATCATTGGGCAAATTGACAAAGAAGGTGTTTTTATATATGAAGCATGACATAACTAGTGTTCATAAGAAACAGAAGAGTATGAAAACTTTGTCTCTAACAATAATGCTGTGCATTTGGATAAATGGATTGTGCTATTAGAGACTGTGAAAAGAAAAATTGAAAGAGGCAAGCTTTAGCTGTCTAGATGGATTGACTGAATGGAATTGAAGGAATGCTTAATGATTAGATTCAAATTAGGAGGGGATTATGTGACAAAACACATTGTTAATTCTGCCTGTAGTTATTTATGATAATCTGATAGGAAAGCACTAGGTGTCTTTGGTGTTACATTAAGTGAAAAGATTTTGGATTTTATTATAAATATATATACATATATATAAAAAAGAGATCTAAAACATCTGTAATTATCAAATCATTTATTTGCTCTGCACTAATGCCTATAGATTTCAAATAAAGTCAGTTATTTTAAGTAAAAGGATTTTTGATTTTATTATAGATATATATCTATATCTAAAAAGGAGATCTGAAAAAATCGATAAAAGAGCTGAGCAAAATTTGAGCTTTCTATTCATTCCATGAAGTGCTGGCAGAAAATCTGAGAGCGATTTAAACTGTACTTTTAAAATGGGAAATGTATTCAGTTGTCTGAAGATTAACAAATGTCATTGTTTCAAGGACCTAAGCTACAAAAAAATCAAAATAACATTACTTTATCTGTTTGTAGTCTATTTGGTAGCTGAATTTCCTTTAGATTTTGGCACAGGTACTGGACAAATATAACTGGTTTTAATTGAAATGTCTAGCCATTAGCGCAGGGAAAATGAATTATTTAATAATTCTACCTAAATCCATTAATATGATTTGCCTGCCACACTAAAGACCAGAGGACCTGTGGCTAACCAGCCCTGAGTTTATTATGAAAGTTTTCTTTAAAAAATAAGTGCCTTTTCTTTGTTACTTTCTTGTGCTAAGAGAGTAACAAGAGTTACATGGTACAGGAAAGTCTAGTCTGACTGTGGGAGGGGGCTGCATAGAAGGAGCCCCTTAAAGAAAAGCAGCCTGTGGAGGCAATGTTGTATTTTGGTGTTTATACTGAAGAATAACACATTGTGCATCTCCTAGAAATGTAATTCTCTGTGGGCTAGTTCAACATTGTACACAGACATTTGAAATCTTTGTCTAGTTTGTAACTTGCTGCACCCAAAGCGTAATTGTTAATGATTTCTTTGTTACTTTTTTTTTTTTTTTGTTAAGATTTGGATATTAACAAAACATTAACTTTTTCTAATATTTAAGTATTTTTGTGCCATATTCCCGTTGATTTAATGAAATATTTTAAGTGGAAAGATTCTGTCAGTTCCTATTAATCCCATTAACTTTAATCAGCATTTCTATAAGTCATTGTCTATCTTCCTTCCAGCATAGAGTTAAATTGTTATATAGATAGTTCAGGAATGCTTTTTCAGAAAAATAATTCTTTAGTTATACATTCTGAGGTCACCTGTAGTTTCTACTTCATGTTGAAGTGTTGTAGATCAGTTGTAATTAATACTGGCAGATTTTTCTTCTTTTCAGATGAAAAGAAAAGATAGCTTTAAAAAAATATTCAGGATACTTGGGTATTGGTTGGGCTATGCTCCATTCATTGCTAAAAAGTGGCTGTTTGAATTATCAGCCATGGTTTTATCAAGCATGTCAGCATTACAGGGGAAAACGAGACTAATTTTGATCAAGCTAACTTGGAAACTGCTAACATGAAAATGTGAGTTTCAATTTTGGGTTTATTGACCAGGGTCTTGAAAGTGTTTGTCTAATTGTGCTGCCACCACATCACTTACAGAGAAAATATGATCTGCAAATGTAGAAAAATATCACTCTAATTAAAAGCAGGGTGGCATTTTATAAAAGGTGCGATACGCTGAGTTCTTCAGTGGCGCAGAAGCTGGTATGCATGTAACACTGTAATAGTGGTTTGCTATTTTTACATTCCACTAATTGTCATAATCTTTTTAGTAATTTTGCATACCCTGTGTTTTTCAATTTTGTTTTAAGAAAATGATTATTGTTCTTATTCTAGACAATGTAGTTGTGCAAGATCAGCTTCTTTAACAATTCTGAAGATTGCCAAATGCAGAGTATGTAGGTTCTGGGATAGTTGTTCATGGAACTTCTGCACATTTCAGAAGTGTAGAGGCAGTAGTGAGAGATGCGGGTTTTTTTTCCCCTGAAGACATTATAATTTGAAATGATAAAGATCGATGGAAGATAGGGACATATTAACTCAGAAAGTGATGGGACTATAACAGTTTATTGGTTGCATTTTTTTTTTCATTTTGAAATCTAGAAGGTTCCCAATTTTACTTTAGCTTTGTCAAACTTCAGAGATTTCTGTTTTGTTTTGATTTACAACTGTACCTGCATTTCTGCTGGTAAAACCAAATAGAAGGAAAATATGTGGTATTTTTTAATGTATAACAGTCCAGTAAAGCCAGTATGTCAGTTGAATGCGAAAGAATTGAAAGTTTACTCTGTGTCTGGGAATACTTTTTGGAAAATATTTTTACTTTCCTTGAATCATTTACACTGCACTCAGGACAATGCCCAAAATATATTGAAAGACTAGTTGTGTGTAAAAAATGCTATTATCCCTAGGGTTTTATATACTTCCCTTCTCACCTTCCTCACAATAAGAAGGTAAGCATACATTTGGACCATTCAGAACTGCTCAGCTACTAGCTTGCCATGAGGCTAAGAAATCTCAATGCACAGTCCTGTAGTTGTGCTGTATCTCACTTTTTCTGTTACTTCATAATTTAATATACATTTCCAGTATTTGGAGGAATTTCAGAACTTCAGGGGAAGTTTAGATTGGATATAAGGAGGAAGTTCTTTACTGTAAGGGTGGTGAGGTACTGGAATGGGTTGCCCAGGGAAGTTGTGAATGCTTCATCGCTGGCGGTGTTCAAGGCCAGATTGGACAGAGCCTTGGGTGACATGGTTTAGTGGAAAGTGTCCCTGCCCATGGCAGGGGGGTTGGAACTTGATGATCTTAAGGTGCTTTCCAACCCTAACTATTCTATGGTTCTATCTAACTTTTAACCAGTAAACAAAGGTGTCGAGATTCAGGATTCCTTTCCTTGCAGAAATTTCTGCAATGCGGTAGTATTCAGACTTTACCATGTAAGAAAGAGAGCACATGTAAGAGACCTGTCAGAAGAATATTCTAGTGATGTGTCTCTAGAAGAGTCTCCTATATCTCTTTAAGCTTTTAGAAAAATTACTTGTTTACATAAGTGCCAGGACTTGAGCTTTGTGTAATCTCAAAGCAGTCAAAACTATCCAGCTGAATAGCTTGGATTTCTGGAATAAGGATACTCTCAATGATTTGGCTCTGAGTTCAGGTCATCACTTAGCTCCAAATTTAACTAATTTTGAGGATAACAACATTTCCTGCATTTGAGGATCCGTATTTTCTACTATGGTAGGAAATAAATACCCATTCAATAATGTCACTTGCTGATTGGAGCTGGTAATTTCATTCAAAACTTGGACTTGATTGCAGACAGTTACCTTATATTGCAAATTCTGTGATCATACAGCCTTTTTTAATTCAGAAGATTTGTATTTTTTGACAGATTTTATGATCTGAGGAGATATTTCTTCTTTATATTAGACATTTAGATAGATTAGTAAGACACAGAATCATAGAATAGTCAGGGCTGGAAAGAACTTTAAGATCATCTAGTTCCAACCCTCAACTTAGAGATATTAGAGGTATGTCTTAGAGGTAAGATTGTCTCACATCTGCTATATATATGTTGTGGTTTAACTCCAACTGGCAACTAAGTACTGCACAGCCACTTGCTTAGTGCTACTTCCCCCTATCCCGTGGATCTAGGAGGACAACCAGAAAAAGGTTAAGTTAAGAACAGGTTTAGTTAAGAACAGTTTAACAGCTGAAATTAAATAAAATATAGTTATAGTAGTAGTAATAATAATAGTGATGAAAAAGGAGATAACAAAGAGAGAGAGAGAGGAATAAAACTCAAGAAAAAACAACTGATGGTACTATAATTGCTCATCACCCACTGACTGATACCCAGCCTGACCTGAGCATTGATTCCTCCTGGCCAAATTCACGCAGTTTTTATATTAAGCATGATCTTCTATGTTATGGAATACCCCTTTGGGTTGTTTGAGTCAGGTGTCCTGTCTCTGCTTCCTTCCAGCTTCTTGTGCCCCTCCTCACTGGCAGAGCATGAGACTGAAAAGGCCTTGATCAGGTTAAGTGCTATTTAGCAACAACTAAAACATCCGTGTATTGTCAACAGTATTCCCATACAAAATCCAAAACATAGCATTGTAATAGCTATTAGGAAGAAAATTAACTCCATCCTGGCCAAGACCAGGACAATATGGTTCTTTAGGTTATGAGGGGAAAGGTTAGGAAGTTTGTTGAAAATAATTATTGCATCAATAAACCTGTAATTTGTGCAATGGGCTGTCTGTGAAGAATTTTGGAGGTCTTACAGTGCTTTGTAGGCTTATTTTTCCCAATTTGACTTTGTCTAAGATTGACATTGTTCTTGAGACCTCAGGCTAATGGCACCCACCTTTGAGATATATGCAATAATGAGATCCCCCCTCAGTCTTCTCTTCTCTAGACTAAACAGACTCAGCTCCCACAATCTCTCCTCATAAGAGATGCTCCAGACCCCTAATCATCTTTGTATTTTCCTAACCTAAGCATGTGAATCAGAAAATACTGCATCTCTGCCATGTACATGAATGATGAAATAGATTCTTTGGTGTGAAATACACTTACAGATTAGCAGATTAGCAAGTCAAATGTGGTGAGTCATCAAACTCATCAAGAAAATTTAGATATGGCCCCTTGACTGACAGAGACACCATTTATTTGAAACAGCCAAAGGTACAGTATTTCAAAACCAAGTTTGTATAGGAATACTTGGAAAGGGAAGTTGTTCTTTTAATACTAGCAAACACCTGTGTTCAGGCTTGATTTTCTGGCCAAGTGGCTTCTGTTTCAGATTTTCTTGCATATATTCCCATAATATTTTATAGTCTTTTTTTATAGCAGAATGTCTGAGGTTGGAACTCAAAATCCTTACCCCAAGCAACGTTATTCAGGTTCAGTGAGAGCTTCTACTTTTTTATTTGTATTATTGTGCATCCTAAGCAGGTACAATATCTGTTCCTTAAATAGGCACAATCACATTTTTTCATTTTCAAAGGCCTTCCAGTATTAAAGTTATTTGAAGTATCCTTGCTTCTGTAAGGGTTAGTTTGTTTGCTATTATCTAAATCAACCACTCTTGCCAAACCTTCTTCTTTTGGGCTAACTGATACAGAGTTTTAAAATTTGTTTTGCTAAGTAAACCATTAGCACAGAATGAAATACTGTTTCTTTCATTCTCTCTGTGTGCCTTCGTTTCAGGGAGACAGATTTGGTCTAAAGATGCATCATTTCTTTTGGTTTTAAAGTGAATCTTGTGTGACAGATGAAAGCCTCCTTCAGGATTTTTCAGGATCTCAAAGAAGTAGAAAAATATAGAGGGACAATACTGCAGAACATGGCAGAAAGTATGTTTGAAAACACACACACACACACACACAAATAGATGAAAGATTCTCAGAGATGTGTCTGCTCTCTGAAAGTCCTCTACTGTTGGTCTAGAAGTAATATAACTGCTGTAACAAGACCAACAATGGGAAAACTAATGTAAGTTAAGTTTAGCATAAAATCTTTTTTTTTCTTAGCTAGTGTTTGAGTAATTAGATGCCTCTGTTCTTGTTCATGGTATTGCTTGTAATATTAGTGTGGAAAAAAACCATCTCAGGTAGACAAAGGTGCAGGCATTACATTAAAATGCATTATTTGAATGGGAAAACTGTTGTAGAGTTTTCTAATTTAGTACACAGACCTTCAGTTATCCGAAATATCTTTTGATTTAAACATACACTTACTCTTCATTTAAAATGAGATGGCATTTATAGGAGAGAGTGTTCTTACATGTCAAAATTATCATCAAAGGAATGGTTTTACAGGAATGTTTTAAGACAAATGCTTAAGACAAATAGTTGCTTTAAGACAATGCTTTTGAGGTGAATAAATAGCAAATATAATCAAACATTACCCCTCCCTCTTTACATTTCCTGGCACTATGCAATAAATGACAAAGTTGTTTGGGTTCAGTTTTGTTGCTGATTAGATGTTTGACCAATAACTGATCAAACCCCTGCCTTCAAGGTTTTAAAATCAGCAGGATTATTTAAGAAGTAAGATACTGCATTTCTCATAGTTTGAATAGTTAACTAACAGAATGGTGGCAATAAAACTCTGGTGCACCAAGGTTTAGACATCCCACCAAAGGTCTTCTGAGAAAATGAGTAAATATTCTAGCTTTTTATCCAGACTAGAGGCAATATTGTGGCTGTACAGTGGTTGCAGTATCTGTAGTAATTTAATGCAAATCCAGGTACATCTTCTGAGGATATCTAGCCAGAGTGTGTTGTTAGTTTCCATGAAATTCTGAAAGTATTTGTTAAAATAGTATGTGGGGCTGAGATTTTAGTTATGATGCAAGCAAATCTTTGATATATCAAAGAAAAATTCCATACTCAAATGGGGTCTTAGAGTTTGCTTAGCACTGCATTTTAAAAGTAATTTTGACACCATGTCTGGGAAATAGAATATATTAACATGTATATATATATTTCTTTTAAGGCAGAGATAATATTTATGCATTTGTTTCAGGTATAATGAAACAAAGTTTTAGTGCTTCGGAAAGACAAAAACTCAGATGAGGTAGGTACAATTTATGATTTTAATATAGATTATATGATTTATCATTGTTATGATCAATTCCAGTCAGTCATTTCACAGTGAAACAGTTGTGTGATTGAATTCATTAAATATTTCCTTATTATCATTACAATTTCATTTTACCTCAGCCTGACACTCAATCTACCTCAGGACAGTGTTACAGTTACTCACAAAAGCTTTATGTGAGTAATTTAAGGGCTGACATTAAACTGATAAATAGTTTTAAAAATGGACCTTGCTACATCAGCTTAAACTGATATTAGTTGGTTAGCTATATTCTGGGTTTGCATTTTTAAGCAGTTGGGTTTTCTTATAGAAAAATGTGTTTGTACATTTGATAGATAGAGTAATTAATATCTTGTTGCTTTGAACTCCTCTAGATCTTCTGTGTAAATGTAGGTAACCATTGTTTGAATTCTGGGGTTCTAATTTCTTTCAAAAAGGAAAGAAACTGAAACAGAATATGGAGTGGCCATCCCCATTCTCCTTCTGGAGGTCTTTCCTTTTTCATCTGTTATTCAGAAATGCATCAAATGCATTCTTGACCAACCATCATTTTTTTTTTTGTCTCCTTGGCACCACTCTTCTTCATAGACTCTGTTCTTTGTTTCTTTATTTCTGCTTTTCTGAAACAAAAAAACCCAAACCAAAGTCACTCTTTCCTCCTGAACAATTTTTTCCTTTTACCTTTAACTTAACTAGGTAAAAGTATTCATAATAACAGCATTGATTCCTCTCCCCTGTTTTTCCACAAACTCTTTCTAATCCAACTTTCATTTAAAGAATATTACTGTAGCAACTCTCACTAAGCTGTACTAAACTGTTTAATGACCTCTTCCAAGCTATAGTTCCTTTATTTTCTTGATCTGCTGTTTAGCATTGGTGCTATTTTCATCTTCTTAAAATCATGCTTTTCTGACTTTTCTGAGTCTAACCTTTTTCATTTCTCCCACAGTCTTTTGAAACTATTTTTAAGGACCATTCAGAAGGACACTAGTTTATCTGTTCATCTGATTTCCTCTGAATGTTACATGTGGGTCTATCACTGATTCTTTTGTCTTTTCTGGTGCATGTTGTCTTTGCCTGTACAAATGTGTCTACATAGTCATCTACCTGCAAAACCATGTTGCAAATAATGAGCTTAGGTGTATACACCAGATGTATTTCCTTCTGTCTATACAAAATTTTTGCTCATCTCTGTAAGATCTCTTCATGGCCATGTGGCCATGCAGTTGATTACATAACTAAAAGGAATGTCATAATTGCCTGTACCTGAACTCTTACCCATTAGCTCAGGTTTTGATCATTCCTGAAAACAACATCTGTCCTCTTGAAGTTCTCACATTCAGAATAAATCTCACTCTTCTGCCTGGCACATTCAAGATACAACCTTTCCTACAAATATACACTGCTAAAAATCTTGCTTGGGTTCATAAAGCTATAATGCAAGCATCTTTCCTGGTTTCGATACGCACATTCTAGTCACTTAAATGTCCATTCAGAACACTGATGCAAGGAACATTTTTGCAGCCTTGCCTTCAGCCCTACTATCTTCTCTGTGTGTCCTTTTACTGGTTGTGCTTTTCCTATTACTTCAAATACCATACTTTACTTTTGCCTTCAGAGTTTTTCTTAGCATTGCACCATCCAGTTTGTTGTTTATCACTCACTAGCTTTCCAGCTTTAGTCCTGCTGCAGTCAGTAATGGTGGTCTCTTGAAGCTTCAGGGTCGAAGCAAGCACATTTTATTTTTATTCCATCTCTGCCCCTCACATGAACATCAGTAAAACTATTTCCTTATCTTTCTTTGTAACTATTCCTTGAAACTGGTTTCCCATCCTGCCTAAAAGTGTGTACAAATACCTGACATGCTGGGGCTATTGAGGCTGCCATCCGTCAGGACACGATACTGGTTTTTTCAGTTCTGTCTATATCCACTTCTCAGCTGTTGAAATCTGCAGGCTGGGACAATGTTTGTGTAGAGTATAGAGCAGAAGCTAGCATTAAAACATCTGGACCTATATTTCATTCAGACACTGAGGTATTGCTACCCTGATTATGTAATATTATTCCCCCCCCACACACTCTATTAGTACTGTATGCATTACTGCTCCTGTTTTTATCTACTAGACAATAATTACTTTTTTTATGTTTTCCAGCCATAAAATATTTTAAATTAAATGTCCTTAAACGTGTACAAATGCAAATTAATTTTATTTTAATTTTCAGGATTATTGAGTTGTAAATATTAAAATCCTGTCTACTGTTTTTGTACTTTGCAGCTAAAAACTGAGCAGGAAAAAGAATGGGGTCTAATTTTTATTTAGTAGAAGTCATGCTATTTTGTACGCATAGAGTAGGCTAGTCTTTATGTGTCTTAAAAACGCACAGTAAAAAACTAATGAATTTGGACAGATTTCCTTTACAGGAACTGTGAGGAGGAGTCAGGGAATACTGGTATTTCCTCTACAGTCATTGATGCCACACAGGATTAAAACTACTTCTTTTTTTAATTATTTTTTAAATTTTTTAAATAATACTAGAGATGATACTGAAGGTCTGGGATCAAGACTACGACTAGGTAATTTTGTGCTTGCAACAAAATCAAACTTTAACTTAAATTAAACCTATCAGTTTCCATGTTTTCAACCTTATTCTCCTGTTGTCTATAGAGTGTCTGCTCTTTTATTTCTTCAACTATACTGCCTATTGATCTGCTCTTGAGTGTGCCGTCACTCACGTGCAGGAGTCACACTAAGAAAATAGAGGATTTGTTCATGACAGGGTAGCAGTCCCATGGTCTTCCAGTTGTAGTTCTTTGCAATATGAAAGATTATATTTGAAAATGCTGGAAAAGGATATATAATCACATTTTATATACAAATATGTTATCTGAAATATCCTTAAGGATTTTTTGAAAAGTATGAACTCCAATAGTAAATCAGTAAGACTACATTTTATTGGTCATTATCCTGGCTAAACTTCCGTGGAATGCAATGGGAATTTCTCTTATGAAAGGAATATTTCATAGTACAGAGAAATCCCCATGTATTTATACATGATTACTGATGAAACAAATTTTCCATTTGAGGTACTTCTCTTTCTTGTGGAGAAGTTTCACATGCTGTAAGCTGCTAAACTGTGATTTCAGAATGCATATTGTCTGGATTAAATTATATTCAAAAGAAAAATATTTCAGCAGTTGAAGTATTGATCTTCATAAAGAAAGTACTTTTTGTCTATACTAACTTCTATTTCATAGTCTTTTGATATAGAAATTATTATATGATTTTTAATTATGCACTACAAATCAATATTTGCTGTCCACTTTCAGCTGTTTTCAGTGCTGTTTACTGAAGAGTGCCATTATAATACTAACACAGAGTTTAAATCCACTGTCTAGCTTTAAAGTATCAGAGCTATAATGATCTGCAGACAAACATCTTCGCCTTTGTTAATTTTCAGTCCTGTGAATAATCTGATCAAACCTGGTACCTTTTGTCAGTAATGGGTAAAACTGTTCAAAGTTTTGATCAAGTCCTCACCAGCCTATTCACACGCAT
Organism: Psittacula echo; assembly: GCF_963264785.1. NCBI lineage: Eukaryota > Metazoa > Chordata > Aves > Psittaciformes > Psittacidae > Psittacula > Psittacula echo. The sequence goes on along the minus strand of NC_137737.1, from coordinate 23,111,974 downwards.
ATGCCCTCATTCCCCAAATAATGCTATACTTTTGTATTTAAGAAAAAATATAATTATTGAGTTGTCTGGAGTACATGAGCTTTATGGGAACTCCTAAGTTCCTAGCTGAACATTTGGTCAATAGCTGTCTTTGAAGCACATAGACACTACAAGTAAACGTTACATCTGGACTTCCTAGACTGGTAAGTCCAATTGTTGCTATCATACCAGAAAAGAGAGAAAGCTTATACAGTGAATAACAGGGAAATCCATATTATGTTCTAGTCAATCCTTTTGTTTGCTGCTATAATTCTAAACATATTTTTATTCAGAAAAAAAGAAAGAAAAGGGCACTCATTTATTCACATTTGTTTTGCAATGCAAGTTATTAACAGTAAAAGAGAAGTCAAATACCATAGAACGGGGAGCAGTAAAAAAGGTAATATGCCAAGGAAGTAAAGTTTTCATCAGTGTCCTAACGAAAACTGAAGGTTCCTAGCTTGTAACAGCAAGACCATACTATTTATTTTGGGATACAGGGATGCTGGCTGAAGTTCAATACTTGGACCTAAGTTCTTTGCTTAGCTGCCAAATCTAATACTCAGCTTGGAAAAACAATTTTGTTTACTTATGTTCTTTACTGATGCACTAAGTGTTTTATAGTGGCAGTCTGCAGCTAAGCTTTTATTTAATCTCTGAGTCTGACAGTGTGTATGACTTAAATGCACAAGATTAAAAATCATAAATAACGATGGATTTACCACATAAAAATTCAAAAATCTGACTTAGTTTTGGCTTTACACTCACTCTCAGCAGGCAAAGCATGATCGAGGAACACTAGGTAAATAATAATCAGGCTGGTTTGCTTGTTTTAATTGTTATATTTAAAATCTGCATGATATTTTGCAAATCTACACAGTTTGTTAAATATGTAATGTTTACTTCTATATCCTAATTCTATTAAATTACCTAAAGCCTTATTAGCATTGTTTGTCTATTTGTTCTCATGTCTGGAATTAAAATTATCCCATGGAACTCAAATTATTTTTGTGGTTTTTTTTTTTTTGTTTGTTTGTTTTGGTTTGTTTGTTTTTTTTTTTTTTTTTTTTTTTTTTTAGTTCAGTAGGTTAGTTCATAATGTTCTTTATTTAACAAAATATAGTCAGCCTTTTGGGTATAATATCCACAAATCAGTACTGAGTTTATTGTGATTTGTAAGTTTTAAGCAATGCTCACTCATTCAGGTTGTCAAGTGAATTAGATTTACTTTTTATCAAGCTGCCTTTGGCCAGTATTTTTCAAATGTCTCATTGCATATGGCTGGAAACAAATCACATGGAATTTGATATTATTAGCTTGTATATTAGGGCAGTTCCTCTTCAGAAAAAGAAGTCAGTTTGTTAATCACAAATCTACTTCTGCTACAATAAAAAATGTACCTTCAGCAGGAAAGTGTATCTATCTCAAAATCTGGATGACCAAGACCATATCTGATCAGTTTGTAATAAGTCCCAGACAATGGTTCAGTTTGGGAAATAAACTTCCACTTCCAGCTTTTTTTTTTTTTTCCAGTTCTTGATCCCAAGAGCCAAATATTTTTACATAGTTGATTGATAGATATTTTAATCTGATTTTAACACAAAGAAGTAGATGAAAATGTTAAAATTCTTGTTTTAAATTTATTTTGCTAGAGGAAAAGCATAGCTTCTATTCATGCATAACTTCTTTGCAGTGCTTTTGTACAAGAAAAGTATAAGTTATGTACATGGATTTGCTTGACAGGGATTAGTTTAGCTTTACAGGAAATGCAGCTTTACAGGAACAGGTTTACACTTACTCACTATTTTTAGTTCAGCATTCTTGCTCCTTGCCATGATAATTAGCTCACACTTATCTAAATAAATTATTAACAATTATCTAATAAAAATTACATAAGGAAGCCTAAATGTCTGAAGTACTGCCATATTCTTAATTTTAAAGTAATATTTCTCATTTTAATTCCAAACTGACTCTGTTCTTTACTTCAGAGTTCGTACTACAAACTGTAGTGTCGTTGCCATAGGATATAATGGATGCTTTTTAGCAAAGATCACATTTGGATACCCAATTAAATAGTCAAGCACTAAAATAAAAGCCTGTGTGTGCACTGTGAATTTGTGTATATGTATCTGTTACGTGTGTTGTTAGGTAGTAGCTAAAGGAATTATTCAAATACAATGTGATAAAAAAGGCTTTTTGAGCATCTGTTTAAGAATAAAATATTAGAAGCAACTTCTATCAAAATTATTTTCTCAAACCATCAATTCTTTTTTAGTGTGGATCTCCATGATCGTTTCTTAGTGATTAGTCAATGAATAGTTCATCTTCTGGTCCGTCTAGTGTACAAGTCTACTTAAAATGTTAATGCTTATAGAAAGGATGTGGAGATATATTCAGAAATACAGTGGGTTTTGCTAACAAAATATTTAATTTCTAAATTTGTGTAATCTTTTTTTTTTTCTTCAGACAGACCAACTTTATATCCCATATAGTATGATGGAGGGGGGAGAGGGGAATGGGATAAAATTTTCATTACGTACAGTGTTTATGTGCATAGCTCATAATTACATGCTTATGTACATGGGAATTTCATCTGTGTTTATATTTTCTGGTTGGCACAACCCCATTTTGTGGTGTGCTTAACATCCTGCATTTTTATATCAATACCTAACTAGCTTTGCATTTAAAAGTTTTAAAGTGGCACTTTTCCTTTATATTTACAGGTTAACACTACTATTTATAGAGCAAGTAGTGCTAAGACAAGGGTTAATGGCTTTGAACTGAAAGATAGTAGATTTAGATTACATCAGATATTAGAAACTATTCTTCCCTGTGAGGGTGCTGAGGCCCTGGCACAGGTTGCCCAGAGAAGCTGTGGCTGCCCCATCCCTGGCAGTGTTCAAGGCAAAGTTGGATGAGCTTTGGGAAACCTTGTTTAGTGGGAGGTGTCTCTGCCCGTGGCAGTGTGCTGGAACTGGATGATCTTTAATGTCCCTTCCAACCCAAACCATTCCATGATTCTATGATTTTTATGGAATTTACAAGAAAAATGATACGCAGTCTGTAATAGAGGGCAAATGTCTGTTATATTCCTTCATAGGGAGAGGAATTTTTACAGCATTATCTTTGCTTAGCAAAGATATTGTTTTGTTCTAAACATGAAAAATGTTATTAAAAGTTTTATGATGATGTCATTTTGATCATGGAGTAATCTGTGACATGGAAACAAACGATTTTCTGGTGTAAAGAAGACCCAAGAAATTCATAGGTTCTTGCATATTTTCTTAAAGGTTCTTTCAAAAATTTGCTCTTGCTAGATGTTGGAAACAAAAACTAAGTTTGATAAAGCAACACATATCACTATATGGCAACATGAAAACACATTTTTCTAAATTTTTCTCCAAATGGTCCACATTAGGCATTTTCTTGTAATTCTTGGAGTAAAATGAAAATAAATTTCATAATATCAAAATATAGAAAAAATAAATATGATATGGTTTAGTCTGTGTAAAAAGAAACCCCAGTTAAAATAAGAAAATTCTGTTTATCATATCTTTAATTTTTTTAATAAATGCGTGAAAACTTTTATGATTAGTGAAGTACACTAGTACTTCTTTTCTCTTAGAGTAACTTAGAAATGAGTCAGGTAAAGGGATTTTCTTTTGAAACACATTATCGATTACATTGTCTAATCTTTCAAGTTTTTAGATTATCCTTTTCTTTGTTCCCAGCACTATTGGAAAAACCAGTCATGCATTAAAATTTATTATTTACATCTACAGGTTTTAAACAGCGTACACTATTAATATATTAAGGCAATTAAATGAGCTGTCCTCCTGCTTTTACTGTTGCCATCTACAGCATCAGCAATAATTGCTGTATCACAAAGGAAGGTGCGTCAGATCAGTGACTCTGTTCAGCAGATTTTTATTCAGCTGCACAAAATCATCTTCATCGCTTAAGTATGCATTACTATTGCTTCTGACATTCTATACTTTTTAGTTATTTGCTGTTGTCAAAATAATGGTACTGCAAAGTGCTGCTAATTTAGTCACTGTTCTGTAAAAACAACAGAACTTGACATTTTTGCAGATGGCAGGATGCTTTAAAAATATATCATTTAAATAAAGACTAACCTTGAATATTAGTATGTGGAGGATGGCAATCATTGAGTCATATGAAAATCATTGGCTCACCTCAGAAAAATGGATTGTACAGTAAATTATTTTTGCAACATTCTGTCATGCCAACAATATGAATATTTTAAGTGATTTAACACCACATACTGACATGGAGAATACATAAAATGCTTTCCTCTTTAGCAATAATTTCTAAATAGCTTCTAAGTCATATTTTTATTATCAATAAACAGTGATAATTTCTTGGGATTTCTAGTGCAATAGTTCAAATCCTGAATATATTACTTGAAAAATTTGTTATTATTAAATAAGCATCTTTTTGTTTTCCAAAATTAAGTGTTTCTATTTGGGAAGTGATATTTCACACAGGGGAAAAAACCCTCAGGGAGTTTCAGACTGCTGAGCCAAATTTGTTTTTGTTTAGAACAGAATAGCATAAACAGAACTCGGGAGTGTTTTACATGTCTTTTTTTTTTTTTTAACTGACAAGCTTGTCAAAACAGGTAATATGGGAATAGAGAAAACAATTGCTATTTAAAATAACTGGAAATTATCTCCTGCTGCTGCTAACAGAACTTAGACAATTCTGTCTTTACATGCTGTTAGGGGTGTGTTCAAAATGCTCATTAGTGAACCTATCCTCTCTGTTGAAAAAGATTTTCTCAAGTGGCCTACTAATTAATGCAAATTATCATAATGTGGATGAGAATAACTGAGAATAAACACCAACTCAAAGACTCACTCAGAATTGACCACTGAAGCAGTAGTAACAACTTTGATGCTTTTGGTATCAGATGCAGTTGGTTTTGGAATTGGAAGGCAGAAGAACCAGGATCCATACTGTACTTGTTCACTGTGTACTATGTGCTTCTCGTGTACTTGTTTATGTTCTAAGCTGGAATATTTTTTATCATACATAGCTGTTTTCTAAAGCTCTGTTACATATTTCAGCTGACAATTCTAAACTGAAGTTTACAGGAGACTTCTTGCCTGTTCTTGCCTAGTTCTTGGCTGACAGCAGCCTTCCCAATTCAGTTTCCATGGGAACAAAAGTCAGAGTGATCTCTGGAAAATAATGTAAGAGAAAGCTTTTAAGAAAGCAAAAAAAGCATTATGTAAATCCTTGGCTTTTTAAAAATTTATTTATTTTTATTTTAACTAATCTGACATCTGATTTCATTAAAACAAAAGCTGAAATTGGACACTAGAGCCTGAGGCAACTCTGAGTTTCTCAAGCAGTGGACTTGTTCTTTATCACTTTTGCTTCAGTATAGCTCAGTTTGCCCATGGTACATCAACTGCACACAGTGTATTGCAATGTCTTGTAGTCTACAGTGTATCTCAGAAGCCTTTTCTAAGGCATCATTTTTGTCACTCATTTATAGGCTAAGGAACATTCATCATCTGATTGAATACATATGTGTAAGGCCTTATATGTGTAGAAAGAGAGGAGTATATATCTGTAACAAAACCTTGTGTGCAACCAGCTGTCTGACTACATCTTTTATGCTTAGGATGTAACCTTAGTCCCTGATTTGTCAGGGCAAATCGAGACTCCTGTGAGGCCAATATAGCTGTTCTAGATTTATAACTGGCTAACAGCAGTAATTTGTTCCAGTGGGAAAAAATCTTTATAATATCTTCTGTGATAGTGTTTGAATGTGAATCCTTAGTGGTCAAACCTTTCCTCTAGTAATTGAAAAGCTTTCTGAATTCAGTGGAGTGGCACTTTGTGAATTTACATCAATGATGTGGTTATAAAGTGTGTACTAAATGGTAGAAAATTCTACAAACACTGTCTGCAGCTATAAGCAACTATACAGAAACAGCATAGGAGAGCCTTCCAAAAGCGTAGTTCATGCCATACAATTGTTATCAGACTGAGTGGATGTCACTGTAGTGACCAGCAGTTGAAGCTTTACATTTACTGTTGGAGCATAAATATGGTTTTGAAAGAACAAACGAAGAGATCTCCTTTGAATTCTCTATTGAAGACTCTAAAATACAAAGTATGATTTGTGCTTTTCTTTTGTAAAAAATGTGGAAAGATGTGTAACTTTTCAACCAAAAAAAAAAAAACCAACACAGGAGAAAAAAATGTACAAAATCAGTTTTGCTTTATAAACAAGTGAAATGTAAATTACCTCCTTTGGGAAGCTTCTAGCAAAAGAGACATTCTGAATTGTGTTAATATGTACATAAGGACCTTAAAAGAGCCTGTTGAAGCTGTTCTGCACATGTTGAATGAAGGTCTGAGCTGCTTGAAGTTCCATTCATTTCAGCTGGAGTCACTCATTATAGTCAACATGAAATGTGATCTAATGTTTCATGACCTTCATCTGCAGGAAAATGTCTCAGATACTAGCACTTTGCTCGGGGAGACAAATGTAGTATTACCCGTTTTCAGCTTGTTATAATGTTTTTTACCTCCAAGGCTAGAGGGACTGAGTTACATGATATGCCAAACCTAATAGAATGGGCAAACTAAGGAGCGCTATTATAATAAGCCCGTAAATCAAGTCTTGTACTGTTGTTTATCACCATGCTATTAAATATCAATGTTTCTTTTTGTGGTGTAGCTACTTTTTTGTTTTTAATAATGGTCCTGCTGATTATGTCATCTTTATTTCAGGTATAACTAAATGGTGAAAACATCTGTTTCTTTGTTTCGTACAGCTTCCTCTATCTTTGCAATACAACTTGAAAAGAAGAATCATTGAAAGATTCAAGAAGTCCCTCTTCAGTCAGCAGAGCAATCTTGGTAATCTGAAATCAGAAATGAAAAAGGTGTAGTACATCAATTACTACCTGTGGTCAACTATTTGAATTAAGCTATTGATATTAATGTCACAACGTGTGAGATTCCATTTTTAAAAGCAAATATTTGGAATATTCCCTATCTATCCTTTATTTGGAAAATATGGGAGCTTAAGTAAAAAGTTTCTACGGATTGGTTTAAAGTTTGTGTCTTATCATTAGAACATTTTTTGTAAATGGAAAGGACCTACTAGCTGCTAATATGCAAAACCAGACTTCATCTCATGGGAGCTTAAAAAAAGAAGAGGAAAGAAAATTGTTTTGTGGCAAAGAACAAAAGAGATTATATAAGTTCTTCCTAATTTCTTATTAGTTTCTGGTTTAGAATGTATTCCTACTCAAACTGTGATTTTTAAGAAAGCACTGTCCTAGAGTGTCTTGAATATAACATACCTTGTCCTCTTGTTGCACAGTGTGTCAGCAACAGTTTATTGTCATCCATTCAGAAGTAGTGCAGATTTGCAAGAATGGCATGACTGAAGAACCATGCTTGAATGTTTTTCAATGAAATGCTGGATGCTTTCAGCAGAGAAAGAGCTAACAAAAATATTAGAATTTCTAAATGTTCCTTCAAAATCTCCCGAGAAGACTGTAGTCAGCAGAGGATACGAAGATGACATCCTTGGCATCTGTGTCCTGTGAAGCTAAGATACTTCAATTTTGAACTGATGACAAAACAAGTTATTAGATATGTTACTGTATCTAAAATATGATGATAAATATGATTTCTTATCACTTACATAATGCCCCTGTGTAATCTGATTGTCACCCACTTACACTGAATTGTGGAATTGTCGTTGTTTGCTACATGACGGACTGACCCCAAATGCTAAATCCTTCCTGTTTTGTAATAATTAATTTGAGGTCCTTAAGCTCATTGGAAGGTGGCTATTTAGTATTTACGTTTGTTTACATTGGTAGTACATTTGAAAGATTGTTAAAGATGCCTCTCTCTGAGCCACTGGTTTCACGCCAGTTTGCTGTCCTGTAAATTAAGCTGGGATTTGCATTAAACAATTTCTGTATTTCAGCCATAACATTAAATCTCAGGAAGTCTTTGCTAATTGTGTATTAAATTGATTTTTTCATGAAAGGATGCCCAAAAATTTGCTAAGAAACAGGAAGTGTTTATTATAAAATTAATGTATTTTTCAAATGCCCAGAAATGTATTTATATATGCCCTATTTATTTATAAATGTTATTAACTGTAAAATTGCATTGCCTTCAAAACTATTGAAGTTAAACCTGAAGAAAAGGGAAGAAATAGACTGTTTAAAAAGTAAATGGTAGTAAACTGAAGGTGTTTGAAATGCTGAATGCAATTCTGGGCATTTTTACCTTGAAGGAAATAGTTATAGAAACTATTAATAGAAAGCAGCAACAAAAAGTGCAGTTAGATGGAGAATTAATAAGCATCAGTGAATAAGTGGTATATATTTTACCAAAATCAACACCATAAGTACGTTTGGTAACACTGATGTCATTGGGAGGTAATAGGAAGAATCTAAATAGAGAAAAGAATTAGGTAGAACTATTCTGGGAGGTGTTGTTGTGAGGTTGTGTAATTTCTGCAAATAACATTTTAAAGTGATGGGTTGAATTAAATTAAAGTGATCTGCTGAATTAGAAAACTTAACTAGAATAACAGACAAAAAGATTCTTCCACTGATTGGTGGTAGGGTAAAGGTCTTCCAACAACAGATACTCTTCTGTTTCTGTAACTGTAAAAGTGTTAACATGCTGCAGGAATGCAAAACTAGAATTTCTCTCCTGCCCACAAAGATATTTTCATGTCAGAGTTGTTACCAGTGGATATTTTCAAAACTAGATGTTTTTAAGTTTAATGTCAGATTTCTTGTTTACATAATCCGGCAGCTGAACTGACTTTTGGGTTTCAAAAATGCTCGATCCCTCTAACGGGCATGATATCATGTGAATATGTACTGTGTTCAATTTCACTTGAAGCCCCAGTTTTGAAAGCTGGAGTCATCAGCTGTTTCTCTCCTAAGTTCAGTGGAATACACTTACTTGTTTATCTTCATGCAAATACATAGTTTATGACATTTTATTCAGATAAAGAACTCAGTGTTTTGTATTAGGTGCAGATTGGCAGCTTTCAATGTTAAGCCAGTGTTTCTGGGGAGAAGGTAGGACATTCATAATTGTGTTCACCACTGTTTCATTGATCAGAAAGTATTGAAATCTCATTTGCCTTCTGATTGCATTGGAAAGGGTGAACTGCCTCATAAAAGTCTGAATTTTTTGGCAAACAGGAAGGCTGGAGATTTCAGGTGTCCATTAATTTTTTTTTTATTATTATTATTTTTTATTTTTTTTTTTAACCTTTCCCCAGCTGCTACAAGGCTCTCCTGAACTGATTGAGACTTCTTCACAGCAGATTGGCACATGGTACTTCCCTCTTCAGGTGGAAACGCATTGCTTCCAAATGATAGAAAAGGTAAAGAAAGCATCAAAACCTCTATAGTGGCATGTATATGTCTAATAAAGTGTATGGTATCAAAGCAGAAGGAATGGCTACTCTAGGACCTGTCTTTCTGTCTTCGAAGACAGTAAAGTTAACTATCCTGATTTTCAGTATCGGAGGTTTTTGGTTGGTTGGTTTTTGTGTTGTTTAATTCCTGATAAGTTATGTAGTTTACAAGTGATGGAACATTCTCCCAGTATGAAAGCGTATACTTTGGAATTACAAAGACATGTCAAAGATGAAATAACACATGGTTTATCCATGAAAATCAGTAGAAATGCTTCTAAGTGAAAATGTTATACTTAGAATTTACCTGTCCTTGCGCATGATTTTAAACAAACTATTTAAAACCTATGTTGTCCTTCTGTCATGTTTGCAATCAAGCCCTGAAGTCTGAGGAGGGAAATGATACATGCTATACCACATCTATATAATGGAAAGTATGTATATTTATACTTTAGAAAATAAATAGTATCAGATATACTCTGGACTAATGATACTTAGTGTGACAAATCATGAACTCCATCTTGAATCAAACATACAATCACTGGCATCATCCATTATGGGGAATCACAATTCCTAGTTCAGAGGTTTTTATATTTATATTTATGTTTAATCATATACTTCTTTGTACAATGGGCATAAGGAAAATATGCAGCCAGTGTTTTGGTATTTGTGCCATTTACATTCTTATAAACACAGGAGAAGCTATGTCACAATATACAGACTAGAAGACATAGTAACATTACAAACAGTGGTGCCAGAAAGAAGGGTGAGAAACTTGCGTTTTGCTGGTCTTTGTGTTGAAAGTAGCATATCAGTTCCACAGCTTATTGCAAAACTCAGAAATAATACTAGGTGTCCAGGGTGATATTTGAATAGGAAATGAGCCCCTAGCAATCACTTAAAATACGAGTTTTATTTTATTTCCAGAGACAACAATGCAATGTGTTCAGGTGCTCAGTGTCTATAATTTTTGAATCTCTTAACCTGCAAAGAATACTTTTATCCTCAGAAATTGCTGCTGGTTCTGTGCCCTTTCCATTATAAATGGTAAGTGTAGAAGAATAAGAAACTTGCATTCCTGTGTTCTGCTTCATTAAGTATTTAAAATATTTTCCACCAGTCAGAACTCTTTCATAATGTGATAGTATTGCGTGCCTCGAATGCTCACATGATGCCATAAGATGCAGGGGTCATTGTGGTCAGTGGAATAAGCTACTGCTGATCAAACATCTCACTTGTCATGATCATTACAGTGGAATTGCTAAGAAACTGATAAAGGAGCATAAGCCCCCAATTCAGCAGTATAGCATTAATTGTCTTTTATTTTTAGGTATTGGTGTTTCTGATGTAGCAGAAAGGATGACATACGAACAGTTGCAGGTAAGCCGTAGATATAGCTATGTGTATTAATTTATTACTTTTACTAAAGACAACTTACTGAAATTAATTTCTTTTATCTTGTAGACTCTAATTGAAGAGGTTCTAGAGGAAAGTGGTTATTACAATTTCTCTTAACAGGTGAGTCTGTTCAATTTACAAATATAATGTTAATTATGATGTGCTAAAACCAAAGGTGTCATCTACCTGTTTGCATGATAGCAATTTCACCTTTAACTTAGCGCAGTACCTAGTTTATTGTAATATATAGGTGTATGGACATACTAGCTAATCTAGGCATGGGGTTTTTGTCACATCTGTTTTCTTCACTCAGATGATAGTGATACAAGTTTGGCAGCAATTTCCTCATGTTTCCCATAAACTATCCAGGAGATGGTATATCTTTATTGCAGGAAACCTTTGAGGAACACAAGAAAATATATGTCCACAACAGTAGCTTAGGATTTCTCATTCTTTTTACCTGCTAGTATTTATTGTCTCAGATATTCTTTAGAGCAAAAAAGTTCACTACTTCCATTAAGTAAGTCTGTTCCTTGTCTTTGCAGTAATCAACATTTTAAAGCCTGGGAGAGTGTAATTAGGTTTTCTAAAACAAATAAACAAACATACACCACCCTCCAGTCCTCCCACTACAGATAATAGAAGTTTTAAGAACTTATAGTTCCTGGTGCCTTAGTGGCATTTTTTAGTTATTTATTCTCTTTGCAAACTTTTAGGTATGGATTGACTAGCTAGATTAGTTTCAGATACTAGCCTGAATATTTTTATTTATTTTATTAGCCCAAATATTTTTATTTATTATATATAATATTTTTATTCCTTCTCAGAATTGGAATTCCAGCTTACAAGTGTCTTGCTGCCGGCTGTAACTGTTGAAAATTCATGTTTAACCACTCCCACAATAAAATAATAATAATTCACTCTTTAAACCTTCAGGGTACACTTGAATCATGTTTACAAATCACTTTTGCAGCCGTGAGGTCTAACAGATTCATTTATAAGTGTTTTCAAGTATTTTAAATTTTCATCCTAATCAGAAGCTCCCAAGATTTGGTGCTGTAGAAGAAATATCACACAATTTATGAGAAAAAAAAGAAGAAAAAGCTCTCACTTTTAACATCAAGATCTAACAAGTCTTATTGTAAGTGTATAAATGTATTGTAGTTGTATAGGCATTTATCTCAACAGACTGGCAAAAAGCATCTTACTGCAATTAACTGTAATGAATCAGGTGTATGCTGAATATAGACGAGTTTTTTACACAAACTACTATAAAAATAAGATTTTTATTAATGGAAATCATAGAATCAGAGTATCTCAAGTTGAAGCGACCCAATAAGGACCATAGAGTCTAACTCCCTGCTCCTTGCAGAGGTACCTAAAACTAAACCATGTGACTAAGACTGTCATCTAGATGCTCTTGAACTCTGACAAGCTTGGTGGAGTGACTACTCCCCTGCAGAGCCTGTTCCAGTGACTGGCCACCCTCTCAGGAGGTGGTATTCAGAACTTTTTCCTAATGTCCAATCTGAACTTCCCCTAGTTCAGCTTCATTCCGTTTCCCCCTGTCCTATTGCTGTAAATGTAATTGCCGAAATATAAAGAACGCTCAAAGATTGCAAATATGCTAGTACTTTAACATGTAGCATAGGAATGCCACAGAAATGCATGAGATCAACAGCAGTAAAATAGCTAACATTCTGCTTTTCTTGATTTATTCAGGAACTACTTATTTTTCTGCTGTGCTGGTATTCCCTGCAGAGTAGTTGTTCTGTAGAGCCTTAAGTTATTTTCCTGAATTTTTTAAAATTTATTTTAGAGAAGACATTAAGAAAATGCTCTTTATAGCTACACGGGATGACAGTGTGTTCTTCTGTGATAAGGTGCTCTTCTCTATGCTATGTTTGTCCTGCAGAAGAGAATGGAAGAAAGCAGCAAGTGGTACATTCCCACTCATACATAAAGTCTGGAGAAAGCCAGTGGATAGTTAGCATTCTTCTTCATAATGGTAGATGCGCTACCTATTTGATTTTCCCAGGAGCATAGGAACATTGAAATTCACATTGTGTTTCCCAAGTCATGCAACTTCTTCAGCAGCACTGTTATTCACAGTCAGTGCTGATTTGTGCTTTATTCATGAGCCTTGTAGCAAAGTTTCCTGGGTTCAGCAGTAGCAGTCATTTTTCTCCTGTGTTCCAGTGCTGTGTTTTTGACTTTCAGCCTGGGAACAATGCTGATAACGCCGATGTTTTCAGTTATTGCAGGGAGGAAGCAGAGACAGGACACCTAACCCAAACTAGCCAAAGAGGTATTCCATGCCACAGCACATCATGCCCAGTATATAAACTGGGCGCAGTTACCCGGAAGGGTTATATCACTGCTTGGGTTGGGCTGGGTATTGGTCAGTGGGTGGTGAGCGGTTGTACTCTCTTCCCTTCTTATTCCCATTGCTTCTATTCTAGACAAGGACCTACTCCCAAATAATTTACTATTTTCCCTTTTCTTCCAGAAAATTGACAGACCGTGCTTTGGCCTTGGCTGTCAAAAACATGTGTCTGTTTCCAGAGGACTTGCCATTTTTGCTATGATATGCTTTGCTCAAGGCCATTCAGAGCTTTCAGAACTTAAGTAATTTTACTCCTTTTTTTTTTTTTTTTTGCTTCTCACTCTCTCCAAACAGTTAAACAGTCCAGTTTTGACAGCTGTCCAGTACTGAATGATTCATTTGGCTGGCAGACATGCTTCATTAGGTTTTGCCTCAAACTGTCCAAACAACTTAAGCAAGCTAGAAGGGCAAATCACTCTCAAGCTGCACTGCAAGTCACTTATCAGTGTCCACCGTTTTCTGGTTTTATTCCACCGAACAGAATTTGGTTTGCAGACCTCAGAGTGACACTCTATCATTCATTCAACTGTTTTGAGCCTTGTTCTATTTCCTCTCTTTTATACGCAGTGAAGCATTTCAGAAGCAACTGCAAATTTTCCAGCAGAAACTCTGCATCCTGTAGTTTTCCTGACATCCCTTATAAACGTGTTCAGAGAAAAGCTTTAGAAAAGAGTACTAGGAGCAGTGAATAGCTGTATGTTGTTTGCTTCAGCAACATATAGGGCAATACATCTATTTTTAAACTTTCTTATTTTAAAAGCTTTTAGTTTAGATTGATTTTTTTTCAGTTTCAAAGATGGAAAGTTGTAAAGATGAGGCATGTGTGAGTCTTTCACAGCGGAATCAGAATGATGGTGTTTCTAGCAGGAAACAAGTTGCCTTCCTGTCTGTGCATAATAAGTTTCTAGCTCTTCTAATAAAACTATGAAAAAAAAAAAAAGCAACCTGACTCTTTAAAGGCTCAAAAGTCCTGAGAATGCACAAAATTAATTTGTGAAGTTGCAAGTTTTTAGAGGTGTTTCTTCATTTTAGTACTGCATTCTTCATAATTTCTGATGAAGTTGACTTAAGAGTATCAGTTCCATATGTTTTAAGGCTACAGGATGAATCTGTTTTGAAGAAAGAATTCCAGAGCTGCTAAGCAATGACATGGGATGCATGCTGTTGCTAAAAACACTGTTAAATACAGCATAAACAACTAGATAATGTATAGCATAATAATGCTTTGTGTAGCATACTTCATAGAGAAAACATTCTGAAATTTTCTATTTTGGGGAATTTGTGTGCATTGTCTTTCCTTCCCATTGCTGTTGCCCTTGCTGTGCAAGGAATTCAAGATTGGAAACCAAACCTTAAGTGAGGTGATGAATTGTAGCAGGATGAATAAACTGTAGAAAGGGTTAAAAATGATTCAAGCAACTTGTTTGGGTGCTGAAACATGAATTCTTTAGAAACCAAGACAGCTTCATAACAAAAATATCATGCTGCTTTTTTTCTTACCCATCTTCATTATAATAGTAATTAATACCTCAATTCCAGTTATTTCATGGGGATTAATGACCAGCTGAGGATAATGACCCTCAGCTTTATCTTGAATAATTAACTTGTGCTCATTTATCACTCATCTCCTAAACTTACTCAGCAGTCCAATTGTATTACTTATTTACACAGAAATTTGGCAAACATGCATAAAAATACCTCTGTAATGTTTCAAAATTATTCTGTTCACATCCATTGTGCCATTCTTTTTTTTTTCTCCTTCTGGTTTAATATTACACTGCACGAAAGGCAAGATCCTTGATTTTGAGCCTATTTATAAATAGGACAATGGATACTGTTTTCAAACGTTCATCAGGGTTTTATATTGAAGTAGACATGTAATATCAAAATTGATGCAGAAATCTATTTTTAATAAATTATATTAGGAGACTTGATCCAAGTAGAAACTCAGTTACATCAAAAAAACATTAGTTCTAAATAAATAAAAATAGCAATGATCAGAGACAGGAATTATGTTCAGCTGAGTGCTGTAGCTCTGTCATGGTTTAACCCCAGTAGGCAGCTCAGCACAACACAGCCACTTGCTCACTCCCCTGCAGTGGGATGGGGGAGAGAATCAGAGGGGTAAAAAGTGGCTTAAGATGAAGACAGTTTTATAAGTAAGGCAAAAGCTGCATACACAAGCAGAGCAAAACAAGGAATTCATTTGCTACTTCCCATCAGCAAGTAAATGCTTAGCCAATTCTAGGAAAGTGGGGCTCCATCACACTTGTTACTTTGGAAGACAAATGCCATCATTCTGAACATCCCCCTTGCCGCCTTTCCTTCTTCCCCCAGCTTTTATTGCTATCCTATGGTATGGAATATACCTTTAGTCAGTTGGAGTCAGCAGTCCCTGCTGTGTCCCCTCCCAGCTTCCTGTACACCTCAAGCCTACTCACTGATGGGCAATGTGAAATGCAAAAAAGGGTTTGATGCTGTATAAGCACTGCTAAGCAATAACTAAAACACTGGTGTGTTATCAACACTGTTTTCATCACTAATCCAAAACATAGCACTATATAAACTACTATGAATAATTTTAACTGTCTGAAACGAAAGAAAGGTTGGTTCAACATTAGTTTTGTAGAAAAAAAATATGGTTGCAATGCAAGTCAGAATAGAAGGAAACAGCCTTCATAATCAAATGCATATATTAACATTTTGACACATTTTTGTAACTTTGCTCAATACAATCTTTTCCATTGTTATTGTGGTTTTAGAATTAAAGAAGCAATCATTGATGTAGGTAGAGCTATTTCATGAAGAGGAAAACTGTCAAGTCTGGCTCTAACGATAGCTATATGTTTATAATATTTATATGTTTATACTGTGAGGGTGGTGAGGCACTGGCACAGGTTGCCCAAGGAAGTTGTGAATGCTCCATTCCTGGCAGTGTTCAAGGCCAGGTTGGACAGAGCCTTGGGCAACATGATCCAGTGTGAGGCATCCCCGCTCATGGCAGGGGGGTTGGAACTAGATGATCTTAAGGTCGTTTCTAACCCAAACCATTCTATGATTCTATGTTTAACTACTCAAAGAATAGCTTGAGCTATTATTTACAAAAGGACAGTATATCTCAGGAATGGTAGCAAATTCTGAATTTTGACTGTCTGGAGCAACCTTCATTTGTATTGGGTCCATGGTCAATGGGTTCATCATTTGGAAACAGAGATGCATTAATGGAACCTTTTTCCATCCACAAATTCTATGTTATCCATGTGTTCTTCACCATTAATACACCTCTCTAATTGTGTTACATGATTAATGGATTCAAATTTGTATTTAACTTAGTTATAATGTTTTTTACTGTTGTAGAATATACCAAACTAGACAGTAGGTGAAAGTACAAAGCTCCAGTGCTCCTGGAATCTTAAGTAGTTTTTTTTGATTTAGTGATATCTAGGTGATTTAAGACACTCCCCTACTTTTTATCCCATTCTGACACCACTTCCTGCTAATGTTAATTGGCATTTTCTGTTAATTGTTTTCTTCTTCCAAATAGTTGTCTATGTTGATTCTTGCTTCTTATATCTTGCACATAGGAAAAAAGATTGTTTTGGCCAGCAACGTTTTTAGAGTCATACCAGCATTCTGTTGACTTGTACTTCTCACCAGGGAGGTAGAAAAGTCTGCCAAAGCACTTGATTCTTACTTGAACATCCATGGCTGCAAAAGCCTTCAATCTCCTCACCTGCAGTTCTGATGGCTATCAGCTGAGGATCTGTGTAGCACTGTAAGAATCCTGCCCTATTCACACAGATCAGCAGTCATTGCATCTTTTGATTTAGCTGTCCTTCCTCTAAGATGCTGTATTGGCCTACCTTTCCCAAGTCTTTTACAGAAAATAGAAAATGGAGAAGCAACATGAACAGACTTCCTGTTAATGGCACAGTGTTCTAGGGAAATAATGACTTAAAACTGGGGAAAATGTGTGACTTGGATAGTAAGGTATTAGCCGCTGTGCATGTCAAAATCAGATGGCCAGGTGTGAAAAACTTACGGCTAACTGATTTTAAGAGACTTGCAGGAATGTTCTTGTCACTTCAGAGGTGGCCAGTAATTTCATGACACAGAAAAAGGATGTGCATTTTCCTGATCTTACAATTCCATGAGAAAACTTTTCCCACTTTGGTTAGTAAGTCAGTCTTTTTTATTTTTTTTCTTAGGCACTTTTTCCTGTGAATCAGAATGATAGGGGCTGTAGCCAAAACTGTTTGTCCCTCTAGCAGTCGGCATCAAGATTACTAGATTTGGCTGGCACCAGGCCTGTTAGGTATTAAGACTAAGATGTAGAACCTGGCTGTACTTCATGACATTGCCTTGTGCAGAACAGAGAAGTGATCCAGAGATCCATCTGGTGCAAGTACCAAAATAATCTGTGATAGGACTGTCATTGATGCAGATCCTCTCCCCTCACTCAGCTGAAGATTCTCTTTAGCACTAAGGTATGTGGAAAGGTGCATTTCACCTCTTGTTGGAAAAAATGAAGGAGCATCTGGCCTGAATTTTGGCTTATTGGTAGGTATTGAGTCATTGGCACAGTTCAGTGATGAATACAGAAAATTCAGTGGTCTGCTGACAGTGAAAATGCCTGAAGTCCACACTGTCTGTAGAAAAAGTGCATGTTTATGAAGCTGTCTGTCAGCATTTGGACTGTGAGAATGACTGTTTTCAACACTAGGCAGATGGCTCTGATCACTTGCAGAGATCGCATGCCTTGATCTCAGACATTCTTATATGAGCTTCACATCTTTGAGTAGAAGCATCTGTCATCACAGACTTGTTTGGCTGAGATAAGATGGGTTTCCTCTTGCAGTTCTGGTGCAGGTCTTCCTACCAGTTTGAGGTAAAGATTTACTTTGAGACTGACTTCTGTGTGTCTGAGATGTCTGCTTGACAGAGTTCTTGTATAGAACATAGATGAAGTCTATCAAATAATACCAAATAAGAAGGAACCTTCCTACTCACAGTGGTTCAGAAAGCTCACTGTAGTCTGGATTAATTCTCGTGCTGTCAGATCAGTATCTTATACAGCTGCTGTAAACTAAACACTTTGAGTTGAAGTAAAGAGGAATTTTTCTTTATTTTGTTTGAGTCTTCAACGGTTTGGTCCAGCTAAGGCAGTTTAACTGAGAAGAATGTAATAGCTTTCTATGTCACAGCAAGATTGTTAAAAGGAATTTTGTGAACTCTTAGGCTAAAAGAAAGAAAATTTGAGTTTTTGAAGAAATTGAAGACAAGATTGGCCTCCGTGTTCAGAAACTGGGGCCATACAAAGAGTTTCCATGCAGAGGGATATTGACAGGCCTGAGGACTCTATGTTGTGTACTCTGTTGAATATCATGAAGTTCAACAGGCCAAATGTAAGGTCCTGCACCTGCATCAGTGCAATCCCCCACTGCAGTCAGTCTATATCACGTACAC
Source organism: Psittacula echo (assembly GCF_963264785.1). NCBI lineage: Eukaryota > Metazoa > Chordata > Aves > Psittaciformes > Psittacidae > Psittacula > Psittacula echo. The sequence continues at coordinate 23,093,258 of NC_137737.1, read as the reverse complement.
ACTGAGGGATAAAGGGATTGAGAGCAACACTTCCAAAAAAGACTAGGTGATACTGGTGAGTGAAAAATCAGACATGAGCAAGCAATGTAGAGGTCAGCACTTGTAGCCTGGACTGCATCAAAAGAAGTGTGACCAGCAGTTTGAAGGTGATTCTCCCACTCTATTCTGCTCTCATGAGATCTCACCTAGAGTACTGCATCCAGATCTGGATTCCCAAAAACTACAAGAAAGATGTAAACCAATTAGAATGGGTCCAAATGAAGGCCACAGAAAATGATCAGAGGGCTGGATCATGGCTGCTGTGAAGAAAGGCTGAGAGAGTTGCACTTGTTCAACCTGGAGAACAGAAGGCTCAAGGGAGATCTTATTGCAGCTTTTTAGTACTTAAAGGGGGCTTATAAGAAAGATGGGAGAGATATTTTTTGCCAGGGTACAGCACAAGTGACAGCACAAGGGGCAATGGTTTTAAACTTAGAGTGGTTAGAATTAGATTGGACATAAAGAACAAGTTTTTTACTATGAGGGTGGTAAAATATTGGAACAGGTTTCCCTGAGAAGTTGTAGATGCTGTTTCCTGGCAGTGTTTAAAGCTAGGTTGGATGGGGCTTTTGATCAGCCTGGTCCAGTGGAAAGTGTCCTTGCCCATGGCAGACGGATTGGACTAGATGATCATTAAAGGTCCTTTCCAACCTAAACCATACTATGGTTCAATTTTTTGCACAGGTACAGTGCCCCATTAAGGATTATGTTGTCCACATATATGGGGCTGAATGATAAGTTTGCTGTCAGCCTTCAGGCTATTTTGATTGGTTGGTTCCACATGTGTTGAAGTGTGTATGCAAAACTATAAATTATTTTTCATATTTTTCCTTTCCTTATTACTGGAATACTTTAATGTCTGTCAGTACTTCAGTAATCAAAATAACACTGTGCTTCCTGAGGGACTATCTGTATAAAGGAATGTTTGAAAGGGCTTTGGATATCTGAGTTATACATATTGTATACATGTAGCCAGGGAAAATTTTGGAAGAGGTCTGACTCTTGGAATGGAGACTGTGGAGTTTTGAGACAAAAAATAAACACCTGTTTTACTTTCTCATAGCACTGATTATGAAAAGAAGTTTTTACATCGCATTTTCATAGAATAATCATAACAATAAAGTATGACTGGATTATGAGAAGGTGTTCACAAGCTGACAGAAGCATCACTTTCTGTGCTACTTTTCTTGTAGGCTAGAAAGGAATTAGAAAGGGAGAAAGAAGTGATGTTAAAGACGAAAGTAGTTCTTCATATTGCTGAAGTCTCTGGGTATACATCAGCTACATAAGTTAAAGCCGACCCACAAATACATTATGTTGCATTCAGACCTCATTGACCAGCTGTGGGAGATCTTTGCAGCTCTATTTGTGCGCAATGCAGACTAGTCCATAAATCTTGTGTCAGAGAAACATTAGACAAATTAATTCCCTGTGTGTATCGTGAATGATAGAATTTCACCTGGAGATTTCTGCATCAAACACTGTTGTAAACCCTGATGTAAAACATTTCTTTTGATAGACTTCTGAGTTTTCTTGGCTTCTACATCATTCTTGTACGCCAGCTTTCTGCTGATAGCACGAAGATTGATTCCATACCTGGTGACTGTGAATAGTGGGTAATTCTTACTTCCAACACATACTAACTGTGGATTTCTTCCCATCTCCCCATCTCCAACCTTCCATCCCTACACCCTCCCCCTTGCAGGTATCTCTATTATTCAAGGGCAACAAAGAACTATCCAGCAAAAGAAGAAAACTTGGAATTCTGAAGAGAAGGTTCAGAACTGTTCCTAATGAAATCAACCTGCCTGTACTTCACCTGAGGCTATCTGGTTACCAAAGGGACAATTTTGGCTCATTAAATAGCATCCAGATGGAATACCAATGTTGGACAGCTTCAAGAGACATTGAGTGATATTTCAGGATGATATTCATAACTTTTGATCTGTTTACAATATAACCACTTCACAGGGAACATTGGGAAAGTTTATACTATAGGAGAAAAACTCAGTTCCCAACAGTACATATCTCCTATTTTTGTTAATATTTTAAAAGAATTGTGGCATAGTTAGGTCTTCTGGAATGATAGTTGAAAGCCTTATTTATAACCTTATTTATATCCATGTATCTCTTCTGTGGGAAGAAAAAGAGCTTTGTAATATGGCCAGACAGAAAATATATGTAGGTTCACTGTACCAGAATTAGATTAAAAAACATCATTACAATTTTTATATTTAGAAGGAATTTCTCTCTTCCTATTTGGATAGTAACAAATTCTAATGCTGGTGTTCCATGTTAATAGTCATTATTTATATCCAGCATAGCTTCTAAAATTCTTGTTATTTTAAAACCAGCTAGTTTTACTGCTACTTCAAAATGTCTGTATTATATGTCTATCTTTAGGCATATGTTGTGTAGATTGGTGTATATAAAATGTGCCATGTACATTTCTATACATCTATATATTCACATTCATTTAGCATTTAACAGACTAAATAAATAAAATACATGCTTTGCTGCTAGTCAAAGCTGTAGTACTTAAAAGCACTTCCAGAATTTCATAATTTATCAAATTTTGATAAAGATGTCTCACTGCAGTAGCAGAGAAGGTATTATTTTGCCTACAGTTTAGTAAGGAATACTTATTAAGTACAAAGGATTTTCTCTACAGCTGATACTTTGGCAGTCATAACTGTTGAAAACAACCAGAATGCACTTGGTGATATCGCTCTCCTATGTAGAAAATTATTAACATTATGTTCATCACACTATTACTCATAAGTAAGTTGATACAGATGTACATTGTGTGCTTTGGCACACCTCTGGCAAAGGTTTGTTTTGTTTTATTTTGTTTTTCCAGTGGTTTGTTTCTCACTATAAGTAGCTATAAGTAACTGCATTCATTTCCTAAAAATTCAAGTGTATTATTTCAAGATTTCAAGTGTGACTTCAACACCTTGAATTGTGAAGCAGTGAAAAAGGGCCAAGTGGGCAATGTAAAAAACTAAAAATCAAAAATATATCCTCTTTTCACATACGTGTAATTTAAAAAGTCATCAGGTGCTGTCTCTGCTTCTATACAATGGTACAGTAGTGATAGCAAAGGTCTGTTAAGGGTCAAAACGTATGATTTCTAAGGTAGCACCTGCCGGTAGCTACAGTTTCCACTATGAATCACTATAGGTGATGCACTTCCTGCAGTGTTACCACTAAAAATCCATTCCTATACTAGTTCAGAGACATTTGCTTTGTTAGAACAGAGAAAGGGAATGCAGTATGGTTAAATCTGTTGGATTATGAAGTAATTCCATGCTGTATATGGCTGCCAATGGAACTGATTACACTGATATTTTATTTAAAGAGACTTCATTTAAATTAAACCCTGGCATGTTTGTTCTACTCAAATTGCATATGAATCCTCATAATCATTTTCCATTAAAGTAATGAAAAAACAACCCACAGGTAAAGTTAACTATTTCAATATCTTTTGCAGAAAAGTCTTATAATTCTAAATTGTCAGAGTGTATTAGATGCCTTAGAAATAATTTGGACCTTATATCAAGTGTGTTTTGAAGTATCATTGCTTATATTTTGTCTGTATTTGTTTAATGTTTATTCGTACTTAATAGCATTATTTTTGTTGAGAAATAGAGTATAATTAATTATTCCTATTGTGTTTCTCTTGATGTATTTTTAGTGCTGTTAACTTTAAAGCAGATTTTGTGCTTGGTTTTGACTGTGAAAAGTGGAATACTAGCTACTGACTGGCACAGGAGGGCATACTTTTCTCCAGTAACTACAAGCTGAGGGGTGGGGGGGTGTGGCATGTACACCACCAAGGCAAATCAAAGCAGAAAATTAGAGATAATTTCTGTTTCTTTCCTAGTGTTCACTAGTATGTTTTTAGGTTTCTTCCTTTCCCTGGCTGCAACTGAGCTGACATGTTGACTGTTGTAGGAAAGAGATGACGTACTTTCGATGTAAGGCAATTAACTGCCTCAGAGAATTTATCTAAGTTGTTAAGCAATTTATAGCATTAGTGCATAGATGTTCTTCACTAAGATCTGCATCCATAGTGTTTTGCATAGTATGAAAAGGAACACGGGCTAGTTCTGCCACGTATAATGTCGGTATGTCTAAATTCTGTATAGATACTATAGAGAAACAGTATATAGGGAAACACAGAAACAAAAAAATAAGTTGTCCAATATCATTCAGCAAATCATCAGCAAACTGGAGAATGAGACCTACATCTCCTGAATTCCAGTCCGGTGCATAAATCATATCCTTTAAGGTGTGTATCTTTTTTTCTTGTATGCTTGTATTCTTTAATGTAGCCTGTGCAAAAATCAGGGAAACAGGCATAGTTGTACTTATTATATAGCTAATTAAAAAGGACTCTGCAAAGTGTGGTGCTAACAGTGTTGAAACACTGTACTAAACCGCAGCTAACTTTTGCTTATTTGCAATTGCAAGTACTTTCTCAGGAGAATGCACCGTGTGTGTATTCTGTAGCCTGATTTACATATGTTTTGCTCTATCTGAATCATTTCCCAGTCTCCTGTCATATCCTCAAATAATCAAATGTTGACATTGGATCAAACTATTAGTTTTATTCCATAAGGGAATTCCTATTTACAGTCACAGAATAATGTATTTAATGAATATTACTTTCAGTCATTATAGCTATAGTAGTATTATTGGCTGATTATTGGTATTTCATATCAAGAAATTTGACAATTAGTTCATGAACTTACATACTTACATTAATTAAAGAAGAAAGGCCAACAACATTCCTTGCTAAAAATGAAAAAAAACATCAAGCATTGGCTTCCCAAACTGAATAATATACACAATTTTAGCATGTATGAATTCTGTCCTGCTTTTAGGGAGAACTGTCAATTCTGATTGCATTTCAGATGCGAAAATAGGAAACCACTTGAGAATGTTTGGTTTTGACTGTATGAATTCACCATGCATTTGAATTTAAAAACTTCTCAACAGAAAGTTTAATTGTTCAATTTGTCTTGTTAGATGACAGCAATTTGAAAGAAAGGTCCTCTAATTTATTTAGAAGGAAGCTAAATCATGTCAAAGCTCTCTGGTCAACTCTGCTCAACAGAAGATGATGAGAATTGTGATAAGAAAACTAGTAATTTTTAAATATTTGACATTTAAGTCCTCAAATTTCCTACCAAACTAAAAACTTACATCTATATAGGTTTTCTTTCCATATTTGAACTAATTGTTCATGGTCATATTTTGACATTTATTATTTCTGCCAGTCAGGACATGTTCCCTGAATTAAGCTGTAACTAGAGTTCTTCCGTTTTGCTTAAAATTTAGACTTACCAGAGCTTCAGTCTTTTATCTGCCTCCATCGCCCTTGGTGTCAATTTAAGCAAACATGGATAGTGTTTAGACATAACAATGGCAGTTAGCCATTAACAATGGCATCAGTAGTCTGCCACATTCAAAATCTTCTTTACAGACAAAGAGGAAGCACACATTTATATATATATATGTGTGTGTGTGTATACATCTAAAATATTGTCCTGGGTTTAGCAGTAGCAGTCATTTTTTTTCCTTCTTAGTAACTGGTGCCGCATTGTGTTTTTGACTTCCAGCCTGGGAACAGAGCTGATAACACTGATGTTTGGTCTGACCAAGGACTTTCTGAGTCTCAAGCTCTGCCAGGGAGGAGGGAAAGCCGGGAGGAAGCAGGGACAGGACACCTGACCCAAACTAGCCAAAGAGGTATTCCATACCATAGCACGTCATGCCCGGGGATGTAACTGAGAGTTACCCGGAAGGGCTAGTTCGCTGGTGGGTGGGGGGTGAGTCATTGATGTTGTATTCTCTTCCCTTGTTATTTCCTTTATCATTATTATTATTGGTGGTAGCAGCAGTGATTTATGTTATACCTTAGTTACTGGACTGTTCTTATCTCAACCTATGGGAGTTGCATTCTTTCGATTCTCCTCCCTGTCCCTCCAGGAGCTGGGGGAAGAAAAGGTTGAGGGGGAAGTAGACTGTGTGGTTCTAATTTACGGCCTGGGCTTAAACCACGACAAATATATATCCATGATTTTTGAAATTAATCTAGTTGAAATCTTAGCAGTCTAATTCAAGAATCATTACTAGTCTAGATCTGTTGCAGAAAGAAAAGGTTCCTTCTCTCTTGTATAATTTGTATACATTTGTTGATACACTTTACACCTTTGCCATTACTTCATTGGTCTGCAGCTCCATGATATACCTGGATTCATAATGTATGGTGCATTTTACATGTACTGCATACTGCTCCTTTGTTCTCTTAGCTACCTCTAAACCCAGCTTTGTCTGCATTTTGTTATTGATCATGGTTGAGTTGTTTATAGTCACCAGTGCTAAGTCTGTGTCTCATCTCTATCCTCCCTTACCTGTACCCCTATATACCACATTCTGTGTCTCCACTTCTTAAAGCCTCTACTATAGGACCAGGCTGATACCTCTTCATCCTACATTATGTCAGTCCTAAGTACTCATACACAGAGTAACAGCTTTTTACTATTTATATAAAACCATGGTTGTACAAAGATAAGCAAAAGCAAAGTAAATCAGAGGTACACAACAGGTCAGTTAGAGTAATTGCAAACACAGCTACACCAAGTAAAACAAAGATACATTCAGACATAGCACAGATGACAAGCCTCAGGCTAAAGCCTTGCAAATTCAGTGCAAAGCTTGTGGCCTGTTGTTGGCAACGGTACCGCTGTATCACATAGCTACGTGGTTACAGCTTTCAGAACTTTTGAAAATGCACTGACTCTTGCTCCTATAGCCTGTGTGCTGCTCTTAATGCACTCAGAAGGTACAAGTATCAACACAGTGGCAATATTCCCATGTGTCTGAAAAGAAGGAAGACCTTGTTACTGAAGTGTGGTCACTATGGACTGGCTGATGTAAGATCAATGATATTCATTTGAAGAGAGGGAATGTTTTAGAGCTTGCCAAAATGGTCAATTGCAGTTGCTCAGTGTCTGACCATATGGCAGAGCAAGTGGTCAGATAGCTGAATTTCAGAGCAGCGAACAGTGACACCGCGGGATAAAAGGAAGAGATGAAAACTGGAGATCCAGCACACAAGACAGAGAATGAGTCTCTTTCATAGAATCATAGAATCATAGAATAGTTAGGGTTGGAAAGGACCTTAAGATCATCTAGTTCCAACCCCCCTGCCATAGGCAGGGACACTTCACACTAAACCATGTCACCCAAGGCTCTGTCCAACCTGGCCTTGAACACCACCAAGGATGAATCATTCACAACCTCCCTGGGCAACCCATTCCAGTGCCTCACCACCCTCTCAGTAAAGAATTTCTTCCTTATATCCAATCTAAACTTCCCCTGTTGAAGTTTTAACCCATTACCCCTTGTCCTGTCACTACAGTCCCTCATGAATAGCCCATCCCCAGCATCCCTATGGCCCACCTTCAGATACTGGAAGGCTGCTATGAGGTCTCCACGCAGCCTTCTCTTCTCCACGCTGAACAGCCCCAACTTTCTCAGCCTGTCTTCATACGGGGAGGTGCTCCAGTTCCCTGATCATCCTCGTGGCCCTCCTCTGGACTTGTTCCAACAGTTCCATGTCCTTTTTATGTTGAGGACACCAGAACTGCACACAATACTCCAAGTGAGGTCTCCCGAGAGCAGAGTAGAGGGGCAGGATCACCTCCTTCGACCTGCTGGTCACACTCCTCTTGATGCAGTCCAGGATATGGTTGGTTTTCTGGGCTGTGAGCGCACACTGAAGCCGGCTCATGTTCATTTTCTCTTTGACCAGCACCCCCAAGTCCTTCTCTGCAGGGCTGCTCTGAATCTCTTCTCTGCCCAACCTGTAGCTGTGCCTGGGATTACTCTGACCTCGGTGTAGGACCTTGCACTTGGCATGGTTGAACTTCATAAGGTTGGCATCAGCCCACCTCACAAGCGTGTCGAGGTCCCTCTGGATGGCATCCCTTCCCTCCAGCATATCAACCGTACCACACAGCTTGTGTCATCAGCAAACTTGCTGAGGGCGCACTCAATCCCACTGTCCATGTCACCAACAAAGATGTTGAACAAGACTGGTCCCAACACCGATCCCTGAGGGACACCACTCGTTACTGGTCTCCAGCTGGACATTGAGCCATCGACCACAACTCTTTGCGTGTGGCCATCCAGCCAGTTCTTTATCCACCGAGTGGTCCACCCATCAAATTGATGTCTCTCCAATTTAGAGACAAGGGTGTTGTGTGGGACAGTGTCGAATGCTTTGCACAAGTCCAGGTAGATGACACCAACTGCTCTACCCCTGTCTATCAGTTCCGTAGCCCCATCATAGAAGGCCACCAAATTGGTCAGGCAGGATTTCCCCTTAGTGAAGCTATGCTGGCTGTCACGAACTACCTCCTTGTTTTTCATGTGCCTTAGCATGCCTTCCAGGAGAATCTGCTCCAAGATTTTGCCAGGCACAGAGGTGAGACTGACTGGTCTGTAATTCCCCGGGTCATCCATTTTTCCCCTACCTGACTGCCATGATTTTTCAAATATGATGGACAGTGGCTTAGCAACTTCATTCGCCAGCTCCTTTAGGACCCGCGGATGGATTTCGTCAGGTCCCATGGACTTGTGTACGTTTAGGTTTTTAAGATGGTCTTGACCCAGATTCTCTCCTACAGTGGGCCTAGGGTCTTCATTCTTACAGTCCCTGCGTCTGCCTTCCAAGACTTGGGTGGTGCGGTCAGAGCCTTTGCCAGTGAAGACCGAGGCAAAGAAGTCATTAAGAACCTCAGCCTTCTCCAAATCCTGGGTAGCCTGTTCTCTCGATATCTTCCAGAGGGGGCTTACATTGTCCCTAGTCTGTCTTTTATTTGCTACGTACCTATAGAATCCCTTCCTGTTATCCTTAACATTCCTAGCCAAGTTGAATTCTATCTGGGTCTTAGCTTTCCTAACCTGGTCCCTAGCTTCCTGGACAACATCCCTGTATTCTTCCCAGGCCGCCTGTCCCTGCTTCCACCTTCTATAAGACCCTTTTTTCCTTTGAATTTTCCTGAGCAGCTCCTTATCCATCCAAGGAGGTCTCCTGGCCCTCCTGCTGCACTTCCTTCTGGTTGGGATGCAACACTCCTGAGCTTGGAGCAGGTGATCCTTGAATAACAATCAACAGTCTTGGGCCCTCCTGCCCTCTAGGGCTATATCCCATGGAACCTTACTAAGCAGGTTCCTGAAGAGGCCAAAGTCTGCTGTCTTGAAGTCCAGGGCAGTGAGCTTGCTGCATGCTCTTCTCACTGTCCCAAGGATCTCAAATTAGACCATCTTGTGATCGCTGCATCCAAGGCTGCCCTGGAGCGACACATTTCCAACGAGCCCTTCCCTGTTGGTAAGCACGAGGTCAAGCATGGCACCTCTCCTTGTCGGTTCCTCTATTACTTGCAGAAGGAAGTTGTCTTCCACACAATCAAGGAACCTCCTGGATTGCTTGTGCCAGGCCGTACCTTCACTCCAACAGATGTCAGGGTGGTTGAAGTCTCCCATGAGAACAAGGGCCTGTGAGCTTGAGGCTGTTCCTATCTGTCTATAGAGCACTTCATCTGCAGATTCCTCTTGATCAGGCAGTCTGTAACAGATCCCCACAGTAATGTCCCCCATACCTGTTCTCTCTTTAACCCTGACCCACAAACTCTCTATCGACTGCTCACCCGTCCGCAGACAGAGTTCCATACTCTCCAGCCTATCCCTAACATAAATAGCAACTCCCCCTCCCCGCCTGCCAGGCCTGTCTTTTCTAAAGAGCCTGTAACCTTCGATTCCAACACTCCAGTCGTAGGAGCCATCCCACCATGTTTCTGTGATGCCTGCTATATCATGGTCCCACAGTCGTGCACCCATCTGTAATTCTTCTTGTTTGTTCCCCGTGCTACGGGCGTTTGTATAGAGGCATCTGAGCCGAGCTCCAAATGAAGCTGGCTCATTGGCTGGAGCGGCTGGAATATCTCTGCATCTCTCTGAGCACTTATTGTAGGTGCTGGCAACTGACTGGGTGTGTTGGGATGAAACAATGCCCCCCTCCCCCAGCACATCTAGTTTAAGCAACCTTGACCAGTCTGGCAAGCCTCCTACCAAAACCACTCTTCCTCTTTGCCAAAGATGTGGTCTGAATACCAAGGACTTACTGCCTGTGCATCTGGTGCACATTACTGCAGCGCTGCTGGATGAGAGGAGAGCTCTGGGTTTGTGAACTGAGCAGAACATGTTCATAAACTGAGGTGTTCCAGCAGTCTGTAAGTATCTTGGGTCCTTGATAGAGGGCCTCATGAAGAGTAATTTGACTATTATATTGATTGTAAGTACTGAAAATATCATGTTGACTATGAGGGTATACTACTGGAGAATGGTAGGTCAGATAATTTGGTCTGTGAGCCTCCTTATTATTTTCTCATCTTTTCTACCTAATCCTTAGACAACATAGGGATGGAGTTGTCTCACAAACTACCTTCCTGAGTTTCTTCCTATGTGTAATATATATACGTTCTACAAATGCATACATAAATTAATTGAAACAGTACAATTACTGAAACAATGTTTGTTAGCTTCATTTAGAAGAGTTTTTAAAACTATGTTTTTATTAGCAGTATCTGGAATCAAAGGTTTACTTTTCTTTAGCTTGATCACGATTAATTCTTTACCTTTTCTCAGACAGGTCATAATACAATGGAATTACACAAGTTGATAAATGTTGGCAGAACATGTCAGTTTGATGTAGTAGGTCTGATGCTCTGGCCCGCAGCCAGTGACTCAGCATATGCCTGAAGGATTTAGTATTTAATATCTGTTGTGATTCATTTGTAGTCCAAATGCAGCTAATGAAAATAAACTGGAGACAGCAGTGTGCCAAGCAGAAGCAGGATTGACCAATTTTTTTCACCTCTTAGCAGTGTTAGTATGAATGATCCTCTTCTGAAGACTTGTAGGAGCCAGCAGGAGCACAGTAAACCCCAGAGACTTTTTAAAGCTCTACAACATAATCTGTTAGTTTTAAATTATGTTGTGCTGAATAGATCATATCTGCAATTAGGTTTATATTGCAGAGAGAAGGTAAATAAATGAGGGAGGTGTAGCAGTCTGTAACTGCAAACAGCTATTTTTAAAGATGTCTTCAGTGAGTTTAAATTAATATTGGCCTATTTTTCATCCTCTTTTCTTTGAGACAGACATTTCCCATGCTCCTTTACATATGGTTTGAATACCCTGTCTGAAAAAGGAAGCCTGGCAGTCAATTAGAACTTTGCCTTGAGTGACCTGCCCACCGTCTTTCAGAAAGATTAAATGATGATGCACTAATGGTGATTTTTTTAAAATTGAAAAATAATTATAGAATGGATGGAAATAGATGTTCCTGACATGGAGTGATAGACAATGAAAAATGCTGTGTTCGGGTTAATCAACAACGAACTTATTTCTCATAGCCCTGTTCTCAGTAAGAAGTGACTGCTGACACATGCTAGTGGAAATGGGTGAGTACAAACTTTTTTTACCAATAGAAAACTCACTTATAGTTCAGACTGAACTAGGTGAAACTGAGTGTAATTGACACAGCAGAATTGTGGGAAACTTATTAAAAATGTCTGGAAATGCAAAGCACAGCAGTTGCAATTAAACGTTGTTCTGCTGAAATCACTATACATTGTGGGGTATTTTGAGTATCTGATCAGGCTTCTCTCTACAGTTTCATTTCTTGAGACGTGAGAATTCCCATACACAATAAATCTTCCTCTAAATGTTTCCAAGAATGAGACTCCATTAGTCTCTTTCATAAATTTTCTAAACCCTGTGGCTTTTGCTTTGGTGCATCTAGCATTGGGATCAAAGAATTTCTACAAGGGAGGAATTCTTTCAGCTTCTTCTTACCAGTTTAACATAGGAAAACATGTAATATGGCTGCAATATAGAGTTAGAGCAGTGAGTGAACACCCAGCGCACTGAGACTCTGCTGGTAGGTACTCAGGGGAAACATACTTTGTTGAAATTATCACTATAAAGGCATTCTGGAAGTTGACTGCGCTCTTTTCCAGGATGCTTGAAAAGCATGTATAGGTTTCAATCAGAAGGAGTTTTCTTAGAGTTCTTAGTAATGGAAAAAAAATAATCTCCATATGAACTTATGATGCAAGGAATAGTAACGGACTAAGGAGAAGGTTAAGAGTTTTCTTCAAACTATGTATTGATTGTCTTAGTATAGGGAACAGGTAGGTTCTTGTTCTTGCTGGTCTTGTGGTTAAACTATAACCTAGAATAGAATAGGTAACCGAAACATATTGTTTAAAATCAGTGACCCTTTTACCTCAAGAAGATGAATGTCTGACAGGAACCTGTTTCAACTAGTTTCGAAAAGACTTGAGATTGCCAGCTGGGGAAACTGTGCCAAAGGTGAAAAGTGCACAGTGAGGAAGACTTACTTCATCCAGAAGACCCCGGCCTAAGACCACCAGATGGCAGTGTGCAGGTGCTGAGGAGAGGGGAATGGTATTAATGAGTTCTTGGAACAAATTGTAATAATCTTCTCCTAGGCTTATGAATCCTGATGAATATGTATGCTTGTGTGTAATTAATATCCAGCTTGTTGAGCTCTTGGTGTGTGAGTTAGGAGGAGCAATCCCCCTTGTACCCAGCGCCACAATAAACATACCTGCATTATAACTCTTTGTGAGTTATGAAGTTCTGTTCCATAAATCACCTAAGCTATGGCCAACCATTTTGGTATTCAAGCTTCAATTCTAATTTTAAATTGAATCTTAACCTAACTTTTTATCAACTTCTGTTTCAAGTACTTCATGTATTCCTGACTTGTTTTTCTTAGCCTACGAAGAGAAGGTAGCATACTTATGTGTAAAGGAGAGAATAATTTCCTTGGGCTATTTTCCAAGATTTGTTTTTTTGTTTTGCGTGCTTCTCTGTAGCTGCACTGTTCTTTTGTGCACCTCAGAAAGATCTAGAGGATGTTCTTAGTTCTTCAGCCAAACATACCTGGCAACAAGCTGTATCTTTTGTTTAATGAAGAGGGGTTACCCATCTTTTTTGAATGTGTGCTTGTTTCCCCTCTATGGCCTCATTTCTGTTTATGAAGACTGAACACTGCGAATGTTCACTGTTTACTGAGGCACAAGCCAAATGCATCTCATTTAAATAAACTTCAAAAAAATGTTGAAAGGCATACAAAAATGTTTAACCATAATCTGTAAAAAGAAACACAGTGAATTTTGGACTGAATTTCTGTAGTCATCACTGTAGCACATACTGCTTTATTTCCTAAAGCAAATGACATATTTCCTCTTCACTAAAATGTATTAATTGCTTGACAGTAATTATTCGACATGTTTGATTCATTATTGAGTAAAATAATATTAAGGCTTAAATATCCTTAATGTTAAGGACTAACATCCTGTAGCTTTGAATTATTTGTGTGTTTGCAAAAAGCCTTCAGATTTGTTGTTATTTCATATTTGACAAAGTTTTTGCTTTTTTTTTTTTCATTCAGTTTTAGGCAGAGTGAAGATTATTACTATGCGTCAATGGGATGAAGTAGATGGAGGAAGAGGGAAGAAGACTAGGAATCACAGTAAATGTTTTAGAATTTCATGATTACATTTGGGAGTTCTATTTAGATGAGACGAGAACTGTATTTTTTGTAACATATGAGAGAATTTAATAGTAATTTGCATTCCTATCCATTTAAGCCTCTGAAGTGCGTCATGAACACTAACGAACTAAATCTCTTAGAACCCAAACAAGGTAAAGATTAAGATCCTCATCTAATAGATGCAAAAGCTATACAAAGAGACAAAGGTGCTAGCGGCAGCCTAGCTCATTTACCCATGGACAAGACTTCTTGTGGAAGTGAAACATATCATGGATGAAAACAGCAAGTTCTTGAGAATTTGGTGTGGACCTAGGTCACTCCAAGCCGTAAGATTGAGGTCTCTTGGTTCTTTGGCTTGTACTTCAGCAATTACATCCTCTTCTCTCAAAATGGTGATCTTGTATCTAAGAATATTTATTTGCTTGTTTGAAAAAAGCTTTCCTATGGGTTTCTGAAGAAGAGAAAAAATCTAGTTTCTATGAGCTTGACTCACTTTCCAGTCCTGTTACTCACACCACAGTTAATCAGAAAATGAAGTGATGTAAAGCTGTGTTTTGCCATCATTCCCAGCTGTAGTTGATGCAGCTGTTTACATGGGTACCCTAGTACTGCCACTAGCAAACTGAAAATAAAAGGACAAAAACTAGAGTGGTGGATAGGGGTGTGCAGATGCAGCTTTGCAGAAAAGGAGCTGGGTCTCCTGGTGACACCAAACTGAACATGCGCCAGCAATGTGCCACAAAGAAAGCAAATGGCATTCTGGGCTACATTGTGAGGAATTTTGACAGATGGTCAAAGGAGGTGATCCTTCCCCTCTGCTCTGCACTGTTGAGGCCACACCTGAAGTATTGTGTGGAGTTGTGGGCTCTCCAGTGCAAGAGAGACATGGGCATACTGGATAGAGTCCAACAAAGGGCCATGAAGATGATAAAAGGACAGGAGCATCTCTCTGATGATGAAAGGCTGATACAGGTGGGACTGTTCAACCTAGAGAAGAGAAGGCTGAAAGGGCAACCTTACCAATGTTTATAAATACTCAAAGGGAGGGTGTAAAGAAGATGGAGCCAGGCTCTTTTCAGTGGTGCCCAGTGGCAGGATAAGAGGTAACAGGCACAAACTGAAATGCAGGATTTTCCCTTTGAACATCAGGAATCACTTTTTTTACTGTGAGGGGGATGAAGCATGGCAACAGGTTGCGCAGGGCAGTTGTGGACTCTTCATCCTTGGAGCTGTTCAGAAACAGTCTGGACATGGTCAACCAGCTGTAGGTGGCCCTGCTTGAGCAGAGCAGTTGAACAAGACACACTCTAGAGGTCCCATCCAACATAAACCATTTTGTAGTTCTATGAATTTCCTTTATGATCTTATAGCTGCTCTGCAAAACCCAGAAGTTTAGAACTGGTCTGTGAAACTCAGTTTTTAATAACTGCTGTGGTGGATGTCAGCATTTCCATTTATAATCACCAAGTGTTCTATATACAATAGTCATGAATGAATATGAGTTAACCCTGCAGGCCGATATTTTGACAACTTTTTGATTGTGAAAATGTTAACTGCTCCTCTATGAAAATCTTCCTAGATGGTACTGATTAAACATGGAATTACTTTCTTAGCTATTCAGTGGTAGAGGGGAAATGATACAATGCACTATTGAAACAAATAGATAACATTTATATGAATCATGAAATATGCTATTTAAATGGGACTGCCCTGCAGTAGTCATTAAATTTGGCTTTTGTTTTCTTTAGCTTATTATATCCTAAAAATCTTTCTGCAAAGGCTATTCGTATTGTGAGAAAAAAAATATACCAAAAATAAAATCAAGAATTCTGGCACAATTTAGTCTTTTATTGCTGATAATGTATTCCTACAAAACTGAAAGTAGCCTACAAATAAAAGAGCATGGAACTGGTAGCATTTCAGAGGGCTGAGAGAGAAAGGTTGCCCAAAACCTGCTAAATCAGTGCTTTTCTTCTACTCAACTTTCTCTATTAGGTATGGGAAGTATGGCAAAGTAAGATGTATCTCTATATAGGAGTCAATATTTTCAATGTATTAATAATAGCTGTTGTATTTATACTGTATTGCTTTCATGACTGCATTGTTTTTCTTTCTTGTGTGTATTTCTTAGACTCTCAGAGGTGGTATTAGGTGCATTGGAAACATTCAGCTCTAGTGATCCTGTAGAAATGTGTTCTCTGCAGTGACTGCCGGAATGCTCACAAAGCGCAGGCTTCCTGGCTTCCAACTGCTTGGAAGATACCACCCGCAGGTGCAAAGCACTCCCTGACTCTTTTTGTTGATAATTTGACTAGTCTCCATGTATACTGGGGATCACAAGTTAGAAAATTAATGTCAGGTATTTTTTCATTCTTATCATTCAGTGAAACCATACATTTTACATGATGCATGAAACAGGAAAGTAAAATCTGATCTCTGTAGTTTCAATCTCTTGGAAATTCAGAGGTCCTGCAGTATACTGCCTTTCTCACACACACACACCTTCACCTCTTCATTTGGCTGTACTTTGCCCACTCAAGCTCATTATGCCATCATTACTTTCAGATCTGTGTAGTAAAAATCTGTGTAATTGTTCTTTCTAACTGTTTGGGATGTTGTTTATTTGTTCACTTCTCACCTACAGTGTATACGTTGCTGATTCAGAAATGCATATTTTGTTCTCTGTTAAATGGAAAGCTGCAGGTGTTCCAAAGTGCCATCAGATGCACTCAAAAACTGGCTGGCAGTTATACTAAAATGTCAGAGCTTTCATTCAGAGAATTAGGGACATAAGTTTTCCTAGCACTCAGTGAGGCATGAAATCTTATTTATGCCTTCTAGAAATATAAGTTAGGTATACAAATACTAACCCTTTGGTTGTTTTGGATTTTATTCTAGTTGCTTATACTGACAGCAGTACCTTTTTAAGTGTTGTTTTTCTACAAATTTCTGTTGGCTTTTTAGCCTGTCCCTCAGGTGCAAATGTAATAATGTCTTTTAAACCCATTTAGAGTTTTGTTTTTCCTTTTTGGTTCTGGACAGTGTCATTTGCTTCCTGACTCTTAGACCTTTTATTTAATATGCATTAGCCTGAAACATTTCATGAGAAACATTTTGAACATGAATTTTAATATATTTCAGAGACTTAATAGGTATTAATAGAGCAATAATACCTACTGTAGCAGGCACAAACTGGATTTGCTGCTTTACAGCTTGTAAATTACAGCCAATGTACTGAGGGCAAATACCATTAAGAGAACATAATTTGAACGTTAACGAGATTGTGTTTGCAATCAGGACGTCTGCCAAAACCATATCTGAAGATCCTCTAGCACAGTTCTTTTGCAGCATGCATTTATACAATGCTTGATGTCTTCATCTGTCTAATTAAGGATTTTGAAGTACAGCCAGAAGGATAATTACTACAGGAATACCAGATACGAATACAACTTAAGAAGAGGTAATATTTGTAAAATGTGGTCTGCCAGCAGCACTGGATGTAGAACTCTATGTACTTGAGATGTTGGAGGAATTCCTGTCCAATGTGGGCCTCACAGAGGATCAAGAGAACTGGCAGTTGCTTTGCTAATCTGTTTTCAATCTCTACCTGAAACTACATTGACTTGAGTGGATCACCTAGATAAGAAGATTTGAACTCAGTGTTGCTTCAAGAAGAAAGGTTTTCCTAGCTGAAGCTTGCATGTGGCTGAAAATCAGAAGGGAGAATCAGTTGCATTTTATACCTAGGGTTTCTGCTAGTGTATCTATTTTGAGATTTCTATTACGTGAAGGAATATAAACTTACCAAGTCTTTCTCCAAGCACTGTATGAAATGTTGTCATCTTCCCAACCCTATTAACATTCCCAAACACTTAAAAACTCCAAGCACAGGACTTTATTCTATGTTGATAAAGAATTTTGAATAATAATTCTGGTAGGAAGGGGTGAAGCTTGAAATGCAAGGTTATCGGTCTGCATTGGATAGCATGCCCAAAAAGTGATAGAGAACAGGCAGATGCAGTGGACGTTTAATATTTTGCACAGGAATAATTTTATATACCTTCAGTCCTTGGTTTGTCTGATGCAGCTACCAAGAAGGCACTGCTTTACATCGGTTCTGATGATAGATTTTGATATGTATCAGTGGGGAACAATTTCTTTGAACTCAAGAGAAATTACTTTGTGGAAGCTGGACATACCAGATCATTAACAGATCATGGATGGTAGATGACAGACGCTACATACAAAATCTATTCTCAAAACAGTGACTGAAAACAGAAAGTTAAAAATCTATGGGCTATTCATGTAGCAAGATGATTGGCACAAGCTCAACGGCTCTTTTATGTCTAGCTCTGCAAGTCACAGATGACTTTAGGTTTTGGTTTTCTTGGCATACAGCTAAAATTCTGGAATTTGCTCTCTATTCACACACTAATAATTTACTCTTTATATATTTGAATCCTGCCTGTGATAATGTAACATCTTTTCTTCCTTTCTGCAGTAGTTTTTAGGCACCTCCAGCTACTCTTTATTTTGTTTCTATTGTTCTCTAACAGTATCTGCTGTAGTGAGCTTGTAAATCATTTTCGCCAAATGTGGGCTGGCTGCTCAGATCTCTTACAAAGGCTCCACAACAGAGTGAAAACTATGTGCTCTGTAAGGCTTTCTCACAAACCAGATCTTTCCAGCCTTGAGGACTAAATAGCTGGTCTCTTTCCAAGTTGTTATATTGATAGACTTCACCATTTCCAAGGAGCTTTCCCCTTTTTTGACAATGACACTTTTAAAACCAGTTTTATACATTTACACTACACTAAAGAACCAGCCAGGGCCTCTTGGCTCAAAGTGTGCATACCTCCACATTTAACTTTATCAACAAAATGGGAGCAATTAGATGACCAGTTGCCAATTATATTACCACTTGTGGCACAATAGTCTTGAAAACTGGTAGAACGGAACAGGAGAGGAAGTGTCACAGTGTTAGTTCAGTGCCAGCGTGGTTTTTTTAGATGTTCTGCTATGTTTTACCTTTGGGTTTTGTTTCAGGCTCCCAGTAGTTTCATGCTATTCAGCCTATTCATCAAGCCTGTTTTTAAAGCTTATATAGAAATCATGGCAACTTATCAGAGTGTGAACCTGTCACTTCAGCTGTTCCACAGCTCAGTCTGGTTTACAGAGAAAGCATCATTATGCTGTACACACACCATGTCTGGAGCTGAAATGACAGTTGCGCATTGAAGCTGAATGTTCGATTTAGAAGTGACAAAAGAAGGATTTTCTGTTATTAAGACAGCATGAAAAGAAAAAAAAGAATTCCTGTCCTCAAGGGTGATGGACAAAGAGCATCATATTTGTTTTTACCTACCACAGCAGGAGCTACTCAGGAAAATCAGAAGCCTGAACAGCAGACGTGAATGATGTCCCTTTTTGAGGCCCCTTCTGCCTCCAGTCTCTGTGAATCTTCACTCCTGGTCATCACTTATCACCCACTATTCCTTCCTCGTATGCTGGAAAGACCAGTATCTCTTCAGAAAAGATGTGCGTTCCATCACTTTGAGGCTTTGTAGCCCTTTCAGATTCTTCAACGTTAACATTCGTGTGTGAAGCTAACCCATGTGGTACATTAGATGACTATTGATTAAATTAGAGTGATCTGAGAGAAAAAAAAAATAATTAGATGCTAAGGAAACATTCTTAAAGGAAGTGTTTTAAATGGCTCAACATATTCAAACTGCTGCTGAGCTTAGCTGGAAAACTAGTTTGAAGTTTCATTTCTTTCTGTTCCAGGAATGGCACTTATTTGGCAGTCATGCAGTAACATTAGTGATTTAAGCAACTTGCACCTTGCTTTATGAATGGAATTCAATCCATCCTTAAGGTCCATAGACAGTTACTGGAATGGACATCCACATACTTTTGAACTCTGTATACATTGTATAGGGAGCATTAAGGAGAGATGGCATTCTGAGATTCTTCAGAAGGAAATCCTAATGGAGGAACTGCATGATAATCTTTATCTAAGCACATACGTCATAAAATGCAGGAGGAGACATTAGTAATATCTGTCGTACATTAAGAAGGCAAATGGTCAGGGAATGTAGGAGAACTGACTTTTACTGAAGCACTCATACTGAAAGGGTTGGAGTCCAGTAAAGAGGTGCCTAAAATTTAGAGAATTTTCTGAAAGCAGCGATGGCAAATGGCCATGACTATTATTCAGGTAAGTTTTTGAATGTGGTAGCAAAAATGCAAACTCTTGAAAACCTTGAATAAAAGGAAAGAGTTTAATCATAAAGTTCTGAAGGAACTTTATGAACTTTATAATTCTTGGCCTCAGCAGTTGATATCCCCCCAGAATTTTAGAAAAGTTATATTCTTGGTTAATATAAAATGATGTAAAATGTTAGCTAGTTCAAGTGCTGTCCTAGTTTTGATAATCTTGTTTGTATATGCAAAGAACAGAAGAAACCTCAAGACGACTATTACTGATGACAACAGTTTGTTGTTCTTTCATTTTTTAACTTACTATGCAAACTTTTTTGTTCTCACTGCCATCTAAAAGGTTCCATTGCAGGTTTTCATATGTCTCTGTGCAGATCTTCTCTGGATCCTTCTCTTTTTCTTCCTGTTTATTCCCACAGGAAGAATTATGGCATCTTCCTAATAACAGAAGTGTTGGATTGAGAAAGAACTATCTCCCTAACATGCCTCTAGATTGTTTTTCTTTAGTAATTTATCTCTGAATTGTAGCTTGTCACTTAAAAAAGCAGAGTGAGAGAAGAAAAGCTTCAACAGGAGTGGTAAAATAGAAGCATCTGTAGTCTGTTTTCTGTTCTTTAACACATGAAGCCATTTATTAAGCCATTTCATGCGATGTTTAATCAGTGTTTAAGTTATTTTTGGAAATTCATACTGCTTGTTTTAAATAAGGTCTTCTGTGTGCATATAGCTGTCTTGGAAGAACACTGCTGGGTTACTTACATGTGTAGAAACTCGTTAATGCAAAACAGCAGCCCCTGATATCTTTCAGTTTAAAGTATCTGGAAAGGAATAACTTTAACAATAGCCATGTATGTAAAAACAATGAAATAGAATTATACCCTGTAGTGCGTGGTGCAGGACATATTTTCACTTTTCGCTTTCTCTAGGGCAATAAAATCATTATAATACCAGAAAATAAGTTCGGGAAAGATTTTGGGACCAATTATTTTGCCACAAGGTAGGACCAGATAGACCTGTTTATGCACAGTCATCTGTGAGAAGTTAACCAATTATCGTTTTGATTTTTTTCAAGTTTTGAAGGTGAGCCTTTTACCAGTCTCTGAATGAGCAAAAACTCAATTGTCCTGGCACAGATAAATGATAACCAGATAGACCTGCTACCTGTAATAATTTGTATTCACTTTCTTGTTCTAGCTGAACTGGTGTTGGTAATTCACTGACTAATGGAAATTCACTCAACAGACAGGAGTTAAGCTCTGTTCTCACTCAGAAGTTAGGAAGATTCAGACTGCTGCCATCTGGGGTTACTGAGTTGCTGCTGAGTGTTGCTGTATAATATTTGCAATTATTCTGAACTCTGTCAAAACCCCTGAGGTGGTAATGTGACTGAGAAATGCTCATACATTAGGACTTGAGAATCTCTCCAGGTACCCACTATTTCACAATTTAACATTAGGAAGTTTTTCATGTTGTCTAAGCTGAGCTTTCTCACTTTAAAGTTCAATCTGAATTCCTTATTCACTATTCCTTTCTCTACTTTTTCTATTTTTCTCTTTGCAAAAACTTTTCATAGTCCTGAAATCTATTTCTATGTTCTTCCCAGTCATCTTAAGGCTGAGAGGTTTGATTTGAATTTTATTAGAATACACTGCCTGAGAATATTAATGCATTTAAAGTCTTCCTTGTAACTGGAGTTTTGCCATCAGTTTCTTTGGAAAAAAGTACCTCACCAAAATTGTTACATTTTGGATATTAATGAGCCCTTGAAATTGAGTTTAACATTAAACAGTTGTTTCAAAAAAATCCCTGTCTTAATGTCCATATAGAGATTGTCATGTATGAGGTAGTGACCTAAGTATCTGATACATAATTAAAAATCAAAAGAAAGTTAGTGACCGTAATCTTCAACTTCTGAAGTAATCTTTGTCTGTTTCACTCACTATACAGGGTAAATCTTGTTTTGAGGGTGGTAATCTGCTGCAATGTCATCATGAGTCAACCATGCACACTGTGTTGTAACTAACTGGTGAATTGTCTCTTGTCCTTTGCAGATTATCTCTACAAAGTCTGACACATGGTTATTTTTTAGTTTCACAAGCATTATTTCAACATATTTGCCAATAAGGATGGGCCCATGACTTTAGATAATGCTGCTGTGTTGTAATTACAGTGGTTACAGCAATATATTAGTTGGCATTGCACTTGTTCTGGCACACTCAGAAACTGTTCTGGATTGCTCTCAAACTATAATGATAATTCTAGAATTTTATAAACAAGGTTTAATGTTTCATTAAGGTAAAAATTGTTTAACAATTTGTACATTAATTCTAACACAGGATAATGGCTTACTATCAAAAAAAAAAAAAAGTGTTGATACTGTTTTTGTTTTGTAGTAAATTGGTACATAGTTCTCAAGCAGCTGCTGCAGCTATAGGACCTGTTTAGCTGATGAACTGTTGGATGCAAATCATCTTTAAATTGATTAGGTCATGGTCATTTCAGAGAAAAGGAGCTTTAACAAATGACCAGTGCTCTCTGCAATCCAGGAATGTGAATGAAGATCAAAGCTCAGGAAACCAAAGGCATATGAAAAGCAAGATGAAATGCAGTGTGCCATGTTAAATGTTTGAGAACTCTGATGCCAAATGATTATTGATGAAATAATAAGATCAGAGCTAGAATTCATCAGATGAGCAGTTTTGAATAGTCATGAGAAAATATCTTGCTGTCTCAAGGTTAAACTAGAGCTATGGTTAATACAAGGAGTACTCTACAGGTTTAAACACTGATGGGACAAGAAGCTGAACAAAAGTATGCTAAAAATATATGAAACCCTTTGCATTTAGTTGAGAAAACATACTGAAAACTAGCTGAGCAACAAGAATTGGAAAAATCATTAGATATTAAAGGGAATAGCACAGGCCAGAGAACAGGTTGTCAGCGCAAGAGCTTGAGATAAATGGTAGGTGCAAAATGGAGAAATCAATCAGAAAAAAGAGAACAATAAGCTAAGGAACAGTAAATGTGAATATAGCAGAAAGTGGTGACATGAAGGACGGCATGGGATTGTGAACTGTTGAAGCTGATCATATATAATCATAGAATCATAGAATACCTAGGTATATTCCTTGGCACTACGTAATCCACTATCGTTCCTTCCCACAGCCCAAGGAGTCAGAATTTTACTGTTCTCTCCCCTGACCGGAGTTCCTGTTGCCTCCAAGTTTCCCACATTGTCTTGCATACTTTTAGCCTGTGCCTGTATACTCTTACCATAATATACATAGGCAGAAAAGCTTGTAGTAGTGTGTTTTTCACCTAAGAGTTTCATGTAGCAGGAATATTTTGCTGGCTGCCCAACTTGAGATGAGAGGCAACCATGGAGATATCATCCTTTGACTTGATTGTATCAATTGCTCCCATAATAATTCCTTGATTACATTTTTGTTGTCTTCCAGGTCAGTTGCCAATTAGGTGAATGTAGTTTACTAGGAAGATGGAAACACATAGAAAGAGAACAGACAGAAAGATCAGAAAATCTTTGGGAAAGCAGTAGAAGGTTGCAACAACTGAGGTCTGACACCCAAGAGTCAGCTGACAGTACAGAGTGTCAAGCCAGCCAGGCAAGCTCAGGTTCAGGGTGCATCTTAGCGCAATTAATTGATTTTTTATGGCTGCTTTAGTGGAGCTTCCATTAAAGCTTTGGCAATAGCTCAAAGTAAGTCTGTATTGAAGAGATTTAACTGCAATTGGAACAAATAATCCTTATGAAACAACTGGGTCAGTGCTTCAGCAAGGAATGCATGTTTTTCACTTGTGTGTCCAAGAAACAAGGGAAAAGTCTTTCATCTTCTGCACACCCGGGAAGAACATTCAGGATGTCAGTGCTGTGTTGCATGTATTGAATTTTACTTGCAGTGCTGCCTTCGAAGGCCCCTTCACCGTAAAAAAACTCCTAATCAGTTCAGGATTGCTTCCCTGAAAACATAACCTCTGAACCTGCAGGTTTTGTTTGCCAGGAGCCAATCAATGCATGCACAGTTTAAATCTCTCTGACACATGGTTTGTGCTTTTTCCACTGTGCTTCAGACAAGCATTTTCTTGCATTGTGAGGCCTGTGCATGAGAGATAAGCCCAGTCTTACACCCCTGAACAAGCCTGAAAAGGCATTTTTTCCAGCAGGAAAAAATGAATGATTCCAAGTTGTAATCAAGATTACATCTCAGTCTGGAAGCTTTAACCTAGCTTTATTTTATATGCACTGACCCTCACAATAGCCGTAAAGGATTATGTTTCTTCAGGACAAATTAGAGTCAATAGTTCATTTGCCTGGTGTTTCTTTTAAGAGGCCCTGTCCATAACAGGCTTTTTCAGTTTTGCTCACAACAGAGCTTCACTTGCAGATGTGGCCTTGTCAACCGCTGTCAGAACGTCACTGCCACTTGTCAATGCCTCTGATGCTTTGTTTTTAATTATTTTGTTGTGAACTGGTTATTGAATTGCTGCTGCTGCTGCCAAGAGATTTGTGCTTGTGAAACTGGTGATATAGAGAGATGTGTGTCACTTGTGCAGTGGAGAAACTTCAAGCCTAGCAGGCCAGTAGTGATCATAGTGCTTAAATGAGCCGTGACAACCATGTAGTTAATGGCTGTGCTCTGGCTGGCAGGGTCAAGGAGCAATGAAGTATGCAAGTATTTTTCCACCTGCAAAAGCAAGCCTCTGAAAATGCAAAGCAGTCTTTATACTGCCTTGGGACCCAAGACACCTGAGTTTTGTTTCTTTCTCTGCTGTTTCAGTAGTATTATGAACATAAAGCAATATTATTAATGTGGTTTGATTAACTTTCCATGTGTGCACATGGCATCAAGTTGCCAAGACTTATAAGTAAAATTTTATAACAAATAACTGGTTTTCATTTTAGAAATCCAAAGAACTAATACTGAAATTAATCATAGCATAGCCTTTCAAATTTGGTAAAAGTCAATATTAATTAGATTTCATAGGCAAAATGATGTGGTGAGGCATTGTTAATTGGATACAGGATCTTTAATCTCGCATCTGAAAGTCAGTGTTGTTTACAGATTAGTGAGGTGGTTTCTGTGAGTTGAATCTGGTAATATCATTGCAGTGTCTCTGGCAATATCTGGAGTGGATACATTCTGCAGTTCACTCCGCAAAGTCTCCATGATTCATAATCAGAATCTGGCATGAAAAGAATCGGGACATAAGGTGAGATGATGCACCCAGCTGTGCAGCAGAGCAACTGGAGTGCTGAATGTCAGAAGCACTTGCAGGGTTCCAGAGGTTAGCTCTTGATTGTACACAGTCACCACCTTCAAATTAGCTCAAGAGGGCTAAGAATGCTTGCAAAGTTGTGACATCTTCACTGCTAATTAGAGTTTATAGAGCCATGGGGAGACAGGAACTTCTCAGAAATTTTTGCAGTAGTTCTGTGGGTGAAAGGAGGTTCCCTTGGGTATCAGCTTAACAGCTTCTGTGGACATTCATTCAGTCTGAGAAATAACCAAGAACAGGATGTACAAAAGTAGCAAAGAAGTGGAAAATAAGGTTCTTGTCAGAGAATATATTATTTTTACTGTTTTGAATTCTACAGGTATTGTTACTTCAGCTGTCACCACAGTATTTAAATAACATCTAGTAATATGTTAATGTGAACAGAACAGCCTCAGTCAAGAGTAGCTTTTTCCTTCATTCATACTCTTCTCAACATGAGAAATTAGTATATATTTCTGAAAAAAAAAATGGAAATGCAGTTTGTGTAAGAAGTGTACCTATTTTTTTTGTTTTTCTTTTATATCATTATATATACATATATGTATAGATATATGTATAGATACCTCCATGTGTTATATATCCCATATATATTACATGTTAATATGATATATATATCTCTTGCCTTTTTGGAGGCAATGATGAAGAGATTTAAGGTAGTGATCAAATGCAATGGAAAATTTAATAGGGACTTTTTAGAAGAGCATGCAGCGATAGGACAAGGGGGAATGTCTGCAGAGAAGGCTTTTGACACTGTCTCCCCTAACATCCTTAAGACAAAATGATGAAGGATGGGTTAGGTAACTGGACAGTGAGGTGGACTGAAAACTTGCTGAACCAATGGGCATCTGTGGCACAAAGTCCAGCTGGAGGCTAGTCTCTGGTGGAGTATCCTAGGAGTCAATACTAGGTCCAGTACTGTTTAAAACCTCATTAAGGACCTGAAGGATGTGACAAAGTACAATCTCAGCAAATTTGCAGATGATAGACCAGATGGATGTGTTGCTGTTCAGAAGAATTTCAACAGGCTGCAGAAATGGACGTACAGGAAGCCCACAAAGTTCAACAAAGGAAAAAGCAAAGTCCTGCATCTGCATATGGATAACCCCCATGCACCAACTGTCTGAGAAGCAACTTTGCATAAAAGGACTTGGGGCTGCTGGTGAATACCAAGTTGAATATGAGCCAGCAGTGTGCCCTTGCGTCAAAAGAAGCCAACAGTAGCGTGAGCTGCGTAAGAAGGAGTTTTGCAAGCAAGTGAAGGGAGGTGATTCGTTCCCTATACTCAGCACTGGTGAGATGCAACTCCAGTGACGGGTCCAGCTGTGGGCTCCCCAGTAAAAGAAAGACATGGGCATACTGAGGCAAGCCTAGAAAAGGGTCACAAATATGATTAAATGACTGGAGCATCTCTGCTACAAGGAAAGGCTGAGAAAGCTGAGACTGCTCAGCCTGAAGAAGAGAAGGCTCAAAGGGATTTTTCTCTATATGCAGGAACACTGGGTCAGAGGCCAGGAGGAAGGAGAGCAGGGGAGTAAGAAAGAGCCAGACTTTCTCAGCGGTGACAGGAAAAAGACACAAGAGACAATGGGCACAAACTAAAATGTGGGAAGTTCCACTTAAACCTAAGGGGAAAAAATATCTTTACAGTTAACTGAAGACTGGAACAGGTTGCCAAGAGAGGTTATGTAGTCTCCATGCTTGGAGGCAGTCAAAATTCAGCTAGAGAACATCCTGTGCAACCTGTTCTAGTTGACTGTGCTTTGAGCATGGAGTTGACCCAGATACTGTCTGTAGGTGGTCCCTTCCAACCTCAACCATTCTGTGATCCTGCCAATCAGTATGTGAACTCAGCTATGCCAGTTGTCAAAGTAAAGTTTGAAAATCCTATAGAGCAGCATCTTGCTATTCAGTGTCGGTGATATTTTTTTGTGAAGTTAACTCATACGTTTTTAGCCTTTGGAGTTGTCACTAAAAATTAAGTATAGATGTTCTTTCATGATTAGGCTTGGCAACTTAGAAATGGTTTCTTTTCTTCAAGGATAAATAAAGATACAAACTTACCTGCTGAGACTTCTTAGCTGTGGAAAATGCCTGGACACATGATAACTTTTCAGTTGTGAGACCCCCTAAATGCCTGAACTAGGATCTTTAGACCCTGGTGAATGCATCTAAAGAAAAAAAAAAGCCCTCAACAGTAGTCACGCAAGATGCGGCTATAAATGGGCTATTACGCTGTTGGAAATGGATCTTGGTATCAGCTGTTGGCAGTTCTCAAAAAACCTCTACTCCATATTCCTGGGTTCCTCTGAAGAGTATAGAGAATGAAATTGAAACTGCCCTTAGATGGCTGTATCAGTCACACTAAATGCATGTCTGATGAGTCTATATCAGAAAGGGTGTAGCAAAAAGAATTGGAGTCTGGATGACTTGAAACAGGAGGAAAAGGAACACTAACACCTTCCTTTCTCTATTTCTTTTCAGCTCCTGCATTTCTAGCTGTGGGTCATCATCAAGAACCCAACCAAAGCTTCCTAAGCACAGTGGTGCTGAACACAGCAACAGTTTCCCCCTTCCCTTCCTCCTGTAGCTTAGCAGACACACATATTAGCATCTGTACTCATCCCACATATTCCAGTGTTCCAGCCACTGTTGGACACAAAAGGTAAAATTATCAATTGAGAGCAACTGTCTGACTGTTGAATAGCTTTCCTACAAAGTGGGACTGAATGAGCTAGGAATTGCTAGCCTGGAAAAGTGGTGATAGAAAGGGGAATGTAATGGGTAATAAAATAATTTCAGTTCTGGAGCTAGTGGATTGGAAGCAGTTACTGCTGGCTGCTCATGAAAGGAAGCACTGGGGGACATTCACTGAATTCCCTCTTTCCCACTTTCCTTCCTGCCCCAAAAGGAAGAAAAACAGGGTGAGGAATTTATTCCTGTAGTGAAGTTGTGGCTGTTACTGCCACAGGAATGTAACAGTAGTGAGAAGTAAAGCAGGCTCTAAAATTGCTGAGGCATGGTGCTGGAAGAACCGCTGGCTTTCAGTCGTGATGATCTGGATTATGCCAGTGACAGAAAAAACTCTCCAGCACAGATTTTAGGAAGCACTCCATGGAAAGCTCATCTGTAAGCGTCCAGTCAGGTCTATTGTTTGAGAGAAGACACTGGACTGCATGGTCCTTTGGCTTACCCTTGTTAAACTATGCTTGCATTCTCCGGCAGCACAGTGTAGCAGACTGCAGAACCTGTCCTCTTAAGAGCTGAATTTCCCAGAAGATAGCTAAATCCCATTCTTAATTATGCATTTTGGCACTATGAGCACAATTTCTATCGAATCCAACATGGATCAGCACTTATCCATGAGGGGATATTTTAAAACCTTTTAATGCAATTAGAATTGTATTAAGGCTGTAAAATCCTTTGCTGGGACACAGGAGCTAAATAAAGTGCCAGCAGTAGGAATAGGTTATGATAGCGGTAACATCTTATGTCTTTCCTTCCTGCTGTCATTCTTTGTGTCTCTAAGTACTGGCATCTCAGTTATTTAGCGTAACATGCCAAATTCTGATGTGTTACATTATAATTACTGTAAGAAACTGTGAAGGTAAAGTTTGGAGTCTTCATGATAACAAAAATGATGAGGCATGCTTTCTGTATTTTTGCCAGCAGCATTATTTGTCTTGAACAGTGTCTCTCATCTTTCCTTGTGGTAATGATGTCATTGTTTGGTTAGGCATTGAAATCCACTGATTATTGGAAACAATGTGGAAAAACTCTTAGATATGTGCCAGTCTCCATTTCAATATAAATATTATATGAATGGTCAATATAAACCTACAATATAGACCTGCAATATGAGTGGTCAGAAAGTCAAAATGTGTTTGTTTTGTGGATTTTTTTTTTTCTGCCTCTTCTAGAATCCATTTCATTGTTTTCTGATTAATGTTTCTAAGTTTGGAGCTATGAATAAATCAAGAAGAAAGATCATGACTGGAGGGATGCCAATCTGTCTGATGGTAATTTGTCCAGTTTGTGAACAAAGGTGTTTATGGATCATGACTAGTATTGGCATTCTTAGTGATCATTTCCACTTAGACAACTTAATGAATTCACATACAATATTCTGAATCCAAAAAAGTGGTGGGTATCTGGTCAGAGGTATTCTATGGGTATTCCAAGGCACTGTCTCATGTCAGAGCATGACATAGCCATAATCTAAGGCAGCATGCCAGTTAGAAAAGCATGAGCTTGCTCATGGTTATTCTGCTTTTTAGGGATCTCAGCTAAACTTTAAGATATAGAGATCAATGGGGTTAAGAGTCTATCTGCTTTGATTCACCCGAGAAATATTTGGTCTCCCTACAGACCTCCACAGGTCTCTTGATCCTATTCCCGCCCTTTAAAACCTTCACTGTTCCTCAAGTTCTTTCTCTCCTAATTCAGTCCTTCACATACAAACTCTAACTTCATTTACATATTCTACCCAATGACCTTTGTGCTCTCTTTTCTAACCCATCACTCCCTATCCAGTTGTCATTAAGTTAAATTTACATGCACTCCATCATTCATAGCTCCTTAACTTGCAGCACATGTATTCAGCAGCAGATGAAAGCAGGAAGAAAAATGGCCTGTGCTGCTAGGTTTAATTTCTCAAAGCAGACAGGGGCTGTAGATCAGGAAGGAAGAAGAAGGAGACTAAATAGGAAGATGCACACAAACTTTGTTGTACTGTTCAGAATGCTTGATTTGCTGTAAATAAGCAAAGAGCAGGAGGGTTACTGCATGATCAGAGAGGACTGAAGGTTTGCACCGAAACTGGGAAAGAGCACCCAGGTTATGGCAGACAAAGGGGAAAAGGAATTTCTGAGTAAGGTGAGTTTTCAAAGATGAGACAGGCTCGGGTTTATCTCCAAATAACTCAACTTTAGTCTTCGCTATTCTTCATCAAGCTGTTGCAGGTATTTTCCTTGTTGAAAATTAAGCAAAGTGGCTCTGTTCCTTTTGTTTGAAGAATAGGTAAGTTTTAAAACATTATTTTCCTAAAGTGTGCTGTACTTTTTGAGTACTGGTCTGTGATCAGTCCCAGGGACAGCTTCCTTTTCTGCTCTTTCTCAGCCAGTCTCAATGCAGAGTTTGTGCAGGAGCCCAACACAAGAGGGACATGGACCTGCTTGATCAAGCCCAGAGGAGGCCATGAAGATTGTCTGAGGGCCAGAGCACCTCTGCTATGGAGACAAGGTTAGACAGTTGGGCTTGTTCAGCCTGGAGAAGGTTCTGGGGCGACTTTACAACAGTCTTCCAATAACTAAACAGGACCCACAAGAAACAAGAAAAGAGGGACTTTTTACAAGAGCGTGTAGTGACAGGACAAGGAGGAGTGGGTTTAAGCTGACAAAGGGGAGATTTAGATTAGACTTTAGGAAAAAATTCTTCCCTGTGAGGGTGGTGAGACACTTGCACAGGTTGTCCAAAGAAGCTGTGGCTGCCCCATCCCTGGCAGTGTTCAATGTCAGGGTGGATGGGGCCTTGAGCAATTTGGTCTAGGGGAAGTTGTCCCTGCCCGTGGCAGGGGGGTTGAAACTATATGAGCTTTAAAGTCCCTTCCAAAACTAACTATTCTATGATTCTATATACTGCAAATTCCTAGTTTCTACTGCAACTCTGGATGCCTCTTGCTCCACAATTACTGCCCTTTGTTATTCCTTTGGAATGGTAGGAACTCAAAGCTTCCCTGACCCAGTCCCCTCTACATTCCAGTTGGTGACGTAAGTTCTTTGTAGCGGAGAGGTTCTCCCTGACATGGCACAGAGCTCACTGTCTAATGCGATGACAACTTGACTGCCACATAAATATCTGACATCTGGGATGCTTACAGAGTCCTGTTCCCCGACATTCACTTATAGTCCTGTGCTGCTCCCTCTCTTGTTTCCAGAAAACTGATTGCATAGCTGACTGAAAAACAGTTTTAGGCTGGATCGTTTCCCTACCCTTGTTCTCTGGCAGGCCTTGCTGACAATGGTGTCAGCAGCATAGGGATGTGACAGGGGAGCCCCAGTGGGGAAGGGCTGTTCAGCCAACAGTGCTGCTGGAGGTATAGGTTGGCCTAGCCCTTAATAAATAGCAATAACAATAGCAATCTTAAATTAGTATTAATAGGAATAATAGTAGTAATATTAAACAGGAAGAAAAGAGAGCATTGTCTGTACACAGACCACTAGGAGAGATGGAAGGTCTTTGGGCAGAAAGAAAAGTGTCACTGGCAGTTTGAACTGTGCATGCAGTATATTGATGCCTTTGGTAAGAAACAGAGAATTTGGAAGTGTGGAACAGGGAAGACCTACACTGTCAGTGGATTTTGTAGTTCCTTCAAAACCAGGTATGAGGTTCAGTCAGCCCACATTTACTGTTTCCCCTAAGTAGCTGGTTGCTTCAGTACTCAGCCAGAGTAAGCTACATGCATGTGAATGTTCGCAGCAGCTGTATTAATTTCCGAACTGTGGCAGGATTAAATGAGTAAAGATGTGTCACACTGAAATATATGCACAAAGCGACATGACACTGTGGAACAGAGAGGAGTGTTGCTTCTTATTTAGTCAGGAAGTTGCTAACAGGCCAGCCAAGTACAGCAAATAGTGACTGGTACCTTAAAGTAACATTTCCTTCCTTTCCTTAGTTTTTATCCTTTTCTTGTTATCTGTTGAGTAAGACAGAAATAAATAAATTTGATGGGTATCCATAAGGAGGGTGGAATACTGACGGATCTGGAGAATCTCAAAAAGGAGATTGGCTGAAAAAAACTGTTAAGATTAGCATGCTTTAAGAGGAATATGATTTGAAATGAGTCAGGAGTGCAAATAGCCTTTCAGACATGATCTGAATAGGCTTTTCTTTAATTACTTCACCTTTGTCTTTTATAAGTATTTGAAACTGAGTTATTTATTTTGTAGATTGGAAGTAAATAGTTCTTCATGCATTTTGCTTTAACCTGCTTTGACCTGAAGGTAAGGTAATTGGTTAACATAAGACATTTCTCACCCATGGTTGCAATGGATCTTCAGACAAAGTTCTGAGATGCCTGAAGAAACACCCAGCTCCCTCACACAGCACTCTAGGGTCAGCTACCTGCTAGCGATTAGGGTAGGTCAGCGCAGGACTGTGTGAGCCTGTTGAAGGGCTGGCACTGGAAACTTCAGAGCTGGGAGAAATGTCATCAAGGGAGGGCTTATAACTAAGAAGACTTCCATGTGTGCACCGAGTTAGCAGAGAGCACATCTGAATCCCTTCTTTGAGAAACATGAAACTGTGTTGTATCAGCACATCACAGGCGCCAATCCCACCACTCTGGCAGTGGAATGCCAGTGCAGAGCAGTGCCAGGAGATTTCTTCTTTCTAGTTAATGTGGGTGAAAGTGGAGGTAATGCTGTACAACAGAGCAGAGCTAGCAGCCGAGATGAGTCAGAGCAGTCAGTTTTAGTCTACTAGGACTGGCAAGAGTGCTTAGTTCTGCCTTCCCTAATGCCTTTCCTTGCTGACTTAATGTTTTCAGCATCTGATAAAGTACAAAGAGGTTATTTCTCACTCTTGCATACTGGGCCATTTTAAGAGGAAGCTGTTATTGCTGGCACATATTTGCAGTTTGCAGTTTTGCTGTCCCAAATGTCTTGAAGGTAGGAGCAGATGTGTTCATCTTCTGCCAATAACATCCCCACTGGGCAAGCAAGAAGACTGAGGTTTTGTTGAGAGGACACTGAGAAGAAACAAAGAGCATTTCTGAGTGCTAGGAGAGAACTTTGCAAAGTATTAAACACAGTGTCCCAGGAAGTGGGTTTTGGAGGAGCTGGCAGTGTGTGCTGCTGCAGCGGTTGAAAGAGTCCTTGTGTAGCTGAAGTTTCAGAAAGTTGCCTCAGGATTTGAGCCAATAATAGAAAATACTCCCAGATGATAATCATGGCAGAAACCTGGTTTCCAGCTGCCCCGCTGTATCTATAAATTAGGCCATTATCCTGCTATTCACAATTTCCTCCTGCCATTTGTAAGTGGCACAGAACGACAGGGTCTAATGTAATATGATAGGAAAAGTTTTGAAGTAGATTTAAATTTAAAATGGAAAATGAAATGATGGCCTCTTTGTAAGAGGTGATGTAATAGAAAAAAATTATTCCTCTTGCTTAATGAATTTACTGGGAAATATATTGCCAGTTATGCTCTGCTCTCTCTGCTAAAAGTCACCAAATAATAGTCATAGTAATTTAAAGAGCTGCCATTGCTGGGCAGATGGGAAGAAAGGAGTGGAAATACAAAGGCACCTGGGAGGCTGGCAGATGCATTAAAAAGTGGAAGAGAAAAATGGCTGTTACTGACAAAGATAGATAGACTGAATGCTAGAGAAAACATGTTTCAAATATCATCTTTACATAGGTAACTCGCCAGAGGTTCCTGGCAGGTTTTTCATGCCCAAAGTTAGCATTTCATTGACATAGAAAAGGCAGAAAGGTATTTGAGACTCTAGTACTCTGTTGTCAGGATCCTACACATCAAAACCTTGGAAAAATGATCTTGGATCTTGTTTTATTTCTTTTCAAACAGCGTTTCAGAATTATGTGCATGTCTTAGCAAGATGAGACGAACCAGACTTTTTGTCCCAGAAATAATTCCTGCAGTCCTTCAAGAGCACTGAATGAGCTTTTCCTGGAAAGTAATCTGCATGCTGTCTTGGAAAACAGAATTATCTCCAGTAGCTGGCATTCTGCAACATAGTGAACAGAGTTTATGTGAAGTATATAAATGGGAAAAAGGAGTGCACGATCTGCTCTGCATTGCCCCTCTGTTACACTACCTCTCCATTAGAACTGTGTCATTAATCTCACAGGAGTTCTGCTGGTAAAGGACAGGTTTCTGAACAAAGACAATGCTTATTTAGTTCTGAACCCATAGTCCATGTTCAGCCTGTATGTGTTAGATTACTGGGCTTTTCAGTATAAACACTAAGTTTGATGGATTAGGTGGGTTTGATTACTCTTGGCCAAGGCATTACACACAGTATGAAAGTCCAGCCATGAAAACCAATCACAAGGACAGAAGTGGATATGGTTGATCAAATTTTACTTGCCGAGTGGCATTTCCAAGGGAGAAAAGAAGACCATTATGGTTAAAAGATCCCATTATGAAGTTGCTGTAGCTTAAAAATGAAGCAATACTTAATGTAATAAGTAGCAATGTGTTATTCAGTAAAATAAAGAAGTCTTTTGCCTTTAACCTTCAGCTAAAATTAGCATCCTTGGACTACTGTATGAATGTAGCTTTTGTATACAAGCAGCAAAGGACTTTCACTCAACCTTCTGAAAGTGTCAAGGTCCTTATTTCTGTAAAGAAAACTGTGATCCTTTAATGATTGTGCTACTTCATTGGAAATGGTCTGACCTTTTCCCAAAATTCATGAATGCCCCATCCCTGGCAGTGTTCAAGGCCAGGTCGGCCAAGGCCTTAAGCAATCTGGTCTAGTGGAAGGTGTCCCTACCCACGGCACAGGGGTTGAGACTAGGCGATCTTAAGGTCCTTTCCAACCCAAACCATTCTATGATTCTGTGATTCTACTGCATGATTTTTTTTTTATATATATATTTTTTTTTTATTAAAGCTTATTCATCTCAATCCATTTCATATCTTGGGATCCAAAAGTGTTTGACAACTGTCTGCTGTTGTAGGAGGTAGGCCTTTAACTTAATGAGTTTGGAATTCTTTTGTGTAGTACTTGGTGTGACAGGTACACCCACCCTGACCAAAGCCCTGACAAGGACCTGACCAAGGCTGTGGAAGCTTCCCCCTGTAGACAAGATCCCAGAAGAGCTTCCCAGTGTACAGCCCTTATCCCACCACACCACATGACGGTGGTTGGCAGATGCAGGGGCAGGAAGTTGGGTCCTCAGCCCATAAGCAGTATGCAACCACGTTGACCACAGCTCAGGTTTGACCAGGGTATGAAAAGAGCCCCTTGGGCAGCCATTTGGAGTCAGTCCCCCTTGGAGCAGCAGGTCTTCAACCAGGAACTCTCCTCTTAGGTCAGGACATGGCCGAGGGAACTCCTCAAGGTTGAGCCCTCCTGTTTTAGGTGAGTGAGCGCACGTTTTGGATCATTGACCACAAAGTTTCTGAATCAGCAGTGTAGTGATGAATCCTTGTGACATCCAGGATCTGTAGTTAATGTTGGTAGAGCTTTTATTGAGTTTGAACCATAAATTGTTTAGCCTCAATTTAGCAGTTTTGTGACAACTGGGAAATAAAAAGTTTGTTCTATTACAGTGTGCTGACATGCAGAAAAACCAGTTCACTTGCTCTGGTCTTTCAGGAGGTCTCAGGTTGAATAACTCACTTCAAAACCAGCCCTCAGATTGGTTTTCAAAGACTCCATTTTCAGACATTTCATGAATTTATTTATTTCTGCTTTATTCATTCCAGCTCTGAGTGGCAGCCTTGTCTGGATGAAAAACACTAGCATTTGACCAAGGCTGGGTTTTCTGAGTCATTAATAGCTTGGCAGCATTATCAGTGTCACTATTATCTCCCATTTCTGTAAAGAACTTGTTTCCAGGGTAAGTGTCTGACAAAGCAAACACAAAAACATACGTGAAAGTGCATGCAAGACCCTAGAAATACCACATTGACACAAAAGAGCATTGTGCAGAAAGTCGAGGTCAAGGTGGGAAACCTAATATAGTTATATCAGTATGTCGCAGCCCTTGGGCTAATAGCCTACACCACTGATCAGGTTTCTGTAGAAGTGTAGGAGCAGCACAGCTTTGATCTACTTCCTTTTCTAATCCTGGAGGTGGATCCCTCGAAGACCTCCAATCAGCATTTAATTCAGATGGGTGGAAGTGCCCCACGTCACAACACTGGACACAGGGTTGCTTCTCCAAAGGTGTGGGATAAGTGGGAACTTCCAGATATGTATGCCACAGTGTTTCCTGGGTTCACAGCTCCCAGCTGCTTCTGCTTCTAAGGCTTCATGTTAAGAAAGAAATATATGAGCAGATTAACTTTCAGAAATTCTAACAAATTGTTCCCATTAACTTCAATGGATTTAGTCCTGAAAAAAATCAGATGTTGACTTGTGACTTCTAGATGTTTGCAGTCCCTATATGTTCTTCACTGCAGAGACATGCCAAGTTTGATTAATTATGTAGGATATTACAGACCAGGATGCAGTAGAAGCAGCATGTGTACGTATGTCAAATTGCTAATAACAACTTTGCCTACACTTCATATTGAAACAGTTCCAAGATGTGTCAGAAAGAAAACGTATATAGTAACTGACAGAGAAGAAAACAATGTGAAAATTAAGCAGTCATCATTACAGCTTGCTTCTAAAAAGCAAAATGAGATTACTGTGAGACTAGCTAATGAGGTGAGTCTCATGAGTTTGAACTAATATCTAGCTTGATTCAATTCTTCCAGAGCCCTCTCAGCCTGCAGATGAAAGAAGGGAAATAGCTTACATTTCAGTATGGCAATGCAAACAGGTGAGACCTTGATGAGAGACCCTTCAGTCTGAAAAAAGAAGATGGACCCAAATGCATACAACATCTCTTCAGAGTTATCCCAGTAAGGCAGACTTACTGCAAGATTTCCAGATGATTTAAAGTGCCTTAAATGTCATGTTCTAGTTGTCTGGATCTTGAAGTTTTTTTAGCTGTTTCAACTCAAATTATTTGTGGTAATTACTTGGTCAACTGTTGTAGCTAAGGAGACATTAATCCAGAAGTTTCTGGATAGTCTGTTTCTATGAACTGATCTTAGCTCACCAGGAAATATAAAATGTTTTCCTGCTTCCCTCCTGTAGATCTTTCGATCACCTGCCATCTTCCTCAGACACTTCTAGAAACTGCAAAATTAGGAATGACAAAACACGCAAAAATGAATCATAGGTAGAAGTGACAGCTCAGAAATATCAAAATGTGCTGTAGGTGGGACTTGATTTTAAATGGAGCATTTTAAAAGAGCAGGAATTCTTTGGGGAAGTAAAAATAAAGTGATATGCAGTAAGTGAAAATCTAAAGGCTCTGAAAATCCTAGTGAAAAAAGAAATGGCAAAAAATCAACATAGCCAACTGAACACAGCAGAGACCTGTAACTAAACTGCCAGATGTGTTAGAATTTGCTGATCCAATTTGCTTCTGAGCATTGGCTTCTGTTTAAATTGGATCTGTCCAGGTGTCTGGTTATTTCTACCTCTTTAAATCTAGGATCAATTACTTTGATTCACACTTGCTCCACTTTACAGGTTTAGGTGAATTTGATGACTTAGCATACACAGTGAAAGACAGAATGATGTTTCGTTTGTGTTGTTGCAACAGCTAAAGGTATTTCAGCTGCTTTAAATATAATTTTACAGGGTTAACTTCTCATTCTTAATGACAAAAATGTTTTGTTCTTTTCCTTAACCATGCCTGCAATTAAAGTGATGTTTGTGGGCCAAAGCGATCTGATATACTGTGAAAATTGAGTCTACTATGACTATTGAATCTGCTACAGTATCAAGGCCTTTCTGAATGTCTAGCTGCCTCTTTAAAAGTAAACATGGAATTACAGGACCTACTTATGTATGTCCACAGTGTTGCTGGCGTTCAAAGCATTCTTCCGGGGCATGCAGTACAACAATTGCATTTATTTCTCTATAGGACACACTTTCAGATCTCAATTTGCTAAAATGACAAGTTTTAACTCCTTCCTACAATAAAGCAAGGCTTCATTTGTATCTTACAGGTGTTCAGACTTTAGTCTTTTGCATAGATCTAGACCAAAGCCAGCCTTTTTTTTGTTTGCTTCATAAAAGAAGTGCTTCATAAGACAGACAGTTCCTGACCCAAAGATTTTGTGGTTTGCATGCAGGCCCAGGGATTGATGAAGGATGCTGCTAACAGATAAGGAGGACGCACAACATAATGGCAAGATGGCTGTGGGTTCTGGCATGCATACATAGTAGCCTTGAACATCTACATCTCTGGGGTGAAACTACAATAGAAAAACCCCAAAACTCCTTGGGAATAAAGATGCTTCTGCACACACACTCTTTCATGATCCTGGGACAGTGGTAAGCTATGCCTCCTATCTTTAATTATGTTATGCCAGACAGTGCACCCAATTTAAGATCTCTGGGACTTAAACAAATGTTCTGCTTGTCACCCTGGTACCATCCAGCCAAAGTATTGTGGAAAAGTGGGGAAGGAGGTTTTTAAGTCTGGAGAAATTGATAGAAATCTTTATCTAGATTTCAGAGAAAGAGCTTTATCTGTGTGGCATAACTCTTGACCTTGCAGTTTAATGCTCTCCTGTGCTGTGCTGGGCACACAGACTCTCTAAAAGTAAATTACTCAGCACCAGCACAACAAATGGACACTTTGCCTGTGCTTTCTGTCGAAAGCCCATGCCTCACACAATGACACCCATATGGCTCAGGCAGGATGAGGTCCCTTCAAGGGATTAAATACTGTTAAATACTGTCTCAACAATGCTTCCTCTCCATTTTACCCAAAAGCTATTGATGGGGTGGCAGGCTGCCAAAGTTGTCTTAAATTTCAGTCATTCCTTTATAAGTGGCAAACAGAGATAAGATTAGACTGAAACTCTGCCCCAGTTTGCTCAGTTATAGAGATGAGGATCACCTATCCATGCATTCCCTTTGTACAAGTATTACCACAGGCAACTGCTCAGAAACCTTGGAAGCACTAAATCTGCATGTGAATAAGTTCATATGAAAGAAATGAAAAAAGAACTGAACATAGATAATGGAAAATACAGAGACTATCAATAATATATGATGAAGAAGCTAAATGACCACCTGGAAGCTATTCATGGCCATAGTCTTCAGTTTGTCTCTGTTCAGCACTCATACTCCTCTTTGTCACAGTCCTCACAGACAGGATTGAGAGAGGGGTCACTAGGTGGATTCTCCTGCAACTTCTATGAGGCTGATACTTGCTGATGCCCTTGCACATCAAGCTGTGCTGACAAGGCTTTACCACCTCCTTCCTCTTGGCAATGTCAGCTTTTGCAGGTCTAGGGGAAAGAAACTCTCTGTAGGGTCTGCATACTGCCTATGTAGTTCTCTTTTTAAACCCTGCACACACCCCAGGAACAGTCAGTCTTGGAGAGATTTCAAATTTAAATTCAACTGCAAGCAAAACCCAGAAGGCAAATAAGAGCTACCATGCTATCTTTTTTGTTTCTTCCCTTTGTCCTGCTTTCCTCTGTCATTATTCATAAGACAATCCAATGCAAAACTTGAGAGAAAACACATCCTATGTGTGTTTGACCTGAGGTAAGCTTCATTATGTTTTAACTGTGTAATTCTCCTTTGGTCACCTCACTTTCTCTTGTGTGAAGCAGGAAGTTCAAGCAAGGATATGGTGATAAGGATACCACAGGCTTTGTGTGTAGAAGTTTGTAAAGAGATTAGCATTAGTGACTGGCTGTATAACTCACACACAGGTGCATACATGTAAGTATGGATATTCCTCTAAAACAAATCCTTGAGATCTGTCCTCCCTCTCTAAAATAGTGTAACTCACATTTTCTGCAAACTCTTTGTGAAGAGAAAGGTGTTAGCATTAATTCTGTTTGAATGTCAGAGTTTTTCTCATGGGAAACATCCTTCTCCTTCCAATTTTCCAGCAGTATTTCGCTGTCTGAAGCTAGGGAGGGATTTTCAAGCTAAGATGTGACAAGATCAGGTCTGTTGTGGTTGCATGCTAATGACTGGCATTTCCCCCTCTCCCCTAAGGCGGGCTTGTGCATGACTTCTTTAGAAGCTCTTACTGAGTGAATGAAGGGAAAGCAGAGCCCATGCTGTCTCACCTCAGCACAGCCTGAGCACAGGTTAAGAAATGGGATTGTAACAGAAGGAGGCAACTATCTCCGGGCAATTTCAAGTTCTGTTCTAGTATTTAAAGGGTGGCTACAAAGAAGACGGAAACTCCTCTTTTACAAGGAATCACATGGAAAAGACATGGGGTAATGGGCACAAGTTACTCATGGAGAGATCTCGATTGGACACTAGAGGAAAACATTTCACAATGAAAACAATCAGCCATTGGAATAATGTCCTCAGGGAAGTGGTAAAATTCCCAACATTGGACACTCAAAATTTGGTTAGGCAGGGCGCTGGGACATCTAGTCATGCGCTCCCAAGAAAGGCTGGACCAGATGATCCTTTAGGTCCCTTGCAACCTGGTATTATATGATTCTATGATTCAGATTTTAAAGACTATCTATTCAATGGGTTGTTTGACTGAACTTTCTGGCTGTCCTTCCAATCATGCTGGCTGTCATTTTGTCTGTGTTTTCACTAAGAAGAAAACTGTGATAGATTATTTAAGAGATTCATCCCTTCTTCCTTTTCAGAAGCTGGTGCAGCTTCTCCTTTCCTGGCAGCGCTGCCTTCCACAGGTAGCACAAATGTATGTGCTTTCAGAGCTTTATCCAAATATGCCAGCTGTGTTGCTGTAGCATAAATTTTTGCAAGCAATGCCTCAAATATCCACATCTCCAAAAGCAGGGACATGGAAGAAACACTGTGTGGGTGGGAAACCAGTGTTGACTTCTCAGTATTGCCTGTCTTTACTAAAATGGTCTCTGAAGTTATTTATTTCCAAAAAGTGCACAGTTGTAACTAAGAAAGAAGAATGAGCTGTTAATCAAAACCCATTTATTTACTCTAACAGCTCAGATGCACCTGGGGCAGAGATTGTCATATATGATACATCCATATTAATCAGCACATGGGCAGGCTTTTCTTCTCATGGTTGTCTTTATCATTAAAAATTAGTGTTGTTCTTGCACAGATGGCTTAGGCTCAAGCAGAGTCTGGATGTCTCAGTTGTCCACTATATTCTCAATTATATTCAGTGCTAAAGAGGAAAGGTACTTAGGGTGACTCTGCAAACTAGCTATGCTGGGCACTTTTTGTGCCCTTTTACTGGACCTGCTAATATAAAATAGAAATGCCAGTGACTGATGTAGTGAAACAACTGTTGTATAAACGATACTAGCCACTGAAGTTCAGAGGTTAATAGCAAGTACCACATCAGATTCACTTGGGATTCAAAGACGTAATGTACTTTATGAAGTTGCTGTTAAGGTACTTTCTTCCTTTTCTTGAGTGTCCCAGATTCACAAAGCACATCCAAGAACATGTGTCTACACAAAGTTACTTCAATGCATGGTTATGGTATGAAATGACAATTGTAACTCTGGACAGTTGTACGTCCTGATGTATGTTTGAAGTGGTAGACCAACCAGGCCTTTCAGGCATAGAAGTGAGTGCAATGCTGTTGGCTTCAGGGTTTTATCAGGTCACACGGTTTCAGCAGCAACCTGTGCTTTATCTCACATTCTGTTTAGGTCTCATCGCAGATTAGCACCAGCTGAGGACTTAGAAAAGCAAACCTTAAAGGCAAACAGCAGTAGTGTTACAGAAGCTTCTCAAAATGAAGTAAGAATAGACTCAAAGATCAGTGAGAAATATTGTTTCCTTGGGCATTTTATGCCCTTATGCCCCTAACCTCACCTTCAAAAGCTACAGCCAACTCTCAATCATAATGAAATATTTCTGTGTATAGGGATACCTCTGGTAGACATCAAGGCAGTATAATCTTGCAGATAGAAAGTATTTGCAGCACAGAACAGAAGTAAATTTGCCAGAGGTTGTTAACAGAGAGCTCTTTCAGTGCAAAGGAAGATAATAGTTAAAGAAAACATGAATGACTGGAAAATGACTGGAGGTAGTAGGTAAAAATACTCCAGTTTTATGTTAGGTGAGCTGAAACTAGTGATTCAGGAGTTGTTTCATGGACAAGGCTGCTATTATAAAGTTGGCAATTTCTATGGGAAAGGCAGGCAGAAAACTGAAAATAGGAAATTTTAATGCACGGCTGCACACCTATCAGAAATCGAGGAAATGCATTTTCCAGAAATCCCAGTTCCATCACCACTGAATTTGCAATGACATTATTAGAACATTTCCCTAAGAAAAGCATTCCAGATCTCTGTAGGAGAAAATGGTCAAGGTTTAATAGCTGAGAGGTATGTCCTCAGAAGCCTCAGCACACTACTGCTGATATGGCATAAACACTAACATTCAAGGTAGTGAATGGAAGCAGGATTCCTTCAGCAAAATTTGGCTTCTCATTCAAGTCATGGAAGTCCTGTAGGTTTAATCAGATTCATTTTCTCTGACCTAACATCCTAATGCACATACATCGCCCACACACACTATTGCCCTTAAATTACTCTTAAAAAATAAAGATCTTGCTTATTCTGAATTTCTTACAGGAAGACTGTAAGCTCTTTGAAGAAATGAGATGTCATATTTAAACAAGGAGTTTACCTGAGACCCTGATTTTATTTCAGAAGAAATGCTTATAAGTAGTTTTCTCTCCCTTAAAGACTGGCTTCAACGCAGACATTGTTTCTAGCCTGTGTTAATTTGATGAGAGCCATATCTCCAAGGCATCTCAGCTCAGGTGGCCTCAGTGATTTCCGGGAGATATATTCTTAATAGCATCTGACAGAGTGTTATTGAACATGAATAAGAGTATTGGAATCTGGATCTGTATCAAGGCGAGAATTTTGATTCAAAGACCTTGCAGAAATGATTAGGCTTTTCAGTGTCCTTTTCTGTGTTATCACTGGTAAAGTCACTATGTAAAGGGAAGTAAGCCTAGTACAGAGAAGGTCATTTGTTGTCATTAGTTGTCAGGGGTGGCTGTGCTTAAAATGTTGGCTGCAATGTTCAGGGGACAAAGTGCCTTGAGGTCAGGACAACCAGCACTGAGGTAGCCCACCCAGTTACCTCCACCAGCATCTGATGTCTGGCTACAAAACCATGGCTATTCCCTTGAAACAGAGAAGTTAGTGGGCATATCAGTAACTACATGCTGTGATGGTGGGGCCCAAGGGCATAATCCTTCCCTGTTACAACCAAACTACAGCCCCAGATATTTCACAGCTAAAAGCAGGGTGAGCAGGTGCCTGGATTGTCAGGGTGTCATATATGGCTCTTCACAAAAGCAAATGCAAATGGCTTTTCTTAAACAAGTACTTGGAAACCAACATTTTTTTTTAAGGCTGAGATATCTTGTCTCAATTTAGGCTGAGTCTTTGCACAGAATCAGGGGGCGATGCATTTGGCCCGTGCAGGGGGATAAATTTGTGTACTGGCACCGGTTTGGTTCTGTGTCTTTGGTTCTGTGTTTGATTCAGGTGCTTCCATAGCTCCTTTTGCCTCTGACCCAGGGGGAACAGAAGACACTGCACAGTGGGGTTACTGAGGAGCAGTGAGGGTTGCCTGTACTTCCCTGGAGGTTAGCATGGCCTCCACATGCCAGCTGATTTACCCCTGGGTCACCAGGGCCAATATTCATGATTTCCAGGCCCCACAAAGGATTTTACTCCTCTTTGCTTTCTAGTAAATGAGAACACTTGGATCAGTTCATACTGTTCCTTCAAGCTTCTTTATTTCACTGTCTCTATGGAGACAGTGTGTAGTGTCTCCATAAGTGTCTATAGACATTTTCCTGTCAGCTTTCAGCTCTGTGCTGCTTCTAGCTTTGTAAGTTGCACAGACAGAATGTACTAAAAGCATCAGAACAAATCCCTGGAATGTACATGCAGACATTCCTTAGGCATTTGCATGAGACTAATTCTATAATTTATCAAGCTGAGCCCTGAGAGAGCATCTTCTCTCTCCAACCAAGAGAAAAGTAGTGTGAGCTAATACTTTTTTACTCAAGCGAGAATAGTGGCTACTGGTGCATGACTTGCCTAAGCAAGTTTTCAGCATCAAGCTAAAACATAACAGTTAAGGTAAGGCTTAATAACAGGTGCTAATAAATAAGGTGTTTTTATTCCTTAATAGCACATTACACTGAATTGATCTCATAATGGTCTGTGAGTCCCATCAACCTGTAGCTGGTTTAATGTCTTAGTGAGAGTTGCTTAACAGTGGGCTGTGCTCTGGACTGTACTGAAGTGTGTTTGCACTGTGGCAACCCCATATAATTTAAGATAAAAATCTGTTTGGGATATAACGTTATCTTAGGAAAAAAACCCTCTCCTGCTGTAAATATTTAATAGTGGAAGGAGTGGTGAAAAATAGTAGGAAATTACAGGAAGATTTTTGCTAAACTTAAAGGCTAAAAGGCAGAGAGAGATTTTAAAGAACTGGGAAAATCACAATGAGAAATTACAGTAAGTTTGTCTAAGG
The DNA here is from genome assembly GCF_963264785.1 of Psittacula echo. Taxonomy (NCBI): domain Eukaryota; kingdom Metazoa; phylum Chordata; class Aves; order Psittaciformes; family Psittacidae; genus Psittacula; species Psittacula echo. Next base: position 23,048,778 of record NC_137737.1, on the reverse strand, counting down.
CTCAGACCCATCTCCCTGCTTTCAGTCACTTGAGAAGTGCACAGTCTCAAATGCTCCAGCACTCTGGTCCATAAGCAAAATGTGTCTTCAACTCCCATCTCAAGACAGAATGAGCTGTTGGAGGTGTTTATGCTCCAGGTGGACTGTGGAGGGAGGCTAGGCCACTAGCTTGAGTGGCTAAAGTTAGCAGAGATGAACTCCAGATCTAGTCTAGTCTTGAGCAAGGCTTTTAGGCTTCAGTTTTCAAAGAAGCAGCCATACAATTCCATATGTGGCAGTATGTGTGTGACAGTATGCCACTGACTTGAAGGTACATTTTTGCTCTTGCATTTAATGCAAGTACTCAATTATCCTCTGTGAAGACTTTGCAAAGCTCTATTGTTCACTTTATTTTTCCCTGATTCCAGGTTTGTTGTCTTGGGGTGGCTGGGGGTGTCAAAAGTCAGCAATTATGCATGCAAACACCTGAATTCTGCTTGGTGAACTACATGCTTTTGTGACTGAAAACTGTCTCTTTTGCTTTAATTTCAGAGTCCCACTTTTCTTCATTATATAAAACATGATACCTGAGTCGTAGGTGTGTTGCAAGAAAACAGCTTGGATAATTCTATCAAACCTGGTTTTATCTTAAGTGTCTCTGTCATATTTCAATGCTGTCTATTTAATGCAGTTTTAGTATTGGTTCATGTTTTGGATTACTATCAAGTGCACTTCTGACTCTTAAGGATTGCAGTGTTTCAGCCCAGAGCCCACTTTTTACTACAGAACATTGATCTGAATTTCTAAAGGGAAGCAGGTGGAAAATGGTTCTGAAAGGAAGGGCTCTTTAGTAACTGAAAAGATTCACTCAGCAGATCAGAGATTAGTTTTAACTATTCAAGCTACAGAGATGTATGCCTACAATCACATACGATTTCATAGCTAATATTACACATGCTATTGTGTAAAAATTCCTATTTGTCTTTGGATTTGCTCATCTCTTTTACTGAGTCATTCCATAAAGACATCCAGTTGTTTGTAGATTTTAGCAAAAGAAGCTTGCAGTTCTGGTTGAAAAACAGAAGAAGGTATCTTTGAGGTTTCAGTGTTGCAGTCTACCAGATTTCCTGATGTTTGCCCTGACCAGCTTTGTCATGAAAAGCAGAGTTTAAGAGTACATGCATTAATTTCTCATAAGCATGCTGTGGTTTAACTGTGGCTATATTACAAAATTAGTTAAGCAGTTCGTTAAGAATGTATTTTCTTCCCGTATTTTACAGTTTTGTCTCTACTTTCATTCTGTATATCACAAGTCTTTCCCAATGGTGTTAAAATTTGGTGGTTTCTTCCAAGCTTAGAGCTTGAGGCATATAAGGGAGTAGCAATTAGCAAGCACACAGGAAGCCTTCTGTAAGGATGCTCTTTGGCCATGAGACCTGCCAGGGCAGTTTTCCATAGTTTCTGGTTGCTTCCCATTCCCAGGAAGCCAGTGGGAGCCCAGATCTCAGCATACCCATGAAGACTATGGGGGGCTTCTCGTTGCCTTGGCCATTGCCCTGGCAGTATGCAAGACAATGTTAATGAGGAGATAATGGCTACCTTATTCGCTTTCTCACATCACTTCTCCTCATGAGATCAAGTCTGAAAATCAGTGTTTGGTTGTGTCCTCTGTGTATATAAAGTAGTCCACAAAAATGGACTAAAGAGCTCAGACTAGCCTATAGGAAATAAAAAGCAGAGAAACATAACCTTCTCTGTGGTAATGAAGAAAATTAAAATGGTTTTCTGGAAGTAATGCTCTTTCTATTTTATAAATAAAATACTTTGTTTTTCCTCACTTGCTGCCATTCATTATAAAATTATGAACTATAAATAGACTTTGGGGCTCTCTACATACTCCTAAAAGCATAACAGGCATTTTCCTCCTTTTGTCTCCTAGGAAGAAGACTCTAAGTATAACATCATCAGGTACTTTGGTCTAAGAATTAGTGATGAATGCTTCTTACTGTGACAGACAGAAACAGCTAGATGTCTGCTAATGCACTTCCAGATACTCCCAAAGAGTGGCTGTGGAGACGCTCTCCAGATTTGCTCTCAGAAGGTAATGACCTGATAGTAAAAGAAAACTAAATTAGACTGATAGAAATATATTGTCACTGTGTCTATATTCCAAATCACCTACTGGATAGCTATTTCAATTTTGTTGTGTGCTAGGTAATGAAGGATTGACTTCTAACATTCATTATAACATGGCGTTATAGTTATGACTGAGAAAAAACTCTCATGCTAAAACCTTCTATTCAGCAGCATAAAACTTCCTGGCAAAATTACCCTTTGGGCTGAAATTACTTATGCTTATTCTTCTCCCAGAAGTAATTTGGTTTTTCAAAAATGTTTTTTGGTGTGACGAGAAGAAATACATTAAGAAAAGAACAGAACAGGAACAGAAATTACTTTGTTACAAAATGTGATTCTTTGATTGTTAAGAAATGGCTAACAGTTGCAGCTTCAGACTTGCTGGGTTTCATATCAGAAAAGCACAGGTGATTGCTCTGTGTTTGGAGGCTTCATTGGTTAGAAATATTAGTGCAAGCCTGCCAATTCCATTTGCCTTTTCAAGGCAACTGTCAGTCATTCTGCAAAAATGTGTTCAGGGTGTCTGTGAGTCTGTGTGCTTGTGCAGGCAATTGGATATTTCATGTTCATAGAGGACTGTATGGCTGGCAATGTATTTTATATATGTAAATATATGTCCACTGTCATGTAAATGCACACACTAGCACACACTCTTTGTGACTTTTTGGAATTCCATTTGAAAAATTGGCACATGGTATTTATTCTTCTGCTTCTTTCCCTTTTCCTTCCAATGGGTTATAATGAAAAGGAACCTAAATTCAGCATTGGGCAGCAACAACTGAAAGCTGATTGTGATGCTGTCGCTGTTCAATATAAATTGTCTTGCCTGTGCAAATCTTAGAAAAAGAAAGCAACATGCAAAATTAACTTCCAAGTACACAGTTAAAGATATAAGTAAACCAGTGAAGTTGGGTAGGCAAATAATTTATAAAATGAAGATTTTTTCAATTATTATTTTCACATTACCATGGTACTGAAAGAACATTCAAATGTAGCATATGAGGAGAAGTAGCTTCAGCAGCTTCAGTTCAGCTAGTCATGCCTCTTGATGGAGGCATGAATAAAGTCTGGTTGTTCCATCTCTTGGGTTTGCAAAGTCACGGATGTCACTGTAGGAGTTGTGCCAGGAACAACAGTAGTGTCAGTGAAATGTTTCCTAATGACACAATAAGAAGCTACCAAACCAGTAGGGTGAACAGGTGAGAGAAGAGTACGTGGGATGTCATTGGGTTGCCTTTCTTGGCTGACTGAAACATTGAATTTGGAATCATATAGTATGTCTCTTGTTTACAAGGAAAGACTTGGAGAAATTTTCAGAATCAAATCTAGCAGTAAAGCCTGCCAGGCTTTCGAGTCTGTGCATGTCCCTCCGTTCTACTGCAGCTGGCAATAGTGCACCATAATGGCAATCACCCAGAAACCTGATATTCTGCTCTGGTAATTTTATACCAAATCTCAATTATCAAATAATCTCCCCTCTATTCAGTGCCCACAAGGAAGTTTGTTCTACAGGCTGAATCACATATAAAGGGAAACTGTGTCACCTGCAACTCTATCATACTAAACTCAGAAATGATAAGAAGAACTGATCTCCATATTTTGGCTCATAATTTTCAAACCTAGTGTAATATTTGGGAGTTTTAGAGTAACTATAAGAGCTGTCTTTGGCTATATACATGAAAAGGGGGAAGGTCAATTGTGGTTCCCCAAAATTTCCCTTCAGTTCAAGGCTGACATGTTTTCAACTATGATGGTGATAGTCTATGATCAGAAGAAATTTTTCTAGGAATCCTACTGCAGACTAGATAGATTAGTAAGTCAATAGAAACTGGGAAAATTTATTTTAAAGAAGTCCCTGTGATTTTATGGGGAAAGAGAAATTAAATGATGCATCACAGCTAACCAGTCCTCACTAGTGAGAGCTGTCACCCAAGGGACAGGTAATAAAGCTATAGGAAAGAAAAATTAATGTAGCTAGAAGAGAGAGAAGGGAGTCAGAATTAGCAGTAGGATGTAAGACACACACTGAAAAACCCACCTAAGATGCAGCAAAACCTGAAGAAAAGAATCTGTGAATTTCCCTTTAGCCAGTTTCCCGCACTGGAGACCAAGGGTCATAACTAATCTTTTTGGCCTTCATTTCAATATGCATCAGATATTTTGGCAAGGCCTGCACCTCAACTTAACAGAGCCCTGAAAGGCACAATGGCAAATAAGGAGGCCATCATATGAATATATTAAAGTATTTCATTTTAACGTTGGTCCTTTTGCTGATCCTTATTGCTCTAAGAGAGCTGGGTTTATATCTCCTGAATACTTTGAGGTTTATCATTTTACAATGGAACTGCCAATCAGAGCCCAACTTCAGCACCCAATACCTAGGATTATAAGACTGTTTTTCCTTCAAAGGCTGATCCTTTCAGTCTGTGCCCCAATACTTGGAGAACATAGCTGTAAAGCATAAAGACTTGATTTATCTCAAATCAAGGCAGTGTCCGGTTGCCTGAAATAACCGCTGGTATCTCAAAAAAGAGAATAGAAACATCAAGGTGGGGGATAAAAATCTCTTATGCTTCTTTTATGATGGAAATTCTTCAAGAAAAATAAACCTTTTTCATTTTAATGACCAATGTTTGAAAGGTAGAGAAGTCCACAAAAAAAAAAGTATGCTTTGTCTTCCTCCATCCTCTGCCCCCAGTGCAAGCATGTCCTATACTGTTGGTTATCAGCCGTATAGACAGCTTAAAAATGCAGTGAAACTTATCAAAACCTTCAAAATCCACTTTTAAAGCTATCACTCTGGCCAGAGTTTGCACGTTTTTGCCTTGCTTTAATGAGAGCTTTCCTCAGCAATGGGTGATCTTAAAGGAGACCTAGAAAAATTTATATTCCATATTGCCACTTACTGTGTTCTGAGCTCCTTATGAAAGTGATGTCTCACTCCTCTGCTGTTGCTCCAACAATATAAAACCTACTGTCAGCCTTTTCTAGCTCTGAAATACCAAGGCTCACTGAAATTAATGTTTGTCACTGAACCCTGAAACATTAACTAGATAACCTCTTTCAGCCAAATGCACCAGGGAAGGAGCAGCTGGGCTAGCAGATTAGCTGTGACAGACTCTGCAAGAATACGTTTAGCGTATCTTCTCCCCACATGCCCAGATTTGCACATTTCTCTGTGTTATGAAATGAAGTAAAACACCCTTAAATTCCCATTACAGAATGCTCTTGCTGGTGCCTAAAGTAATTAGATGACTTTGTGACATGCATTTCTTTGCTCCAATGTTTTCCATACTTAATGTCTATTCTCAGAAATATCCCATTAACATTCTCTTTGCTGTAAATGCCCCTAACGACTTCAGCATCCTCTCAAATGGTCTTTGAACTCAGAGGGTCATAAAATAATAACACCAACAAGGTGGGTCTGGATGATTTTTCTTTTCAGGCCTGACCTCTACTTTGTGGCACTTGGAGAGCTGGAACAAGGCTTATGTTAGTAAGAGTAGAAAAGACTGCTGCTCACCATTTGGAGTCTGCTAAAAAGGATGAAATGGTTCAGCCAACTCTGGGAATACTTGTCTGGTTCAGGGACAAGGAGGACTGGGCTGTGCAATGTGCAAGGATACGAGGGTCACCTGCTGCCAGATTTGCTAGAGAGACTTGGAACAACAAAGAGGTCACTTGAGGCAGGAGGGATTTTATCTTGTTCAGACTTCTGTGTTTGAAATTTACAGATTTTGCATTGGAATATTTATCCAGTTGATGCAGGACACGGTGTCCTATAAAAATTGTACTTCTGTGCATATGCACTTGTTTGTCTCTCCCCACAGTGATTTTTGAACCAGGTGTGTGATATCACCCAAATATCTGAGAGAGAAAAGTGTCTGAAAGACTAAGGGAGGAAGATCAAGAACCTTGTGGCAAATACCCTGATGGTGGGTGCAGTGGGAACCCCATGGAGCAGAGTCTCCCGCCCTTACACTGTCCCAGCTCCAGACAGAATTTCAGCCAAAGCTTGTACTGTTCTCTAAAGCAGTATCAGTGACATCAACCTGCAGAAACTTCAATACCAGAGTTCAGTAAACTACATCTTTTCTACAGATACTCAAGCCCAAAGTAACACAAGGGAAGTAAAGGTTTTTCTCTTCTTTTTTCTCCTTTGCAGTATCACCTACAGCAAAGTACATCCTGCCTGTCCTGTCATGGGTATAGGAAAAAGATTGTATATGCTAAAGGCTCCCAAGACCATCATGATGACCACTTATGATTTACCCTCTGCTTCTCTGATTCTGGTATGAGAAGTGTATTGTAGGTATAGCCGTCCCCATGGGCAGAGCCTCACAGTGTGCACTTACTGTAGACATCCAGCTTTGTGTGGGGATGATGCCCATAAGCAGTTTGTCACCAGATCAATCCAGCACCAGTAAGCAAGAAACTCAGGACTGCAAGAGGTTACTTTTTTTCTCATTTTTCCCCCAGGTGAAATTCTGCTTAACACAGTCTAGGCTACAGCAAAGGCAGTGCTCTGCAATGTACAACGGGTTATTTTTGCCTTGCAGTGCACTCCAGACATAGCAACAGTATTTGAAGACAAAGGCCGTGAAGCAGTAAAATATGCCAGATTTGAGTGTTTGACCAAGATGCTAATAAAGCTGGCAGTGATGGTAGAAACACATGCCAGTGAGCTCATATAGCAAATGCATGCAGATGCCCTTTTTCATATTGAAATTATCTCTTTTTCTTTTAATGAAAAAAGGGGGGAAGGTTTTGGCCTTTTCAAGCCACTAACATTGGATTTATCAGCATGCTGCTCATATTTTTGTGTGAGAAGGACTGCCATCACTACCCTTTCCACTGCTAAAATTAAGTCTGGTCACTAGGGGCATTTACAGCAAAGAGAATGTTAATGGGATATTTCTGAGAATAGGCATTAAGTATGGAAAACACTGGAGGAAAGAAATGCATGCCTGAAAGTCATCTAAAAGTACCTTAGACACCAGCAAGAGCATTCTGTAATGGGAAACCAGTGAGATGCACAGTTCTCCAGAAGGAGCTGTGAAACTCATTTATTTACTCGTTCTGAACACTTAGTATTAGCTTCCATTTCCAGCATAAGGAGCACTTATTCCTTAGCTAGTTCAACAAAGATGTTGTATGTCCCATCAACACGTCTGTAATGAAGCCTTAAAGCTGTGGTCATCTTATTCAGATCTCAGAAAGAAAACAGCTTTTTCCTACCTCAAACAGTAATATAAGAAGAAAAACACTGCATGATAAGAACTGGTTTGTGTTACAGAAGTGAAGCCCAAGACTAATCAGCCACTAACTTGATTTACTGAGATTAGAATCAAGTCAGAAAGAAAGGAAATGTAAACTGTGTCTGTCTGAAATTGGTATTTTTTATGTTTTTACATTACAGTATTACTATAAAAGTAAGTTAGCCAAGACTCACACCTGCCTACGAAAGGAGGTCATTTGCCTGTGAAGCTTTGCTGCTGTCTGCAAGCTGTTTTAAAATGTAGGCTGAAGGGATTGTGGAAATCTGGTGTCTGTCCTGCACATGCCCTCAAACAGACCACTGAAGTAGATTTGCATGTAGAAATCTAATACAAAAAAACCCTCAAAACCTCACCCTCTGTAGAATAAAGCACAAGCAGGTTATCAGCTTCTCGTCATTTCCCTTTGCCTACCCCCCTCTCCACGCTAAGTTATCCTAATCAAAGTTAATACATTGTACCTTATATCTCGGTTGACACAGGAATCACATGGTGTTTCTGAGGAGCAGATGTGCTAGGTAACCTTGAATGTGATAAGTGTGACGTAGACTGTAGAAATGAACATGGATGTCCTAATGAGGCAGTTGCTTTGTGGAACACAGACAGGTCTGTGTAATTGGGAAAGTTGGCCAAGTGCAACCCCAATTATTGGAACCACTTAGCTGCAAATCTCAGGAGACACAATCTGATTTTCAACAGCAGATGATTTGAGGTAAGTAAGTATTGGATACTCAGCATTGCACACTGGGCCTTTTCTCAGTTCAACTGTCATGGCTTAAACTTAAATACACTGTTAACGCAGCCAAGTTTTTCTCACAACGATATAAAAAGGTCAATTCTTCCAAACTTCACTGCTTCAGCTTTTGCCTTCTTTAGTCTGAAAATCCCTCATTGGGAGTGGTGGATAAGGAAAGGTATAGTCTTAATAAACAATGCTAAATCATTAGTAAAGCTGCCCACATTTTATAGCTGATGTGGACTGTAATTGCACCCATTCATCCATAAACCTAGCAATAAACTGTATTACACTGATTTCATGATGTTTCTGTCTAGTGAACACTGCTGTGTTGCTAAAAGGTACCAATGGAAACAGGAGCTGTAGACGTTGCTCCAGAAATAAACAAACTGTGAAACACCTCCAACACTCTCTCTCATGAAATCCCTTCTTGTGGGCATTCACCAGGATCCTTGGCAGAATCTGGCACCTTTTTCTCCTCCAGGTAAGGACCAGACTCTGAAATGTTTGGCTTGTTGCCTCAGTTAAATAGCATAGGCTGAGAAGCAGAAATGCAAATATAGATGAAGAAGTTATCATTGTTGAATCATTAAGGTCATGAGGTTGTGTGACTGACAGTCCTAGGAACCTAGTTCGTGAAGAAATTTTGTGGTTGTGTTCATAGAAGAAGACTAAATATTTGCCGTTTTCAGGAGGCAGGTATTATAGCGAAAAAGGCAATGTCTCTCTGGAGAGTCCCCACCTCTTCTTGCTGAATAATTGTGGAAGAGCACCAATTAGATGCTGCAAATGTTGTTTATTGCCAGTTTTTCCCACATTAATTTGCCGCTGATGTATGCCACCCAAAGGACACTGCTGTTTTCCATTTGTTTTCAGCGTAGCTTTCTGTATTATATTCATTTCACTTTCCACAGACACTGTTTCATTTAATTTTTCTATTCTGCCTCTTCTTCCTGACATATATCTCCTGTCTAGATACCTTAGCTAAGGCTCAGTCTCCTTATTACTGATCTCAGCGTTGTGTATGACAGTATGACAATTTTATGCATACACATTTTCACATGGCTTGTTTCTCTTTCTTGTCAACAATTATGAGCTGTCATTAAAGTGCGAGAAATGGTTATGGTACTGTTACAATTTCATACGGGCAGGTAATCTAGACAGAATACGGGAAAGGGAAGAAAATAAAGACTCAAAAAACTACTGTGAAGGAGAACTGGGAAATGGATGGAGTACTGAAAGAATACAAAGAATAGGAAAATGTAGTTCTTGTCTTATAATTTCAGTGTATTCTCTGGTATAGGGGACCTTTGGCAGTTTTCTAGTCACAGTTTAAGCAACTGCATTTGGAAAAGGGAAAGTAAGTGTCCTATAAAGTCTGGCAGAGTTTATTCTAGATAATCAGCTAGATCATAACATATGCAAAATCAGCTACAGCCATGCCATATGGATGCACATGGGTGCATATTTAATGGTAGCTCAGCCATACATACTGGCTTCCCATACAGTAGCTATGACAATATATCACAGCTTTGTCACTATAATGTAATATATACTGGACATCACTGTTGCACATGCAGAATGTCTAATTCCCTTTTGCTTGCATGGAAAACTAAAAAGCCATAGATATGGTGGTATAATATCACCTATAACAGCCTACATTGGTATTTTAAAGTTCTTCCCAGTCAGTTCATGACACTTCTCCATTAAACTGAAGAGAGAAAGAAGCCCATGAAGAAAGCAGTCTTTCCATCCTGAGACAAGTATTAGAGACAGGTGTCTTGATAAACTGCAGTGTTTGGTAGAGACATATTTCTTTCCATGGCCTACAAAGTCAACATAGTTTATTAGTTTAGCCTAGACCTAATTTTTAGGCAGTTACAGTTACTGTAGGTAAGAAGAATGCTACTCACCAAAAATATGAAACAGAACATGAAAAAGCACTGGGCAAGCACCAGGAAGGAGGACTTGCAGACCTAGGTAGCAGGCTCAGGGTGCAGGTGCCCAGCATCTTGCATCAGTCCTGTTCGCAGAAAAAGAGTTTGTTCATGTGTGACAAGAGGTCTGCTAAGAACCTTGTCCATCAAAAAATGAATGGGGCTGAAATGTCTGATGGGTATCAACACAGGAGTAGTATCTGCCAGCAATAGATTTATGACAACAGGTCTAATTGTTTTTACTGAGAGAGAGAAATCTTCCTCATAAATAAGCCTCTAAATTGGTTTATTCTGGTTGTTATCAGAACTGATTTGTTTGCCATACATTTGTTTGCAAATTCTGTATCAACAGGGGCAAAGACATGTAAAAAGGGACTCTGCCTAAGAAAGCAAAGGGTAATAAAGTCAAGAAAATTAAGGCATGTCATCTCTGTCACATAGCTATTGCTCCTGAAACCTCTTTTTCTGCGAATGAGTTGGCTAGTCTTTGCTATGGAACCTAGTTCACTGAGACCATTCTCTGCCCCACACTGGGTTCTCACAGGATTTTATGGAGAACAAAAAGAGACACAGTTCTATGTCTAGGGCATGGTATAAAATGGAATTTAAATAGCTGGTGTTATGTAAATCTAGATTTTAACAGGATGGTGAACTTTCTTTTTCTTCTTATAGTGCCCAGTCCCTTTCTATGCCATCAGCTGGGAAAAACCTCACAACCATCATTAAAACCAGACATGAGATTCCTATCATTCATATGTATGCATGCATTGGTCTAAAACTCACACATTCTAGGGCTGATTGTGACCATGATTTTGTTTCTGCTGGGGAATATGCGTCAAGCATCCTAACATCTGGGGATACAAGGGAGACACTCAACACCAGCTCTTTAAAAAGTTGCATAAAGAGGGAGGTTTTTGCTGTGGATGAGTAAAAAGAACTTAGGAAAGATAATACGTTGATGTGTCTTGAGAATACTCCAGGCAACTACTAACATGTGCATGTCAAAGCACATGTATTTTATTTTCTCAGGGAATGCACTGTAAAAGCAGATATTCCTCTCGATATTTGTCTCCTAGCTCTATAAGTGAAAGTGGAAAAACCTAAAGAATAAGAGAAGTGGGAAAAATTGGTAATACAGTTAGCTAAAAGTGTATGAGGATATCCTGTAAAAGGAGGAGGTTTTGCCTGACCCCAAAATGTATTGCATACATTCATATAGGCAGATTCCTACCAGAGGTAAGTCATAAATACCATTGCTAAACAAGCGTGAAATGGAGTCAAATGATATTACTAGTCTATGACATTCTTACGTAAAAAAATATGAGGAAATCAAAACAGAAAAACGAGGAAGGAGCCAAAGAAAGTCTTATTTTTGCTTTCACATGCAGGTTGAATCAGCCTACTGTGTAATTCTGTATCACAAGGAAAATCTATAAGCCTTCTTCATTCATCTTTTATAACTGATCAAATAAGGCACTACCTAATGCCAAGAAGTTTGGAAGAAATTTTAATAACATCAGGTTATTGAACTAGTGAAATACAGCAACATCACAGACCTCTCCTTGCAGGATGTTCAATTAATTTTACATTATTGTTGACTCAAAGAAGGTAGGTCCTGGCTTTATCTTTCATAAGGAAAAGCACAGAGCCAGATCCCAACAGATATTGAACATCCATGGCATGTCACCAGGCCAGCCCTTTTTTTAATCTATAATTCATGTAGCATTCCCCAGATCTGTTCATTAGGTTTTTACCTTTTTTTCTAGAGGGCTTTGAGTAGTGGCCTTTTAGCTTCTACTATGGTTTACCAGTTTTCCGTCACAGATTGGAAGAAGTAATAACTGGCCCAGGAGACCAGAACAGATGAATATGGATCTTGAGGCTTACAGTGTCAATGTTTAACACAGAGCTGGGCTAAGGAGTGTTTTCTTTAATAACAATGGAAAGGTGGAATGAGTTCCTGTTTCTGCCACTGCCCTTCAGAACAAGCAGATGAAGGTACTCAGGTAGCGTGTCCAGGCTGATGGTAAATAGGTTACAGCAACTGTGTCTGAAAAGCTAATGATGATAAACTGAAATCTGAAATATTATGTACCATGAAATGGAAGAGATCTGTCTTGACTTCAATTGTGGTGTGTGAAAAAGTAATCCATCTTACAAGTTGGCCCCTGGTTTGGCTGTTTCTTGAATCAAACAGTTAGGATCATGTAAATAAACATGTTCTTCATTCTTATGCTGTTCACATGCTTTGGACATAGCTATTTTTAATTTTCTGACTAAGGATTTCATATGACAATTTGATCAGTTTTTAAACTTTTGACCTCCTCTGCCAGTTGTATTGATTGTTATTTATTAGTTCAATATGTTTTAGTGTCTAGGTGATAATTGAATGGCAAATCTACTCTGCAGCTGTAAGTGAATGAAGAGAATCTATATCAAGGAGAAAACCAATTCCAATTTTGGCTGAATCATAAGTTTTCAAAGAAGTGAAATAATTTGAGTGGAAGAGTTCATTAGCACAGAAATCACAGGGATTTGTAACCCACTGAAGTCTAACAGGGCCAAGAAGGTATGAAGAAGTGTGCTACTAGTTCCATTTTCCAAAGCTGGACAAGTCTGCTGGTGATCTAAAGCTGTGTATTTATTTATAGGAAGATTTTTTGGCTGAGGAAGTTGTGGCTTCTCCTTGACCAGAGCCCTGTTATATGACTGTCATCTTTTGTCCATATTGTTACCAACATGTCATGAGTCTGGTACATCAATCCACATCCTTCAACTGTGCTGCTTTACGTCTTTCTCTGTGGCCTCTCTCATCCCTGTTTATGTCATATTCAAGCCAGTCCTGCAGACACAGGAAGAAAAATATCAATGACCATTAACAGTGAGGTAAGCACTAAAAAATGTCAGACCAGGTGCTGTTCAGCTCCATCCCCAATTCTTTCCCTGTAGCTTCAGCTTGCTTTTCAAAATGAAAAGAAAAAGTGAGGTTGTATGTCTCTGAATGCTATATACCCCAAGTACTTTCACACAGGGAGAAACAAATTGTAACCTAGAGCTGGCTGAGTGCATGTAAAGTACTCTATAGCAAAATGCATGTCTTTCAGTGTAAAGGAAGGCACAGATTCGTGCAACATATGAAAAACACCAGCTACAGGAATATCCCTACAGCCTTTAAGACATATATTTAAGCAATGATAGCTTAGGAATTCAAGATAAGATTAATATCAAAAACCAAGTCACACAAGACTCATATTTTAAACAGTTTTCTGTATACCCTCTCACAATGTCAGTGGCTTAATTAAGTTTGGCTTTAAATTCTTTCAGCCAAAAAAAATAAATAAGTGATGGAATTGAACTGGCATGCCAGTGATTTAGAAGTAGTTTGTACCCAGTCAAGGGCAAGGCCCTCATTGTTAAAATCAGTACCAAATCAGAGGTTTTACATTGTTTTGAAGCCTAATGAAGAGAGGAAAAAGCACCCCCTTTTCTGGAAACTCTATTCTGTGAGTTCTCATAGATTCTCATATCCTCAGAGTCTATCAAAATTTGTTCAGTGAGTTCTTATCACTTGTATGAGCTGCCTCAGAATTGCTATATAAATTGTGCTGTCTGCCCCACAATATAGGCAGTGACTCCTCAAGGAAGAGTAAAATCTACTCCTTATAAGACATCTGATTAAATAATGCTTCCAATCAATCAATAGGGAAATGCCTGATCAGTGTAGTGCAGCCAAGTTTTAATCCATGTCTATTTGTTGATGTCAGGGGAAACTTCCGGGGAATAATACAGAATAATGATATTTTATTTCTGTGTTAGAAAATTCTGTTCTATAAATTAAGGCTGAGGCTGCTCTCAACTTTTGTGCTTGGTCAAAAACATAGATTAAGGGTGTGATCAGATGTGTAGGATGAACAGGTCTTGATCTGACATCTGCAAAATGTTGAAAAACAGTCTGACATTTGCCATTTTTAAAGTATGCTAAATCCCAAACTGAATGGATTTGGACACTTCATAGCTGTAGATGCAATGGCTTACCTGAAACAGAAACATTGCTAGGATATTACTCTTTTTATCTTCCTAATTTCCACTCATTAGAAACATAATATAGTACAGAAAAAACCTGATTACGGCAAATCAATGTTTCCAGATACTGGTAAATAATATTGACTTCTGAAGATAAATTTCTTCCCATGTCATCACAGGTGCTTACCATAACATGTGCCATGTCTCCAGTGCTTAGGACTAAAGAGATTCAACTATTTTCTTCATCTAAGTATATGCCTTAAAATCCTAATTCATCACTAAAGGCAAGAAACAAACTTTAACAGGACTGAAATGGGGAATACAGGGACATTTGAACAACATGCTGGAAAATGGAGGGCTTAAAGGGTTTATAATTTTGCTTTAAAATATAGTGATCATCAGATGTCAGTGGGTCTTTGTGCGTACAGAATGCGGCATAGCAAGTGTGCATTGCACAACTGATAGTGAAAAGATTTCTATTCTCCAGAGACTGTCAGACTAGTCTGTGGGTGTTCTCTGTTCTGGCAAAACTGTAAAATGAGAGATGTATTCAGGTTTCTATCAGTTCAGATGCACTATAGAGCTATCTTTCACCAGCACTTCCTCCAGTACTTAAACTTTCAGAGATTGCCTGACCATGCACTGAATTATGCTTCTCTTCTATTTTATTTTAAATCTCCTTTTGCAGATTCTGTATTTTACCTGTATTTGTGTGAGCTTCTATTTTTGACATGATCACACCAGATTCTTTTTAGCAAACCTGCCTCTTTAGCTGCCTATTCTAGACATTAAATTTTCAATAATACTGCTAGCAGAACATATGTTCATTGTTGCAGTTTTATTGTGTTTCCTTACATAATTTTACAGCAGAAGATTGTCTTAGATTTGGTCTCTTAGTTTAATTTGGTAAAAGCTTGGCTACATGTTTTCATTTTGATTTTACTTCTTTTCCTGAGTTAATTAACAGTATTCTCTAAGATACATCTAGTGAAACGGATAAGCATGCCTACTACCCAATGCAGCTGAGATTATGAAGGAGCCTCTTAGTGTCTTAATTATAGCAAGAAAGAAGGCTAGGGCAGGACTGATTGATGGACTAGTGCACCATGTACTCCACCTAATGTAAATCACTGAATGAATGGTAATCTGAAACAATGGTAATCTATAGAGGTTAAAAATTGACAGTTCTTTTCCGTATTTTCTTTTCATTCCAACAAAACTCTAAGCCAGGAGGGAGCAGGTTACTTTTCATTAATATGCCTTTTCTCGTTTTAGGGACAAAGAGAACCTTCTAAGAGCAGTACAAGGATAATCCTCTTTAAGACATTATTAAGAAGGCATATTATTAGAACTGTTAAAGCCATTGCCCTTGATTATAAATGAGTAAATTGGTTAATGAGAACAGTAGTTAATTGGGGATATTATTGCCAAACAGGGAAATTATATGAAAGTTAAATACATCAGTGGTTCTTCTATACAATTAAAGATCTAAAAGGAAAGAAATTAAGGAGGAGAGCATGAGAAAGTAACAGTCATAAAATAGAAGTACATTTCGGAAAGTGTATTGCAAGAGTCTATTAAATAAAACTGAATAAAAGTCAATGATGCATACTTACTCTGTTGAAACTCATCTGAAAACTTCTTGCAAGACTATAGATGGAAAGTAAACTCCAGCACTGCTGAAATGTTGTGTAATCACAGGGCCATCTGGTAGGGATAAAATTTGGCCCCTGCATTTGTCTTAAGGTCCAGGCCTCACATTTGTCTTCCTTAGTCTTTTCCTTGCACATGTTCTTATCCACTGCAATAACTATGATTGTTTTGAGCAGCTCTTTTACAAGGCTTAGGTTTTGTCTGCCTTTTGCAGGTTTAATTCTACTTCCTTTCCCAGTTAGCTCTACCTGCCTGCCAAAAACTTCTTCAGAGGGAAAACAATGCACATATGCAAGACACAAGTGCTGGGGTCTAAATCTGGTCCCAGGCTGGATAACTCCCCAGGAAGACATTGCTGAATTTGGCTCAAGTTAGAAGCAGCATTTCTTCTATAAAACCTTATTTGAAAAACATCTCATTTTGTTTAGGGAGCTTTTTATCCAAATTGAAGCCAAATGTGTGTGAAGTATATGCTTATTTGTGCTTCTGCAATGAATTTCAAGGAGATTCTGCAAAGCCCTTGCGAATGCTGTACCCCTGAACAGGGCTTTGTGTAGTCTGTGCTGCCATTTGTTTCCAATTTTGGATCCTGAGTATTCAATCCCCAGTACATCCCAGGTACTGAGTTGAATGTGTTGAAGGATGTCAAAGGCAAAAAGAAGTTCATCTATAAATACATAAGTGGCAAAAGGAAGACTAAGAAAAATGTTCTGCTGCTGAATAAGACAGGGACCCTTGCGACAAAGGATTAGGAAACAGGATAAAGTATGGAATGCTCTCTTCACCTCAGTCTTTGCTAGTAAAAGCAACCTTCAGAAACCTGTGCCTTGAGTAGTTTGTCAGCCAGCTGCCTCCAGCTTGCATACAGGCAGGGTTAACCCTGGAGATGAAGGAATAGGAGGATACAGAACTGGCTGCAGGCTTTCCACTTGTTTTAGTCCCCATTTAAAGAAAGAAATGCACAATTCAAGGCCTTCTAGAACTACATTTGCAAATGTCTTGTTAGTAGCCTGTGGAATATTTAAGAGTATAAGGTGTACAGCTGGAGTTAAATCAGAAATATTAGGTGTGGCTCAGAGTTGGCCACTTGAGAGCACAGTCGCTATTAACTGCAATTATCAATTGCCTATGGGGTGAACAGCCCCGGGCACAGACTGTAATTTATAGTGGCATGTGCAATGGACTGCTTGGTTTCCAGATGAAATTGTTACAAAAACACAGATGGAGTGATTACATCCCACGCACTCTAATTCTTCTTGGAAGTCCTAATGAAGTATTTTTGCTTCCAGCTTTTCCCTTTATAAAAAAACCCCAAACATATATATATATATATGCTGTGAAGAGATCTTGGGGAAAGGAGAAGGAGCCATATGGCTCCCAAGTGACACCTTAGGAGTGGCTAGTTTTTGTTGTACACTGGCAAAACTTATACTGAACCTATGAAGGATTGAGGCTATCTTCAATTTGAGAGCTGCTTTGGAAACCTGAAGGGGTGGCAGGAGTCATTGGAAAGGGAAGGGCAGGAGGTCTGTACCCAACAGTGTTTTCCATTCAGTTGCGGGGAGCAAATCCACAGCATGCTGCCAATTTCCTGTCATTTGTCTGATGGTGGTGACATACCGTGGAGCGCCAAGCTGAGCATCCCATAGATCTGCTGCATAAAAAATGTGTGGGAAGATGATGATACATGTCTTATAACAAAACAACACATAAGGGCTGTGCATCACTGAAGCCTCTTTCTATTGCTTCGTTTTTTAGTATTACCCTGAAGAAGAGTTTGAGTCTGTCATCCTAAAGCTACAAAACAATTTGGTTCTCATGCAAGATAATAAAAAAATCCTGCCAAAACCACAATATGTGGAAAAATTAAATACCAGGTCATAGCTCTGCGAAAAGAGTGATGTGGATTATCCACATATGAACTGCCATGAATACTGTTTAGCAGGGGCATCTCTTATTTTCTCTGATCTCATTTATCAGAGATTGTTCTGGTGAAATGTGTTTCATTTCATATCTCACTTTAGAAAAGCAGTCAATCAATGCTTGCTCTTCCATTTTTCCCATGTTGCCATGAGTTAATGTAATGTTCTTTATCTTGCTGGATGTAGCAACAAAAATCCTAGAGCTGTTGCTCTCCCTAACCTCTCCTTCATGGTCACCACAAGAGGTTGTGGTGTTTTGCTCTGCCCAGGTGGGCTACTCTTTCCTTCTAATCCTTCATAACCATCTCCTTTTTAGCTTAAGCCTCTCTCAGCTTTTCAGCACTTTAGCCTTTTGTTCCTCAGCTGCTTCAGCTACATCCAGGCTATTTTGAGGGGAGAGAAAGAATGTGACAGCAAAGGATGTCCTTTAGGCCTCTATGCTACTGAGGGGAGATTAAAATTCTAACATAAAGCAAAGAATTCAGTTTTGACCAGGTAATTCCATGGCCTCTTTCACTGCAGTGTTGAAATGCCTCACAACTGTCTGTGAATTTATTCTTGCTGGGCTACAGTCAGCTTCATAAGTCACTGTTATTAAGTCCACACCCCCTATAAAAACATGGAGAAATATTAATAGCCCAGATCATGCCTAAAAGGTTGACAGTGAAGCAGAGAAGTTGGCTCAAGTCAGTCACCAGCCAGTAGTCTAACACACGACCTTTTTCCCAGCTCTCCCTGTGTTTGCCTGGTGGGGCTGTGCTTTTTCCTAAGGAGGGTATGCACACTGAAAGGCTGATGGTTCACCCTTTTATGCTGGGTCCCTTGTAAAATTCATCTTGGAGTGAGATATATTGTCAAGATATTTTGAACATCTTTGAACAACTAGCACCCAAGCTGTGCACACAGGGGAACCCATCACAGATTTCCTGAGACATGAAAGAGAATCTTGACTCCAGAGATGCTAGAAATAGGCAATGTGTCAGCCAGAGAAGGAATATTCTGCATAAAATTTACTCTGAATCAAGTTACATCAGAACAACAGAGCCAAGATCAAACTCCTTCCTGAGATAAGTAACAGAAACTAGCTAAAGGCTAGCTGAAGGCTCCCATAATTGAAGCTGATATGCTAATTGTAGCAAAGTGTGGACTCCAGCCAGGACGTAAAGCTGTGTTGCAGCACTGGTAGATGATCTCTTAGCATTAATGGGTACAGAGTGATCTCTTTCCTTACAGCCCCTGTTTATATCTTATCTGTGACACCATGAGATGCTGCTGTCTCACTCAGGGGTGCTAAAATCTGCTATAGTCGTGACAGCTGTTATGGATGAGAGCTACCCAATGAGTTGTAACAGGATATTACCCCTCCATCCTTAGGCTCATTTTAGAAGATCCAACTATTTCTCTGATTTTCTTCAAAGATAGCAAAAAAGGCCACACTTTGAATTGGTGAGACAATATAGACCATGAGCCAGCAATACACAGAGGTGTTACAGGGTGTCCCAAAATGTGCATGAGATCAGCCTGAGAAAAACCAAGGAGCCAAAAGGACCCTGGAACAGATAGCAGTAATACTGGTGAGCATGGCAATCCCTTGTCGGAGGTAAGATCTCATGTGGCACCATTAATGAATAATGTTTTATAACATCTCCATTTGCCTCAAAGTTTCCATCCTTTCCTGATGAACAATGACCTATCCGTACTTGTACAAGTACTATCTGAAAAAAAACACATCAAGGATGGAAAACCTGGGCTATGAAGACAGGCTGAGAGTTGGGGTGGTTCAGCCTGAGGAAGAGAAGGTTCCAGGGAGACCTTACAGCAACTTCCCAGTTCCTAAAGGGGCCCTACAGGCAATCGGGAGAGGGACTTGTTATGACGGCATGTAGGGATAGGACAAGGTGGAATGGCTTTAAACTGAAGGAGAGTAGATTTAGATGAGATAGTAGGAAAAAGTTCTTTACTGTGAGGGTGGTGAAACACTGGAAAAACATAGAGGTGCCCCATCCCTGGCAACATTCAAAGTCAGGTTGAATGGGGCAACCTGAAGATGTCCCTGCTCTTTGCAAGTGGGGTTGGACTAGATGATCTTCAAAGGTCCCTTCTAACCCAAATTATTCTATAATCTATGATCTATCTAGAGTTAATCGCTACTCCAATGGCAGTGTGACATCCTGGAGCACTGACCCTTTGGGAAGTAAATCCTAGTTATATAGACTTCTGCTGCTCACATTCTCAGTGCTGAGGCTCATCCAACTAGTGCTTCATTCTTGGCAAGGAACTCCAGACAAAGTTCAGGATGTAGGTTCATGTCCGTCTGAAGACTCAAATCTGCTTAACTGGGTTTTTGTGACAACCTTGACTAACTGAATACATCTCCTTTACTAGACCTGTAGTTGCTGATTTTGCTTAGCATGAGGTTGGCCATTTCCATTCACAAGAGCTGTCTAACATTTCCCGTTAACAACTATCTGCTCACACTAGCAGAGCAGCTATTTTATGCTGATACTGCTACGACAGGTACTTGAACATATAAATAGAATCGTATTTCATAAATGTGGCAGTATCACATGGTTGAATGCATGAAAGTGCTGAAGTGGGAAAAATTTATCCTGTAATTAAGTGTGTGCTAGTATTACATTCAATGAAGTGGTAGGCCTGGTTAAACCCAAGAATGAAGCACTTGTGGCAAGCTTGTGAAAAGAAGAAACCAGGACTGGCTGAAAAGACTGTTTGAATCTTTTCCACTGCTATAGAACCAGTGCCACAAATCCACACAATTTACCAAAGCATCACTCCCGTTGCGGCTAAATATTCCTCTTGCCCAGATTCAATTGCAAGAGGAGATGGTATTGCTGACACGAGTGCTGTCAGATAAAGAATCCTCACTTGGGTGGGCACACATCTGAGGTTGATTAGATAAACAGAGAAGTAATGAACAGCTGAATAGAAGAGAGAATGAACAAAGGCAGGTGAGTGTGAGGAGAGTGGGGCAGGAGCCCACAGGACTTTTTAGAGTCTGAGAAAGGGAGGGCTGGCTGATGGAGGCTCAGAGACTGAGGGCTGGTGGAGCTGGATGGGGGGGAGGGGAGGGAAGTGGAGTGGCACCAGGGCTTGTCACAGGGTCCATGGCCAGCAGCACCAATGGTACCTCTGTCAGAGGTAAATAAGCACTACAGCAAATACAGAAAATTTCCAATAGCCCATTTGTTTCCAGACAGTGGAAGCTTTCAGGGCTGCACTGCACAGACAGCTGTGGGCAGAACCTAGTAATGCTGATAACTTTCACATAAATGTTTTCACTCAAGTGGGAAATCAGATCTCTCAAACAGGATGGTCAGTTGCTTTCTGGATGGGGGTTTCCACTGCAAGCATTCTTGCAAAAGCATCTTCTACTGGATCAAGATGGGAACAATACAAGACATAAATACATGATATTTTTTCTTTCTGTTTTAATTTTCCTTGTCTTCTCCATAGTCCAAATGCCACAGTGGGCTATGTCTCTACGCTGTGGTGGAGACTGAAATTAGTATTTCTATGTGCAAGAAGATGTATCTCAAGAAAGTAGAAGTAGTATTTATTTTCTCATACTCACAGACACATATGTGACAATAACGTATTTCCTGCTAAAAGACTGATTCCACATTCCTGCAGCATAGTGTCATATTCTACAGTTGTTGTAGACAGATTATGCCAATGTAACTCTGGAGGCAAGAATAAATTTATGTCATTCTTGCACAGTATCTCATCATAGAGATAAGAGCAAGAACACTTTTTCTTGAAATCCGAATGAATGCACCATTTTTTAGATATGGCTTGATTTTATGCTGTCTTGAAAGAGTGATTGACTTCGATTTTTGAAACCCTGAACATGGCATAAGCAGTGCAAAGCAGTCTTTCACATTGGTAAAATATTATCCCTTGGAAACTTTTATTTATATTTAATCTTCTGCTTCATGCCTCCACTGATGGTGAAGATCATTAGTAAGTGCCATTTTGATGTGTTACCTCATGCAGTGAATTACTGAAGTCAGCAGCAACAAACAGAATGAAGGCCAGCCTGCCTGCAGACCTGTATAACTTATCTATGTGTAACTTAGTTTGCTAGCAGGCTGTCGATTTACATTCTGAGTCTGTTCCAATGTCAGTTGAAGTCGATGACAGTCCACACTGACTTCAAGGAGTTTTAGAGGAGACCCCAATTCTTGGATGTGATGACACAAATGTAAAAGATTTATGGGTTGGGGTTTTTTTTTGTTTTTTTTTTGTGAAAATGATGGATGCAAGACAGTAGAACAGATTACTATCTAGTCAATGAGTGTTTCAGTGAATGAGGGCTTTCTAGATGTGAAGCTGGAGTAGTCATACATGGTGGTCAAGAGAGATAAAGGGAGAATTGTCTCTTTTGGCTAGATTTTGTGATTGTTTTTCCCTTTGTAATAGGATCTAAATTTTAATCTGGTTATAAAACTTTTAAACTCTAACTTAAATTTACTAGGATTTACATCCACTAAGAATCTGGACCAGAGATTTGGACCTTTCTGAAAAGCAGTAAAATAGAGTATATCAAAAAGCCGTGCAATGGTCCTGGTTAACTGCAAGCTATTTTCCCTGATTTATAATGCACAGCAGGGCCATCGGTTCTACCCGTACTCCAGGGTCCCAAACTCCTTATTCTACCATTTAAAAGAACCTGGAAGATGACATTAGTGATTCACTTGCTTCCAGCCAGCAGATTCTTGCCCTGATACACAGATTTTATTGTCTTAGCACCTATGAGAGTCAGGTGTGACAATAGGTCTCCTGCCTCTTCAAAAAACAATCATGGCATTAAAGAAAAACAATGTACTGTACATGATTTATCTGTGGCATTATTTCTTTCTTGCTAGTCATTTTGTTCTTACTTTGGGTTTCCTTTCTCTGGGTACTAACCAACACACCAAAGCCATAATCATCAAAACCAGTCTGAGCATGTGGATTTGTATAGTTGTCCTGACCCAAGATCACATTCTCACTGACTAGGTGCTTGCTGAATAAAACATCGTACAAATGCTCTGTAATCCCATGGCATCCCTTGGCAAAGATTTCAACTTGTCAGGTACCTGCTGCAGAAAGGAACATTTCCTTTGTTGTTCATTCTGAATCTGGCTCCCATCAGCTCAATTTGAAGCCCCACAGTTTTCCTAGTGGAAAACACAGTTCACAGTTGCATCCTATTTACCATTCCCATTTCAATCATTATTTGTAAAGATCATTTCAACATCAAAATGATAATTTTTCCAAACTGAAAAGTCATAGCCTGCTCAATTGCTTCTTATATAGAAGATATTTCCCATGTCAGATTATAATTCTTGTTTTTTAGAGGATCTTTCCTAATTCTAATATAAGTTTTCTTTCACGGGGGAATAAACCGGCATATTTTTCAAGCTGTGGGCAAACCATGGATTCATAGAGTGGTACAATAACATTGTCTATTCCACTCTCTATCTTTCTTACTAATGCCTAGCTTCTTTCTTTTTCTTTTACTTTTTTTATCCCTCACTGCTACTGAGCAACACACTGATAATATTCATGAAATAATCTCACTTCTAAGTACTACTGCAGGGCTCAGAGCCCATCATTGAAGATGAGGCATCAGAACTACTTTTGTCCAGCGCTCATCACTTTACATTTATCTGTACTGAAAGCTATCAGTTGCTGTGATCTACTCAGGCAATCAGTTTCATAAGTTCTGCAGTCCTTCACAGTCAGTTCATTTATGAATATGCTAACCAGAACAGGGTCCTGTGCACAGTGCTGTACACCTTCAGTGGTTTCTGCCTGCCATTGTGGTTGTTCAATCCTATTCTCTGGTTTTAGAAGTGCTAAGGAAATTAAATGTGAGGAAATTTGCAGAAGGCCGTTTGGAAGTACAGATAAACTGCATCAGCCAGATCACCCTTATCCAGCTCCTCGTTAACTTCTTCAAATAACTCCATAGCCTGCAAGGTAAAGCCATCCTCTTTAAAAAAAGCAATCTGTGGACTCTTCCTTAATAGATCATACTTATTCCGGTGTCTATTCTTTGCAATATAAATATGCTATTGATGCCAAGGGAAGGCATCAGGATTCCATACTGGATTTCCGTGATTCTCCCTGAAATTACTTTTTTAGTTAGTATCTTACATATATATACCTTCCAGTCCTCAGGTGAGCAGGACAGTTTTAAGCACATTATGCACCTATTTTAGTAATCAAATTATTTCATTGTGAAGCAATTCCAGAGAAAGGAGAGATGCATTAGCTAATCTTACACTGAAGAAAGTCTTGGGTCTAAATCCAGGCTCAGCTGCACAATTCAAGTATTTGTCATCATAAATTGCCAAAAGCAAGCTATGCCAGAGTGCATTCCTGGGACAATGTTAGACAGCCAATGTGATACAAACACTCTTTCAAAGATTGTGGAAACACTGATTGTTTTCTTCTGTGATTTTTGCATGAGTAAGATTTGTAAGATTCAGATACTCGTTTACCAATCCACAACAGCCTAATGTTCCCTTAAAAGTACAAGCAACATTAGAAAAGTTCTGGAAGAAATTCATCCTGTTCCTGTTTCCCTAGGATTTTTTCAAGTTAAGTAGATTATCATGAAGTGGTATTGGCAATTGTCAAGGTAATTGCACAGGGTACAACTCTGTCCATCAGCTGAGCAGAGGTAATTAGATTGAAAACCTGGCTGCATTAGTCTAATCCAATACTGTACTGAATCGTACAATCGGTTATACATCATAACATCTCAGCACTGAGTCAAATCAGTATCTGTTTTCAGCAGAAAAATTGTGCAGGTCGTGCTGGGGATGTGAATAATGGGAATGCTTTTTGGAGTGTGTGTGCAGTTTGCGCTGCAAGAAATGATGACAATTGGTTTCATCTGGAGTAATTACAGCTCAGTGACCAGTAGCTGTGCAATTACTCAGAGGAAATCCTCTTGAGGGAAACAGATCTCAGCTTTGAGAAGAAAACATATCCAATATCAATTCTTTACGTGTGGTAGAAAAACATTTTCTGTCCCAAAAGATGGAAACAGCAATGAAAACAGAATAACAGACTTATCTAGCTGAGACTCACTGTGTAAGGAAAAAGAATCTGAATCTTACAGTGTCTGTTTTGGTCACCATGGTGCCGTGAACTTCTGAAACAGATGAAAAAGAGAGGGAAAGTAGTTTTGACAAAGTGCTCTGTCATCTTCATTACGCACCAGAGAGTGCTCAGGGAGAACAAAGTATGATGCATTTGGTAAGGAATGCATACAGTGAATGCAATTTATGATACATACTTTATAAAACACTGTGGGAATGTTCTATCTTGAAATTGTCTTAGAATGGTTCTGACCACCAGGAAGGCTATTTTAAGCAGAAAGAAGGTGCTAATTCAAGAACATGTCTAGACTATGAATTCAGGACATCCCCAGAGAGGAGAAGAAGGTATTGATACTTCAGAGTGCAATTCCAGAAAATGAGGTAGTAAGGATAAGATATTAATAATTAGAGCCATATTTTATAGAGTTCTCTATTATCAAAGCCCCCTTGTTGCTGAAGTAAGGAGCCACAAAAGATGAGGAAAGGGAATTCTGGAACAAAAGAAAGAAATGTAGTGCCAGGTGGCATTGCCAACTCTTCCCTTACAGTAAAAGACCAAAGGTGGTCTTTTTATTTCATTCTTCTGTTACAGGTATAAGCCTTGAAGCCAGTCTATCAAATCTGTGCAGAACTACACTAAGGAATTAACTTCATCAGTAAAACCTTGTAGAATTCAGCCTGCAAAAATTTGGTCTTTTAACAAAACTATCCACAAAACTTATAAAGCAGACACTACTTTGTTTGTTTGTTTCTCCCAAGACTGCCATGAAGTAAAATCACAGCTATAGTAGAGTGTGACAACTTTTGCTGTTTCTTCTTGGAATCCAGATGAGGATCAGTTCTCAAGAAGAAAAAAAAAGGCTCTTTTGGGAAGTGCCATTAATAGCTATGTAAAAATTAATACTTAACACAAAGAAACATTAGTGTATTTTATTGCTAGATTTTAGTACCTACTGTGTGCATAACAGGGCTGTGAAACATTCTTTAGACAAACCTTGGAAGCTTCTAGACATGTATCATGGTAGGGCTCATTGCCACCTTCACTGCAAACCCTCTGTCAGGCAGAAGCGTCTGACATGGGGAGACTTGTGAATTACTGAGTCAAAATTGCCTTTCGTGAAATTTCATTTATCCCCAGGTAGCTCTGATGTGTGATCTCCATCAAACTAACTGTTTTGTGCAGAACTTTTTGAGCTGCAGAATCTTCTATTTCTTTATACATTTTATTTATGTCAACCCCCTTCAAAAAAAGTATGGGATGTATTTTTGGTATAGTTGAAGTCTATCTTGAGGATTTATTGCTATGTATTCAAGCTCTCAGTCAATAAAGAGCATTTTATCACATATATTTATTATAACTAAATAATATTTGTTTAGAATACAATATCTAATGTCTGGCTCAGTACAGAGCAGGCAGATTAAGTCTGAGTTTAACTACCATAGCATTTTTTACTGGCTGAGCTACATCCTCATAGGGATTGTAATTTTGGCAGCAATGGCAATAGTAATTTCTTCAGTAAATCACAACACTCCCTAAATAGAAAGAGCTGTGCAATTTCCTGAACAAATGGAAAAATAATTTTGGAGGATCCGTAAAGGTAGCAATAATTGTTACAGGGCACATGCAGTTTATGTGAAGAACCTCAGCTACTTATGATAAGACTATCTGAAGACAGCATGAAAGTGGAATCCATAATAAACACAAGTGTATCATCATTTAAAAGAACAACTTTTTTGTTGCTAACGGTGTAAGAATGCAGAAGGTGATGAAGTGACTGCTTCAGAAGCAATGAAGTGCAGAATGCCAGGTCGCATCATCGAGATAGCAATGCAGATGATGTTTTTTAAGGTCCACTTATTGTTGGCTGTTATTGGCAAGTGTGAATTTTTTTTTTCTTTTTTCTTTTTTTATTAAAAATGCCAACAGTATCTCAACACATCTGGGATAGACTAACATTCTGCCTTCCCATCATAGTTCTTTCATATCTGTGAAGTTATCTGTGAAGTTTCTTTTTTGCAATCCAACCTCAAATGTGACACTAGAAAGAATATTTTCCTTCTGTGAACAAACTTGGAAATTGTACAAAAAGGGCACTGAATATTGATTCTCTTAAGGCAACGCTTCGAATAAAAGTTAGTTTCAGTTGCACACAAATATTTTAATGGCTGATTGAAAAAGAAAGGGATTAATGATTATAACTACCATTTTAAATAACAAATTTAATTTTATGACAATGGAATTGTTTAAGTGAAGGCATCAAATGCACATCTAAAGATCTGACATGCTATGAAAAACAGTGTTTTCATAGATGTTCCTTATTGTTCTTTATTCTTCATAATGTCTGTCCCTGGTATGAGGACTAACTCTGTGTGTCTGTAAACCTGCATTTAAATCTGAGAACTAGAAATTCAGGATGTCAGTGTAATATCCTTCCAAGAGCTCAAGCAGCACTAAAGAAAGATATCAAATGTTAAGTGCTACTTAGGATGACTTTGTGTTGTCTTTGTTTATACAATCTTGCTTTCAACGTGATAATCACAGATGAAACCTTTTGTCTCATTAGAATAAACTTGTAGTGTTTTTTGCATTTAAGCTCTTCTGATGTTACAAGCGACTCAGGATACAGCTGGTAAACCTGAGCACTTAGATAACTGCATGTTGTCTAACACAGATTTATTGTTTTTAAAAGAGACTACCATCAGCTCCCAGTGTCTCACTTTCAGTTCCTGCCCTCTCCATTTTCCTAATGGAACTGTGGGTGGTGACCTGCCCTGTAAGCAAGGACCAGTGACACGAAGACAGTTAAAAAGAAGCCTGCAAACATGGTCTCTGCAGGAGGCACAGCCTTGACCTCCAAAGCTGGACCAGCCTGCAGGAACCTGGCGAGGCAGAGGGCTGATGGGAGGGAGGAATTTCAGCATAGATTAGTGTCCCTGGAGCTTTGATGGTGTTGGAAACGGCTGGCATTCACATTCACAGCATCCTGAACTTTGCCCTGGCCACACAGAATGCTCTACCTTTGAGCTTTGACAAGTAAATGAGAATTGCTCTGAAGCTGTGTCTGTTTCACGGCCTTTACAGGGAAATCTAAGAGGCTCATGCAGGTGGTTTCAGGGAAAGCATGTTTCCACCTATCTGCTAGCCCTGAAATGCTTCCATGTTCAAAGGGAAAAATCATGTCTTAGACCACGTAAGTTTTACACTAAGCCATTGCAGTGAGCATATCACTTCTGCTTAAGAACAGAAAACGCCTGGCAGGATGTAACCTTCTATTTAAACTTTTCTGAAAGAAGGTCTGTGCTCCACAGTGGGTAGCAGCAGTCCAGACTTCTCTTTGACAGTAGCTGGAATTATGAATTCATTTACATTATTCAATGTTAGTCTCTTTCAGTTAATACTTTTTGAGAGATGCAGTACTGGCATACTGTTCCAGGTAGCAGCACACTGTGACAGGTCAGCGAAACTCTATAAATCAGTCAAGAAGGATAGCTAACCAGGGAAAAATCTGCCAATTTTTTTGGGGTGATAAACATGTTTAATTGTATAAGAGGTTAAAAGTGATCAAGGACCAGTGTCCCATATAGCACTGTATAAAGCATTTGGTGCTGGACACTACAGTATGAATCCCTAAGGAAAGAAACTCCTTGGTTACAGTGTAGTCATATACCAGGGAGAAAATACTGGGAGTGAACCATGCTTGTAATCTAGCAAGCAAGGGCACAGAAAGAACCATGAATGTGAAGCTAAAGAACAGCAAATTCAAGGTAAACCCAAGATGCATGTTATTCTGGTAGGAGTGATTGAAACAAACTATCAGACAAAGCGATAGATTCTCCATTTTTCAATGTCTTCCAGAGGAGGCATGTTCCCTCAAGATGTGTCTTTTTGCCAACTACAAGTTACTCGAAGGACAGTTTGAAGGGCAGTTGACTTGCTGACTTGAAGATCCTCTCTGGCTTCAAACTCTTTAAACATGGTGAACTGCCACAGATCTTACAGGCAAGACACAGAACATAAAAGATGCAACAGCTTTTCTTCTGCACCGTAAAGGAAGGAAGAGGGATAAAAAGGACCATGGTGCAAACAGAAGCCTGAGAGAAGTAAGGCTTCTGTGCAGGTATGTCTAAACCAAAAAGCTGTGGGATGAAAATAAATAGACTATACTCTTAGGGTGCAAGGAGGACATATGAGCTTCTGTATGATGCTTTAAACACAAGATCCCCTGTTAGCTTAAGTGTAAATTAATTCAGATGCAATATGCATAAACTAGAGCAAATCCACAAAGCTGCAGCATGAAGACAGCTGGAGTACTCTTGTAATTACAAGGAACCCTCTCTGTATGGGATATTGGAGCTCACAGATTAAATTAAAAACAATGCTGTAAAATGTACTGGCATTTGTGCAACTACAGTACAGAAGGCATGTGGCAGGGGCCTACCTGCATATAACCACTTTCCTGGCCAATTCCCTGATTTTTCAAGGTGTAAGGCTCTGACAAGCATGCTGTATGTTCACCTGGCTCATAGGAAACCGTCTGGTGCTATACCACAGGGAACAAAATGTGCCTCAATCTCAGGGGCTCAACTCCTGAATTCACCACATCCTGCAGAGTTGATAACGCCACCTGCATCTAGGGGAAAATGCTGATTTCCAGCCTGCCCTTACACCCACACAGCTCCCTGTCTGGTTTGGGAAGCTGTGTTGGCAGTTTCTGGCAGGCAGTGTTTGTTATGCCCCCACGAACAGGCAGCAAAGATGGTACAGCTGAAGTGGTGGTGGCTGGTTGAATCAGGAAAATGTGAACGCAGTGTAGCTGCATCTATAAGCTGGTTTTGGATATGTCACTACAGGATATATAGGAGAGGGTGGGGTGAGACTTAAATGACCGATTCACAAACCCCCAAGGTCTATGCAAAGGTTTTAGACCAGCAGTAATATTTGCTTCCAATTTTATCCCCCCCTTTTTTTCTTTTGGCATACAGCTTTTGTAACATGCCATTTTGCTTGTACTGCTAAAATCATGTAGCCTTAATCCTTTTTTGCTAAACAGGACTCAGTGTGATCATTATCTTGCAAAGGTTCAAATCTTTGTCATTTCCTTGGCACTACTATTACACTGATGCTATCTGTGGAAGAGCAGAAGCTACTCTGAGCTGTTACAGATTCGTCATTAGCATAGAATCCTATTGATTCTCTGTTATCTTTTTTTCCAAAGCTGAGCTACATGGACAGCCAAGAATATAATCGTTCAGCACTGAGTTTAAATTGAAAGTACTGTAGCTCGTTTTCAGTGCAGTTTGCCTCAAAGTAGAGTTGATAGCAGGAAATATTCACAAATATGTTTGACTCTTTAAGATTCAGTGTATTCGAGTGTTAAAAGTGATTTTTTGCTCCATGATAGATAGATAGGCAAGTTCTAAGTGGATTTTTACTTTGAGCATTGCCTACAGATTCATATGAGTACATCCTTCCCTGGGGATGTACATAATCTCCTTTCCCATCAAGGAGAGTGTAATTACAACAGTGTGGTATGACAGATGTGGGTATTGCAAACAGATTGTCAGTGCTTTCTGAATGAAAGGCATTAGTTTCTTTCCTACTAAATACTGATGGAATGGTCTGGGTATCTCTGCATTTTAAAGTTATCATCCTGGTATCAGTTCCAAATCCTTCCAACACTCTATTTTAGCCAAGCACTGATAACTGTATGCTGTAATGTGTATGATTCTTCCTTCCATTCTCTTTGCTGATTTGTTCTTGCTTCCCTTCCCCTGCTCTAGCTGTGACTGGGAGCCTTTATTTGTTTTCAAATGGATATCAGTCTAGATTTGCATTTATCAAGTATGTCATTCAATCTTTCATTTGCTGTCTTTTTATGCATTACTGGGTTCTACATTTTTTTCTGTTGAGAGAACTGTCTTGAACCTTCGCACCTTTTCGTTGTGTATTAATGTAACTGTTCAAATCACACAGCGGATGGATCATTTCTCCTGAGAGTCCACTTTTTTTATTACAAAGCTGTAGCAAAATTGGAGAAGCACTCTGCCTTGCAGTACATTTTACACTTGCATGAACATATAGACTGAAGACTATTCCTAGAGATCCCACTTCCTTTTAATTAATTTCATGAGAAATAAAATGAAGGGATACCCATTTTACCTCTGTCTTGGAAACCTAAAAAACAGAAGAAAACTCAAAAATTAAAGCAAATCTCCATTGAAGTTTAAATGGCTTCTTTTTATGGAAGAAAAGAACAGTAAAACCTGTAGCATTTTGGATCCAAATGCACATGGAGCTAGAGGAGCTTGATGTCCATGTATTCTTTCAAGTCCTTCTGTCAAATCTAGTCCTGTTTTTTTCCTTTTTCCCATTGAGCAGATTTCACTATTGCAACACCCTGTTGGCACTGAAGCTGCTGAAATGCAGAAGTGTGTGCCATGCTGCTGAAAAGGAGGGGGCAGCAGAGATGCAGGTGGAGATGCAAGGTGGACAGTCCTGGGCTCTAACACTTTCAGTTTCTGCAGCCCATGGGCTTGAGCCTGACAGTTCTCCCATTAGCACATAACTTGGCCTTGGGAACACCAAACAAAATCCAGCCTTTGACTCCTTGTACCTTGCAGTGTGCAGCTGTCAGTCTGTATGAATCAAGACCTCAGAGAAGTGAACCTGAAAGCATTAACCAACCACTGTCTTCTCTCTTCCTGCTTATGCAGAAGGGCTGCAGGGTTGTTTTGCAGGTACTGCTTAATCCAAAGCACAGACTGAATCTTAGTGGGACTTTCTCCAGTGTTTCTTGCAGGCATATGTATGTACATTGGAAGTATACGCTAAGGACCTGCTAAGTGAAGAAGTCCCTGGTCCAGTCCTCCCTCTAGCCCAGTCTCAGGCCTTCCATGGTAATTGTCCTTGTAGAGAGCAATTTTAGAAAAGCTTTTTCACAAGGAGAAATATGCCACTTCATACAGCTCCTGGCTGTATGATCTCAGTGCAGTAGGATCCCTCAGGGGCTCCTCCATGGCTCCAAACAAGGAAATGTGGGCTAAGCCTCTTTCTAATTATTTGTTTTTACTGCAAGAGTGTTCATGGGAAATGTAAATGTTATGGACTCCATCCCAGACTAAGTCGCTCTCCAAACTGTCTCTCAGTATTGGTCTTAGCCTAATACCATGCAATTCCCCATGGAATCAAAGAATGGTTTCGTTTGGAAGGGACCTTAAAGCTCATCCAGTTCCAACCCCCTGCCACAGGTAGGGACGCTTTCCACTAGACCGGTTTGCCCAAGGACTCCTGTTTTCATGTGGAACAGGGGACATGGGACATGCCACTCCTACAGGGGGCAGAAATATGGGAATACAGTGCCTTGCTCCAGTCAGATGCTACAGGAGCTGAGCACATGCCTTGTTCCTAGCAGCAGCTTTGTGAGTGAGTTGGTGGGTAAGATTTGTTTGCAGGTGTATTGAAACACTGTGAACAACAGTCTTGACTGGTGAAGAAAGGCCTGCATTCACAATGTAAATTAACTGGGTTAAATCACACAAGTGACTCCAATCTCCTTCAATGCAGCTGTTCACAGGAGGTGAAAGCGAACCAAGAAACCAGCAGGAAGAGCAACCCAGAAAGAATGAGGTGAAAAATTTTCTTTCCCAGTGGTTGCTGTTGCTATGTTGGCTGTGAAAGTGTTTAACTCAGCAGTCCTTTAGGATGGAATTCATCTCAGATCTGAGCATTTTTCCACATTTTGGGTTCATATTTACATATGTTAAGGTTAATAGACCTGACAACTCCTTCATGTTCTCACCAGGGAGCAGTCAGTCAAAAGCCATAGGGGGGACTGAAACAATGTTCTCCACAGAAAGTGTGCATCACAGAGCTTTACACAGTCCTCCCTAGTAACAGTCATCAGTCCCTGTTGGTGCAAATCAGCATAGCGCCGCTGAGCACTATATGCCTCAAGTAAATGCCTCAGCAATGCTAATTTGCACCACCTGCAAATGTGACTGCTTATTCTTGCTACTTTCTTCCAGTAACCACAGTGGTGCCTCAATAATTCCTCAATCCACTTTGTTCTTTTAAAGCCTTTATTGGTGCTTCACTTTTTTCTTCTGAAGTGTTTCTATTTCTTTTGTGTTTGTGCTATAGAGCCCCAGCTTTAAGTGCTCTATCTTGCCTTTTAGACCCCATCTGCAAAAAGCAGATTTTTAAGAGCACAGATGGAAAGGAGAGGTCAGGCAAGAGGTGCCTTTAGCAACTTGTAAGGTTGCATACCTTTAGAAAAGAAAATTATACAGGAAATTCATTCAGGAGAGAACTGAATTGAATTTTGAAGAGTAATACCTGACCTGGGGAAGTATGAATCTGCGTTCCTCCCACTGGCATCAGGGCTGTCAGGGTATCTGAGGCAGGGACATTAGTGAGTCTGAGACACTATTTTTGCAGCTTTCTTCCCCTTCCCAGACTCTATGGAAAACCACACAAGCAGATTTTAAAGATTCAAGCAGACAAGTAAGACCTAAGGAGTGAGGTCTTTTGAGCTGAACTGCAGTAAATAGCCATATGCCTGCTCTTAACTTAAAATAAATGTGAACTAAAATGCAGTTGCTAAATGGAGGAATTTAAGGTAAAGTATTTTATTTGCATTTAAAACAGTAAAACAGTATGGGCAGGTCTTTTGCCTAAGCTGATGTGTGGTATTTTGTTACTGAGGGAACCAAATCCTATCTGAGTCTACATAGGGAATACTCTCCCTTCTTCCAGGTTCAGTACAAGGAGGCAGGAACTGAAAGCTGGTGACAGTGTTTGAAAGTCTCTGCTTTGCAGACTAGTTTTCCCGAAGGTTCATCCCCAAAGCTTGCCAGGTATTTTATTAGCTAGTTTAATTGCATTCCTTTATGCTTTTGCCTTTAATGAAGTCTGGCTCAATCGCTGCAGTGCTCACCTATGAAAAGATCTTCCACCCCAATACCTTGACTTTAGAGTTCTCCATAATAAACGGCTCCCAGAATTGGATGATAGCTAGACTAGTGTGCGGAGGTCAAGTTCCTGCTGTTAGCAATCTTGTGGTGAAAAGTGTGAGTCAGCCTTTGTTAGTACCTTGTATTAGCCTCTGTAACAGATACTGCTCTTTCCATGGGAGTCCCAGCAACAAATGCTGTATGTGGCCAAGTGCTAATCATAGTCCTTTATTTGCAGATAAGCTTTCCTCTCACCATGACTATATTGTTTCTTCACCTCCAGCTCCACTCCAAGTATACTCTGGTGTTTTGGAAGACCAGGAGCAGAAGTGTCATGGCTTGCCACTAGTGTGCCTTTGTAGTCTTACATCATATCTTGTTTGACATGTGGGATTTTTTTCATCGGGAAGTTCTAGTACACATCCTCTTTGTGAAGTTTTAATTTAGTTCTTTGTCAGACAAATCTCATATGGTGATTAATGCAGGAAGAAAGATTGGGTGAAAGTCAAATAACGTCTCAAAGATTTGTCCCCAAGTGCAAATGCTAAATATAAATGCAAACAGGAAAGGTAGACTCAGGGTGTGTGTGTGGTATTTCTGACTTGCATACAGCTTTCCTGCAGGGATGAATAAATTCAGAACATTTTTAGAGACAGGCTGAATAATACATAGTCCTGGTTTCAGCTGTAAGTTTTTTTTTTCGCCTTCCTAGTAGCTGGTGCAGTTCTGTGTTTTGGCTTTAGTCTGAGAGCAACACTGATAATATACCAACATTTTAGTTGTTGCTCAGTAGCACTTACCCTGATCATGGACTTTTCAGTCTCATGCTCTACCAGTGAAGAGGGGTAAAAGAAGCCAGGAGGAAGCAGAGACAGGACACTTGACCCAAACTAGCCAAAGGGGTATTCCATACCACAGCATGTTATGCCCAGTATATAAATTGGGAGGAGTTACTTGTACGGAACTGATTGCTGCTTGAGTTGAGCTGGGTATCGGTCAGCTGGTGGTGAGCGATTGTGCTGTGTAAACCTTGGGCTGTTTCTTTCTTCCCCTTTCCCTTTTTAGTTTTGTATTCTCTCCCCTTCATACTTCTCTTATCATCATCATCATTAGTAATAGTAGTAGCAGTAGTTTTGTATTATACTTTAGTTACTGGACTGTTCTTATCTCAACCCATGGGGTTTCCATTCTTTCAATTCTCCCCCCCATCCCACCTGAGTGGGGAGTAAGGGGAGGGGTGAGCGAACGGCTGTGTGGTGCTGAGTTACTGGCTGAGTTTAAGCTGCGACAAGTATAATGCTGCGTTTGTCCTCAGTTTTTACCACAACTGAGTGAAAAATTGCCTCATCTGTAAGGGCTTGCAATATCATGAGTAAGAATGAGCTTCTCTGTCAGTCCTAATCACTTTTCCTCTGAACAGATAGCTGCAGTGGGGGAAATGCCACTTGTTCTAGCAGTTACAGTGTAGCTCTAGTTAATCACAAGTTTCTCTCTGCAACTGGGCTGGTTGGTTAGAAGTACAGACACCCTGTATGGTACATCATTAAGCATCAGTTACAGACATATATAGAGAGAGAGCTATAGATGCACATAAAGAGAGGCAAGACATATAAATTCATAAAGAGGAGAAAAAAGCTATAAAACAGTCTACAAACTGTTGTGCTGCATCATTTTAAATACATGAAGTAAAGTTTAAACTAAACTTTGCATAGACTAATGCCAAATTTGCTTAAAATGTCTAATATATTAATACATGCATACAAAGTGCATATATGTAACGTATATATTCACATATGTACCATATATAAATATTGACGAGTTCATTTATTAACATAACTAAAGATGTTATGTTAAATCCCTAAACCCACAGGTTTATTTGACCTCTAAACTTCAAGGGCAGTAGTACATGTTGTTACATACCACTAAACAGTGACTTGTGTAATGAGTTGCTGACTTTCATCTTTAAGTACATTTCTTTTTATTGGAATGAAGCAGAATGATGATATTACTGCCTGCACTGTTAATAACTCTAAATATACTGCCATCTACATGCTGCTGGTTGTAGGAATCTAAGGAAAAGCTATGAAAAAAATAAGGTGAACATAGTCCCTGATGGATTCTGTCCAGAATTTTTATTATCTTTGTACAATTCAAAACATTTTTTGCTTTGTTTTGTTAAAAGGTGCTGCTGGATGTCAGCTGCAAATTATCAAGCTAAAATTCAGATGTCTCCTGAGCCAAAAAAAATCCAAGATTTTCTTCAATTATGTAATGCCATGTGCATCATTTTGTATAAACAGCAAGCCTTCCTACAACAGGCAAAACTGTCTCCCCCAGCGTGTGTTGTGTTTCCATTCAGAGCAACCTCTCATTTTAGCGATCTGCTATTAAAAGGCTACTTCAAAATCATACTTGGCACCTTTCCCTACATGGTTGCAGCAACAAGATCAAACAGAAGTGCTTTGTTTGGCAGCTGTAGCCTCGCTCTTTAGCTGGATAGGGGATCAGACTCTGATCAACAACAGGCTGTACTGAAGACCCACTCACTGCTTCCCTCCAGTGACAATTGTTGCTATTAATACTCTTCATCTGACTTAAAGGGCGAGAAAGCCTTTAACCTCAGATAAGTGGTGAAAGTTCGTCGATAACTATGCACTGAATAAGGAAAAGTAACATTTCTCTCTTTCCTGCTAATGCATTGAGATTGGAAGTTATTTACAGGTGAATATGTCTTCTTTGTAAAACATATTTTGCATTTATGCAAAATTTACTATGAGGGTACCAGTCTCTGGTTACTTAGCCCAGGCTGCCAATCTTTATCAACAACAACACAACTAATAATAATAATTTGTTGAAATGGATGATGGTTTCCTGTAATTTGCTCATTATTTTACAGCCTGTGACATATAGGTTATAGCTTTCAAAAGCAACTGAAGATTGGGACAGTCTTGAAGGTCTTAGTTCCTGAAAATCAGATCTTTTAATGAGATTAAGTGATTTAAGAGAAAAAAATTGATTGCAATCACAAATCACTTCTGGTCTATGCAATGGACTCCCTTTCTGTAAGTGATTAGTGAATAGTTTGTAATGGATATTCCTGTGATTCGTAGCCCAGGAGTGTGACTAGGTATCCCCTTTCTTTACTTGTGTTGTCCTGCTGGATGACTGCCATTACAGGGGCCTGTTCTCTCCATCAATTCAGGTATTCTTTTCTCACCAAGCAAACCTGTGAACAGGCATCTGTTTTCTGTGAACATTAACACAAGATGATTTTTTCTTGTGCAAATGTTTATGGAAAGCCAAACCAGGGCCTGACTGAATCAAAATGTGTCTGAAGAGCTACCAAGGCATCTGAACATCCTTCTCCTGGCTTCACCTACCTCTGCTGTTGATTGATTGATTGATCTATGACAGCAAGGCCCTGTTCATGGCTGGCCTCCAGGCATTTTCTGGTACAGTGTTTATTAATGCCTTGCCAAGATGAAACATTTCTGAAACAAGATTAGCATCAGTATTTACAAGCAGAGGGTTAGCTCTAGAAATAGCTCAATCAAAAGATGTCAGAGCAGGCAGCTATTTATGGAGAATTATTTGCAAGTGACACATACCCCCTCCCCAGTTGTGGTTAATGTTTTACTGCCAGCATCAGGTTCACTGTCCAGTTCAAACCTTAAATGAGGGAAATGCATGTTTGCTTCCTGTTTATTTTCTTCTACCTTTCTGCCCGCAAAACTGCCTATTGATATCTTAACCTGTATATTTCTCTTCTAATGACTAATGACTAAGCCTTAAGCTGTGCCAGGGCTGGCAAAACAGGGTGTGTCTGTGCCATGCTGAACTGGACAGAAAAGCAATTACTTTTTCTTTTAATTGAAATAATCTCCAACCCTGTTTTGCTAAGCAGAGACTGCTCTTGTAACTGGTTGTGTGGAGACAAGAGGGATGGGAAGGAGTGTCCTGGGAGAGCAGACACTTTGGAAGTGCACAGAATTTATTCTGAGCCCATACATTCTTGGCCAAAGGCAATTTATGTGCCTTGGACTATCCTAAACATGAGCGTGATTTTTAAATCTAGCCTTCTACCCTGGCAGGGTGAGTTCTTGAGAGATTCAACAGTCCTTTATTTTCTATTCTGAAGAAACGACAGCCAATATCTTGGCTTTCAGTATGAATATATGAATATATCCAAGCCTTGTTAATGCAATATAGTTGATTTGCAGTGTCCTGCTGTGAGCCTAGTGACACTGTAACCTGAACCTGTGATGTGACCAAAACTGGCCTCAGGCAGAGTGCATGTCTTTAAAGTAAACACACAGACAAAAAACAAAACCAAAGCCCAACCCCATCCCAAAAGCAAGTAAAAAATTGCATAGGGAAAAGTGAGAAGAAAATGGTGATTATTCGTTATTCTGTTTGAAACAGGAGCTTTTGCTAAACCTTAATCTATATTCTACCTTGCCTTTCACTACAACTGTCAGATGAATTTTGAAACCCAAGACAAAAATTGGTAGTGTAAGAAATTGCTGCCATTAAGCTATTTAGAGAGTTATCATCTAATCAAGAAATACGTTCTAAATCTGGCTTGCTTTTACTAGCTAGAGGGGTTTTTTAGAAAGATATGCTATGACAAGCTATACATGCATATGCCTTATAGCTGAGTATCAGCCAAAGAGTTAATCCTTACAGAAAATGTGAATAACAGAGACTAGATCTCATGTGATTTTCTGTTTTCTTGTTGAGTAAAGTATCTGGGAACAACAAATGTGATACGTTGCTGCTAGTAATGTTGTAGCCTGTCCCTTTGTTTAATAACTGCAATTAATCAGTCTTTGTTTGGCAACATCTAGGTTAGGAAGAACCAGCTGAATGCTTTATTAGAGACTGCTGTTTTGATTACTAAACTCACAGTATTTTCTTTGACAGTTAAAAATATTCGGCATTTTATTGCAATCCAAGTGGATGCTGTATGGTTCTTCAAAATGCAATTGTGTGTTACTGGGGGAGAGGGAAAAATATTTGCTACAAAGCACTATTTTTGTTGTAACACAGTAGAAAAATGAAATTCAGTGTGTCTAGAACATTTTGTCCTGTTGTCTCTAAAAATGACACAGCTGTGTTTCACATTGTATGAAGCTCTCACATAAGCATTTAATTCACTCATTGTAAATCAAGCTACATAAAGATGATGTAATAATTAGGTCTGAAACAGATGGAAGGCCTATTTTAGATAATACACTCACTAAAATAGAATATGCTGGCTTCCTTCAATTCTATACATTTTAGCCTAAAAAGCTGTAGTTTTCATCAGATGACAGTTACTGAAAATAATAGATTAAGCAAGATTTGCACAAAATTGCCTGAGACAGAAGCTCTTCAGTTTTGCAGTGCTGCATTTTTGTTGGCATTGCTGTATATTCGTAGAGCTCCATGTATAATTTCCTGGTTGTGATTCTAGGAAAACACAGTGAAGAAGTACCAATTTCATTCAAACAAGCTTCAATTTTTCTGTTGAATGTCAATGAAAAGAATTTTATCCCACATAGACTGAAAGACCATGAGCTGCTCTGGTTTCACCTGGGCAAAGATCAGTCAGGTGGGTCATCTGGAATTTATCCACCCTTGGTCATGTGAAGAACAAGACTGCTCATGCATAGAAAGGACCGAGCACACTGTACAGCTGATCACACCTCCAAAGGTAAGCCCTCTACTGCAAGTAAGGTTCCAGCATCTCTGCAAGAAGAAAAGGTTCCTTCTGGTCACTTTTCAGTGCTCGTTCTTGCAAAAGCCCAAGTAAGCAAAGTTGTCTACCATTTTCAGCTCCTCTGGCTGAAAAAATTGCTGGTGTCCCATCTGCCATAGCAGGTCCAAATGAAATCTGAGCTTCACCTCTGCCAATTCTATATGTTAAAGATTTTACCGGGTTTATAGGGACATGCCAACATCATATGGAAGTGGTTAGTGTGCTCAGACCCTAGGATCCAGATGATTTTCTTTTCAGAGTGATTGTATGCCTGACTCTTATTCCAAAAGTATTTTAAGTAGTAAGAAACCTGGGTCTTCTTACGTGTCTGTCATACTAATGGCTAGGTGTGTCTCACACAGTTCTGCCCACTGTGAGGTGCCTTTTAATATTTACACATTGTGCTGCTTACAGCCACCACAACACAACTCAGGTCAAGACTAGTGCTGGGAAAACTGCATTCAATGGTTACATTCATTTGTTTGGAAATCATACCAGTGTCTGTAAAATCAATCATGTGCTGACATATTCTGAGGCACAATTTTGCATTGGCTGGTAGAGCTAAATAAATCCTTCTTTGGAACTATACTGTCAGTTTCTTCAGCTCTGATTCAGGGAGTGCAGTCACGTAGTTCAGACCATTGCTTAGACTCGGTATGAATGAGAGCACGTTAGGGAAATTTTTAGCATTAATAACTCTCTATTTAATCTGTACAGAGTCACCCAGCTGTGTCTGGGCCAGCAGTTGCTCTCTGAAGGTCCAGTTCAGCACTAGGAGTATGTACATCTGTGTTTTACCAAATAAACTTCAGCCTGTGCTTAGAAGATGTCCTCCACAGGGATGCAGGTCTAAATCACATATATACACATAAAATTACTTTATCAATGGTTAGTTCAAATCTAAGAATTTTAAAAGCAAGACATGGTGGTCTTGTTCACTTGAGGAAACATTTGGTGTCTTCTTATTATTCTGAACAAACCCTAGTAGGTTATAATTACTGTTTTCTTTTCTCATTACTGTGGCAATCAGGAATACTGCAGAGAGGAATTGTCTGTAGTCCAAAGAGCTTACAAGCCAAGCATAAGACAACAGATAGCAGACAAATATGATGGAGATGTCAAAGTTGTTTCAGCAGTGAAATTGATGAATAAATGCTTTATTTTTCTTTTGTTATTTAAAAAAAATAAATAAAAATCTCAGGATTGAACACAGTATTGCATCTAGCCCCAAATGAGAGCTTGTTATAGGTGCCTGGAAAAGATGAAAATGCAACGAAAACCTGGATTTTTCACAAAGATCTACAGATGCCAGGGCTGACGTCTGTCTTACTGCTCACAAATATGGGTTCTTCTTGGTTTGTTCCTGGTAAGACTTGGGGACTCTGAGCTTCTCCTTTTACTCTATTGTACTCAGTATCGACAGCTAAACAGCCCCTGGGACCTTGGTTCTACAGAGGTCTTTGGCCAAGAAAACTACAGGGGTGTTTTTGGCTTGCTATTTCCTCCTTATATATAAAACTGAAGTATCTAAACAGAGGGATTCTGCAAGCCAAATTCTTGCTCTCATTCCATGATGAAACCACT
Source organism: Psittacula echo (assembly GCF_963264785.1). NCBI lineage: Eukaryota > Metazoa > Chordata > Aves > Psittaciformes > Psittacidae > Psittacula > Psittacula echo. Next base: position 23,007,725 of record NC_137737.1, on the reverse strand, counting down.
CACCAGGGAGGTGGGAAGGCGTTTTGTCACCCCAAGCACCTGGGCAATGCGTCCACTATTTACATTGCAGCCTATCAGGCCAGATCTGCAGTTAGGATGCCACAAGATTTTGTGGATGCTTCTGATACCAGAAAAATCATGAGGACACGTTTAACAACTGAGTGATGGAGCCTTCTAAAATAGGCTAATTCTGAGATGGAAACAAAAATAATAGAAATTCATACAAACGCATATACAGAGAGAATTCTTACTCCAAAACAAGACTCTGAGGGCCTTCATATTGAAAACAAACAGCTTGTTTGATGTGATACTGAAGTAGGAATCAACAGAAGGATTCAGAGACCTGACTGAAAGTCTTCTGTTGAAACTGCCTCCAAGGAGCAAAAGAGCAGAGACAGGCTGTGAGGCATTGTAGTGTTGCAAGCTTGGGGCAAGGATGTTGTTCATAAGGGGAGTTGAAATCAGATATCCGGCTCTCAAATCAGTTTTTATACATCCTATATACTACTCCACAGCATTTCTGCTACATTTCTGATGCATGATTTGTAGAAAAAGTATCTTGCTTTTGGAAGCAGTCTTCTCTACTTGTTCTTCATCTGTAAGTTGTGCTGCTAACTGCAGGCAGTGTGCTCATTTATCACACTGCAGAGATGTGTCCCTTTGTTCAGTTTACAAATTCTTCACCAAGAATGTGCTTGTTATTTGGCATTACTGATGTTGCAGGAGCACAATTGAGCCCTGGACTGTTTGCCAGCAGTTTGTAATAAGCCAAGGAAGAGCAGCAACATATAATCAAATCCATTATGACTACATTAAAATTACAGTAGAGAAAGGAAATTAAACAAACAGAAATATTGCAAAAGTACAGCCAAGAACAATGAAGATATCTGAGCAATTTGTAAAAACTTATTACAACTTACATAAGGACCACTTTCCTGTTTACTCTCAAACCGGGGACTGAACAGACTTTCCTTTCAGGGCTGCCATCAGATAAGGTCAACCTCTGTTAATGCAAAATCATACCAAATAGAAAACTTGTTTCTCAGCAGCTCTCTTAGAAATACTGAATCCTTTCCTTAAGTGGCCAAACTCTTCCTTCAGTCCTGACAATTTCTGTTATTGAATGAACAACACAATTGCACGTAAGATGATAAAATCGTAGAGGAGTTTATCAACCTTAGGAAAATGAAATATTTAATATAGATACATTTCAAATTTAAAGAAAAAATACTGATTGCCATAGATATATAATGGAGAATCAGTTTTAAAATGCACTAATGCAGATATGCTTATCAGTGAGGAGAGAACAGAAGGTAGAAAGAGTAAATAACTACAGACAAGCCACTAACAGAGGGGAAGCAGAGGTACCAGTCTTCACAGAAGGCAAATGGGAATGGTGGTGTAAGTCAGCTCTGTTTCCCAGTTCTCCCTTATTTGACATTTGCTGTGAGAGAGCAATTGGACAACACCACCCCTTTGCCCTGTACACCACGTTGCTCTGTGGCAGCAGCTGTATCTTGCCAAAGTGCAAACATGAATGGCATGTGCAAGCTCTGACCAGCCAGAGAAGCATTGTGGTTATTCACGGGCATGTTTTTAAGGGAATGGTCTCATGTGATGATTGCTATGAAATTTATTGCTATAAAAACTCTGGTTCTCTGCTGGCATCTTTTGTGAAATTTTCATAGCAGACTTCAGATGCTGTGCAAATTATATGGTCCTCCATTCTTCTCTGCATAGTTCAGTTCTCACCAGATTTTGACAGGCTGCACTCAGTTTGTCTTTCAGAAGCTAATGGTATTTCCCTGTCACAGCTCCAAACATGGCAAATGACTTCTTCAAAATGGTGACTTTAAATAGCTGGAAATCTTTACTTTCCCCCCAGGTTTTCCTTCTGATAATTTTGCCATTTAGGGTTAAAGAACACTAGATAGCATCATAGCATTGAAACAGCAACTAGCTGCTGGAGGTATGGGTGTATTAAGCTTATTGAGACTGAAGAGATCAGCTCTTTTCATCAGTACATTTTCACTGAAGTAAAGCTGATGGGAAGCAGTTGCAGATCTGTCCCACTGGGGCAGACCCAGTCATACCAGGGGGCATTTCTGTCCACTCTCCACAAGATTTTCTGCTCTTGTGTACCTAGGCAGTAAAAATTACTTGAAGGGGAATTCTTATTGTTCTTAGGCACAGCCCTGTTGATTACAGCCAACATCAGCACTCTGGGAATTAAGTCAGTGCCTTCGAAAGTTAAATCATGGGGAGGGTTGCTGGTTTTGCAGTGGTTTTCAAGATCTGAAACACGTTTCAGGCTTCATAGAAAGAAAACCACTGAGCCTTTCTTCATACTCAGAGAATGGCACGACAGTGAACTTTTTTCAAGTGTAAAACCTGAGAAGCTCATGTAAGAACATAGACACTAATTGCCTTGGAGAGAGGCTCTTGTGGTAAGCTCTGCAAGGGGAAGAGGTGATTAAAGGTCCTATCAGTCATCAGTTGGCCCCAAAGGGAGGTGTAGGACTCCTGCCTGGCCACACAAAATCTGTGGCCTTCCCAAGCCCGACACAGCAGCATAGTGAGTGCCTAATGTATGCCTGAGCCGTATTTTAAGTGTGAGCCTGAGCTCTATTCACCTGTTACGAAGTGTCTGGATACAAGTCCTCTGTGCTATGCAGAGACGCAGGGACAGGATGAATAAAGCCCAGGACTGTGCCATCACTTACCTCTGTGTGATCAGGATATGAGCAGCACATACATCATCACTTATCCCTTGCTTGTGACAAGCATTAGGTAGCTAATGTCTGGAAGAGTGCCTCTCCAGAAAGACCCAGCATTACAGCCTGTGGAAGCACATAGATGAGCTGCAGAAATTATGACAAATGGGCAATGGAGATCATGTGGCTTCTGCTCATGCACTAGCGCATAGCGCTGTGCTCTGTGACTCCTTTACTGTGCATTCAGATAATGTTTATATTCTTGAGGATGTATAAATTAGATTAAAAGTGAAGAGATAAAGCCTGCCATACAGGATCAGGCTGCTGAGGTATCTTCACCAATAATTTGCTCTAGGACCAACTGCTCCAAATAAGAGGCTCACAGAGCTCAGTAAGAGGCATGTAAGGGAATAAAATTCTCCCTATCTCCTCCCTTACAGAGACTCTGCTCTGCTTGAAGCTTGACTGAATCTAGAGATTATTCAGATGTTTATTTTTTTTCAGGGGTAAGAATCTTGTGTAGCATTAAAAGAGAAACTAATGAAGCATTTTTGTGATGGAAATTAATTTGTGCTTATGTATGCTTGTATATTTTGTAAATATAAACATAAGTATCCTCGTACACATATTTACATACACATACACAGACCTATATACATACTATATATAGTGCAACAAGCTCAGTTTCCCCACAACTTGCTATGGAGATCTTTTATCTATCCCTGTCTTGGTATGCCATCTCTTCCCCTTTCTCATACCATTTCAACAAAAAGCCAGAATCTAGGGAAAGATAATAATGCTGTATAAACATCTGAAATGTGAAAAGAAAGGAGAGAAAAACAGTTTTGCTTACCCAAAACTGTGAGAAATAAAATGAAGGTTCATCAGCTCTCTGTAAAGAGGCAGAGTTTCAAGTCAGGTATAAACCTTTCTCAGTGCTAAAACAGATCAGGTTGTGGAATAAACCACCTGAAAAGATAATAAAGTCACATCAAAGAAGGGATTGTGGAGCAGGAGGCTGTGGAAATTGTGGTGCATTAGAATGCAGCTAAAGAGTCCCAGTAAAACTGAGCCAGTGACCTGACCGTGCCACCTCCACCTCTGGGTCAGCCTTTATTCATGCACAGTTTTATGTGACTTCTGGCTTATCTGCATGTAAGTAAAGCTAAAGTTATGTGAGGTGGATGATATATAAGAAACAGTTAATAACAGGCAAAGAAGAAAGGACTACTTAAAACTTGTAAGAAACTGAACTGCTTTAAGACTGGTGCTAATGAAGTTTTTCTAAGCTAATGTCCCAAGTACTATGAACACTTAGGATGGAAGTTGTTAGAAAACTCCTCTGTTTTTTAAATCAGTAAAGTGCTTTACTACAGTGGCAAACAGAAGGATAAGCCTTGCAAGACTGAGCACATCTGAAATAGAAGTTTGTATTGAAGACAGTCCTAATCTGTGTGTCAGGTTGCTTCAGGCTTTTTTGGGACAGCCACCAATGTTTACATAGTCGATAAAGAGAGCATAGAAGGTGGTAATCTGCAGTTTATGGTTATTGTATGTTATGTGCATTGCCAGGTGCTATCCTTCTTCTTAGGGATGTGTTGGTATTAGTGTAGCTGGTCTCCTAAACTGGGAACTCAGCAAATCTAATGCTGGAGAGATTTCCCTCTTTGGCTTGCATTGTAGTTGCATGAACATTCATCATTATATCCAAAAAGAAGAAATTACTGGTAAGAAAATTATTTGAAAGGAGGTTCCAAACAGTTTCCTGAGGAGGAGGCTGTGCTAAAAACAAATACCTATTTATGTACACACATAGTGTGAAGATTATCACCTCAGGAAAGTAGTATGTGATACAGCTACATGATGCAGTTAATCCAGCATGCAGAATGCTGCTCCACACCTCTACATGCCACTGTGGGAATTAGCCTCCTTTCCCTTATAAACTCCTCACTGTGCTGACAAGAAAGTATTTGGAAAGCAGCTGCAGGCATTAGAGTTGCACAACAGCCATCACCTACATACCACTGGGCTGCAGAGATTTTCTATTTTCACGTTTTCAGCTTTTCATTCCTGTAGCGAAACACATTAGAGCCCAAAGATGACTGACTTGCTACAGCCTCATTTGCGCCTTTCCTATTTATCCTACCTTATCTCAGGGGGAACATCTCTTGCTAGTGAAGAGTAGGGCAAAGTCTGTCATTAATACTGTTTACTAGAATAATGTGCTGTGCTGCTAAAGAAAACCCAAAGTCACAGAGTCGCCTGGAAAACAAAAAGAATACCTAACATAATTTATAGAACTCTCATCAGGCCGTACTAATTATAGTCTGTTAACTTCTGCTCAGACTCAGAAACAGTGTGCATGAATATTTAAGTGAAACAAGCATGCAATATCTTGCATGCTTCTGTGTTTAAAAGGTTGCTTTTAAAAGATGAAGTAAGCACATTTTGTGTGTGTGAATATGGAACAGAGTAGCACATTGTAATTCCAGCTGGGAATCCAACCAAGGACCCCCAGTTAGGGTATTACCTGAATGAAACACCTCATGTAATATGCTTGAGAACACTTTCAGCAACTGTAGCTGCAGATTGGTGCCTGCCAAGTTTGCCTTTGTTTGAGGAGTAATTGAATTGTTCCCATCTTCCTGGAGACAGATTTGCATGTCCAGTAAATTATGGGGACCAGCAGGTAATTAGAGCTAAATTCTGTCATTTACAACTGTATTTATTTAACCTACAATCTTATACTTACAGCTGACTGGGCATTAGAAAGTGGGACGTGGACTCTTAAGCTGTTTAAAAACATTGGGTCCATGGTGCCTGACTAGGTCTAAATTAATGTAACATTTTTTCCCTTATATTTCTTACTGTCATGATTTGAACCAGCCCCTTGCATTCTCCCATTCACATTTGGCAGTGGCTGAATCACTCTCCTTATCCCCTGCTAGATGGTTCCTCTGTGTCTCATATTGTCTAACTAGAACCATTTCTTTTTTCCTCCCTGTGATTTGAAAAATATCTCATCTCATGTTGTTGTGCCCTGGAAAGTGAGTTTGGTTAGGAAGGCATGGGTTCCAAAGCTTGGATACTTCACATACAAATATGCTTGTACTAAAGGTTAGACACTTGTGCCATCCACTTCTCTAGCCTGGGGTGCTGGATAGCTAATATGTGCAGTAGCTAAACAGCAGCCTTAATTTTTCGAAGGTTACATTGCTTTTAGCTTATCTATGTTATGTTGGGCATAGTGTTACTGGCATTTCATGACATCGGTGCTACCTTTACTCTGACAACAGTACAGAAATACCCATAAGCTGCAATATAATTTAAGCTCTTTATGATGGTTATGCTTAAGGCAGCCCTGTAGAAAAAAGCAGATTTAACTTTAGTCAAAAGAGTAAACTTTATTTTGGTCTGTGACATAAATATGAGCACTCTTCCCATTCCCTTCTATCTCTTCCCAGTCATTTAGCTGTCTGAAAAACTACTCGACTACTTTCCATATGTGATAAGGTTTTTATGCGATATTTTAGAGAAATCCTTTTTGTTGAACTGAAATAAAGCAACAAAGAAGGTAGAACACCTCCTCAGTTGTAAACTAGAGATTTCTTGGAGCCACCAAAGTGGATAAAGAAATCAAAAAATCCCAGCATCACTAGGGAAGTCATTCCACTGGCGTAAGGATACAGCTCACTTTACATTTCAACCCTATCTATAAAGCTGCTGCTTCATAGATATTATATAGCAATATGGTACCTTTATAAAAAAAAAAAACCTATTTCTTTGCTTTTGGGCTGTTTTATATTGACAGAATAGCATACTGGCAGAAAGGGGAAGAAAAAAGCTCTTGAACTCTCACAGGGTAAGTGAGTTATATTATCCCTCTTGGTGAATATACAACAGTTCATTTCTTGACAAGGAACATTCATTCATTCATTTTCTTTTCTGCATATTTTTCTTGCTGAGTGAGTGGGCAGGCTGTGATAAGGGGTACCTGATTTGACATTGCATGTATTTATGACCTGCAAAGCCTGATATAGAGCAGAAAGTGTGGGTGGATTGAGAGAGAAATACTGAGAGCTCTTTAGCAGTTGAATGTAAATCTAAAAGGCAAGAAATCGCCAGCACTAATTGTGCTGCTACTACTGATTTATGGGGTGGCCTTGGGCACTGTTAAAACTTAGCAAGTGTTTTGAGGTGGAAGAGAGCTATGTGTTACTATTAAAATAGCATAATGAGGTTTTAATTAGGGTAAAATTGGCTACTTCTCTGCTGGGATGGAATAACTGTTGTAGATGTGAATATATAAATACACTACTGAAGCTGAAAAGAAAGCTGTTGGTCCCTCTGACATGAAAACTTGAGAATGAGCCATAAAACAGTTTCAGTAAGTATTGCACTGGAGATAACATAATACTCTTATGTAAATGTTTTTGTATGTGCCAGTGTTGCCGTCAAAGGTAAATATACTTTAATTTATTTTAATTTATAGTTCCTTCTGATTGAAAAGATTGTTTTCGTTCCAGTGCAATTCATATGAACCAACACATTCTCAAGACACGGGTAGAAACTTGGCAATATATCCTTCTCCTACAAGCATTAAGCCAACTTTGACATTTTATACACTTTTAATTAAATCACTGTGATCTTTGTGAGCCAGTGTTTGGTCTGATCGTTTTTTCAAGCTTGAAATTCAAAGGTAAATGTTTTTAACAAATGTGCATAAAGATGAAAAAATTAATCCCTTCGGTGCTGAGACTGCATTGTCTGTTATCTCTCTTTTGAGTAAAACAGATGGTTCATATTGCAAATGATGCATGCATAGAACTTCCACAACGTGATGCTAATGAATCGTTGAATCTGGCATTGTATGGATGAAAAGAGGCTGATGTTAGTAGAAACTTGCTGGACAGACATCAGTAATGAACATGTTCCTTGATTATGTTTCACCACCTTTTAAAAAGCAAAGCAAGCTCAGAAAAACACCATAGGAGAAGAGGTCCTTTCAGTGACTGGCTGTTTCCAGGAGAATAAACTAACTCAGTAAGCCAGCTTCTGGTCCTGCTGCTGCTTCCCATCGTCACCTTTGTCAAGTGCATTCACTCAACATCTCTGGGACAGCCACTGTAACATGAGGGTCTCAGTTCCCCACTTCCCCACTGTTTATCCTCCGTCTCACACATCCAAACCATGCATGATTGGCCAGACATTTTTATACAGTGATTGGCATCACCATTGCACACTGCTGTAATCCAGAAATTGGTAACATCTGAGGAGCAATAGTGTGGTGGGAGCAGTATCTCCTTAGGCTATAATGACATTCTGCATGCACTGGGTTGTATGGAACAGACCTGTGAGCCCTTATGAAAAAGCCATTACATTTCAGCAGACTTTCTCACATCGCTATGTCCACAACAAATTATTTCCTTGAAATGCATCACTAGTATAAGACAGTAAGACTCAGATCTAAATTCCTCTTCATGCTCCCAGTTTAGAAGAGGACTTGATGAACTTCCAGTCTATTCCTACAACTGCCAATATTTGTGTTTCAGTGATTGAAAGGAAATACATCCCTTAGGCTGGCAGTATGCTGACCAGATTTATATACTCTTTTCAGTGACTGACTCTTTCCGCCTTCAGAGGAGGAAAATTCAGATTTACCTCAACAAACCAATATGAAAAAAGGGGCTCTTGTTTTTCATCATGGTACTAAAAGTGCACAAGGGCATTATTTTAAAACTGAACACCCCAGTCACAGTGTCACTAGCTTCTCTTTTTTTTTTTTTTTTGTATATTTTATTTCACTATTAGAGATCACAGAAGGTATGGTGTTGGTTCTGTAAAATAAATGAGTTATTTATTCTGTTTTAAATAAGTGAGGGTGGTGAAACACTGGAACAGGTTGCCCAGAGAGGTAGTAGGTGCCCCATCCCTGGAAACATTCAAGATCAGGTTGTTAGACAGGGCTGTTGAGTAACCTGATCTAGGTGAAGATGTCCGTGGTAATTGCACGGGAAGTTGGACTTGATGACTTTTCAGAGTGCCTTCCAACCCAAACCTTTCTTTGAGGCACCTGCAAAAAGTGTGCACAAGTTGAGGACCTGTTGTGACAGGTAGCAGAACTACAAGAGACGATGAAGAGGCTGTGCACTATTAGAGTGGCTGAGACTGAGATAGATACATGGCTTCATAACCATGTACCTATACTGGGTAAAGGTGGGGCACCTTGGACCCTAAGTGACCCACAAAGGAGGGCTCCAACTCTGTCTGCCCTCCAACATCCAGATTGGTAACAGAAGTGATTCTTCAAAGCCTTTAGATATGCACAGGCAAGGCCCACAAGGAGAACCTGCATCAGCAGTGCATGGTAGTTACCATAAAAAGAAAAGTCAAGTGATTATAGTGGGTGACTCTGTTGAAGGGCACCTAGGCACTCATCTGCCAGCTTGACAGGCAATTACAAGAGGAATGCTGCCTATCAGGCATACTGCTGGGACGGTTCTGCGGCTTGCAAGGGCATGAACTACTACCCACTGCTACTTTTTCATGTGGGTACAAATGACACAGCAAGACAAAAAATAGGTAGGATCAAGGAGACTGCAGAGCCCTGGTGAGGCAGGTGAAAACATTGATGCCCAAGTCATCTCCTCATCTATCCTACCACTTAGTGAAATGGGGACAGCCAGAAGCAGACGCACAGTGCAGATCGATGACTGGCTTTGTGGCTGGTGTCATGGAGAAGGTTTTGGCTTTATGACAATGGATTGTGCTTCAGTGTTTGTAGACTGTTAGTGAGGGGTAGGCCCTATCCATCTGGAAGGAGCAAGAGACACTGTGGCAGCAGGCTGGACAATTTGGTGAGATAGGGTTTAAACTAAAGGAGCTGGGGTGTGGAGTCCAGAGTGTCAATGCTCACGTAGTTACTTCCTCCTTGGGAGTAAATCTTGCCAACCAGTGTAGTGACAAATGTTCCTTGACAGCTTCTCAAGATGAGGATCATAGGGGTAACTTACATAGAGGGTGTTTATGGTGAATCTTACACCCCTTCTAGGGAACTTGGTCGTGCTATTACCTCTCTGAAGTGCTTGTAAACAAACACACGTAGCATGGGAAATAAACAGGATGAACTGGAAATCTATGTGTGGTCGCAGGGCCATAATGTTATTGCAATTACTGATACATGGTGGGATAGCTCACGTGGCTGGAATGTTGTCATGGGTAACTATGTACTTTTTAGAAAGGACAGGTCAGAGAGGCGAGGTGGTGGAGTTGTTCTGTATGTGAGAAAGCAACTGCAACACACCGAGCTCTACCCAGGGACAGATGAACAAGTTGAGGGTTTATGGATGAGAATTAAAGGACAGGCTAATATGGAGACTAGAGGCTACCTGATGAGGAGGAGGAAGCTGATGGGGCCTTCTATGAGAAGAGAACATATATTTTTGCATGCATTTGTGTGGCTTCTGGGAATTTTTCTGCTTTTAACATTCTCTGGCAGTGTCTTGTGCTGAGTCTGCCTTTGGTGGCAGCCACTGCACTGGGGGACCATGCAGGCAGACTAAATAACAAGGCAGTGGTAAGAGGCTTTCCTTGATACAAAGGTTAGGAAGATAGGGCTTATTTTCTTAGCACAGAAAAGGCTCCCATGGCTATTGCTGTAAGAGACCGATCCATTGTTGTTACTCTCTGTTTTGGGAAGGGACAGAAGAGCTTTTTGATATTCTTTGGTTTCTGCACTATAGTCTGCCACAGCAGTTGGCATTAGCAAAACCAGACCCATTCTCATCTGTTCAGAATATGGCTATTATTTCTGAATGCTGATTACTCAGGCAGACTGCAAGGCAGAGCTGTGTGAGTTTCAAAAGCAGGGCAAAAAATCATTGTACTCAAGTGGCAATGACACAGAAAATGGAGGCAGAGTACAAGGAACACACTTAAGGGACCTGGAGAAGCTGTAGCGAAAAAAGGTTGAGATTAAAGAAAGCATTTACTCAGCACTTGCTAGATCCCATCTAGAGTACTGCATCCAGCTTTAGCTCCCTCTGCAATACAAGAGAGGCACTGATGACCCAGAGTGAGTTCAGCAGTGGGCCTTCAAGATGATCAGGGCAGGAGCACTTGCCCTGCCTTGTGAAGGGAGGCTGAGGGAGGGAGGTTTCTTCCAACAGGAGATGTGGTGGTTTTGGAGGGTCTTAACAACAGCTGTCTAATGCCTACAAGAGGATAACTGAAACAATGGAGCCAGGCTATTCATGGTGGGGCGTGGCAGGTAGACAACAGACAGTCAGTCGGTTTCCAAATAGGAAAGTTCCTTATACACATAAGAACATGCAAGGTGTCCTTTCACTGCAAGGACAGTCAGACAGCAGAGCAAGCTGCCCAGAGGGGTTGTGCAGTCTCCTTCCTGAGAGTTTTTTCAAGACCCAACTGGATAAATCCTCCAGCAGCCTGATCTGAGTTCAAAGCTGATCTTGCTTTGAGCTGGGGCTTTGACTAGAGGTCTCCTGACCATTCCCATTCAAGCAACACTGTAATCCTGATTATCAGCTGCTCCATCATGCTAGAGATAATGGCAGCTCTGCACAGCTGACTACACCTCAGTTATCATCTAAAACACACAACTTCTAACTCAACAGGAAAATGATCAAGTCAACAGGCTCTAGGATCCTGTAGTACTTTAATTTTCTTATGAGGTAGATAAACCTTGAAAAATTGACCTCAGTGTCTTCAGTAGAGCCACAGCAGTAAAGAGCCATAGAGTGCCTGAAACAATGTTTTGAACCCATTGGCCTGAAACCTCCTGCTCTGAAGGCATAGGTCCTCTTAAGGATTGGTTGATGCTGGATGCTGTACATGGCTTGGCTGGGCCAGCAAAGCCAAAGATTGGGGTGCCTGGAGTGGTCTGAGATACTCCATTCTCTCAGACTTTGACAGAGGAAGATCTGTTAATATTTTCACCCCTTCTGGCTTGCTGTTGTTATACAGATATAATGGGTACCTGCTTTAAACCTCCTAATGTAACACAGAAGTAAACATAAGCAACAGTTAGTGCTGTGTAACAGTGTTAAAGGAAACAATAACTAACAGTTAGAATTTAAGCACTATAGAAAACATATAAAGGAAGGTAAAGGAATTACAGCAAAAAATGTCTGCCAAATTTAGGACAAGAAAGACGTTTTGAGCCATAGTACAAGCAAATAATGAAAGACCACTTTTATAAAGAGAAAACAGGATCATTTATAACTATAACAGAGAAAAGAAAGAAGTTGTCAATAGATATTTCTGTTCCATACTCAGAGAAAAGCATGTGGTAAGCCTATGCCACCTTATAATTTTCCATTCCACCAGAAAGCAAGGAAGGTGCTACCATCTGTTTAAGATGAATGTTTATAAAGCATTAAACCTGGCTAACTTGCATCAAGAGATACAGCCAATTACTTCAATCCTCTGGTGATGGTACAGTAGAAAGGAAAAATGAGTTAATATAGGCAATCACCATGATAGCCTGACATATGTCCCCTGGAAAAAAATGGAAAAATTGATTTAATTAATAAAGATGTAAATAGACATAAAAGGTGTGACTATAACTTTATGACAGTCAATGTGATGCTATTAATAAACATAAATCTTGTCAGAACAGCCTGATATTATTGGAAATTACATGTGCAGCTGATAAGCATTGGTTTGTAGACATAAAAGATTTCTATGGTTAAATGTGTTCTGTTTGCTGCCATAGGATAATTTGAGCTTTTTAAAAAAATTAGCAAATGCATGGCAAGGTTGCAAAAATGAGCAATTAGTGTCAACAAAGCCTGGATAAGATGATTTTAGAACTCGCTAAATGGCAGATTGCAAAGCTGTTGCTAACATGAAATTTCCTCTGAATGAGTCTGTTTCTAGTGGTGTCCCATGGTGGTATGTACTAGAAACAATGTTGACCAACCAATTTCATCAGTGATCTGGAAATAAACACAACATTCCTGTTGACTTAAAACAAATCTGTGAATATCATGTGCTGATGGAATAGAAATAATGATGAGGACGTGACAACTATATGAAATGGTGATTGGGTGTATGGAGTCTAACAAAATAAAGCTTTTTAGTATAGCTGAGTTACACAAGCGTAGAATGTAGGCTGTATCTGCAGAGGTGGGGAAGCAGCAATGCTGAGAAGAGTGTCAGGGTTACCACAGTGCAGAGTCCTACTGTGATGTTCTGGCAATACAAGCAAATGTAATGCCTAGCTATATACACAAGAGATAAACAAGTAGGAGCAGGGAAGTAATTTCACTGGAACTGAAATAATGTATGAAGTTCTGCTGCTGGCATCTTGAAAAATACATTGGAAACAAAAAAAAATAAATGCAGAAATTATTTAAGGCCTGAATAGTTTGGAAAATATTTTGCCCATAGAAGGCCTGATCTATTTATAGTGAAGTAGCTGATAACAGCTGAAGCAGGGAAAAGGGCAAGATAGGGCACAGTGAATCCTTAATCTAGTGAGAAAAGTTTAACAAGAAACAAGAATGGGGGGATAGCAAACTCAACTGTTGGAAGCCAGAAAAGGCTGTAGGTTGTTTTTTAACAGTGGGGTGTAAGAAATCAAATTCCAGAGAAAGGGACGCTGAATCTGGTTTTGGATTTTCACATCTGGCAAGAAGAAAATATTTTGAAAAATATGTTTTAGGCAGCCGGAGGTCAGTTGGTGTGGTAGAGCGAAAACTCCTGAGGCATAAAAGTTGATTAAACAGACAAGAGCCTCTTTGAGATCTTCCCTCATATTACCCATTAGGTCTCTTAGAGATGTCCAATGGATGGACTTGTGAGGGTAATTTTACGCTTGTGTTTGTTTTTTGTTTTGACTGCCTGTAGGGTTTACCCCCAGCTGTGCTTTAGCAGCACTGCTCATACTCATCCTGTTTGTTGCATGCTGTATGGTTACCACAGTCTTTTTTTGAAATGAGAAGAGCCACTTGTCTCTGTCCCCAGGGTTTCCTGTGCTCAGGGAAGAACCAGCAGGAAAATATCTATCAAAAAGAAAAGCTGGAAGAAACAATTTGGGAAAGAGGTATAAGTCATTGTGTTTTCTCCCTGGAAGGATCCCTCTCCATATTACTAAGACTGGCCTTATTACAGCAATCTCCAGCTGGCAGTAAAGTTATATATATACTCAATAACAGCAAACATCAATGAAATGAGCTTTTGGAGCTACCTTTACTGTGTTTGACTCACTTTTATTGATGTAGTGGCATGAAAACTGCATTTCCAATAGCAGCAGCTGATGGAACTCAGGGCCAGCCAGAAAAGGCTGCCTCAGATTGGGGAGAGGAAATCTGAGCTGTTTCCAGGTACTCCAAAATAACCTCTGAAGTGACCATGATTACAAGAGGGCAGGCAGAGCTAGTACCACTACAGACACTGCCTAGTTGAAGTGCACTTTTGGAGTGGCACTTCATCTGCCTGAATGAAATGGGGATGGGAGTAATGTACCTAAATGCAGGTCACTTGGGCTGTCTGGTGACCAGGGGAAGTTCCTGGTCAATAGTGAATAGAGCCCAAAGTGTGATCCAGCCCACCTTAAAATAGACATCTCAAATAAGGCAGAGGTACGCATTCAGGAAGTGCCTTCTCTGTTGACTGAGTAGGGAGTTCACCAAGTAGTTCAGCCACAGACTACGGTGCTGCAGATGTCTATCTGCATTAGCTTTTGGGGTCTTATGACCAACCCAATTTCTGCCATCTATCAGTGCTGAGAAAAGGCCCTCATGGGCCACAATCACACTTGTTGTGTACCATGAAAAGGAGCAGATGTGATTTCATTGTTCATTCCACAAGCACAAAAACCACGTTCACGCTGACTGATAAGCACTTACTGCAAGCAGTGCAGGGAGGAAATCCAGGCTCTGATAATCCAGCCTCGATCTTTGGACACCACTTGTAAGTGAGTGAAAGTAATTTCTGATTATTTTCATGCTTGTTACAGATGAGGATTGATCCAGCATTGAGAGCAAAAGACAGCAGGCTCATTCCACCTACTAACTGAGGGCAAACAGTTTGAACTTTGCATCAGAGATACATGTATAACATGGTGGTAGCTTTTCTTCGCTTTCTTATTATAGACTGCATCGTAAAGTTAAGGTAAGGCTGCCACATTACCAGATCCAAAGTGCCACCAATGTCATTATCAGATGGCTGAAAGAGTGATGGGCTCGGTCCTGTTACAGGTCAATACCAGAAGTTGATGACAGCGTTACTGGAAGGTTTGCACTGAACTGTGGGACTATCCATGCTCTGTGAGATGCAGCACTATTTTTGAAAGCTATAAAACTAGTCAAGTGTCTTGAAAGCATCTCATTATTTCATACATTGGGAAAAGTTTCCTCTCCACCAGAGATGGATGATGTGAAACAGTATAACAGAAGCCAGGATCAGTTCAAGATTCCTAGCATTCGTAGGAGTTGAATAAAATTTGATTTGTATCACACTATTCCTTTGCAAATGGAAAACCATAGTTAAGATGTGATGAAAAAGAGGAGGGGAATTTGCACTTGACTAAGAGAGCATAATCTGATAACAAAGCAAAGCCTAGGACTTGCAGTTCAAATAAATAATGAACCGCCCAGTAAGCCTCTTAAAAGGACAGCAGTGATGGAAATTGGCTGACAAATGAGTTGCTATATAAATAATGTCACTGTAGGTGTCATCAGAAGCAGCCCTTTGAAACTCTGAGAAACTTCAAACAAAACCAGAACACCTATGCATCTTTACATGGAAGAGGACCTTAGCTTCCTAATACAGAAATAACACATGGTGTAAAATATTTTTCTCTTTACACTCTACATCTTCTGCCTTCCCCTGTGATTCTTACTTTCACATTTTGGCTAAGACCAATCTAAGAGTCAGTTGTAAATATCCTCTTTCTGTTGTCATGTGACACATAGGCAAGGAGATGCCAAGTGAACACTATGCTTAAAAATGTCTTCACCTTCTGAGATTAGGCATGGAAGTTGAGTGATGGAAAGAACCCAAGTGTATGCATTATTCCTGCAGTGAAATAAAACCTGCAGTAGTCATACTAGAGGGAAGAATCCTGTTGACGGTATCAAATAAAAGGGGATGACTTTATATGGCAAGTACAGTATGTCTAACAGAAATGTGAAACAGGCCCCTTTGACCCACACTCTGTAAAATGAGACCCAGTCAGCAGGCAGTGGAGGGTATGCATGGACAAATCAGCAGTGATGTGCAGGATCTGTTCCAGTGGATGCTGGACTGAGCCTTGTTACATGCAAGCCTCACTGATTAGTCAACTGTATTGCTGTGAACTGTGGAATTGCTAATGCAACTCAGCTGCATAGCCTTTACCATCTGAGTTTATTCCCAGCTGCATTTTCTGGAGCCAAGATACTGCTCACATGGCTGCAGTTCAGGGAAAAACCTTTTTCCCTGAGAATTGGTATACTTCTAGTTCATTTTCCCAAAGCCCTGCTCTGTGTGATTTCCTCCTCTGCTGTTTGCCCTCAGTGTATTTTTCTCTCTTCCCCCAAGTTTTGCAGTATTGTTGCTGTGAGATTCCAGTGTGATCATACCCAACATTATCCTGTCTGTTTTATCTTCCTGACTGGCAGTCACAGCAAATTCTCACATGAAGGAGGATTTGTGAAGAGACCGTCATCTCTGCATGTTGCCTCTGACTTGTTCCCTTTTTTCAGTTCCTGCCACAGCTCCTTGTTGCTCAGTCTCAGTTGTCTTTCCCCTGTTTCTTGACTGAAGGTACCTTCAAGGTTGTTGCTCAGCATATAGCAAGGGGGACAGCTCCATCTTAATAGACTCTTTCAAAAGCAATAGCTCTGTGTACAAAGTTGTCTCCCCTTTTAAGTCCCTCCTTCCTTTGCAAATTGAGGTGGGGTCCTCATTTCTCAGCCCAGCTTTAGATCCTGGGACTTTGAGAGAACTGATATTGCTATCACCTTTTGCTCAGCCACTGAAGTCATCTGTGCCTTGATCTGGAAAATTTATATTCTCCTGGTCAAATCCAGTATATGCCTCTAGCCTGACCATGTGTGTCCCATTCCCAGACAGGTAAGAGCTTGGAGGTAGCCATCAAAGTATTAACCAACCTGCCCCCATAAACTCAGAAAGTCACAGGTTTTACTGCAGTCCCACCCCTAGCCTGTGGTTCCTCTCAGGTCAGCTATGTCCCCAGTTCCTCTGTTTAAGACCTATTAGTTCCATTAAAGGATTTGTTAGCACAAATTAAATAAATCCCTTCAATACCTTCTACAGACTATGTCTCGTTGATGAGACCTGGTTTTTTCCTTCTAAAAAGGAGAGGCCACAAATATCCCTTCACTTCTTAATACTGCAGCCCTTGCTTGCAGCCTCTTCTCCAGAGCCAGTGGCATTTCCTGGTGCGGATGTGAAGAACAGCCGTGCTCCTCGGGATCATATGGCTCCCAACCAAGTTGTGCAAATTCCCCTCCCAAATCCATTCCCATGCTGAATCACCCACGGCAGGGAGTAGTAGCAAGGGGCAAAAAAACCTGCTTACTGAGGTGCCCTGTGAGCAGTTTCTTTCCGTGCCACAAAGTGGAGAAGATGCTGACATGTGAAGTGATCCTCACTGCTGCTTCTAGGGTTCACAGTGTGTTTGGATTTTATTTTTAGCTCTCCACTTCTTTTTTTTTTTTTTTTTGGCATTTATTATTTATCTCACAGCTTGGGAGAGGTCATTCTTGCTTATCACTCTGAACTTTCAGGTAGTCAAAGACTTCAGTTCATGTCTTTCACTGCTTCGATTAGGTATGGTCCGATAAGCCTAACTAATGCTGGAAAGCTCCCAAAGCTTGGTTTGCTAGAAAATAAGCCTAATGCCCATTATTTTATCCCCAAGGTATTTCAAGTTTCCAGACAGCTTTCAAATTTGGGATTAGGAGACATGAACAAGCCAGTTGATTAATTACAAGAGGTATTTTGTACACCAGATTCCATTTTTCAGCTCCTAAGGAGAAGTAAACCCCCCTCATCTGCCAGAAATGTGCCTGTTTGCTCATGTAGCTTCTTAGAACATGAGCAAGCTGCTCTGTCTTTAAAAATATTGTTAACAAAGAGGAAATATTTTCTAGTATTTTTTTCCTCCTTTACATGCAGAAGAGAGAGTTACTTCTTTAAATCGGAATCATCTCATTCCCTCAGGTGTGTGCATGGGGAATGGGGAGAAATTACATCCCCTTTTCTTTAGTAGGAGCCAAGCTCTTCCTTGGCCTAGAAAATTACTTCTGAATTTCTGGTATCAGTAAGCATGTCACATCTGCCACAGCATGGAGGGCACAGCTGAAGGTGGACTTAGAAGCAGTTGCATGGTCTGGTGTTTGTGACCTGCGTGAAAGTTGGATGATTTGCAGTTCACTTTGAGACATTAGCTAGCGTTTAGAAGGAAGCTTACTTTTCCTCCTCATAGTCTTTTGCCAGGCAGCAAAGACTTAGTTCACTGTCATCTGGTGATCTCCAAAATAAAACATTTTTAACCTATATGCAAAAAGGCAAGAATATTAAAACAAAATTCCTCCCCCCTTTTTTTTTCCATAACAGATTCTTCCCTGCTTACAGGCACTGAGTCCCTACTGAGCTGACTTCATTAAAATCCTAAGAAATGTCTAAGTGATTTGAGGAAACAATGAAGAATGAGCAGCGTGAGTCTAAGGAGCAACGTGCCCACCCCCACTGTCCTTGCTGCCCTTGTAGTTGCAGTCTGCACTTCCTCCATCTCACCAGCAAATGAAAATGTTAGGAATGACTGAACATTGAAAGTTGGAGAACTCAGGAGAATAGACTAATGGTCTATGCATAATAGTGAGATATATCTGAAGAAAAATCAAGTACCTTAAAAAAATGAAGTTAAATTAAATAAAATTATATAAATTAAAGAAAGAGGAGATTCAATAAAACACATACTCTTCACTGCCCAACCCAGCTCTGCTAACATAAATGTCAGAAATCCATGCTCTGGGAAAAAAACCGTATGCCTTCTAAAGCAAGGTAATAAGCTAGACATGGAAGACCATGCTGATGAAGACACTGCATCTATATTTCAAATGTTTTCATGACTGATGATGATAGATCACTACCTGCTTATGAGTGGTATAAGAAAAAACTAATTGTCTTTCCTTGAGCATACAGAAAACAAGGCAGTGAAGCATAGATAATATGGTTGGCAGGAATCTTCTCTGGATATTTAATAGGACATAACTTGCATGTATTAGCATAACATCATTGCCTTTATGTTAATTAAGCATCTGCCCCAGTATATTAATGGTTCTATTATTCATTTTTAGTGGACATTCATATATATTTTAACAAAGAAATCCCTGAAAGAGCTGTCTTAAACCAATGGACCAAAACAACTCACCCCATTGTGGAAACAAATAGCAGAATGTTACTCAGGGATTCCAGAAACAACCTGGGTAACTCAAGGCATTGGTTTGTAAGAAAAGAGAAGATTCAGGACATGGTTATCACTGCCAGGACATGCATGCCCATTCTTGAACCTCTAGCTTCTATGCATGCATGTCTGTGTACTGAATGAAATCAGATAATAATATTCAAAAATCACTCCACAGTACGACTGGACCATGGAAGTGCTTAAATTATATTAACTATCAGAGAGCAAGTACCTGTTTAATCCTTTACCTGGGTTTTTCTGTTGATCATAACTGTTTGGTTTTTCGTACTCTCTCCAAATATAAATATAAAATGCTGTATTTTGTGTGGACAGATGAGAAATCAGGGATGGAGAGTAGCAGTTGTCATACTTCTCAATCAGAAACTACTAGCTTGGTATGTTCCTACCCATCTGATTGCTTCTCCTTGGACCTGAGAGCAGGCTCCCAGACCTGCACAACTGGAAGCCAAAGTAGTAATGTCTAGGAACAAACCTTTCTATTATTTTACTATTCTATGATTCTATTTATTTGGGTATTGAAGCTTGCTTCAAAGATCCACATCATTCTCTCCTATATATTATCTTAACTATTGGCAGGACTTTGTATCTCCTGTCCTTCAGTTCACTGGAAATTCCTCTGTTCTTAATGGGGTGTCAAAAATGATTGATAATGCCTCTGTAATTATCCCTGCCTACTCCTTAAGAACATTCAGGTGAGATTATCTGTCCTTGCTCACATGTGAGCATTCAGTTTGTCACCATCATTTTCTTCATTTTTTTTACCAGCCCAAAAAACTGCTTCCTTAATTGTTTTCTCACTTTCTAACCAGATGTATTGAAAGTACAGCTTTGAATACAAAGCAACAGATTCTGTACTTGCACATACCTTGCTTGTGAATTCTCACTAGGGTCAATGGTAAGTGCGAGATACAAATCTCAGCACATGTCAGCCTTAGAGAAATGTACTTTTGTATGCTTCTATTACCTCCAGTTAATATGTCTGGCTCCCAAATGAACTTTGATTTCTGTGCTTTCATCTGATATGCCAGTCTGAAGGCCAAGTTTCTAAATTAGAAGCCACATTCTACCTTTTAATGGACACTGTTTCACTCTGAAGGCTTTTGTTAGAACTCCATGCACAAAGCAGATGGTAAAATCAGATTTACAATCCAAGACCTTAATTTGGTGTACACAGAATGCTCTAGAGCACTGAATATGCAATGAAAAGATACAGTTATGTATTTTTGAGGTAGGTAAAGAAATTCTACCCATTTATTCAGATTATGGCAGCCTGGAGAACATCATTACAAATTGTCAGAGGCATGAGTGGGCATGATAAAGCCCATTTTCACTGAAAATTAAGTTTAAAGTAAATGTTGATGTATAGGATATCAGAAAATTTATTGTGGAGTTTATCTTCATAGGAAAGTGCTAGACAGTCAAACAGACACAAGTCCATTTGCTTCCATTTCCGCTGATTGTAGCTAAGACTTATGACTGCATCATTTTACCACTGGATTTTTAGGAGTATAAATTGCTGTATATCTGAAATAACTGAAAAACTTAAGGCATTGAAACTGAACAGTACAAAAGTACATGACAAATTTAAAATCATCAGGTCCAATTCTTAAGAACTCATTAGAATTCTTTCCACAGACTTGAGAGCACAGAAGCATCCATTCAATGTATGTGTTCATGCATAAACATACCATAGATGGCTCTTCATCCTGGTACTAGAGATGGAGCTTCTCTGATCATGTTTATTAGTTACTCTCCAAGTACGCTTGTTTCACTTAGTTTTAGACATTTAAAGCATAGACGTCTGTAATAAGTAACTCACTTTAGTCTCCCTTCAGTCAGTGGAATGAGAATAGGCATGGCCTATTTGTCACTTAGGCATCACCTTCAGAAAAGGAGAAATCGTGCTCTAAAGCATCTCTTTTGCTCCCACTTGGTAGATAACTCCATTTCGTCAAAGGATCCCTTCAAAGTCTTCATCTGCTTTTTTTAAGTTGGATTTGATGTTAAATCTAAGCTAGTCATATAGAGATAGGTTTTTCCTTTATTGTTTCAGAGTCTGGTTACAGTCAGAATAGGGATCTGGACAAGAAGGTAATGGTCTTCTTTTTTATTATCTTATTTATTTGTGGAATAGGAGTGCTAAGACATGGAAATACAGCTTTTAGCACCTTTGCTGCCATTCTAAAAGGGAATCATTATGACAGTATGTCCTGCTTAATGAAATGTGCACTAGAGTTTATTACATTGACCCTTTTAAGATCTATTTTTGCAGTTCAGCTGGAGCAATATGACAAATGGCTACAGTTTCTCTGCCATCCTTATTTTTTCTTTAAGTTCACCCACATCAAGCAGTAATTGGGTTTCCTGATTTGAAGTCCTGAAGGTTTTCAAGATTCTTTCAACCTATCAGTCATTTTAAAAGTCCATACCCAAGTACAGCTTGTCTGGCCAGTGGCACAGATCGTTATGCATCCTGCACTTCTGCCCTAGGCAAGTCCCTAAATTATCCTTCTATCCTAATCTGGTTATCCCTAGCACAGATGAATCTTGCAGCCATTCTAACTGCCCAGTTGATAAGCAGAGAAGGATCCAACATTGGCACAAATGTGAATTTTGTACATATCACTTTTTTACACACAACTGGAGAAAGCACATTAAACTACCATTGTTGCTAGGGAGGATGCTGTCCTGAAATCAGTATGCTGCTATGCACATTGGTCTGCATAAGCAGGGGGACCTGCCCAAAGTGATCAGCTTCCAGTCTGGTAGTTTTTGTGATGATAGTGATGAGTTGTATACATATATACTAGGCACTGAAAAGGAGTGTTTAGATGATTTTTCAAAACGTCTAGTGATCTTGATTTGTATAAAGGAAAGACAAAATGTTTCGTTTACATGAAACCAGGCCTGGGAACATGTTATCGCAGGACAGACATTTTAAATACCACTTTCATGCACAAGTCAGGTGGTGTTTTTTCCTTTTATTTCTTTATAAAACCCAGAAATCATAGACTCATAGAATGGTTAGGATTTGAAAGGGCCATAAAGATCATCCAGTCCCAACCTCCTTGCCATGGGCAGGGACACCTTCTTCTAGACCAAGTTGCTTAAGCCCCCTCCAACCTGGCCTTTAACACTTCCATGGATGGGACAGCCACTGCTTCTCCAGGCAGCCTGTTCCAGTGCCTCACCACACTCTATATCTGCGCTGAAACTTTTAAACCACTCAGCTTAATGCTTAACTTAACAACTTTAATTCTTGCTTTATTAACTTCAAATTTTGCTCCTGAAACAGCCATCTTGGGAGGTGGAAGATCTTTACTTATGTTTTTTTCAAGAGATTTACATAAATCTGAGACTTAGCATGAAGAGCCAGTACAGATTAAATTGGTACTTGTTATATCTTCAAAAAAGGCAAGAATTTTCTGGAACTTACCACTTTTTGGTTCCTACCATGAAGGCCAAACTCTTAGAAACCAAAGAAATTCCATGTAGGAAGAAAAAAGATACACACTCATATCATCACAATGAATCTCCCTACATACATACCTTGTAAGCTCAGCCTGAAGCAACTACTTTGTACCTCATGTTGTTTGTGGGTCATAATACCCACACAATTACTGCAGGTCCTCTGCAGTACAATAGCTAATGAGGTGTTGATAATGTATGCTCAGAAAATGACACTTCTTTGAATGTGAGATTTCAGGTCCTCCTGCACTAAGAACACCACAAGGAAGGGGGATGCCCAGGGCACAGCTCTGCTGCCTGCTTTCGGGGCATCCCCTTGGCCTCTGGCTTTCATGCAAGGCTTTGACTTCAACTCAGTGGAGCAGATGTTGCCTGGCATTTCCCAGGCCTAAGTCCTCAGTGAATTATTACAGATATTTGTAAGGTGCAAACATAAATCTTCCTCTCTGCTAATTGCAAATATTTAGCTGTTGGCAGATAGTGACTGCAAAAACAGGCTTTGGAAGCATTAGCAGTAGAGCAAATAATGCTGAGAAGGCAAGCGTTTTACCCTGAAAATATAGCATGTTATTCAGCTACCAGTGTGACTGAAATATTGTTTAACTTCAGCACTTTCTTGTTTTCATTAAACATGCCCCTTTCTTTCTTTCTTTCACAAAAAGAATGTCAGCTAAGAAGTATAATGATTAAAAAAAAATAAAGAAAGAATTATTCAGATTTGCTGAGGACAAAGACTTTTTTTCTCAGTCAATTTACAGTGAGTCAGTCTGCCAGGGACAAAAATTAGCACTAAGTAAGTGAAAAGAAACCCAAATGGGTAATTAACAGCAGTAACAGCAACACCAGGGAAAGGAGCTCAAAACACCAGAAACATAGATGTTCTTCAGGTGCCGTCTTTGTTCAGATTGGCTGGAAAACAAGAGCAAGTCTTAATCTTAGACACCCACCTTCACAATCAAATTTGTAATTGCCTGACACTGCTGTTGAGAAATAGGTAATTAGATAAAACATTCCAAACATGCCAAAATCAGTGTCGTATTTGGGAAGAAGGCTTCAGCTATCACTGGCAAAAATTTATACCCATTACTTACTATTTCCCTCTCTGTTCTTTATCAGGGTATTAGATGTTCATGTCATAGAACCATAGAATCAATTAAGTTTGGAAAGACCTTTAAGATCATCAAGTCCAGCCTTTACCCCAGCACTGCCATGTCACTAAACTATGTCCCTGAGGGTCTCATCTACACCTGTTTTGAACACTTCCAGGAATGGTGATTCCACCACTGCCCTAGGCAGCCTGTACCAATGTCTGACCACCATTTCAGTGAAGAATTTCTTCCTAATATCCAGTCTAAACCTCTCGTGATGCAGCTTGAGGCCATTACCTCATCCTATCACTTGTTACTTGGGGAAAAGACAGCCCACTCTAGTACATTCTGGTCCTGCTTAGCTGGCAGCCACCTTGCCAATCAAGTGACTTCTGCCAGCTCTTTCAAGAAGTGCAGAAGCTGGAGATTGGGAAGGGCAGGCAGCCTCTTGTGTCACCTTCTGGTACTAAGGATCCCTCATGGAATCAGGCAGAACCTGGCTTTCCAGTGAATATTCTTTTAAACACGGTTTTGTTCTCACCAAAGGTAACTTGCCTGTAGAACATCCAGACTAAGACAGGATATTACCTTTAATCATCTCATTTAAAAAAGAAAGTATTCTTACGTGCTTGAGGATTTTGCCTTGGCTGGGCAAGACTCACAGGTCTCCCACCAGCATTTTCTGCTTAATTAATTATTTCAAAGGGGGTGTTGAATCTACACAGATATTGTGTAATCTGGGTTAAATCAGGAAACAGTATAATGAGAAGCAGTTACATGGGGAAGGGAGGTCAAAAAAAGCAGCAACAGGAACTCAGAAAATATGAGGATATAAATAAAAGGACAGGTGCTATCTTCAGTCATGTAATGTGATGGAGACTCAGTAATTGACCTAAAAATAGAGGAGACTAGAAGAAAACATGCTGAAAAGCACAGCAGAGGCCATAACCGCAGCTGGTGTAACTCAACATATTTCCACAAGAATTAGTATAGAAGTGAATCACTACAGCAGAATAATGAGAACTTACATATTTATAGAAGAACTGGCAAAAATATCACTTGTCAGAAAACATTACTCAAAGCTAAAGAGAAATACCTATCAAAGTAGACCACAATCTGTGATCAGAGCTGCGATGACTATATCATACTTACAGTAAAGGCAGGCAATGCATAGACTAGGTTAATTTTAAATACATGTTAAGCAAGAAACATTTGGTAACTATGATACAGATGGTAACAATCCTAAAAAAAGAAGGGATCATGTTTATATTTTCCTCCATGGCAGTATTTTTGGAATGACAATGGCTAAATCAGAACAAATACTCAAGTGGATCATGCTCAGCTGGATATATATCTGATCAGATTTCAGACCTTGCCAGTCTTGCCTTGGGTATAATTATCTCGGGCTCTGAAGAACTACTGAAGGAATTTTACTTATCAGAGGCAACTGGTGATTTTAAAGGATGGGCATTACCCATCAGTCTATGGACAAGAGGAGACTAAAGGCTATGATTGCGTCAGACAACCTAAACCTGAATTCTAGCTGTCCTGCTTTGAAGTGAGATATTATCAGATCTCCATTTTCCCCTGTTTCAAAACACGCTCAGCTTTTTCTGGATCCAGTCCTGAGCAATTTCACTCTTGAGAAACTTTGAGAGACAGAATAGATGAGGAAATGCTAATTTTCTCCTTGGTTGATTTCTTTTCACTTGAATAAAAAGACTTTCATAAAATTGGAGAAATTCTGCTCCAAGAGGAGTAAACAGGAGGAGAAACATGCTTTCTGGCTGGTATCTTGAAGACCAAGAAACCTTCTAAATCTAGACTTTAATCATTGACATTTTATGCAACCATCTATAATTAAAAGCAGAGTTCTCACCCAAAATGTATCTTATGCAATCAACATATGTTTTGTGCAATTGAGCTTAACTGTTCCTATTCACTGAAGGAGCAGCTTCACTCCTGGAGAGCTGAAACTGGACCATTTCCTTACTATGCTGCAATGCTTCAGGAAACCAAGCTCAGCATTACCATTGCCACGCTCATAAAGTCTGTGTGCGATACCCTTGTTGTTGTAAATTAGCATAGCACCGTGAATTTTCACAGTACTGCACAGATTTAAGCCTACTGAGACTGTGACTCTCACTTAAGCAGGACTATTTGACTGCTGAGACTTCATGCAGCACCAGGATAATTGTATCCAGAAGTGGTTTTCTCCCACAGTGCCTAAATGCAAAGCCATGTAGCAAAGCCAGCTCCTCAGATACATTGCTGGGTCACTGCATCCATTTTGCACATTCGTAGGTGAGCAGCCTTGTAGGAACCATTTCAGAACAGTGCACTTCAATACAACAGAGAAATGATAAATGGCAGAAAGTGGTCTATTTTCTGTTTCAGTGAGGCTAAAGAGTAATTTGATAGCACAAAAATCACAATTTAATTGAACCTTTTAATGGCTTTGAAAATATGTTTATTCACAAAATAGAGTTCCAGCCTTTCCAAAGATCAATGAAAGCTGTATGAGGATATTATTTCTTGAAGAACGAGCACAGCCAGAAAGTGCTCGTTCTGGTATTATGGTTATTGGCTTTCAATGGAAGCCAACAAATTTTAAACCAGCTCAACCAACACCTTTGATTCACTATGTTTGGTTTGTAGCTGAATAGGCTAAACAGAAATAAAACTGATACATGTGCCTCAAGCTTACAAGATAATTTTTCAACAGAGCAAAAAAGTAACATATACAGGCTTTTTTCAGAGAAAAAAAAAAAAAAGGCAGGAAAAATTTCAACACTACTTAGAGCTGTTTGCAAAACATTAACAACTTTTACAGAAAAAGGGTCTTTTTTTTTTCATATCATTTTGAACCAGCTCTCCTCAAATGCTTAGAAATGTCTTTTAAGAGCCAAGCAGGGAGTTGGCACCAACTGTGCTGCAACATCATGGAACAGTGAAGCAGGATAATATAATGACAATCCTTCTTGTTCTCTTAATATTTTCTCCTTTGTCTGTTTTGCCCACAAATATCCTATAGGTTTGTTTTCGTTATTTCCTTTTTGCCTGAAATACTGATCTGTTGCTGATCTGATTTGTGAACCTTATCCTCCAACAAATGTGTCATCAGCTGTCACTGCAAAGCTCACAGGACGGTGCAAAGCACTTTGACAAGCAGCAAAGATGTATTGATGGTTTGGTTGTTTAATAATTTCAGAAATATCTGAAACCACACAACTAGTCACACACTGTCACCACTTTTGTTGCATCCTATTGATGCAGAATTTGCTCAAGTCTTTGCTAAGTTGAGCCTGAACACACATACATGAGTATACTCTGCCTTCTGTGCACAAAAGTCTTGTTTCTTACTGGAAACTCTGATGTTAACCTTGCAAGTGGTCACGAGAAATGCATTGAGGATTGTGCCATGGCACAGAAACAGTAAGGAAGCCTCACTGTGTGTTTATACTCTACCAAGAGAGGCAGGGGTGTCAGGGGCTCCATAGCAGTACAAATTGCAAACCAAGTCTGCAGCAATGTGAGATCTGACTAGCAAATCCATGCAAACTTCTTTGGTTAGTAATAGGCAAACTCTTTCTGACGGTTTAATAAAAATCATTCCAATAGGATTGTCTGAAACCCCACTTAAGTATTTTCCAATCTCTGTGTTACCCATTTTGACAGAAAACCCTGTCTTAAATGTTGACATTGCAGTAAAACAAGATTATTTAGTGAAGTCACTGGTGGAGTTGGGAATGTTTTGAGACAGGTTCTTAAAACAAGCAATTGATTAGTAAATGGTGTTCTCTGCAAGACCAATATTAGGAGGATGATGAATACTATTCGTGCTCAAAAGCTGAAAACACTTCATTTATTTAAACAGCAACAGCATTGTTTTAGCTGTCACAATATAAGGCCCCTGGCAATGTATGTGGGAGAAGTTGACATGTTTTTGTAGGCCAGCTGATATAATTGGGAGAAAAACAAACAAGCAAGTATTTTTTGCAGTTTCTGCAGTTTACAAGAGCTTGTCTTTTGGGTTCCCTCCACCTCTTTTTTTCTCAGCTATATCCACAAATCTAAGAAAAGACAGTACCTTTTCACTTTACATTAACAGGGGGAGAGAAAATGCAATTGTACTTGAGGAATAAGAGAAATGTAGGAACTTTGATAATTTAATCCAAAACCAACCAACAAACCAGAAATCTTTACACAAACTTTAGTGTTCTTTCATGGTAGGTAGATAAAATCAGGAAGAGCATATTGCATTCCCTTTATCTAAAGTTTCCCACTTGCTTTGCTCAATGGCATACCCGTAACCAGCAGTGGAACGTCTTAGCAGATATTCCCAACACTGACAGATCTTGGGAATAAGAAAATAGTTTAGAAAGCTGGGTACATTAGGGGACCACATAAAACACAGTTTATCTCAATCCTTAAATTCTACCACAATATACCTTTTAGCCTAGCCTCTCTTACGGTTTTCTGATGTTTTCCCAACCTCTTTCCCAGGATAACTGTGAAAATGAGAGGAAGGTGAACTCAGAGACTCCCACACCATGTAACAAGCTGTAGAAGTTTGTCTCTGAGCAAACAAGCCATTCTGTCCTCAGCTACTTTTGAAGAGGTTGCAGATGCACAGGTTGATCTTCATGATGAATTTGACAACCAAATGGAAGCACTTCAGTACGTCACACATTTCTAAAGCTAGACTTTCCTGGCAGCTGGTTAATACATTAGGATATGGTGTCTGACACCAAGAACTTCGGTTGTAATGAGGGGCCAAGCATTCAGATACCCTGAGCCCTTAATCCTGATTCAAGTCACTGAAGTAAATGTAGCTTTCCCCTGGAGACAGCCCTAGAAAACATGTTATAAAAGCAATGTCCTCTCTTCAGAAGTGAATATTAGCAGGCTGCACGTGTCTCAGAGTTCTTAGGGTTTTGTTCTGTCAGTGTCAGAGCCTCCCTACCCACATGCAAAAGAGGTACAGTTAACACATTGCATTTAGAAAAAAATATCCTCAAAACATGCAACTCCTTTTCTGAACACACTTCCTCTTATTATGGAACTGGCATGAATGGGGAAAATAGACTGTTCTGTAGAGCCTGGATTTGCATATGTCAGCAGAGCCCCCCCTCACCCTTGGACCCCACTGGAGCTTGTCATTGCTCTATATTAATCCAGAGGACTGAATCTTGCCTTCAGCAGCTGGCAGGAAGAAACAAAGCAAACTGAAAAGGGAAGAAACATTTGTCACAAACATCCTCACTCCTGGGAGTGATCTGCAAGATAAACTGGCAAATCAAACCTGACAAATTTGGTGACCTTCTATGATGGGGCCATGGCAATGGTGGATAAGGGAAGAATGATTGACATCATATACCTGGATTTGTGCAAGGCATTTGACACTGTCCCACACGGCATCCTTGTCTCTAAACTGGAGAGACATGGATTTGATGGATAGACCACTCAATGGATAAGGAATTGGATAAGGAATTGGATAAGGCTGGATGGTTGCGCTCAGACAGTCTTGGTCAACGGCACAATGTCCAAGTGGAGACCAGTGATGAGTGGTGTTCCTCAGGGATCAGTACCAGGACAGGTGCTGTTTATCATCTTTGCTGGTGACACGGACAGCGGGACTGATGCTCCCTCAGCAAGCTGGCCAGTAACACCAAGCTGTGTGGTGTGCGGTCAACACATGGGAGGGAAGGAATGCCATTCAGAGGGACCTTCACACACTTCAGAGATGGCCAATGCAAACCTCATGAAGTTCAACAAGGCCAAGTGCAAGTCCTACACCTGGCTTGGAGTAATCCCAAGCACAACTACGGGCTAGAAGAGAATGGATTGACAGCAGCCCTAAGGAGAAGGACTTGGGGGTATTGATTGATGAGAAGCTCAACATGCCCAAATGAATGCATATCCCCATGCAGAGCATTCTCTCCAGGTCGTCATCTTACTTCAGCCTCTCCCACCCCTTCCTTCCCACTCTGCAGAGAGCTCAGGCCTTCTCTCATATACAGACTACCAAGTTTCTGGGGTTTACTGGCTTTTCCAGGCATTCCTGTAACCCCTTACTTCAAGTCAGGTCCTCCTTCATTTACCCCAACTACTCCTTTCTCCCTGGGAGCACAAGAAGCAAATTCGCATCACCCCTTGCCCTACTCCTCTGCCTGACCTCTTCTATCTGATAGGAAATGAAGTTTACATATGGAAACGCACAGTATCTGAGGCAGCAGATAAGTTTGCCATTGAAGCACACAGTGAACACTCCTGAGCATAGCTGTCAGGTGAACAAGGTGTGTTTTGCCCAGAGGCATGTGCCCTGCGGTTGGATCAGGGAGGTATCAAGAACTTGGCTGACTCCTTGCCCTGGGGATGTGGCCTCAGTCTAAAGCAACCTGGCAAGCTTTGCCATGACATATAACGTGCAGTAATTAAGTGTTTCTGCATTATGCAGCACTAAGTAATGATTTAATTACCTTCATTTTTATGGAAAACGTTCTATTACTAGGTCAATAAGAGAACAGAAGACAATCATGAGCCTTTTATATCAATACTGGAATAGCACATAAGCATGGTGAGCACCTCTGACCCTCTCCGACCTAATCTCCAACAAGCCTTTGAATAGCTTCCCAGGATATTGCTGCAACCCAAGCCCATTATCTGCATATACACTAACCCACAATGTGGGGCATATAAATTCCCACCAGCAAGACCTAGCCAAGTCAAATGTTACCACACCCATACAAGTGTACACACACATACATGGGAGCACAAGCCTGGAATAACTGAAGCCCATGTGTCATGAATCAATGCGGTTTTCCATAAGGCATGTGAAATGGTGTTTCAAACCAAGTGAAAGAGCTTCATGAGGCCTGCAGTGAGGGGTGCCATCTACACACTTTCCAAATCTGCAGCCAGACCATGCAATGACTTTTGCCAGCATCTTCTCAGTCTGTTCAGAAAAGTTGGTTCTCCATTGTGCTCAATGCAACACCTGCAGCAGAAAGAGCACCCTCATCAGACACCTGGTACTGTACTCACTTAGCGTGAGCAGTCATCACCCATGCACCTCTACTAGCTAAAACGATCATATCATGCTATGTCAAAACAAATCTAGTGGCATGAGAAGGAAAAGCATTGCAACACTTGCCTGTAGGATTTTCCAAATGTAAAAGCCTATTTAATCATTGCATTTCTGTAAGGTTTCAGGAAAAGCAGCTCAGCTCTGAATGACTCACCCTTCTCAGCCCAAACCATTTGTCCCCTGTGCTAAGTATGGCATCTACTCATTCAGGCAGTCAGGGGCCAGGCATGAAATGTGTGTCAGGTCTCCTCAGGTCCACAATTATGTACTGTTGTGTTTTCAATTCAGGTAGTTTCCATGAAAGACCTTTCCTCCATACCCTCAGGAGAGCTTGTTCCCTCCAAGACAACTTTCTGTTCCCCTCCACAGTGGTGGTGTTCATAGATACAGAGAATGTGTTCACAATGGTGCAAAACAGCAGTAATTGTGGAAAAATACTGGAATACAAGCACTTAAACAACAATAACGGTGGTTATTTTCCAGAAGCCTGCTGACTCCAGTGATTCTGCTACAAAGTAACTTTGTGGGTGATCCTTACTGAACTGTGTGACCCATTACTGGAAGCTAATAGCATGCAGTCAACCCACTTAAATACCATTTTTTTTTTTTACACTGGAAAAGCCTGCCTTCATACATACAAACTTAGAGATTCCAGAGGGGTCTGTGTACAGCCAAATACAATAAGGCAGCATCAGTCTTTTATCATATAAACAATAAAAAGTTAAGGCTATTATCATTGCCCTTTGCCACCAGCATGAGGAAAGGCTAGTCTTCCATTGCCCCTCCAGAAGTCTGAGGGTGCACCACTCTGGAGCTGTGTGATGCCATTATTTTGAGGTTAAATCCACATTAACTCCTTCAGTTCAAAAGCAATTTCCAGAACAGTCACTCAGTTCACCCTGCATCAATAAATTATTGCAGAGATGCTGATCCCACTGAAGGCAATGGTGGAACTTCTTCTGGTTTATATCCAACCCAAAGTGCATTCCTGGGTTTGGGAAGAAAGACTGCTAATAATGAAAACACAAATTCAAGTTCAGCCAGGAGTTTTGGTACATCACAGTGCGAGAACCCAAGTAAAAGATCCATTTTCTTCTATTACCTAAAACCAAATTATTGTCACTGTTGCAATTTGCATCTAGTATGATGAAATTGTGATTTCAGGGTTTGCATTTTTTGAAGAGAAACAAGTGTTTCAAGGCACAGCAGAGCTTGTCTTTTGCAAGAACCCTTATACACTT
Organism: Psittacula echo; assembly: GCF_963264785.1. Classification (NCBI taxonomy): domain Eukaryota; kingdom Metazoa; phylum Chordata; class Aves; order Psittaciformes; family Psittacidae; genus Psittacula; species Psittacula echo. The sequence continues at coordinate 22,975,662 of NC_137737.1, read as the reverse complement.
CCCAGCTTTTCTAAACAGATTGTCTTTTTCTATTTCAGAATAAAATACTGTAAATTTCACTTTGTTCATCTATTGATCAGCCATTATTTTTAGAAAAGCTTGTATATACACATCAGATCTCTTTTCATTCTCTTTATAAAAAAATTGGTATTAATCAGTTCACAAATCTTGTAAAAGAGAAATGAGAAATGACCAAGTCTATTGGCCCACCCATGCACAGATTTGCCAGTAAAGTCTACTATTAATAGCAATAGGAAATAATTTTTGATAAGCGAAAACAAGTTTGTTGAAGATTCAATATGAAGAGCTATGAAGGTTATTAAACCACAAAAGACTAAAGAGGGGGAAAGAATTCCAGCATTTGGAGCATAACTATGATGTGGTTAGATACCCCCTTGAACAATCAAACCAGCTGTGCTGGTGTTTTTCAGTTTATATACTGGAGAGTTTGATGTCCCAAAAATAACTTGTATCATTCTGTAGAAAAGTAGCTGTGAAATTGTCTTACCCAGGTAATTTGGCTTCATCAACATTTCAGGATGCCCTGTCAGTGGAAAAGAAAACTAAAAAGCGACCCTGTTGTTTTAAGGGACAAGCTGTCTGGGATGATGAGCTACGATGTATTTATCCTCTGCTAGTGGTAATTGAATCACGTCAAAAGGGTTCACAGATGACATCCAAACAGCAGTTTCCCTCCTTTTACATATAGCCTAAGCCAATGTGGCTGCCTGTGCTGTGGTGGGGCTCTGAGCAAACTGCTCTCAGGGTAGCACTTTCCATATGCAGTGTTTCCCAAAGCTTTTGTCTTTAGTGGCTACATGAAGAAAGAAAGGGATACTAGCCACAGGGATACTTGCCATATATGCACTCCATTTTTTACAAACAGGAGTGTTCCTTATGAGCATTCAATCATCCACCTAAACATTTTTCTTCCTAGAAAACTGTATTGCTTTCGGTGAGCCAGAAAGAACACTAAAGTTTGTTCACAAAGGTGAACAAGCTGTAACAGCTTTATATGGTAACCAATGGATTTGAATCTCGGAAAGCAGGTGAGCTGTGCCAGCATCACCCCATTTTCTTCCACGTCATGCGCAGCTGGTGTTGGGACCAGGGGGCACTGTGAAAAGCTGAGGATGGAGGTGTACTTGGCTCAGAAGCAGCATGAATCATGGCTTCAAAGCAACAAAGCAGCCTGTTTCATGATTAAATAGGGGAAAATGGAAGCTTCCAAAGTTGTTCCTGCTCTTGTTCTGCTTGCATATATGTGTATGCATATTTGACACACTAATGCACACAACCAACCACAGGGAAACGTAAGTGAATTTGAGTAATGTATGGATGACCTGCACATACATCATGTATGCACTGGCATGCAAAAAAGCACCTACTTCACATATTGCCATGGTACTGCATGTGTACTCTGTGTCTAATGCTTGTAGGCTGGCTTCACTTCTCAGATCAACTGACTCAGACAAACCAGAACTAAATATGCCAGAGTTATTTCTGTGCCCTAAGTGGCACTGAGAAGTACTCATACTTCCATTCAGTCATCACACCAGTTTCCACTTCAAGAAACAGACAATGTTGAAGGGATTTCTTTATGAAAAACAAGGCTGAAGCACTTGTTTTAATCAAGAACCTATTGGGAAATCACCATCCTTTTTAGATGGATCACCAAGTGAGCTGTAACAGTAGTATCAAAGCACCTTGATGCATCAGGGAAGATCTCTGAATAACTTTCCCACACATCAGCAATGAAAAGCTGTCACCCCTTTAGATAACAGAGTCGTGGTACAACTCAGCACAGAGCACACAAACCATGCATGGCAGTTAGCTCTGCAATTCACAGCAAGGAGACACCAGTGGTTAAACGTGATTTCGATTTGCCCAGGCTTTATTCCCACTCTATGCATGTGAAGCCTCCTTAGCTACACAATAAATGTCCCCTTTTGCCTCACAGGGAGGGTAATGCAGAACAATTTGCATCGCGAGGGATGTATGAGAGCATTAGTACCATAAAATCACATTCCTTGTCGAATAAGATGTTCAACAAACCCCCACAGCAGCACCTCAGAGAGAAAAGAGAGGCACAAACTTCTGAGCCTCTCCTAGGGAAACCATCCCTGTTTCTTTGGATGAGGAAAACTTTCCTTCTTGAGAATTTTATCTACATCAATGTTAGTGTTCAAACAACTTCTGACGCTTGTAGAGTCCTACATTTGGATATGTGTTTTCTTCTCTACAGTATCCTGTATTTTATCATTTAAATGCACACTAACAACAAATATTAAGAAACCCCAAACAACACCTGCAGCCTGCTGTCAGAACTGCTTTATTTTCTGCTGTGAGAAACAGAGATCAGTCCTTCACAAGTTATCTTTTGTACATTACTCCAGTTGTTACCATGTCTTCTGACATCTCATCCACATGCTTGGAGATGTTCAATGTCTTTTCCTATGGAAAAAACTTCACATCAATGAGAAAATGAACATGAGCCAGCATTGTGCACTTGTAGCCCAGAAAGCCAACTGTATCCTGGGCTGCATCAAAAGGAGCATGACCAGCAGGTCGAAGGAGGTGATCCTGCCCCTCTGCTCTGCTCTCGGGAGACCTCAACTTGGAGTATTGTGTGCAGTTCTGGTGTCCTCAATATAAAAAGGACATGGAACTGTTGGAACAAGTCCAGAGGAGGGCCACGAGGATGATCAGGGGACTGGAGCACCTCCCCTATGAAGACAGGCTGAGAAACTTGTGGCTGTTCATCCTGGAGAAGAGAAGGCTGCACGGAGACCTCATAGCAGCCTCCCAGTATCTGAAGGGGGCCTACAAGGATGCTGGGGATGGATTATTCATTAGGGACTGTAGTGACAGGACAAGGGGTAACGGGTTCAAACTTAAACAGGGGAAGTTTAGATTGGATATAAGGAAGAAATTCTTTACTGTTAGGGTAGTGAGGCACTGGAATGGGTTGCCCAGGGAGGTTGTGAATGCTCCATCCTTGGCAGTGTTCAAGGCCAGGTTGGATGAGGCCTTGGGTGACATGGTTTAGTGTGAGGTGTCCCTGCCCATGGCACGGGGGTTGGAACTAGATGATCTTAAGGTTCTTTCCAATCCTAACTATTCTATGATTCTATGATTTATCTACATGATCTGCAGTCTCTGAACTACTGAAAATCTGTTTTCAAGCCAAGGAATACCTGAATCTAATGCAATGTTAGAGATGTGGGTTCATCAGAGATTTTATTTAGTAGTTTATCAATGCCATTCCATCATGCTGTTTTTCTGTTTTCGCCCTAATAATTTCTGGTGTTTTTCATCAAGGAGCTTCTCACTGTGCCTCCAAGATGTTTTTTTAACATTTGATTACAGCCAGTTTAGAGAATATCCTTGTGTTCATAGCTAAGGGTGTGTCATCTGCAGTACTTTGCAATTATCACACCAAATTCAACCTTCATTTTATCATCATCTGCTAACTTAGAAATGTGAGAACCTTCTGTATGTCTTCACATTTATCTGTAGGTTGGGCTGCCCTCAATAACTTTTTATCGTCTACAAATGTTATCAGCTTATTAACTCCCTTTCCACATCACCCAGTAATACGCTGTGCAGCATTTGCCCCATTCTGAGATCTTCGCGACATTACATTTCAGTAACCATCCTCCTTCAAGAAAGGACAATTTTTTCTTACTTTTGCTACTTACCTTTAAACCAGGAACTAATTTGTAGGATGATTTATCCTCTTCTCAGAATCTAGCCTGGATTCTTTCAGAACATTTGCCAAATCTATCCATTACTTCAGGTGGATTCTTACGAGAGCAGAGTAGAGGGGCAGGATCACCTCCTTTGACCTCCTGGTCACACTTCTTTTGGTGCATGCCAGCACACGGTTGGCTTTCTGGGCTGCAAGTGCACACTGCTGGGTGGTATTGAGCTTCTCATCAAATCAACACCCTTCTCCTCAGGGCTGTTCTCAATCCAGTCTCTGCCCAGCCTGTATTTGTCCTTGGGATTGCCCTGCCCCAGCTGCACGACCTTGCACTTGCCCTTGTTGGACTTCATGAGGTTGGCATTGGCCACCTCTCCAGCACGTCTAGGTCCCTCTGGATGACACCCCTTCCCTCCAGCATGTTGACTGCACACCACACAGCTTGGTATCATTGGCCAGTTTGCTGAGGGAGCATCAATCCCACTGTCCATGTCACCAACAAAGATGTTGTTCATATTAGCATATTAACACTGGTCCTAATACCAATCATGAGGAATGCCACTCATCACTGTTTTCCACTTGGACATTGAGCCATTGACCACAACTCATTATCATCAAGCCTGCTCTTAGAATCACAGATTCATAGAATGGTTTGGTTTGGAAGGTACCTTAAAGACTGCGACCATCCAGCCAATTCCTTATTCACTGAGGGGTCCATCTGTGAAATCCCTGTCTCTCCAGTTCAGAGACAAGGATGCTACGCGGGACAATGCCTTGCACAAGTCCAGATACATGCCATCTGTCATTCCAATCTTCCCTTATCCACCAGTGCCATGGCCCCATCATAGGAGTCCACAAAATTTGTCAGGCACAATATGCCCTTAGTGAAGCCATGTTGGCTGTCACCAGTCACCCCCTTATTGTTCATGTGCCTTAGCATATAATCGAGAAGGATCTGCTCCATGATCCTGCCAGGCACCAAAGTGAGACTGACTGCCCTGTAGTTCCCTGGGTATTACTTTTCCCCCCCAACAGATAATGGGATGATTGAAGTTCCCTCTGAGGACCAGGGCTTGTGAATAGGCTACACCTATCTGTCTATAGAGAGCCTCATCTACTCAATCATCCTGGTCAGGTGGCCTGTTGCAGACCCCCATTGTAATGTCCCCCACCCCTGCCCTCCCTTTAACCTTGACCCATAAGCTCTCAGTTGGCTCCTCATCCATCCCCAGGTGGAGCTCTGCACACTCCAGCTGGTCATTGATGTGGTGGGTTACACCCTCTACGATACCTTCATCACCTTATCTTTTTATGATACCCTTTCCAATACACCCTCTATGATACTTTCATGCATTTTAGCCTCCAGCTGCTCCTTTCACTTCCCTTTTTCTGCTTGCTCATCCTAAAACTTACAGTTCCCTCCTTTGTTCCTGGAAAGCACTGCAGTGGATTTTCTGTATCGTACCTCTTTGGTAAACCAGCATTCGCTTTCCTCTCTGGGAAGACCAGAACTGGCACCATCACACTTTTTGTTCGTACTCAGCCCCTGAAAGTTATGGCAACTGCAGTGCAAAATCTTGCTATTGAAGACTTAAAAACATAATGTATATTAATGGTGAAGATATCTGTATCTAATTCTGTACAAACCTGGGAACAGAATAAAAGTATAAAGAATGAGCCTAAATACACACAGCCCAAATGCACCATCAGAGATCTCACCCACAGGGCACAGTAACACCAGAAAATCAGCAGAGAAAAAAACTGCACTAGTTTTAAGAAAATATTAATGTTGAGAGTTACCCTTTAGCCTTTAGAAACAAAAACTAGAAAAGCTGTCTTTTTAAAAAGGGTAGAGAAATCACATTTAAGTTATTGAGTCCCAGCTCTACTTTTCCTGAAGCATCATAATAAAAAAAAAAAAAAAATCACTCTGTTATGCATTTCCTTCCTTATTTTCTGTTATATGCTATCTTCTGTGACTGTGGAAACATCCATTTCCTCTCAACTGTATTTATATGCTATGGTATCATAGCTAAAAATATACAGATTTACTAATTTTTGGACAAAACTGGGTTTGTAAATAAGATAACTCCTTGAAGAGTTATGCAATCAAAGGTTGAAGTTTGTGCCATTGACTTCAAAGGGCAACACAGAGAATTCTTTACAGACAGTAGTTTTGCACAGAAAGGCATGCAGTAAATACAAAACCAAGTATCTTCTTATGCTACAGGTTTCTATCTTTTCTGTTTCTTTTCAATGAAACAAAAAGACATGGCTCGAATATTTGAGTTGACAGGAATACTAGCACTGTCAAGTCCACATAGCTGAGGAACAGTGATTTAATTAATTTTCCACATCAGCTGAATTGAGCATGACAAGTTTGTGTCTATTGGTTGTCAGAGAAGTCTTGATTCCCAGATTTTAAGCGGAGATTTCAGTATTGGCTTTGACACGAGGAAAGGCAAAGTTTTGTGAGGAGGGGTGCTTGATATGTAATCAATTGAAGAAAATCAGGAATGATATGAAACCATCCCTCCAGAGCGTTTCTACAGAATATTGCTTGGTTTAAATTGGTTTTGGTCAGGATTTAAACACGTAGAATCAGAAGCTCAGCTGGTACAAAACTGTACCAGCTCCAGAAGCAGTCTTAAAGTAGAAAAATAGAAAACCTAAAGACAAATTATTTATAGTTTTGGGGAGAGGTTTTTGTTTCTCTTGGATTGTTTGTTTGTGGGTTTGTTTGTTTGGTTGGTTTTTTTAACACTGCTTGAAACAAATACTGAAATCCTGCAAGCGTTTTTAAGTTTTTTAAGAGTGCTCAGCTTCTTGTAAATGTTGCTGTTTGAATAATTTTGTCCATTTTTTTTTTTGAGAAATTCCTGCATTTATTTGTGAATAAACAGCACCGAATTCTTTATTAAGTTAGTACCTCCAGCTCAATCCCTTCTTTTAGGTAGTCCCCCCTGCTTTTTCCAAAAGTAGTATACTAGTCGGGATTCAAAATGTCACTTGGGGAGCACAGCAATAGAAACAAGACAAATTTTACCCTTAAGGAGATTTTAAGAGTAATGATGAAAATTGTGTCAGGAATGAAGTTGGGTCAGCCTACACAGAGGCACTACGCATCCTGTCCAGTAGGATTTGCTGGACTGTCAGTACAATATAACATTTTATCTGCTCTCTTCAGATTCAGATGTGTATTTAACCCTACTGCTTCTGGTTCCTGCAGGAGGCCACACAGAGCTCAGAGGCCTGGGGATGGCACTTTGATGGTAATGGAAAGTTCAGCAAGATAGAACTTGAAAAAAGGAAAGTATAAAATGCAAACTCAGCAGGATGTGTAACCAACAGCCTCCTCTCCTCAGAAAATAAAATCTCGACTTAATGGGGAGGAAAGGGAGGAGGGAAAAATATCAGAGAGCACACTGTGCCCTTTACAAATATTAACATGCTCCTAATATGTCAAAAAGTGTTCATCGAGATAAAACAAAGAGCTGAGTCAGTCGCAAGAACTGTTACTCAGGCAAGACTCAGCCTACAAGGATGACATAAAAAGTTGACTCTGCATATTTAAAAAAAAAAAAAATTCCTTTATTTTGCTGTTTGCTTACCTGCTTTGAAACAAATTTTGGGTATTCTTTCAACAATGTTCTGAAAGAAGGTGAACAAACTTGTGGCCTCTAAAATACAAAAGAGCATAATAGTAACAGAAATAATGGATAATCTAATGGGAGCTATAACTGAAGTTCTCTGATTTTTTTGACACTGCCCTTTAACAGTTGTTTTTGCAAAGCAGCATTTTACAGATTTTTTAATCGACCCTTCTGCAATCCATATTCCAGTGTCAATTACACTAGATCTGTATGGACGGACCCAGAGATAAGTATCATTTTATTATGGTAATGAAGGATGAAAGTAATACATTGCTGTGAATTAGTTCCCCTTGAAACTTTCACCTATGAAAGGAGAAAACCATCATGGTTTTGAAGACAGCAGAGCTTTAAAAATACCAATTTCATAACCAAGGCTGAGTTTAACTACATGGGCTTTACATTTTCCTAAGCATTTATCTGTAAAAACATACAAAAATATTTCCTAACACACAATAGGATACGCCCAGTCTGTATGTTCACTTATTTCATTCAGCTTTTTACAAAAGACAGCATATAAATATATATAATATAAAGCTACTTTTAGTTACAAACCAATATATAGATTAAAAAGACTAATTTAATTAACCCTTTGTTTTTAAGCACCACTAGTCACACTCTAGTTTGAAGAGTACACTAAGTTTGCTCTTGCCTTCTTGTTGTCCTCCCCATGTTGGGAACAGCTGCCTGAAGCTCATGAGAGGCAGCAAGTGGGTGTAAGACGAAAACCCACTGTATTTCCCCACTTACCTCTCTTCGAAGTCTGTAATGCAGCTCCTTCATGTTGGCTCCTCCACCGTGCTGCCGAAATGCCCTCCGGGGTCTTACACAAACGTCGGTCCCATAATACCTGGAGTCAGGACACTTTGCTCTCCCCACACTGTGTCCTCTTCCTGTCATGGCAAGCAACCCCCAAATTGGGCTACCATCCACCTGGCACCCTCCTTGCACCTTCAAGACTCTCTGATCCTGGACTTCTCACAATCCACTTCGTCATCGCCCCTCTCTTCTACCTTACAAACACTGATCAAACCAAGTGTGCTTGGGCACAGGACAAGCTTCTGATCAATAAATTACTCTGGTTTACATGGTTCAAATTTGAGCTTTTATTTGGTTTTTAAATTAAAAAAATAAATTTCATTATTAAATAGTGGAATGGGTCTAAACTAATGTTTACACATTAATTCACTTGCTTTAGGGTACCACCAGAGAAACAATTAAAGTATACCACCCAGACAAAACTTTCTGTTAGAAAGCTCAACAGTGGCATAATTCAGTTAAACAGGAAAAAAAAACCCGAAAGTCTTAATGTTTACAATGAACGTTAGAAGTAAACCTCTGGTTTGAGTGACATCCAAATCTAGTTTCCATCACAAAGGTAGTCACTGTATTCAGAATACTATACCACAGTGCTAATGTCATCAGCTTCATCTGGTTTCTTTTGCCTGCTTGGCAGGGATTTCAAGTACTCAAGGTGCCTCCTTGCATCCTCCTGGTTTTGCCGGACGTAATAAACCACGTATGAGATCACCATGGTGAACCAGCCAAACATGGTGACCAGCATGGCATAATCAGTAGTCTTTTTAGGAAGGTTGCAGAGGTCAGCATCATTGGCAGCATTGAGGAACGGTCTCCCCGCGTGTTCATCCAGCACAGAAGTCTTGCAGATGACGTTGTTGGCCGTCTCGTGGTTGGAGGCCATGCTTCTCAACACCTGCTGCAGTGTGCAGTCACAATGCCAGGGGTTGTTTGCAATTCTGGCTCTGGCCTTTAAGTTGTTGAAAGCGTTTTTGTGCACGCTCTGAATCCGGTTGTCGGACAAATCCAGAGTCTGCAAGGTTTCTGCCACCCCTTTAAAGGCATGTTCATCTATAAACTCAATCCCGTTTTTTGATAAATTAAGGACTCTCAGTTGGTGCAAGTCCTTAAAAATTTCGTTGGGGATAGATGTTATCTGATTGGAGTCCAAATAAAGTAAGACTGTTTCTGGAGGAAGATCTCTGGGTATTTCCTTGAGATTTGCATTGCTACAGCTGACATTCAGACCTCCAGAGTGAGAACAGAGGCAGCCTTTCGGGCACATACTGGCAGAATGAAAGCACAGTATCATGAGGACAAAACTTTGTAAGAGCAGACACATGGAGAGGGAACGAGTTAACCACAGGTCTACCAAATGCATGCTGGGCTGTCAGCATAATCACATGACCATTTCTCATTCAGCCAACTGTGGCGGGAAAAGCATCGGCAAAGCTGAAACGTGGCTTCATTTTCTTCAGTGTGATTAGTGGACCATCACGTGGGCCTCCTCATGATCAATACTCTTTTTAGAAGCACACCTACAGAAAGGAAGGAAAAAAAATTCCTTATACCATAAACTCCAATCTCAATTTTGTATGCATTAAAAAAAATAGAAATAAAATGAAGGTGAAGCAAAATGCAACACTGAATAAATGATCTATCGCCCTATCAGTGTACCCCAGGGTTTTTTTAGGTAACTCCTATTAGCATTAATCTGAGTTTAGTGCACAAATCCCAAGGACATTTTTAAGAGAATAGACTACATTTATTATAAATTGCACAGATTTGGGCTTAAATACTTATTAAAGGAGGCTCTGGCTTGCTTTTGTTATAGATGTTTCTAAAACAGCTGTAAATCTAAATTACATTTTCCCTTGCTAAAATAGAAGATGTATTAACAGGAGCTTAGAGCTGGATCTCCAGCAACAGTGACAAGTAAGCGAGGAATTTGTGGTGGCTAATGTGAACTTATCTCAAAATAATTTCTGCTATTTTAAGTCCAAATCAAAGTACTTCAGCAATGAAACATTTTTACTATACCAAGCAACAAAAAAAACCCCAAGGTAAATCAAATGCTGCTGCAAGACAGCACAAACATCCATCATTGCCTTGTTTGTCTCCCCATCCTGCCCTTCTGCTTTTGAACCCCAGATTTCCTGTAACTCCCAGCATTTTGTGAGACCCACAGAAAAAATGTCTACTTCCGGTTTTCTCGAAAAATTTCTTTTCATTTATCACAGAGAAAAAGAAAGAAATGTAACAACTGCTAAAACCTCACACACTCACCTCCAAACCAAACAGAACTCACACAAACCTATGTACAGGCCAAACAAAAACCATCTTATTCATGGCATGCAATTTGCTAAAAGAACACATGAAAAATAGGTTCTGCTTCAGCTTCTCAAGTTGGCTTAAAAATAGCAAATATCCAGAAGCTTTTCCATTTTCTCCTTTAATTGAAGTACAAATACAGAAGTCTGAAATGCTGACCTACAAGGTTTCAAAGACAACCTCATTTATTTTTTCCCCTATTATGGTACAATATGAATTTTTAACCACAACAGGTCCATTTGCTTTCATGTACCTGCCCTCTGTCTTTGTAGCAGCTTGGATATTTGCAGCCTTATTTGCATGCTCTTATTGCAGCTATTGCAAGTAGTAGTATATTACCATTACTCTTCAACTTATTTATTGATTGAGAGAGAGATTGCCCAAGAACCTAAAGAGAAAGTTTACACTTGGAGTCCATAAAACTTCTACTCTTCAATTAAAAAGAAAGGAAATTGTTAGCAATGAGAAATTGTGAAGTTAAGCCTGGAAATGTGAAACCACTAAGAAGGGCTGTAAGCAGAGCACGAAAAGCTCCCATTGAGGATAGAGAGGGGCAGTAGTACCTCCACAATCAGTGGAGTTCTGCAGGACTTCTGTTTACATGAAAGCCGCAGAACTGGGTGCATCCTTGCAATTTCTCCCTGTGGCTCTTTGGTCACTGCAGTACCTGGTCTTAAGATCAGACAGAAATCTGCTACAGAAGGAGACAAGCTCCAGAAGTTGCTTTTTCCCAGCCTGCCCCATGAAGAATGCCTGTCCCATGGGAAAACACTTATTTTCCTTTCCCTTCATGTTTATGTGTCTCACTGTGCTGCACCAGAAGTATAGGAGCAGTCAGCTCATCACCACAGAATGAGCATCATCTCATCACCTAATACTTGTATACAGTGCCTTCCTGCCAGTGATACTGCAGTCCTACTGCAGGAATGGACCGAGGTGAAAAAACAAAGACCTGAAGGAGTCTCAGATCCTTAATTTTGTAGAAGCATGTGACCATTAAATATCATACTTCCTTCAGTATAGGCGGAAAAAACCCTGCCAACCTGGAATTACACCATGGATCCTGCCAAGTCCTCCATAATGCTGCTACATCACCAAAGATCATGTGTCAAGCACCAAAGACAGTATGGAACATCTTCATCCCACTGAAGACAAATGAAGCTTTTTTTCTTTAATGTATTAATGTGCTTAAAGTGGAAGAATTAGGATCATTACAGACTAAGCAGGAAAGTGTTTAATGAAGCAATGCCTCTTGAAAAGAGATAGCTAAGTAAATAGATAAAAGGAGAAAAACTCCCAATGTTTTGTTAGAAAGAGCAAATAGAAGTTAAAACCCATAATTAAAAACCCAGTCAACAAAACTTAGCTGAGCAAGAAGAAAGCTCAGCAAATTCTCAGTAATTTAACTGAAAGCAACCCAAAGGGACTGAGCATCAGTCAGGGGAAACAGAACTTTACTTCCATGATCAGAATATCTTATCCAAGGGATAGCTGAGGTTTGGGTTTCACCAACAAACTTACAGCAAGGACTTCTTGACTCACAGGTATCCTAGTGACTGCAACAGGAGAAAAGAGAACTAGGATCCTCATATTTGCAATGCTAAAAGGAAGATTTTTGGATTCTTGAGCTTTTTTTGCTTGTAACATAAATAAAGAAGGTAACAAAGTTGGAATAAAGACAAGAGATATATACCAGACAGAAACATTAAGACTACAGAGAAAAGGATGGAAGAAGCAGAATTAAATATATGAATTAATTAGAAATCTGCAAATCAAGAAAAAAAAAAAAAAGAAAAATAAGTAGTAAATGAAAGCACACAGAAATGACAGCAATACTTCAAGCACAGGTGACAGCAAAAAAAAACTAAAAAGGCTTTTTGTGTACATTTCTAAAACACAAATACAAACATAGAAAACCTAACATAGAATTCAAATATTGCAGGGCAATAAAACTATAGAGGGAAGATCACACAAAAGAATTCTTCATAGTTTTGCAATTTAAACTGGTTTTCAAGCTTTCCTAGACTATTCATATACAACAGCATAGGAAAACGTACAAATTTTGAAATCCTCAAGGAAAGCACATTTGCTTTTAGTGCAAAGTGAGATTTCTACTGAGCTTCAGGTGTCAGGTACTTGCAGATGACTGCCTTTCACACAAGGTGCAGAGACTGTATCTTAGCATCTGGATGCAATACCACTAAATTGTGTATTTGACTAGTAACCCCTCCTCCCAAGAAATGAGTGATGTAAAGAAGCATTAGTCCTTCCCACTTCCCACCTGGAAAAAAAGGCCTCAGATATTTTCACGTGAAGTCCCAAACACTTCTGTTGAGGAGAGATCAATAATATCACCCTTTTCCTGATGCACATTCATGGCATTTGAGCAACTATATCATCCTTCTGTTGTGTGCAAAGACTGCATGGCGCACACATCACGCTTGTGAAGGAAATTCAGTGATAGCAACTCCATTTCTGTATTAATAACGTACTAGAATGTCTGTTCTTGTCTTCAAAGCCGGATCCCCTGATGAAAAAGACTGCACTCATTACCCCAGCAATGTCAAAGGGGTGACAGCTAACTAGAGATGCTCAGCACCTGTACACACAGCTTGTATTTGGTGTTACAAGATTAGAGAGGAATTTCTTGTTCCTGTAGTTTATGTGCTCAAACAAGCAAGCAAGAACAGGAAGAGGCAAAAGGAAGAAGCCAACAGATAACCACAGGGGGTGGCCTGTTGGTTGCATCATGATTGTGCTCAATCTGTCTGGTCTGTCACTTTTCAACCACCAGAAAAACTAATTTTAGGCACAGTACCTGGAGAAACCCTCCTTGGAAAACAAATCCTAAATGGCACCGCAGAGCTCCACACTCCTTGGGATCACATAGTCCTCCAAAAATTACACCGTTTTTTCACGAAATACCAAAGGCATCCTGTGAGTAACTGCTGGCCCTCCATATTGGAGATACACTGCACATGTCAAGGTGCCTCCTGTCCTCACATACAGCCCACAGACTCTCATATAAATCTACCAACTGCTCATATTTATATGTGCAGCTCTACGCCTTCAAATGAAACTCTCAGCTCCCAAAAAACCTTCAAGAGATCCCTAGAAAACCAGCCTGACTTTTCAAGCCAAGTTTAAGTAAACAGCTACCCTTCAGAGTAACAACCCTGCATGCCAGCATCGGAAGTTTGATATAGAATTAGAAAAGGCCAGGAAATAAAGACTCTGCGAGGCTCTTTTTTTTTAGACATCCTTTAGAGCAAACATGCACTTTGAATAAATATTAAACTTTTATAACTAAAAATCCATTAAAAGGTTACATTGTAAAAAGATCATTATTTTATCTGACTTCCAGAAAATTACTGAGATGTTTTATAGTTTTGGAAGACCTGACATTATTACAATATTTTTTTTCTCCTCTTTAAGACATTGACTATGTTGGTATATAGCAAAAAGGCTCATTGATAAATCTAGTCTCCTATTCTCTATTAAAATAGATCTTTACCATATTGACTAATTTTGTTTTAAATCAGGTTTAGCAAATTATCCACTGAAATAGAAAATACTTGTCTTTTTAATGGATTGTTTTCCTTGAACTCTTCTTCCTGTAATGCTGATCTGTTTGTTACAGCACACATAGATCTGCCTTGCTCTCCATACTCAGACAGACCTATATTAGAGACCTATATATTTTCTCTTTGTACTCTTTTCCCCCTGCCCTGTTGTCAAAATGCCATATACTAGTTTATCTCTAAAAACATTACCTTTTATGTAGTACTGACAAGACAGCCATGAGCTGGAGACTAAAGGCTTAAATACTCAGGTGATTAGCTCAGCTGGAAAGTCCAGTTTGCTAAAAGACTGAGGACAGGACAATTTCACCTGAACCAAAGAAACAGATTTGCCACCACTACTCCCAAATAACTGCAGATAGCATACTTATGAAGAACTGAAGCAGAGAAGATATCCATGGGAAGAACTACTTCTATACATCCTATCCTTAATCAATCTTATACTACTGGTTACTTATACTGCCCTCCACTAAGCTACACATTGGATTGCCCTGTGCATCTGCATGCTGTGTTTGAAAGCAGCTGAGCCTCTGGAGGCCAACAGACTGTACACACTGGGGGAAAAACCTCCATGAAATCCTGCCTGCCTCTTCCAACACCTGTGGGCTGAATCTGATCATAACTGTCTAAAAACAAAGAAGATAGATGTAAAAATGTGGAGCCTCCTTCTTCTATATCTTACTCTAAATCTGTTTCAGGATTTAGATGATGGCTCAAAAGTGACAGATTCAAAATAACAGTAATTATAAAAAAAAAAAAAAAAAAAAGAAAAAAGGTATTTCTGTTCACTGTGGATGTGTGATAAAGCTATACCGTGGCAATGTCACTGAGTACCGAGCCTAAAAGTGAGGATACCTGCAAGCTGGCGATGAGTGGGAGCTGCAGGACCCAAAGGAGAACACAGCAGCTGCGTCTCATCTCTGTGCTGCTTGTGTGCTATAGTACAACAAATTTCATGGGTACCAAGTGAATTCCTGCAGACAAACAACCCAAACCTTTAAAACAACATTGCCTGTGTACTGTCAGTGGGGAAGGCACTATGGCAATCTCACTAGCTGCACAGGCAGACTCTGAGTTGGGAAACTTGATGGTGGCTCCAGGACACCAACAGGAGATGCAGTTTAGCAGATGAAACAAGAATCTGGTCTCGAGGCTCGGGACAACCTCTGTCTTTCACTCATCTCTCCCTGGCACTCCTCAAACGCAGTGCTGCTGCCTGGCTGCTTCACAGCACAGTTATGTTGAAGGCAGGTAGGCAGTTAAAATGCTATCAAGCACCAAACCAGAGAGAGCCAAGAGCTGCTTGCAAGGTGCCAGGTGATGTAAATTCACAGATGAGAGTCTCTGGCAGTGGAAGATTTTCAGGATTTCAGAACACAGCAAAATGAAATCCTACAGCAGTAAGAACAGAAATTAATAGAAGCCAACAGCAAATGAGGTGGGGAAAAGGGGCGCAAATGATCACTGATTCAATGAATAATTGAAATGTCATGATTAATCAGTGTGAGCCTGAATTCCAAGTACATAATGGATTCATTATCTGATGAAACACCAAATGTACTCAAACTAGAATATTCTCCTCTAAGACAGGACTCAGAATGTCAGCATTTTGTTCCCCAAAATCTCCCAGTATAGACATCTTTCCACCAGCTGCTCATAGCAAACCAGTCCCAGTTGCAGAAGCAGACTGTGTAGGTAAAAGTTACAGATCTTAAGCTACAAATACCCTCTCTTAACAGTCACGGAGTAATAAATGGTAGAGGAGAGCCAAATGAACATTTTAGGCTATAATCACTTTCTGATTGTGAGATCATTGAATGTATCACTCCTTATTACAGATTAACAGCTTAATTATACTGTGTGGGCAAATGAATCAGCACTTTAAGACTGATGAGTTGGGTACATGTTAAAAAACGTATTTGACTTTTCTCCCCATTAATGTCAAGTCAGGAATTATTTCATAACTCTCAGCTGATAAATAATTGTGTGAAGCTTAGCAGATATAACAACAGACCAAAGGTAGAAAAATATTACCAAGTTATCTCCAATCTTTCTCCTATGCTTTGCTCTAGGAAGTCTCCTGTGGAAGCATATTTCCTGGAATGAAATTTTATATACTTGAATGAAATTAAAGACACAGTTGTCAGGGATGCTCCTAGACCTCCTTTTTTTCAAGCCCTAACACAGACTGAATCACTTGGTTTTTAGAAGACTTGGTTTTTAGAAGACACTCAGTGCTGCCTTCTTGACCCAGTTATCTCTTGCATCCTCTTCATATGACTACAAAAGGCTCCTGTCCCTTCCCTGAGCAATATACCCTTCTGGGAAATATAAACCACATTTTATATGCATATCTATGCCATTTGAAAAAGGAAAGAAAGCATTACATATGCTTACAGTGCATATATAATAGCAACATGAAGTAAGGTAAGAATTAAAGTCGTAAGATGGAAATAAGATCAATATAATCTCTAGAACATCATTTATCACTATATAGGCATGACATTGGCTTGATAATCTATACAAGCATGAAGAAATGCTCAAGGTATGGCAGTTACTGCTCAGCAAACATATCTGAAAAATGGAATTTTTTTTACCCCTATATAAGAACACAAAGAACCACATTACAGATGCTAAATGGAAATGCTCCAGCACAGACAAATGGCTGTAAAGAGTTCTAAAAAGCCATGTAATTTGTCTCTGGATTAATTATTCGTGTGCATTCGTGTGCATGTGAAAGACAGTCAAAAACATTTTTAGAGTTTGGAATTATATCTACTGAGTCTCAGTGACATTTTCTGAGAAAACATCAACAACCATTCTGTTTGGCAAGAAAACCCTTTCCAGCAGCAGCTGAGTCAATCCTCCATATGATCTATACTAGAAAATAATACACTCTGAAGGCTTAAAATAATATGAAGTGGAAATACTTTGTATTCCTCGGGTAAAGAGACCCTGACTCAAGTCTGTTCTAAAGTCTGTTTTTCAATAAATCTGATCGAATCCAATGAAAAGTGTTTTCAAAATAAAAGGTCAACTTCACAGTATTTGCTCATCTATTTTTCTCGCATATAATAAAATAACGTGATCAAAGTGAAAAATATGTGCTTATTTGGAGCCATACATGGTAGCTAATGATGGATGCTCCTTCAACTTAATTCTGCTGCAGTACCGTATCAGAGAAAACATCTTCTCAATCTCAAGATAATTACACTGACCACCTCAATGATTACCAGCATAATCAGTGACAAGTCTTTCAATTTAATCTTGATAACTGCATCTGGTGACTGCAGATGGTGCCCAACCGAAAATCCTAGTTTTATTTTGCAAAGTGTAAATCTAACCCCTCTGCTGGTAACAAAACCTGTGCTATCAGAAACTAACAGGCCTTTAAAGTACCACCTTGCAAAGATAAGCAAGATTCAGACCATCTGTACACCTTTCTTCCACTTTTAAGGGTGTTTATTTGGTTCTGCATAGTGCTATCTTCAGGCTCATTTGAGGTTAATCCAAATGTGCCTGTAACTTAGTAGGCAGTAGGAAGAGGTAAGTTGTAATTAGGCTGGGGAAGCTGTGTTGATAATAAAATCAGCAAGGCAGAAATAAACATGCAAACCTGAAGGGACCATTCAGCAAGGAACATGCTAGCAGCTCGGTAAAGTTGACAACAGTTGCACAAAGCAGACAGCAAGACAGCTGCTGGCAGCAGATACCTCAGCATCCTAGGAAATGTGTTACAGACTCCAAAGAAAGACAGGGAAGGGAGGAGGAGAATGAAGCAGAGCATGACTGAAAGTTGCTTCTTCCAGATGTCCTTCTGCCACAGTGCAGGTTCCCAGGAACTATAGTGTGTTACTGCAGATGAGACCATCCTTTGTGTTACATGACTCAAAAGGAAACACAGATGTGAGAAGAGGCAGTGCCACAGTGGCAGCTTAGCATCCAGTTTGGGATCTACATTACCTTGTTATCTTAAACCACAGGAAATCAGGGATGTTTCTCTCCACGCACAAATGCCCAGTGACATAAACACAGAGCAATAACGTATGACACAAGGAATCTGCAAGGAAAGAAACCAGGGCAGTAGAAACTACTACTGGAATAAAACAATCTGATTAACACCTACAAGATGAGACCACAAAGAAAAAGAACATACTTCCAGAACAATTACTGCGTATAAAAAAATCTGAAAAGGAGAAGTGGGGGGAACTACAAGCTAAATAAACGACAGGGGACAGCACTTCAGAATAGAGTACCTCAGCAGTTATTAATTCAGCTCCTTGTGCTTTCAAATATCCTACCTGTACAATAATAGGACATTTGAGAGGCATGCAGGAGTATCTGATTTAGAAAAATGCAAGAAAAATGAAATGTGTAACATTTGTATATAAAGAAAGCCAATAGAGCTTGGAATTCCCAATTAAAAGTTCTAAACTTAAAAATGAATGCTCAACATCACAAACACACAATCTTCTATTGAAGAAATTAAAATTGTGACCTACCAACACATTTCAGAAAATAGTAAAAGAGACAGCAAGTATGGAATAATTATGAGATCAATAAGCAATTAAACAACTTTAAGAAGACATTCAAGTAACCTTCTGGAATCAAGTGACACTGAGTTAAATACAAGCAATTTGGGCTTGCCGAAGAAAGTGGCTGATCAGTGATGCTGGTTTTGCTATATCCGTAGTTATTAAACCTGCACACTGTCACTTGCATAGCTGAGCAAGCAAAGCACACATCTACAACACCACACACATATGTACTTCCCATTTCTGCACCAAGGGTGTTAAGCAAAAGTATCATAAACCTCTACCACATTAAACCACCCACAAGTAAAACCACATCCCCACTTTAAATATCTAATCCATGAGCAACTTCAAATAACTGTAATTTCTTTTTCATCAGCTTGCCAGAGAAACTTATCTTTTTCTGTCAATGAATGCCATAGTACTGAGCTAATAATAGAATTTATTTCTTTATTTAGATATCATTACAGCTCTAAAAGCTGAATGTGTGACAGTCTGAAATAACTAGACACAGGGCTTTTGTACTTTCATGAAACCAAGATTA
Organism: Psittacula echo; assembly: GCF_963264785.1. Lineage (NCBI taxonomy): Eukaryota > Metazoa > Chordata > Aves > Psittaciformes > Psittacidae > Psittacula > Psittacula echo. Next base: position 22,956,520 of record NC_137737.1, on the reverse strand, counting down.
GCAGGTTCCCACCAGGACTAGCGTTTAGCTCTGCTGGCTGCTACTGGCATTATAGGGTGAGGAAAACATTAGCCCAAGTACAACCTCTGCAGCTCTGCTTCAGCTGAGGATCTCCCAGGCAAGCAAAATCTAACTATGGAAAGCTTCAATGCCACCTTGTGCTGGCGGCACTTCCCTAATTAAGAGTTTGAGGCCAGATGGAGTCAATGGATCATCTAATCTGACCCCTGCCTATCACATGACATGTCATTTTACCAGTAAACATCATATTGTGCCCAGTAATTTAAATCAGACTAAAACATGTCAGAACTGAGGAGACTGCTGGGTGCCCAAGGCAGTACCTTTTGTACCCGTCGCTCTTGCACCATCCTGTACCAGAAGGTAACAGAAGACTTCAGTAGAGTCTGAATGCCCCAAGAAAGATCAATTCTGTCTACATCCACCATAATAGTTAAACTACTCTAGCAGATGTACCTGATCCATCAGGATCTAGACACCAAGCAAGGATGTCTGCTTTCAAAAGAAAGGGTATGGTGAAAGAAAACATTTGACTGCTCATCAGAAGCAGTTGTGTGTTAGCACTTATCTCCAAATGAGAGTTAGAAAAACTGGCTATTGTTTTAATGTGCTGGTGAGTCAGGCCCTCAGCTGCCACTAAAGGACTTTGCAAATTACATGTGTGCCACCTAGGCAATAATCAGCATGTTTTCATTTTGAAATGACTGCTCTGGAGCATCCCCAAGGCTTCCCAAGAAGTCAGGTAAAATGTAAAATACTTTCATTTTTTTAAACCATGCAGTATTTTTCCAAAGTGATATAAAGCTCTCTGTGTAAGTTTCTCTTCTGAGGACATACGATCACTTTAAGTGATGTAGGAGGCTGAAATCCTTTAAGGGCTCTTTGAGCCTTACTCAGCAAAAATATTTAGCCTGGTTGCAACTCAGCAGCTTGGAGAGAGGCTGAGCCTTCAGTGTTCAGGGGGCTGAAATAAAAGTTGTTTATCAACAACTGCTAAAGAAAAGGAATGGGGAGGGTGGAGGAAGGATGGTAGTTCTTAGTGGAAATTAACAGTAGTCTTTATCAGGCATGAAACCTAGCCATGCTAAAAAACAAAAAAAAGGCACAGCTGCGCCATACTGAACAAGCAGAGATTCTCCAGTCAGTCAGTCAGTCATTCTTCCCAAGCAGAAAATAAAAGAAAGGAGGAGCCAAAAGAAAGTGTTGCAATGGCTGCCTTAAATATGAAAACAAACTGTTGAGGTCACATTTATTCTAAGGGAAAAGAAGTCTTTATTAGAAGCACTAGAGCATGACAGGAAGATACCAAAACTCAGTTCAATAAAGTCTTTATTTTAAAGACAAGAATGCATTTGCTCTTTGTGTGTCCCCACGGAGGTTATACAGCCAAGTTGACTTTGGCGGAGATAGCTGATACAAAAAGCAGGAGTTCTGAAGGGAGAAAAAAAGTATCTTGATTAGGTGGGCAATGATCCAATGAGCAAGACACTCGAGGCTGAAAGTTCACAGCCGAAGAAGCTCAGGTAGAAATAATTTATAGCAAATTAAGTTAGGTCATGATAATGAAATTTAAAGACAAGTGGGACATGATTTATTTTAATAAGGCTTGTTCAAAAGTGAAAACCAAGCAGAGCTATCAGAAGGGCTAATTTAGCTCTAGTTACAGGCGGTACTGGCACCGAGATAAACTTTACTTGACATATTTGGAATGAGGAAGAGAAGAAGAATCGAATTTAAAAAAAAAACAAAACAACAACAACAACAACAACAACAAAAAACCAAAAAAAAAAATTAAACCATTTTTCCAAATTGCAGGAGGGAGCAGGGCAAATTCAGTCCTGCAAATTATTACTACTTGTTTCCCAATTTTAAAACATCCTGGCACACAGCCCTCAGTGGACACATGGTGGAAATACCTGATTGCAAGTGTGTGGAAGGGATGGATACCAACACCTGCACTGCAAAACCCCTGCCATCAAGAAGCAGGAGGGAGGATGGAAAACCCTAATGGGAGTAGCTCTTGGAACAAGTGCAGCTTCCTTGCAAGTCACTAGAAAGTGGCAGCCATGGCAGGAGGGATGCTGTTATCATTGAGGGCTTTGCAAGTTACCTCAACAGGTTATCTAGTGGCAGCCCAGGGTTTGGCTTTGTTTGACAACAGATGCAGTGCTATTATGTCCTCAATTGTCCCTCCTGCCACCCACCTGCTTCTCCCTCCTCAAGCTGTGAAAAATGGCAGATAATGAGAAAAAGAAAGAGCCACTTTATAATGGATGAATGCAGCAGTTTGTGGGGGAACGGAGCAGGGGGAGAGTAATGAAAAAGCATTAATATTAAAGTAATAAAGCTTGTGGCCATTTTTCAGTCTGAAATGCATGGCACCATAAAACAATGCTTAAAGGCACCCACTTCAGTTCCAAACCACCTGCATGCTAAGGCACCCTGCTATTATAGCACAGAAATTTACTACCAGTCTCATTTCAGTTTGATTCCAGGAGAGACATAAAGGTGAATTTTTTCACTTGGCGTGTGAGCCCAAGTAGCCTCAGGTTGTCTTTGGTATGCCAAGCTCTGCCGAGTCACCTGCAATCCCTCTCTGGTCACTAACCACTCATTTCTAACAAGATTTATGAAAGTCACATTGGAGCAAAGGGAATCTGTCCCCAGTGCATGGCACACATACACCCTCCTAAATCAAGAGTGTCTGACTTTCGCAGCCACCACAGAGGATGCAGAGAGCATGTGCTGTTCTATGGCAAGCAAGGAGACTGCAAGCTGGTAATCAGCTGGTTACCCAGGGCATGAGCCTCGACAAGCTCTAAAAAGCTATTACGATGGGTCACTTCACCTGCTTTCCTCTTCATATTCCTTTAGGATATACAACTTCTCCTTTCTCTTTCCACCAAAAAAAACCTGTTATCTTGCAAATAATTATTCTAAAATTCTTCAGAGTTACAATATTGAAACGCACTTTGGCATATGTAAACAGCTCTGCAAACAGGGAGAAGTGGCCAAATCAACCGTCAGCCCTGGAGCTGTCTTACAACTTCATCTACAATATTAACCAACAAAACTATCATTTTCTATTACGAAGTTACTTTCATGGTTGCATAAACAACTTCATTAAGAATGAGTGATCTCATTTAATCATTGATTAAAATAATTGATTAAAATAATTGATTTTAACAGCTGCCTTAATATGGCAATCATTTATTTATAACAAAAGAAATACTACCTTCTCTTAGAATCAATGTTAGTAAGATGAGAGAAAATATTTTCTATTTATAACCTGCTAATAATTAATTTAAAGTTATTAAAGTATTCCCCAGGCAAAATTGTACATCCTACCTTTACTCACTAAAATAAGATATGGCTCAAATCTTGATGGCAGATGAAGAGAAGTAAAGAAAGAATATTATTTCACATCCTTCTCTTTACAGTGCCATTCTTATTTCTGCTGTGGTTTTCATAGCGTTTGTTAATGACACTTTAACGGAATTTTAATATTATTGGAACATGTTTTCTTACTGCATTTTATGAAAATTTTATAAATAATTTTATAAAATTACTTTTAAAAATTAAAACTTTCAAACCTCGGGACAAAAAAATGTATAAAACATTATATAAAATGAACATTTTTAATTAAAATACAAAATTTATATAGCACTAGCATTTTTCTGTCTTACTGAAAAGATGGTATTTTTTCTTCAATCAGTTCAGCTCTCAGTGGAGCTTTCAGTCAGCTCTCCTCAAAATGAAGAGAAGGTTCTTCAGTGTACTAATGGATACAGCCCCTTACAAACTGGTGAACAGAATGCTGCTTGTCTGGGCTTGCACTCAAGATCTTAGTAACGATGTGAAGCAGAAGCTCAGATGGTTGTGATAAGATCATACAAAGAGTTTGCAAGACTAGACACCTAATATGAGGTAAGTTATGATATGTTATTATAACATACCTATGGACAAGACACACACTTTGAAACCCTGACTTAACAAGAAGCATTAACAACAAGGTCATAGAATCATAGAATGTTTAGGGTTGGAAAGGACCTTAAGATTATCCAGTTCCAAGCTCCAACAGTTCCATGTCCTTTTTATCTTGAGGACACCAGAACCTGCACACAATACTCCAAGTGAGGTCTCACGAGAGCAGAGGGGCAGGATCACCTCCTTCGACCTGCTGGTCACGCTCCTTTTGATGCAGCCCAGGATACGGTTGGCTTTCTGGGCTGCGAGCGCACACTGCTGGCTCATGTTAAGTTTCTCATTGATCAACACCCCCAACTCTTTCTCCACAGGGCTGCTCTGAATCTCTTCTCTGCCCAACCTGTAGCTGTGCCTGGGATTGCTCCGACCCAGGTGTAGGACCTTGCACTTGGCATGGTTAAACTTCATGAAGTTTGCTCTGGCCCACCTCACAAGCATGTTGAGGTCCCTCTGGATGGCATCCCTTCCCTCCAGCGTATCAACCGAACCACACAGCTTGGTGTCATCAGCAAACTTGCTGAGGGCACACTCAATCCCACTGTCCATGTCACCAACAAAGATGTTGAACAGGATCAGTCCCAACACCAACCCCTGAGGGACACCACTCATTACTGGTCTCCACGTGGACATTGAGCCATTGACCACAACTCTCTGCATGTGGAACAGAAGACACGCTGAGGAAAAAAATGACCTTTTTTGTGTAACGCTGCCAGCAGAAAGCAGCCCAAAAGATGGCACAGCTACTTCTGGGAATAATTACTGCAATGTCTGCAGTCTCCCTCTAGTTTCGAGGCAGTGCCACAGTTCCCACCTGGAGCCATTCTTGCTTGCATGCAGGAAGAGGAGTGACCCTCGCAGATCCTCGTGTGATGCTAAGCTGTGTCCTTGCTGCTGAGAGACCCCGAGAGCCGCTGGCTGTTTGTTTAAAGAATCCAAAGAAACTGAAAGGCTTTTTAAAAGTTATTATTAACATAAAGCATGCTGAGCCATGATGGAAGAGTAGATGATTGCTGCCAAAGATGGGTGGCTCCTCAGCTTGGACATCACTCAGTGGGGATGCCCAATTTCTCTTTGGAGGGCAGGACTGACTAACTTGTGGCACATGCTCAGCAGGAAAGGGACAATCTATGCTTTGCCGTCCTCAGAGCATTGGGATTCCCAAGCTGCTGCTGGGCTTGGAGCTTCGAAGAAGCCAGGAGCCAGGGCAGTACTCTGAAAAGCAGCAACTTCCAGCATCCTTTCACCTCAGGAGCTGTCAGGTTCCTGCTGAGCTGGAAACAGCATCTTCATCTTTTTTTCTTACCTCCTTTTCTCCATTTGATGGCTGCATAGAAACGTTTGTAGATTTGGACTGTTACATCTATACAAGCTGAAAACAACCTTGCTCAGGTACAGACAACAGCTCTCAATGGCAGGGTGAATGTGACTGCAGACTAATACACCTTCTTGTTCTAACACTTTTGGTAGATTCACACTGTGCTATGCACTAGAATTTTTCTTCAGTGTAATCATGGAAAGACATTAATAGTTTAAATACAGGTCAATCAACAGACTTTAAATGTAGTTCATGTATTTAATACACACATTCTGCAAAGAAATTTAAAGCACATTCAGTCTGTCTCTGAGGGGATAGAGGAACAGACTACTACCAGAAAAAAGGCAGTCAGTTTAGAAGGTATTTCTTCCTTCAATATTCTATTCTCAGAAATTTCAGGCCCCTGCAACCAGTGAGAAATTCTGGAGCAATGAAAACTTGTCATCAGCAGAGGAGGATCCAGTTAAGGGACATTCAAACAAACTGGACATACACAAGCCCATAGGTCTTGAGGGGGATGCATCCACAGATGTTGAGGGAACAGGCTGATGTTAACAGGAGGCTACTCTTAACTGTCTTGGAAAGGTCATGAGGATCAGAGATTGCTCTTGAGGACTTCAAGAAAGCAAAAGTCCTATTTTCAAGAAGGAGGATCCAGTAAACTACAGACAGGTCAGCCTCACCTCCAGTCCTGGGGAGGTGATAAGCCAATAAATCTGGGAACAATTTCCTTACTATATAGAGTAAAATAAGGTGAATGGAAGTAGTCAGCATGGATTTATGAAGGCAGAAATCACATCTGACCAACCTGCCAGCTTTCTGCAATGAGATGCCTGGCTCATGTCATTGAGGTGAAAGTGCATGTTATTTATTTTGACTTCAGCAAAGCTTTTGATGCTGTCTCCCGCAACACTCTGACAGACCAAAGAAGTACAGACTAAATAAATGGTGAGGTGGACAGAGAACTGGCTGAACTGCTCAGCTCAAAAGGCTGTGGACAGTAGCATGAAGGCCAGCTGGAGGCCAGTCACTACTGGAGTACCCCCAGGGGTCTATACTGGGGCCAATTTAACATTTTCATGAATGACCTGCACAATGGGATAGAGGACTCAGCAAGTTGGCTGATGATACAAAACTGAGAGGCACAGTTGCTACACCAGATAGGTATGCTGCCATCCAGAAGAACCTGCACAAGCTGGAGAAATGGGCTGGCAGGAACCTCACAGAGTTCAACGGGGAATTCCATGTCCTGCACTCGGGGAAGAATAACTCTATGTACCAGTACATGTGTGGACCAATTTGAAAGGAGCCTTGCAGAGAAGGACCTAAGGGTCCTGGCAGCCACCAAGATGAACATAAGCCAGAAAAGTTCCCTTGCAGCAAGGGCAGATACAGCATCACAGGCTGCATTAGGAACAGCATCAGACAGCTGGACAGAGCCCTGAGAAACCTGTTCCATGTGACTCTGCTTTAAGCAAGGGATTGGACTAAGTGATATCCTAAGAGACTTGATTGGACTAAGAGCTGCCTTCCAGCCTCAGCCATTCTGCAATTACTTCCAAACAGATTAAAGAAAACATCTGAAAGAACTATAATTCAAGAAAAAAAAAAAACCAACTTGAAAGCAGTATAAATGAAGACAGAGATAATGCCAGACCTTGCATCACAGCATTTAAGTCCTACTGAAGCACATTTTAATTTCCTGTTTATATTACACATGGTTGTCAATCTTGTTGTCTGTAAAGAAGAGAGGCATTTCATGGGGTGCTTACTTGCAACAGGGAGTTATAAACACATACCCCCAAACCCAAAATTTGGCTGCAGATGTTTTCTATCACTTAGATAGGGTTTATGGAACATCTTACCACAGACTACAGTTTCCTTTATGACTAGGTGGGTAAACAAGTCCAATTACAGATGTTCTATTTTTAAAATGTTAATTGTAGGGCACATAGCGTAAAACTTTAATTAAAATTATGCTGGTTTCCACAACAACAGTGCTTCCTGAGAAATGGCTATATTAGCAAACAAACATTGAAGACACCCAATTACTGCATTGCTCTGTGCATTACACTCTAACTCAAAATAGTGCTGCTCTTTTTTAAATCATACCATCATCTAAAACCAATGGACCAAAACTGCAAATATTTTTTTTATTTATGTTACTGTACTGAAGTAAAAAAATTGAATTACTGAATTGACAGCATGATAATATCTCCAATAAATACACACAAATTTATTTGGAAACTCTGGAAATTAGAAGATTTTTAAATGACAGTAAGCCACACATGGCCAAACTTCTGGTAAATAAATTCTACATCCCTAATGAACCAATTAAGTGATTGACTGATTTCAATGCACTAGACACTGACTTGGGTGCCTACTTTCACACAAGCTGTTTTAAGAACATTGCCCTTAAAGAAAAAAACCAAACAAAAAAAGACAAAGAAGAAGAAGTTTAAGGTTTTGGGGTTTTTTTTTAATGCTCTTGGGCACTAAAATGCCACATAAACTGGCCAGAAAACAAGGGTAAATTTTCATTCTGTTTTCTGCACTCAAATTACAGAACAAAATCCTATAAAATGTAGCTAGAAGGCTTAAAAACAAAACAAAAAAAAACAAAAGCAAAACAAACTCACTGAACTTTGTCCCTACATAAGTATCTTGTAAACTTTCCCAATGATTTCAGGAAAAGCTGAACTGAGCCACGGTAGAACAAGCTTTCTAAAATTCCAACTTGTGTTATTAATTTAAGAAGTCAGTAAATGGACTGTAATAGGAAAAATATTTTTCCATCCTTCATTTACAATCCTGCTTAGAAAATCTGATGCCAACTCACACGTAGAGTTCTACAGGAACAAGCCACAAAGGTTTTTCCTGAAGATTCCCACTGAAGCCTTGAAAGGAAAACAGGCTTTTATCCTGCTGGTTGCCAGCTTGCCAAACACCAAGAGCACCCACCTCTGCTTGGTACCTTGTGATTGCATTCACTTGGGGATTCTCTGTGGCTTTCTGCTGCTATTTTCTATGCTATATTCTATGATTCTATGATTTTTCAGCAGAGCCAGCACAATTGTTTTCATCTCCTGGTATTAGTCAAACTTCCTATCAGGCTATTTGCTTAACCTAGCAATCCGTGTGACTCCCAAGAGGTCAGACTGAAGCAAAGTTCAAGTGCTGCAAGTTGCTGGAAAAGCAAGACATACTACCTCTGCTCCATACTTGTATAGGTCCAGATAATCTGCAGGTGAAAAGGGGAGTGCTAGTGCTGACCAGATTTATTCCAAAGCCACAGAGTTAGTCAGCTGTGGAGATGACCTCCACATGCAAGCAAAGGCGCTATGTCATTGGATCATGTAGTTCATGCCCCAAAAGAAAAGCACCATCTCAATTTTCAAGTTCACAGTAACGAAAAGAACTCCTTTAAAATTCAAGAACTGACAGCACTGGTAGCAAGCAAATTCCTTTTGAATGCCCTGAACAATTTGGTTTTATATTTCAAGGCAACAAGTCCAATTTCTACTCCTGTTTTTTGCTGAAGAGAAGCTCCCCTAGGCATTAAAGCCTAAAAAAAGTCAGCCCACCACATAATTGCCCACAGTCCTTGCCTCTGAGTGATGACAACCACTGCTTACTCACTGCTGCTTACAGCACTGCTCATGGTGGAAAGGTCTGATGGTAAGGAAGCAATTAAATCTTTATGGTTTTTTTAGTTCTTTCTGGTCATAAGGCTAGACTGTTTTAAAAGTCACTGTTTGTATACTTCCCCCTCGGGTTTCACAACTTTCTCTTAATGTCTTTCCTCCTTCTCCACAAAAATGTCCATTCTTTTCCGGTTAGCCTTATTAGTTTGACCATTTGGATTAAACAAACTTAAAAAGCTATTTCCTAGAAAAGTTTTCAATGCTTCTACATGTTAACCTGTCTCTCTGTTTATTTAACTTGTGGTATCTTTGTTTTGGTTAATTTGACAGATGACAATAAAAAAAAAAAGGTATACACAAAAATTAATGCCTAAAAGAACCCAGAGTACCTATGTAAAGAAGCCAGTAATGAGTTACTTTGATCTTTCAGTGCTATCTGAAGCCATTTTTTCAAGTAGCATTTTTTAATTCATGGGTCTATGCAAAAAAAATTAAAATGTCCAGATAACTCATAAAAATACTACTTAATATGGTGTATTCATGCATGACTACCTAAAGTAAGCAAGATTCAACACTATGGCAAAGAGAAGAAATTAAGTGTAAAAATATTTTCCCTTACAACACCAAATGGAAGTCACGCTCAGTTAAGTAAATATTTTGCTATACTGATAGAAGCCAAGTCCGTGGTTTGTATTTTTTTCTTCAAACCCTTGTTTTAGTTGTTGTTTGTAAACTACCATTTTGATCTGCTTCATAAAAAATGGCATATAAAGTTTGTGCTCATATAACTGTCAGTGAAATGCACTTTGCTTTTTTGAAGTGGCTTGTAAAAAACCATTTTAGCTCCATCAAAAGGTAAGGAATACAATCAGCCGACCTCTTTGTGCTTGTGCTACGAGGATACTCATCCTCGGTAGAAACAAATTTCCCTAGCTTTAGTCAGCAGCTGTAATGGCATGTGCTAAAACTATGATATGAAGCAAAAATTTAGAGGCTTGTTAATAAGAAGCAAGATACAACAGAATGTGCTCTCTGAAAACTACCCAAATTTCCCAAACAGCATTCGGATAGCTTCCCTTTTTGAAAGGGGACTTGATGCTTCACGTTCAATCTGTGCACACCATTTTCTCCTTCCTGCCTAAATTCTAAACATTTTTCTTACATTTACTTCTTCTGAGATTCAGTAGTGACAGTTTCTTCCTTACACTCCTACATATATTTTGCACAAGCTGTTAAACAGAATTAGTCCACACTCCTCTTCTGTATCAGTCACCATTGGCCAAAAAACCTTCTGCAGAATCTGGTACACAAGAAAGCAATTGACTTCACGGTTTCAAAAGCTCAATAGCCAGACTATTAAAAAAAAAAAATGAGAAGGGAAATATTTATAAGCGATACTTGACTATACTGCTGGATGGAAGGCTGTTTTTCCTGTGCTCTGTAGGAACCTAATAAACTGGCCTTAGAGAAATCCCAGTGCTCACCCTCCCCACTCAGCTTCTAACTTGTGCACACAGCTTGGCAGCGGGGCTGAAGAGCACTTTTGTGGACTATGGTCATGCAGACTCTCTAAATGGACACAAGAAATGTATACTAGGTGAAGATGGGTCCCAGGTGGCTAACAGAGAAGGGGTATGAACACAGCGTTTGGAAGACAGGTTGAGCATGCCCAGTGTAAACTCTTTATGCCGTTTTAACTACCATGAGGGCATCACTTACAAGCAGATAACAAAAATACTGCCTGGTATCACTTGGCTGTTGCATTCTTCACATTACAATAATCCAGGTTAGCTCAAAAAGATGCCATCAGCAAAAGCACTGGCTGAGACCTTTATTTAAAAAAGGAAAGAGGTTATCTATTAACCCTGAGCATAAAGGTATTCTTCAAATTCCATGATAAGTCTTTACTACAAATTCCCCCTTACCATTCAAAGCCAGCAGATAAAAACTTGAAAACTGTACAAGTTAGAATTACCTATAGAAATTAAATTTTGTGGTCTTCACAAACCTACCAAAGCAGAAAGACTAACATAAGCAAATTCCCTACTCTGCAAAAAAAAGGCAAAATTATACCCTGATAATTCTTTCAGTTGTAGCTCATTAATATACCTTTTAGTAATGAACAGGAGTAATCAGTTTTATGGTAACAATCTAAATTCAATGCCCTATTTTTAAAAAACTAAATAAAAATACCAGAAGAAATACCAAGAAGAAAAAGAAAGTGACACTGGAAACCTAACAGATGAAATAGTTCAAGTCTGAATATCCTTCCTTCACCATGTGTTAAAACCACATGGAACGAGAAGAAAAACCAGCATGTGCAGTATCTGAAACGCATGTCACAGAACAGAAGAAACCAGGGGATAATAAAGAATTAAGTTATTAGGCAAGCACTGATTTGTGCATACGTTTAAATCTGGAGGCACACTACCCTTCCTGCACAGCTTTCTGCCAAACACAGGATCCACGGGGAAAATGGCTTAATCCTCAGCAATGACACAGCGTGAGGAGCCTATCCTGTCCCCCATGCTGAGGGGACACTTCCAGGAATAGAGAGTTAGTCACCATGTCTCCCTTCACCACCCATCTTTTCATCTTCTGCATATTCTGCTCTGTAGAGACAAGCATTCACACCTACTGGATGCTGCTAAGTCATGTAGGGACATGGTATGCAGAAAACTGCTCTTCTACAGAAAAACCTCCTGTAAATGTAGTGGACAGCCCACTAGGAATTCTTTCTTTATATGGATTTCTACAGTATGTGAGATGAATGTCTCTGGTGGTGGTGGTGTTCCTGAGTGGAAGCATCAACTCTGCTTCTGAACACCCTGACTTCATTCATGAGTGCTAGAAAGGAGCAGAGAGCATCTTCTTACATCCTTTGCATACACAGTGAGGCCAAGCAGAGGCATAATAAAACAGATAAATTATTCTTTAAAAATTGGCTTAGTTACAGCAACCCTTTTTTGTTTGTTTGTGGTTTCTTTTTCTTTTTTTCATAAACCAAGTGTGTCTGTGGAATTGTGATTTATCCTGAATGCTGTAAACATTTCTCGTTAGCTTGCTCCCAAAGCTCATCTGACTATGGGAATAGATCCCATGCAGCTATCCGGTGAAGCAAAGGAATGAGTCATCAGTCTGCAATCTGAACAACAGATGGAATCATAGATTCAGACCAAGGTAAACACAGCAATAAATGAAACACCAGTCTCAAAATTACACCTCTGGAGAAAGCAGTCTAGGATGGCAACTCATAAATATACCTACCTAGCCTGGCATTAGAAAGCATATAGGGAAATGCAGTGGGCCACTTAAGAGGAAAACTGTTGAATTCAATGGGGGAAAAAAATCTTCCTGAAAAATGTTTGAAACAGCTGAAGGAATTCATACACCTCTGTAACTAACTTGGTCAAGTCTAACTTGCCCTATGTTCTTACAGGTTTGGCATAAATACTATGGATTAGGAAAATGTCTTTAAATAAACAAAGTAATTTGAATTAATTTATAGTGAACTTGATTAGTTTTACTCCTACTAAGATTAGTATAATTTTCCTCACAGAAGGAATAAACTCCACAATAGTGCCAATGCTCTCTCATTTTGTATTCAAGCAGTTTCTTCTTTGACTCAACAAAGCTAGCAGTCTCTTCCCACCAACCACACTGACAAAAAAGGCTCAAATTCTGTTTGCAGTTTTGCCGGTCTAAATGCAAATAATTTAGGTAATAAGTTTAGATTTCTACCAAAGCAACTGAAAGCAAAACATATCCCCAGAGCTCTACAGCCTGATTAGTGATGATGAACCGAGATAGCACAGCCCCAGCTGCTCAGTGTTACACAAAGAAAGAGGTAGGCAGGTTCAGAGAAAGCTGCACATATTGGTTTCACTCCTATTCACAATTTACCCCTACTATTTCACTCACCCACTCCCTCTTCACCAAAGCATGAAATGCCAGTTGCTTAGATTTAAGCTGTTAAATATTCAGCTACTGCCATCACAAATTACTAAACAAATTAGCAAAACACCACCATTCCACACACAGACTCCCAAACACCATGCTAGCCCCATGTATTTTCAAATGTTTCGCTCTCCTCCCAAACTCTTCTGCCCTGCCACCACCTAACCAGATGCAGGACCTGCACTGAGTTGCAAACACAGATCCTGCTAATTCCCTGCCTCAGAGCATCAACCCTTCACTGAGGGCTGCTGTGATGCAGTCAGTACACATCAGGGGTACTTTTCTCCCAGACCTTCACCTATCCTATATATCACCGAGCTGCATCCAATAAATTACCCCTGTAGTTACTGCACACTACAGAGGTCATGGTTACCTCTCGTCGGAATACTGTCCACACCAGTGCACAGTTGCCTGAGCTGGCTTAGCCCTCAGTGCAAGAAAGAAAAGAGAGCAGGAAGAAGAAATAGGGCCTCCAACTCAGCTCTTCAAGAAACTTCCCCAACAGACAAATCTGCTGGCTCAGATGCAAGACTTACACATACACAAGTCTATGTGGCCAGATGGGTTCCACCCAAGAGTGCTGAAGGAGCTGGCAGGGGAGCTCGCCAAGGCATTCCATCATTTACCAGCAGTCCTGGTCTAGTGGGCAGGTCCCAGAGGATTGGAGGTCGGCCAACGTGAAGCCTCTCTAGAAAAAGGGCAGAAAGGAAGACCCTGGAAACTACAGGACTCTCAGCCTGACCCCAGTGCCAGGGAAAGTCATGGAGCAGATTATTCTAAGTGAGATCATAAAGCACATGCAGGAAAAGAGAGGGATCAGGCCCAGTCAGCACAGGTTCATGAAGGGCAGGTCCTGCTTGACCAACCTGATCTCCTTCCACAACAAGGTGACCTGCCTGGTTGATGAAGGAAAGGCTGTGGACATTTTGTATTTGGACTTTGGTAAAACATTTGACACAGTCTCCCACATCGTCCTCCTGGAGAAACTGACTACCCACGGCCTGGATAGGAGAATTAGAAACTGGCATGATGGGTGACCCTAAAGAGTGGTGGTGAGTGCTGTCACATCCTAGTTGACAACCAGTCACTAGTGGTGTCCCTTAGGGCTCAGTGTTAGGGCCAGTGTTTAACATCTTCGTTGATGATCTGGATGAGGGGATCGAATGCACCCTCAGTAAGTTTGCAGATGATACCAAGGTGGGCAGGAGTGTTGATCTGCTGGAGGGTCGGAAGGTTCTGCAGAGGGATCTGGACAGGCTGGATCCATGGACTGTGGCCAGTGGTGCGAGGTTCAACAAGGCAAAGTGCTGGGTCCTGCACTTGGCCCACAGCAATCCCATGCAGTGCTCCAGGCTTGGGGAAAAGTGGCTGGAAAGCTGCTCAGTGGAAAAGGACCTGGGGGTACTGACTGACAGAGATGAACACGAGCAGCTTGTGCCCAGGCGGCCAAGAAGGCCAACAGCATCCTGGCCTGTATCAGCAATAGTGTGGCCAGCAGGGCCAGGGCAGTGATCATCCCCCTGTACTGAGCGCTGGTGAGGCACCACCTCGAATCCTGTGTTCAGTTCTGGGCCCCTCACTACAAGAGAGGCATGGAGGTGCTGGAGCGGGGTCAGAGAAGGGCCACGGAGCTGGTGAAGGGCCTGGAGCACAAGCATGATGAGGAACGGCTGAGGGAACTGGGGGGTTTAGTCTGTAGCAGAGAAGGCTCAGGGGGACCTTATCGCTCTCTACAACTGCCTGAAAGGAGGTTGTAGTGAGGTGGGTGTCGGTCTCTTCTCCCAAGTAACAAATGATAGGACAAGAGGTAACAGCCTCAAGCTGTGCCAGGGGAGTTTAGATTGGATATTTGGGAAACTTTCTTCACTTGAAAGGGTGCTCAGGCATTGGAACAGGCTGCCCAGGGCAGTGGTGGAATCACCATCCCTGGAAGTGTTCAAAAACTGTGTAGATGCAGCCCTCAGAGACACAGATTAGTGGTGGAATTGGGTGTCCTGGGGTCATGGTTGGACTTGATCACCTTAAATGGTCTTTTCTAACCCAGTTGATTTTACGATTCTATGACTCCCAGGTTTAATTTCAGTGGTCTCTTCCTACTAACACTTTATTTTAGCTCAGACATACTGCAACGCACTGTGCACTGACTGCACCAGTCTGGACAGGATGAACATGCTCAACACCTAGAGCTGAGAAATGCAAGGACCTCATCACGGATAGGTGATGAGCAGAAGGAACAAAAACTGGCTGTGCAGGATACCCACTGCAGGAGCTGGACCACCTCACCTATAGGCAGGATGGGAAGCAGCTTGGAGATGTCTCCTGCCTGTTCATGAAAACATGAGGGGTCGTGAAAGATTGCTTTCCCACCAGATTGTGGCTGTATCACCCCTGCCACACACACAATTAAATTCTGTCAAGCCACTGCTGACCACCTCCAGCGCACAGCACATGGCACACTTTAATTTAGCATTAGCAAAATACCAATAGCCCCTGGAGAGACTTGGATTTATTTCTACTCCAAAAATATATTCACTGTACTAGAAGCAAAGCAACATCAGCAGTGAATAATACTTATTGTCAGCTCTTTGAACATTTTCATACCTATACTGAATATGTTGGAAAGGATAGCTCCTCTTCCCCAACAGGAATGCCAGAAACAGTATTAAAGAAGACCATTTCAGATTGCAGACATTAACTCTACATTTGCTTTCTAAACTGTTCAGATTCTGCAAGCCAAAGAAACAAGAATTCAGTATGTAAAACTGCAGCTCAAGTCTTTTCAGCAGCCCTGCAAAATCCTCTTACACACATTCATGCGAGTCAAAAAACAGATCTGCTGTGAGGCACAGCATGTACCTCATGGCAACAGTGTAGATTTATGTTTCTGCTCTCTGGGAAGTCACTGCTATGCAAAAGGATATGACTGGCTTTACAGGTGAAGGTAAAATCTATTGCCCTGAAAAGACCAAAATGGAAAACAGATCTAGCAGCCTATCAGTTCTAGCACAGAACTATCACAAGGGGCTGAGAAGTACGATACACCACTGCTGATTTATACAGTTTAAATAGCACAGTCAATGTTTTTCTTCTCCATTTGACAACTTCTCTTTTTGCTTTACATTTTTCTTGCTTTTCAGTCCTTTGCAAACCTCACTCACAAGGGAGAAGATGTCACATTTCCCATGGAACAAAATTGGCTTATGACACATTGTATAATTCCAAAAATACATACTGCATTAATTTGACACACTCCTGTCATCAAGACCTTAATTTCTAATATCTTGTTTTCCAGATACAATTCAAAATTTTCTCTGCCTCAGCTATCTAATTTGTACCACTCTAAGAGGGAGAGTTCCCTCCTATTCACACTAAGGTCCTTCATGTTGGAGATTCCCAAACCTCTGGGAGAAGGTCCACTTGAGTCTCCTCTTAAACATACCATGTTCTCACCCTAGCAAGTGACTATTAGTCAGCTGCTTTTCTTAAACAACACTTAATATTTTAATTCCTATATTTGCTTGACTGATTTCCCCCTCTTTTTCTGTGTATTAACTTCACACACCATTCTTGTGTTCCCATTAACTACTTCCTTTCACTTTGGTTTTGCTCTCTGGACCTATGTGTCCCTCCTCTTCTTTGTCACTAGGCTACCGTGCATACTACAAGTTCTCAAATTTTGCAAAGGACTACAGCAATGATTTCTGTGTGATATTCTAAAAGTCTAGGAGTGTTATCTGGCAATTGTTCAAGCAGAATCCTAAAACTTAAGTGGAGCATTTTCTGTAAAATAGATGTGCTTCTGCTATATAAACCTTATGCCCTCCTACCATCTCTACAATTACAGTTGCTTCTGTTTCAGTGTATAAAAGGCAGGGTGTCCTGGGTTCAGCAGCAGCAGTCACTTTTTCTCCTTCTTAGTAGCTGGTGCAGCACTGTGGTTTTGACTTTCGGCCTGGGGATAATACTGATAAAACCAATGTTTTCAGTTGCTGGTCAGAATGTTTAGTCTGACCAAGGACTTTGTGAGTCTCATGCTCTGCCAGGGAGGAGGAGAAGCCGGGAGGAAGCAGGGACAGGACACCTGACCCAAACTAGCCAAAGAGGTATTCCATACCACAGCACGTCATGCCCAGGGACGTAACTGGGAGCTACCCGGAAGGGCACGTCTCGCTTCTCTGTCGGGCTCATTTCCAGTGGGCGGTGTCGTATTCTCTTCCCTTGTTGTTTCCCTTATCATTATTATTATTGGTGGCAGCAGTAGTGGTTTGTGTTATACCTTAGTTACTGGACTGTTTCTATCTCAACCTGTGGGAGTTACATTCTTTCGATTCTCCTCCCCATCCCTCGGGGGGGGGCGTGGAGGGGGGAGTAGAAACTGCGTGGCTGACTTGCCGACTGGCTTAAACCATGACACAGGGACAGAAAGAGAGGATATCTGACTATACTGCAATGCTTTATAATGTCTTCCGGTAGATAATTAACTGTAGTCTGTGAGGGAACTGCAAGAAATCCACCTGCTCACAGGCTTGTGACCTTTCTGGTGAATTTTAGGAGTTACATAGCTCCATTTCATCTTCACAACAGACCCCGCCTGGTTAAATATTACATATAAACTGCAGAAAGAAGAAGAATTACTGGTACAGCCAGTATAAAAACTGCAAGAGACTCTTTTTTGTTTCCCATAATACTGAGCTACCCCTGCAGTGACCCAAGATGAGGGGACAGCTGACTAGGAGAGGACAGAGATACAGCGCTGTCAATGCCACCACAGGCAGTATTGTCACAATCTGACCCAGCATCTGTCTTTCCCTTCTCTCCCTCATACATCTTTTTCTCACCGTGCAGCCCTAACTCTGTGTATACACAAATCAAATGACCTGGTGCCATGTTTTCTCACAGGATGTCCATAAATCATATTCCCTGGTTTCAGAGTTTGATGGTACGTGGAATAGTGGGAGAGGACCCAAAAAAACTCACAACCCCACAAAACCATAAATTGATTTTGCTGACATCAATCTTGCCTCTCTAAATCAGCCATAATTTAAAATACCAAAATGAAAGGATGCTTTACAGACATAATAAATACTGGTTATTATTTTTCATAGCCTTCAATACAGAACCTTTAGCACTTGTGAAAGACAATTACAAAACATTATTCCACATCCATACATCACCAAAGCAAAACAGTGAATGTAAAGTACCAGCATACATCGCTCTCCGTGACTCTACAGGCAAAACAACAAACCAATAATTGGTAACTTTTAAAGAGTTCCTTTCTGTGCCCTCTTCCCCATTTTTTGTTAATGCCTTCATCGTCTCACCATCGAAAATCAGAGCACCATTCACTGTCATGAAGCTGTATATATCCTGGACATACAGGAAAACCAAAGCTCTCCTTGTTGGACCAAATCCCTTTGATGGGAACACCGCCAAGTGAAAGCAGCCTGGCCAAGCCATGTAAGAGGTTAGGAGGCAGGGGATTGCATAGCAATCTTAGTATTTCTGGATGCAGGCCTAGGAAATCAAAGCAAAAGCAAGTGCTGGTAGCTGCAGAGGACACCCAAGGAGTCACTCCATGGCACTGCACATGTGGGTCAAGGCTGATCTTACTTTTCCTTCCCACATACCTGGGCAAGCAGCCCAGCTAAAATGCACACAGCACCAGTATGGAGACTCAGCTCTGAATGTGCTCTTTATACTGCATTCATTGGCCAATTCGATCAAAAATACACCTCTAATTCTGCCTGGCACAAAAAAAAAGTATAAAAATTAATGGAGCTGAAGGGTCACTGCTCTGGAGAAAATTACCCTGACTTGAGCAAAAAACTAAAAGAAACAGAGGAAGAAAGACTGGATGATGTGTCTTCATGGGGTCAAACATACTCTTGGTCATGTCTTTGTCATTAACTACTATTTTCTTCTGCTAAGTTTGCACAATCCTTTGCACAAAATATATTTGAAACAATCTTAAAAAGTATTTTTTTGAAAGAAAGAAACAAAAATCTTTTTGCAGCTATGAAGGCTAAAAAAAATAATCAGCTTTCACCTTTTACCCTGGTCTACTTCATAACACACCTCGTGTGCAAATTTATTGCAGGAAAATGTTACCTAGTAAAATTTATTATAATTTTTTGTTGCTGTTACATAACTTAATTAAAACCATCTTGATTTATATAATTTATTATGGCATGGCCATTGTTAATGAAGCTCACAAAAGGATAAATTCATGTAAAGGAGATGAAAGAGAGCAGAATGAGGGATTATATTCTCAAGCTTCTGAGGCAAACCAGTCTGAAATAAATGCAAGTTGTGAGTTTTTGGAGCAGAGGGTGCATTCATTGTAATTATTTCAGACTGCCTGCTGATTGCAAAAGATTAACATAAATAGGAATTGTTACTGCAGATGTTTCAATTCTTGCTAGGAAATCCCTTGAATGTAGGAAGTACAGAATAAAAAATACGAAGCTGCTATATTACAGGATCGTAACGTTTGTTCTATTCTTCTGTTCTAGACATATCAGCAAAAACATAAATAAAGCTGTTCATCTTCAGGTCCTGAAGGAAAAACACCACTCCCCTCCGGCAGAATGACAAAACATCTAGATGCAACCTCACTGCTCATCAGTATTTTGGGACATTCCCTCCTCCCTCCTAGAAGTGCTCTTACACTGTATGGCACTGTTACCCTCCGAAGCCTGCATGGCCTGCAGCTACAACCATAGTCAGTACATTGAAATCTGTAGCAATTAACAGCTTTTAAGATCTTTGCTCCTCCATTCACAACAGCAATAAACATAAATAACACATAAATAATTCACACGTAATTTTGATATTTCCAACTCCCTTTCTACATTAAACAAAGGAAAAATTTCCATTCAGTCTGGAAAAAAAAAAAAACAAACAACCAAAAACCAAACCAAAACACAAAACCTCTTACTGAAAATTTTAAAAAACCAGGAACAGATAAAAATGTCTCACAACTAGAGGCATGTATAATACATCTCATCATATCCTCTGCTTTACTTCCTCTTCTCATAATTTGCTTTCTTGTCTCAGTATGATCACAATGCACAGAAACCAAGAAGAGTAAATGCCTCAGGGCAGGGCTTTTTGACTGTAACTTCAGTCCACTCAGGTCTATCACTGCAACACTTATGGCAGTGATGAGAGAAAATTATACAGCTATTTAGACTCTTCGGTTATTTGTGAGCCAGCTATATGAAGTACCCTCCACACTCGGAGAGATCGTTATGAGTCAAAGACGCTATAGTCAGTACAATATCTGTCTGTAGGCTGAACAGTATTTCCTATGGTTCTGCACTAAACATGAAACAAAAAAAGTCATATGAGCCTTTTCATACAGCAACGTACATCTCCAAGTACCCTAATGTTTTGCAGTCATCAGTGGCAGGGCAGCAAGCTACACCACCATGGGCCAAACTCCAGAGCTCAAATCCACTGCCTGGAGACTAAGGGGGTGCAGCCTCCTGCCCTTTACATTCCTCAGCCCCCTGCCTCCTCCATACTGGACGGCGTCAGAAACATATCAGACCTAAACCCAGTTTTCTTGGGCCAAGCAGGACAATGTTCTCTGCTGCCTGGGACTCACTGTGCTGCAGTGTCCACCAAGATGGGCTCAGGACTCGACATCTCTGCTGTCCAGCCCTGCCAGCAGATGGGCCTGGCTCCTTCTCAGAAGCGATCAGGCCATGAGGAGGATGGTCACATTGTGACCAGTGATTTGAACCTTGCCAGGAACCAGAAGCCCATAGAGCCCATAGAGCAGATTTGTCTCACAGCAGAGACACTGCTATGGCACCTAGCAAAGAGAGTTTTAGTAGCAAACTCCACTGACAGCACAACACACCTCACACTCTAAATCTGTTCTTCTATTTCAATGTTATGCAACAGTATCATCGACTGCAG
Source organism: Psittacula echo (assembly GCF_963264785.1). Lineage (NCBI taxonomy): Eukaryota > Metazoa > Chordata > Aves > Psittaciformes > Psittacidae > Psittacula > Psittacula echo. The sequence continues at coordinate 22,935,673 of NC_137737.1, read as the reverse complement.
TTCACGTATACAGCTTTAAAATAAAATGTACTAGGGCAAAAACAACAGCCCTAACATTTACAGAGCGACTTTGAGTGCAGCAGACCTCATAGGATTTCTTAAGTCTTTCCAAGCCGATAGTAAAATGCCACAGGTTTTCAAAAGTGTAGCTGAGGGCAGAGTTTGAGTCTCTGTATATATCATTTCCTCTATTTGCTGCCAGCTGCAAGGGGTCAGAGGCTGACAGAGCACAGAAGCAACTCTACATAACAGCACTGCAGAGGAAGAAAAGCATGGTCTGTGTCACTGCAAGCACAACACAACCACGGGGGTTTGAAAAAGATAGAACAAATAAAACGAATAAGATAGAAATGTTGGTTCCCCAACACAGAACAGTAGGGTTGCAATGGAAACTTTACCATATTGTAGGGAGGGTTGGGGCATTTGTGGGCACAATTACAAATTCCGCAAATCCTTTCCAAAGGACTGTCCTTGAACAACTGAAGCAAGATACCCATCTCCCTGAACAAACTACATAACCTGGCTCAGCAAGAATGAAATGCATTGTATGACTGTCACTTCTACCATTTTGAGCAGAATTCTGTTTTAGTAGCCTGTCAGATGACAAGGGTAGATATGAATTCAATAGATAAGTCCCAGAAATAGTTATTTCAAGTATTTTTATATGACAAGTTAGGAACAATACCTCACTTCCCATTTGGATATATGCTGCTTTCAAATCAGTATGAATAACATTCATTCTTAAGGTGTTTTCATTATCATTTTGCGTAAGACTATCACAAACAGAGGCAGCATGTGCATTATGGACATAAATCTACTATGGCTTGCACCCACCTTAGAGCAACTTCAGTGAGCTCAGATTTATGCAGGTTTACCTCAAATCCTTAAATGTAAGTGATGAGTGATTCTCAAGGGGAAAAAATAAAAATCCCATAATACTGATATTTCCAAAACAAATAGCAAAATCATTACCAATTGGAACACCTCTGCACAACCCTGGTTTCAGGTCTGAACCTACACACATTCCTGCTGCTCCTTCTCCTCATAAGAATTCAGCTCCATCCCCAGCAGACATACTCACCAGCTCCGGCAGGGGCCCAGGAGGACCAGCTCCAGGCACCCGCACTGAAACTCTTCCACTGCCCTGCTGCCCTTAGCCCAAAATAAGGCTTTAAGTTGGTGGATTGTAAAGAGTTCTCTGCAGCTCACACCCCTAAGAGAGGGGAAAACATAACTTTCAAAAAGCAGCAGCAATGAAAAGGAAATAACAACAGGAAGATAAAAAGAAAACAGTAAAAGTTCAGGGATTGTAAACATTCACATTAGTATCCAAATAGTTGCAAGGAAAATTGCACAAAGTTTAGTTTTTACTAAGTTGACTGCTATGCTAAGATAAAACATTTCTCAGCCCTTGACTGGGAAACTCAGAAGTGCTGTCAGCCTTCTCAAGGCTTTTCTAATCTGTCACTTGACAACACGTTAGCTTCTTATTCAGAACGTCCATTTTCCTCTGAGAAAGGAAAGACCTGTCCACCTCCCATTTCAGATCTCCTCATCTGACTCACATCTTCCAAAACTCTTTTTCTTTGTTGCGCCAGCATCATGAATGGACTTCGTTCTTTAAACATCACTTTGGTTCACAGAAAAATTAGAACAAGGTTTTAAAAGTTCTTGGGAAGGGGAAAAGAACAAAACCAAACCAAACAACTCAGAAACATAAACAAACAAAAAACCAAAGAGTAAATGGCTGGCAAGTTAGAGCTTTTAAGCCTACATTGCAAAATGCCACACAGGACTCCTCCGTTGCTGAGAACATTGAAGTCTTACCTACCCACTCTCCTCTAAACCATGCCACTCACTGGGGGAAAAGAATTGAGCACTTTTCCACTGTAAGGTTTTGGAGAAGACCTCCTGAAGCCCTGAATCACAGATTGAAGGTTTTACGCAAATGATGTCAATTAAAAACATCCTCGACTCACACTGCTGATATTCATATTAAAAATTCCAAAGGCAGTATTTTAGAGTGCAGTGAGCCTAAGTTTCACAGCAGCAGGAACTGAAGACTTGTCATCATTGGTCTTACACCCAGGGCAAGCCACCCATCCTATAAAGAAACTCCTCTTTTGTAGAAAAGCCCAGCAGTTCCTGAACAGACTTGTAAAATGACAGTTTCTGAGGGAAGCCCATTACTGTGGATAGCCGTGAACACTTCACACACATGCCCACAGACAGAGCTCCTGCCTGAGATGCTTCCCTGGATGGATTAGGGGCTCCATGACTTGCCCCTTGTCCATGTCTCAGCCCTGACAAATCCCAATGTCCTCTATGCACCCAGAACACCTATTTTCTCAGGGCCCAGGAAAATACCTGCATCAGGGCTGCCAAGAAAGTAATTGCAGGCTTAGCAGGGATACACTTTAGCATCAGCAGGATGTTTTATCTTTTACTGCTCACCAGAGGTACAAATCTTACTGAAATGTTTCAGCATGTCCTGATCTTTCTGCCCTTCAACTCTTCAGATGAGCCTTCTTACACAGGCATTTTATCTGGTACATCCCTGCCAGCTCTTTATAGATAGCACTTCCCTCTCATGCTGCCGCCAAGCCTGACAAACGCAAGTCCCAAACTGAGGAACACTGACCTGTCACATCTGATGAATTTTTGCTGACAGAAGCTGGTGCTTTTGTTTGGTCCATTTGGGGGTTTGGTGGTGGTGGTGTTTCTTCCTGGATGGCCAAGGAAATGAAGTTCCCCCTTCAAATCAACCTAGGGTCAAAGCCCTAATGAAATATTAAAGGCTTTCATCAGCAAGGCGAACTACAGCACAGCGTTAGGATGGAAGGTGAACTTTATAATGTCCCACAGAACCCCTGCAGTAAAGAGGTGTGCCCCAAACCTGTGGTCTGATGTGGTTGAAGGTGCACCCTGCCCTTGAGGTGATGAGACTCACGGGGAGCATAAAAAACACCCACTTGCCGCTACAACAGTGGCATTGAAACACCAATTCCGCCACTGTATCTGACTTTCAGACAGTGTTCTTTGCTTGTCATTACAGTTGTTGAATAGTACTATTCTAATCATTATGTCAGAGGAATACAGTGTTCCTCTCCAATCTGAAAAGGGTATGGCACAGCAAGCAGGTTTCAAATGGTTTACATAGATGGGCTTCTTTTTCTCTCATTCTGGTGCGAAAATGATGAAAATATAATTACACTTTCTTATAATTTGAATTTGGTTAGGAAGTGAAAACACAGAGCAGTCACTTTTCATTTCCCTTTTCCATTCTTCATTTAGAAAGAATTATAAAAATTCTCTTGAAGAAGTAATATATTTGAGACTAATAAAATTCAAGTGCAAAATGTTTTCAGAAGCAGCTCAGGTACAATTATTAAGTTGTCAAATAAAATCATCTAGTCTAAGTCATACTGGAGAAGGGACAAAGTTTATAAGTAATTTCTCAGACCAAAAGGGAACTGCTTCCAGGAGCAACACATCAAAACAAGATGCTGCTAAGTAACTCCAAGAACACAGAGTATGTGGGTGAAAACAGTGAACCTGACTACAGTGTCAATGTTAGCAAGAAGTCCACCTCTCCCCAGTCTCCAACTTTCATACTACGAACCTTCCACCTCTACAACCAGCCTACCTCTACTCACACCAACTGATCATAACCAGCTCAGCATCTGTAATTAAAAACAAACATGCTTTTTTTTCTAGATGGCAATAGTGAAGTACACTTTCCTGATAGCTGATCCAATGAAAATAAATCTTTCCCTGTCAACTGTGGTATTTAAATCACTAAAAAAATATTTCCCTGTCAGTGCCATTTACCTGCAACTGACCAGTCCAAAATGAAGAAACAGTAACATGGGAAAGGCTGAGATGGATCACTCCATTAGTTCCTGCATACACACATTTAAATCTGCAGTCACAAAAATGTCACTTCTACTACAATACAGGTACTTATTAAATTCAAGTCTTTTTAACCCCTTACCTTTAATATTTTTACAAGAAAGGTAATTATGGACACATTGTCACAGAGTCAGCCCATAGCTCCCCACTGCTTTGCATTCCCAAAGCACTACTCTGCAAGCCTGATGGTATTTTAGTCTCCCTTTGCAGAAGCCCAAGAGATTACTCGGGATTCAAAACTGCACTCCTCAGCTTCTAGAACCAGAATTTAAAACTAGCAGGTTAGTCCATACGATTAAAATTGCTTTATTAAAACAAGTATGACACAGTAACTTCAGTCAGAAAGACTCCTTTTGGAGAGCCCACAGAGAGACAGAGCTTACCTGCTCTGAAACTCCACAGCAAGGGGAAAATGACAGACCTGTGCAACCTGCAGCATCTTCATCTGCCTCATATTTTTCTAGTGATTTCCCATGTAACTCAAACATCCATAAACTTTTTAATGCAATTTACTCATCATCAAAGCATCATCATCATCATTGCATGCCACAGTGAGAAAAATACTAAGATGATGAATCATGGAGCTGATAAGAGTTTCTCTCAAGGCAAGCTAGGCTCTTCTTTGAAGAAGGGACAGAGCCTGTAGAAGGATGCTTGTGGTGTGGTGACACAGCCACACAGGAAGTCCAAACTGGAACGGTATTTTTACATACACTAATCCTAAAATTAATGGAAAATATATTTTATGGTATCTGACCTGCAGGCTGATTTCATATCAAGAAATATCTGCAGCATGATAGCTTTTTGTATGTCAGAAATAAATACATTTTGGAGTGAAACCAGTGGTAAAGGTGTAATATGGCAAGCTTGTGAGAAAGAGCTATTCTCAGACAACAAAGACTGAATGCAAGAGCATACATCAATTATTGCTGCACAAGCCAGATCAAAAGAACAGCACACAGCTGATATATTCATAGTTCTTCATGCAGCATGACAATGAGAAGGACTGAGATGCTATTAGACAACAAAACAGCATGCATTCAATTTTTAACAGATTCATGCAAGTATCTTTTTTCTCACAACCAAGGGAAGCTGCAATGCCACTAACACTGCACAGTTGACTGCTGTTGTTCAATGTGTTAAAAAAAACCCTGCTATAATTAAAGAACTGCTTGGCCTCTGTCCATTTTGTTCCACACTGCTGCCTCACACTTGTTTAAAGAACTGAGAAAATTTGTTGAAAATGTGGCAGATAGTGGGAAAAAACAGTTAAGCTTGACTGGTTCAAATTAGGCGGCATTTGTACAGATGGAGCACCTGCCGTGACTGGCAAGAACAGTCATGTCGCCTTGCAAGGAGAGTTTTTGGATTGAAAGTTATTGAAATACCATTTGTATCCATCAGGAATTTTTTCTGAGCCAAAGATTTCAGTTTCTTACATGTCTCAGTCCTGTCATCTCCTACTCTAGCAAAATAAGTATTTATGCATGAGAGCTGCCAATAAGAGTACCATGTAATTGATGAAAATGATGAGCAGAATACATATACAATGTCTCCTATCAAAGGCTAAAACCCATGAAAGATTCTGGAAACAGAATGACCAACATATTTTCTTAGCAGAAATTATTAACCCTTCAATGACAACAGTCCGCTTAAAACCAAGAATGGGATCAGAAATCTGGTCTGTAGGGACATGACAGCTCAGCTTTGCAGCCTCAATATGTGCTTAGAGGGAAAAGATTGCCCATTTACTGCATGCTGTCTTCCATGCACTGCTTTTAAGATGAAGCTGAGATATTCTGATTCTATTTGAATTGGCATGCTTCTGTTCTTTGCAGTGGGAACTTGCCTCTGTTCTTAGAGGAGTACTTGCATGAACACTGTACACCCAGTGCTTTTGTTTCTTTTTCATTCTAATGCCTTTAAAATAGCCAACTGCATAGATTCATTTGAATGTCCAAAGGCTTCAACCTTTGGCTGCAAATTATTCAAATGCACATAAGAATGTATACTTTGTAATTACTACAAAAACATTTTTCATGAAGCAAATTCTGCCAAAGGGATATACATTTGTAATCCGGATGAGGAAAATAACCCTCACGGGCTTTTTACATGTCCCACTAACTCCCAGTATAAGCATATTAAATAGTCATTCAAGCACTCTAATGAAATGTTGAATACTTACAATCATTACAAACAAAATACCTTTAGTTAGGACAGTTGCAAAAGCATGCAACCCAATTCTGGAAAGCTGCAAAAAAATTACTCCCTTTAAAATCAATGCTATTTTTCTTTGAAGGAAGAGCTAAGTTTCACTGCAACTTCGACAGAAGAGAAAATGGTAATGCTGTAATGCCATAATGCCACTAAAACTAACAGCATCCACAAGTATACCTCTTAAGACATACTGTCACTAAGGCATGCCCCCTTTAAAAACACATGCCCCATTAACTGAGGTAGTGCATCCAATGGATAAAGCAGGAACATGAAGTGATCCCTCCAGGAGAACACTCTGTCAGGCTTTCACAATTTAAATAAAATACAGGTTGTTAGGTGAGCACTGCAATATACAGATTTTTACAGATAGTATTTTCCAATGGAATTTTAAATCCATGCCCTAGCTAATTGAACTGACCCTGAAAAGCAGAGGTAAACCTTATTCAAGTACATTAAGCTCTGTAGTGCTAATTTATATCTCTACTTCAGTAAAAAGTCCAAATACACAGTTCAGTGTATCTCTGAAAAGGCCTTTTACTAGTCTCATTTACTCAAAAAGCATTTTTATCTCCTTTCTATCTGTGGAGTGGAGACACAAAAAGCAAAGTTTAATCCCTCAGCAAGGCTGCTAATCCCACTGAAATCAACGAAAAAATCTTTTCTGAAGTCCCATGGCACAAGCAGGGAGCTGAGTCAGAGGGCTATGGTACAACCCCACTGACTCCTTCATCCTTTGGGAAGCCAAACTCCCCACCCGGTTCAGCTACTACCTTTCTCCTTGCTGTCTTTTACTTTTCCCCTATTACTATTTTCTTAGAATTTTACTATTCCCCTACTTCCTTTTTACTGTTCCCATTTCTCTCTCTCTTTTTCTGACCCCTGTAAAACTTCATACCTTCCAGAGGGAGATAACCCATTTTAATTCAGCTAACATTGCCTTTTCCTTGCTGATAGGAGTACTCAGGAGCTGTACCAATCCTTACAGTAAAACATTTTTTCATTGTCCAATGTTGGAGTCAGTGCAGAAAGAGCCTAACTTAAGAAAAAGAACTCTACTGAAGGTACTCAACAGAGCATTTAGATATCCAGGAGGAGAGGAATAGAAGTTACTTTCTTCTTCAGCAGCAGTTAAGCATTGTATTTCCATGTTAAACAAGCCAGCGCTGGCTACAAACTCTGCTTAGTCTACAGGGGTAAGTAATGTAAGTCATCGATGGCAAGTTTGGACACAGACACCAATTACCCACAGAGATCTTGATGAAGCAGGAACATACATCTTTAATCGTGAAATAATGAGATCCTCCTCCACAGTGGGTTTGACAATTGTTTACCTAAACAATGAGCTCAGCTGAAGAAGCAAGTAGAACTGATACCACATCATACTGCTCTTTCTCTGGGATGCACCCACATGTCCATTGTACATCCAGGCTAACAAACTGCATCAGAGTGACAGTCAAACAGAAACTACCTCATGAAAAGAGCTGGATTAAAACTACAAGCAGAGATCTAAATTCGCCAGAAGAGAACAGCTCTAAGTTTGATGCTACTTTACCCACAGCACGTTGGATTTAAGAGCTGAAGGTACACCTTGTTGCATGTATTTACAGACTGTAATCCATTTAAAAATACCTACCACTGAGAAATTCCTATATCCTTATTGCATGTAGTTTCTGTAGTCATCTTGACATTTGATTCACCCCAGCACTGAAGTGCTCTATCAAAACTGCACTTCCTGGAGATCACTTTCAGTAACTAAAATAATATTTTAAAAGGTTTGGCCAAACAAGTCAAGGTAAATGCTGCACATTCCATTAACTCAATTTATTCTTGGCTCAAAAGACCATCATTTTAAAATGAGATCCTGTTTAGCATTATTATAAGTTGCTAAATTTCATAGCTCTATAAGAGTTTTCTCTAAATTTATGAACAAATTTTACTGGATGAAGCAAAATTATAAAGATGATTTTACTAGCCACGGAACACTAATTTAATCTGCATTCTCAGGCAAGGGCTGATCCAAACATCATGCATGCAGATAACAAGGACAATAGTTACAGGTAAATCCCATAAGTCATCGCAAATACAATATTCTGAGAAAAAGTATCTTCCTCAGTCCACCTTCTGATTACCTGAAATGGTAACAACAGATATTTATACACATAGTCCTGCTTTCTTAAATCATTCATTTCATTGAAAAGTTTAAAATCGGTGAGCCACATATCCCATGTGCTACTCCCATAAATATTTCTAGTGAAGTGACAGGAAATACCCTTAAAATCTTGATTTTAAGGTGCTTCTGTAATAAAGCAATACATTTTCTCTGGGTTTAGATAGCAAAATCAGCACTTCCAAGTAAGGCTGTGTTTTATAAATTCCAGTTCTACTGCTTGGAGATTATTTCTCGAGCTGGCATTCACTCTGAAGTTACTCTAACACAGCTTCAGTGTGAGCAGGAAGTTTCCTACTTCCCAAAAGATCTGAAATACAGGCTCCATAAAGCACATAGAAGAGACAAATCACAAATGTATACTTAAATTAGGCATTCTTTCTATCTGCGGCAAAGCTTTCACAAACTTTATTAGCACAGGACTGGATCCACAGCACAAACCTGTATGCCTGTTAAATGATACTTTTTCGATTAATCTCTCATTTGAGGCAAAACATATTGATTTCTTGATAGTCACAGATACAAACATCCATCTCATTCCCTCAGGCCTTGATCTCCATGATACTGAGCAGCTCCCACTTGCCCTAAGGCAACATAAACCTACAGTTAATCACAGGAGCATATTTTAGCTGGACTGAAACAAATCTTAGAGCAGACTTCAGAGAAAGCAAGATCAGGGCTCAGTGACCCAACCAGCAACAGCTGAGAGATCTGGATTTAGCCCGGAGTTGTTCTTCTGAAATCAAAGACCTCTCATAAATGCCAGTGGGCGCATCCCCACACAGTACCCTGAACTATCGGACAACAGGCCCAATCCTGCTACCTTCGGCCATCAGAATACAACCTGTAGGAGTAGTCCCACAGAAACCCACAGCACCTTGCACAAAGGCAGGATGCAGAATCAGCCAAGCAATCACACTGTTATAACTAATTCTGAGCATTTTTACTGGTTAGCAACTAAACTAGAAAATTAGTCTCTGAACATAGCAAGGGTTTTGCAAATTAGTTCATTCTACAGCTTAAACATTTTCTTTCCCTCTAAATCAAACTAGAAGCCCATTGTGTGCCTGTCCTTTTTAATTAAATTACTAAGAATAATATGAACGGGTAAGCCATATGCACATTGGGGTGCTCTATATCAAAGCCTCCAAGCTACTGCCTTCAGCAGGGCGTGACACACACCTTGCAATTTAAATAGACAAATTATTAGACACATTACCACAACAAGAAATTGTTGCAGTTACTTAAGCATTCAGAAAAGGCTATCCTAGTCAGTTTTCCCCTTGAAAAGTACTCATTTTCCTTTCCTTGCCAAATCTGCAATATTCTCATGGATATTATTTAATAATTACAATCATCTCAAAAGCATTAGTTTATTTTGTCATTTTCATATACATGTATGTCAGGGCTTACTTCTTCGAAATAAGCCCTGAGCACTGTTTACCTAGTTTTATTTTGACTCTAAGTAGTTGGCTTATTCATGCTTTTCAAGTTATTTGGCTTGGTAATCACACCATTTCTGCTGTCGAGGGACATTCCAAAAGACTGAGTGATAAGCTGCACCCTGAATCACTTTGCGATTTTCTAACCGTCATCCTAAAATCGTCTAGTTTTTGAAGGCAAAAGCCAAAAGGAAAGTACAGTTTCAGCTGGCGCATCTCCAGATTTCTAGAGAGGGAAATTCTGGGCGTGTAGATTGCCAGAAAGGCGAGAGAAGAGCCTGCAGTTTCCACTCGCATACACGCTGAGTAGCCGATACCCGCTTGCGGAGAGCAATCACGGCATTTCAGTGTGGGCTCTAAGGTCGCGGCCGCGCCCCGTTCGCCTCGGGGACTGCTCCTGAGCCCCAGGGACCCCAGCGCCGCCGTACACCGTACCCGGTGCCTTACCGGCCTGAGCCGGTGCAGCTCACCTGGGTGCGGCGGGCACCACCGCTGCCCCTGCAGCCCGGCCGCCGCTCGCTGCCATTTGTTGCTCGCGATTCAGAAGGAGCTGCCCGCTCCTTCCTCCGCATCACAGCCACTGCCGTCTGCTCCGTAGCAACTGGTCCCGGTAGGTCTCAAAGTGGAAAAATCCCACCGCAACACACACACAGCGTCTCCCCATCGCTCCCTGCCGCCCCCTTCCCCGCCAGCCCCGCGCACCGGCCGCCGCCTGCATAGCGATCAGCGCGACCCAAGGCTGCTCCCTCCGGGAGCGCCTCCAAACCACATACATACAGGGGTGCGCTTTCTCCCCCGCCTCCTCTTTATCCGATGCTGCTCCGGTACGAGATCAGAGTCTCAAATCCCTCGTTTGCTCCTAAAAGAGGAGGTGGCAGTCAACCTCCCCGCAGCCTCCGCCTCTTGATGCCCATCCCACTCACCCTCCGCTGCCTCGGCGGAGCCCCGGACCCGTCACCCCCCAGCACTCACGAGGCTCCGGGAGCTCAGGAGTATCTCCACTGGCCCTCGCCTATCAGTGCTGGGAGCACAGCGGTAGCCCCTCAGCGGCAGCAGCTGTACTCGCGTCCCTCTCTGCCCGTCGAGTTTCCCCCCAGGCGCTGCCGCCCCCCAGCGCAGCCCCGCAACTCACATGGCGGAGCGGCACCTCCCCGCAAAACTTCGCGGCGTGTCGCCGCTGGCGCTGCCGCTCGGCTCAGCGCGGCTCGGTCCGCGATCCAGCGGCGCAACAGGCAGCGCAGCCTCACCTGGCGCGGGGCCGCCGCGCCATCGGGAGCGACGGGCGGAGCCTGCCACGGCGGGGCCGGGGCAGCAGGGCCCGGGCGCACCCACCGCGCGCCAGCCCTGCTGCCTCCGCCGGGCGGTTGTGCCTGCCGCGCCGCGCCGCGCTCCCTCCTGCCCCTGCGCTGCTGCTGCAGGCAGGGAGACTGGCAGGGAGGGAGGGAGGAGAGAGCGGGGCGGGGAGGGAGGGAAGGAGGAGACTTAGCTCTCGCTCCCACAGCACAGCAGGGAGGTGCCGCTCTGCCACCCCCAGGAGGGCTGATACTGGCCGTCCCTCCCGGGCCCTGCTTGCGGCTCTCCCCGCGCAGGTGTAGGGGCTGGAGCGCGAAGAGCGGCGCCCTCTGTGCACCCCGCGCTGGAGGCCGGGGAGAGTCCTCTCCTCCTGCTGGGATCCCCGCCTGCCCGCGGAGTGTGCTTATGGGGTGTTTCTGCTCTCCCCAGTGCCCTCCAGGTGCCCCTGATGAATAAAGTTGCTTTGCCAATCTGAATGAAAAGCTGCTATTGCCGGTGTGTAACACTTGATGTGGCAAACTTGCCACTGCACCGGTTTTGGTACAATAGGTAAACTTGCCCTGCACCCAGTCTGGTCTTGTGTGGAACGTTATTCAGACCTGCTTTGGGTTTACCATTATTCATGCCAGGGTGACTATTCTCCAAGAGGTGCTTCTTGTGAAATGTGCCATGTTGCAGCAGGTGCATGGGCTGTCAAAATACAGGCTTGAAGGAACATCACCAGTTAGTTGCCTCTGTCACTCAAACATGCACTTTTCTGCTTCAGATCAGCAAATTAAATTTTCTATTTACCTCGTGCAGCAAAGCATTCTGTTGCCTGTCTCCAGCCAAGAGCATCTGGGTAGAAGGGTTTTAGAAAGATTCATCTTTGCTTGGTAGCTGGTTTGCTTTTAGCCACCCAAGAGGCTACATGGAAAAGAAAATTAATTGGCTTGGATTTCCATGGTGCTTTTTTTTTTTTTTGCCTTTAGCTATACTAAACTGGTTTACCTCCATATAGGCAGTTGTGAAAAAGAAACTGCTGGCTCAGAAGGAGCACCGCTATGGCTACAAACAGGTGGTCTTTTGCAGAGGAGAAGGAAAAGCTTACATCTAATACACTGCTAAATGCCATTCTCCATCATTAAACCTCATTCCTGGGAGTCTCTGCCCAAGTAAATACTTGAGTAATGTGGCTGCATCACTTTAGCAAGATAATGTAGGACCATGCGTTTGTATTAAATCAAAACCTGCTTTTTCACTGTTAAGAATATTTGTGAATTGGCTCATGGGCACTTTATGCATGTTTATCATTTTACATTCTTATGAATATAAGAGGAAATAGCAAAAAGGAAAAAAACTTGATAAAAATTGCTTTTGTCAGTTCCTTACAAGTCCATCACACTGATTGACTCAACCCTGTTTTGAAGACATAATCAGATAAAAAAGAAAAACTTAGAACATGAGCATGCATTCCTGTTTGCAATTAGATCGTGTCACAAAGTCAGCGACCAGAAGAAGCCATGACTGCACTGCCGGCTCTGTATTGTGATTTTTAGGCTTTGTGAGTTCTATTCCTTTAACTGAAACTGGCTCAAATTCATTTTAAGCCAGTAGAAAAATATTAATCATGGCTGAGAACCCAAATCTAATAAGCAGGATCCATTTCTTCAGATCAGCTCGTGTTTATTATTTTCACTGTTCAGCATACAGGCATCTGACGACAGAGTATAACACACAGGATGGATGCACTTGGTTGATCATACCCACGTATCCACAATACACCACATGACAAGCATTGCAAATCTCCTTGGAGTGTTAATTATTTTTTAATGGAAAAGAAGATCAGCAGATCTATTAATCTTTTGGCTAACAGAAAAAGAAAAATAAAGAAAAAAAGAAATTTGTTTTATTAGATAAAAATGGATGTCTTCCATGCGGTAATTTCCCTTTAAAATTGACCCTCTAGTTGTGCTGAGTGGAATGAACCACTTGTATATTAAAAATCATAAAAATAGAAGGGAAGACTGATTTTACTTTACATAACTTATCACATTAGCCATGGTGTTATTCATCTTATTGATTTAAGTGTGATTGCTTGTGTTCAGGAAAAAGCATCACTAAAGATAGAGAAATACTTGTTTTTTATTGTTGAAATTGCAGCTTCTAAAATGTTTTTTTGACCACCTGCACATGAGTAGCTGGTTTGCAGGTTTGTATTCAAAGACTCACTCCTGAGAGCAGCTAAGCATCTGTAACCTCAGTTGAAATTTATGGGCATTTAGTATATCTTTGAAAAGGAGAAAAAAGCATTTTTCTGGGGAAAATTGCTGTGAAGGACTGTACAGCTACTTGCTGTTAAAAATATCACAGATTTTTAAGAACTGAAATACAGCTCATGTCCCCTCCTCAGCTGGCAGTGTGTGTAGTAGAAGGAGTATATTATCATTATTGGTGGAAGAAACTTTTTGGCTTCATGAACAAACCCACTTACAGATTTGCTCATTAGCTTATTGGCATCGCATGTCCATTTTACATGGTAAGTAGAATGAAAGGATTAGTTCCTTGTTGGGAAGGGGTGTGAGTTTAAAGGATAAGTATAAGGTCATTTGGCTGTCCTCAGATAAGAAAGGAACTGCTAGTACTTGCTGACTTCTACACAGTTATGAATATTAAGGAGCATATAATAAGAGTATAACAGATGGTTCTTAAGTTTACCTCATGAAATAATTTTGGTAAGTGTTCATAAATATTTGAGGGCCCACTAATAACCTTTACACAAATTAGTTTTTCTAATGCAAAAAACCCCACATAATTAAGCAAGACTGGTTGTGAGTAAAGTTTATTCATACAAATAAGACTTTACAGGATTGGATCCTTAAAAGTTAATAAACATTAACAAAATATTTAAATGCCTAAATTAAAGAATCACCTGGTACCATCTATTCCTTTAAGCTTCCCAGATATTAATACTTTGTACAAAAATCCCCAAAGAATATCACTTCTTGCAGTTTTGAGATAAATTGAGCAACCTTCACTTTATTCATTAATATTCCTTTTACTAGAGGCTTGATTCATTTCATAACCAACAACAGTATGAAATTCATGTTCTAGTTGCAGGTACATTAAAGAACTAAATCTCACAATGGACTTACCTCTAGTAACATTCGCTTAGGAGCTTAGAGTTCTGTTCATGGGCCAGAGTATGATTTGGTTGTAAAGCACAGTGCAAAGATGTGTCAGCAACACATTCTCATTGGGATTACTCTATGACCAAAGGGAGGATGCACACAGAGCACAGAACACAGTCTGAGCACACAGGATGCACACAGCAGAGCACAGTCTGCAGTGAACCACGAGAGCAGCAAAAAAAACCCATGAAATTTTGCATCTTGGGAATACCAAGAGTAACATAAACTACAGTGTTTGTGCTAGACCCATAATCCAAATTGGATACCTGCTTTTTCTATCTCTGTAGGCTTGATCGTGCCAAGAGTCTTCATGCTTCTCTCAGCCTATGGGTACTACCGCTGCATGTTGAGGTTTTGCTCCAAGAAGATTAATAGTGGAGAAAGCCCATCTTTGCAGAGGGCCAGTACAAATCCTTTGTGTCTCTTTATCTCGCTTAAATCCTGTGCTAGCAAAGTGCAGCCCATCTTGACTTCTAAGCACTGCTACTTTCACAAGGATTTGAGGACTGGGCCTTAAACACTCTCTTCAAGAAGTAGCAGTAGTTTCTGTTTTCCTGTGTTTGGCAGGTTCTGTGATTTTGAAAGATCTCACTAGTTTTGCATGTAGTCCTTTTTCTACATAGCAAAGAGCTGCCCTGTATTATAGAAGAGAGTTTCTGGTTTAAAGTCCCTGGACTGTCAATGATTCATTAGCTCTGAAAGTGAAACAGCAGTTATAAATAAGCTCAACTGGTTCAGCTCATATTCCACCTAGCTATATTTTAGAGAAAAATATAAGTAGGGAAGTATATTTTTTCTGCTATATGCCATCCTTTACTTGAAATTGGTGTTTTGGACTTTGCACAAAACAGCATATATTTCTGGGATACTTGGAAAAAGAACTGGAGAATAAATACATTTAATGCTAGTCAAAACATATCAGTGGAAGTTAGGTCTTGTCAAACACACTTGTGGACTTTTTGGTTATTTACAAGATTTATGTAAAAGATTACAGGTCTGCATGAGAAAAGCAGCGGTATTGATAGGATGTACTTGGATTTCTGTAAAGCAGTTGACTTAATACCATGCGACATTTTGATTTCAAGTCTCGCATGGAATTAACAGGTCACCCGTTATGAGGATTAAGAAGTGTCTCTCTGACAAATTTCAAAATGCAGTCTTTTAATGGGGAGATTTCATTCGATGTGGAAAGGTTCCAGCAGAATCAGAAACCATAGTCTTCACCTAATACTGTTTTATATTGTTTTCAGCAGTCCAGGCCATGAGATAAAATCTTTGCTTTAAAGGCTTGCATATGACAGAACGTATTTTAGCACAGTAAATAAAGAAGATATATTACTTCTGCAGTGACTCGATTTGGCTAGATGATCCCTGTCCAGCAAGCAGCACACTAAATTCATTTTACTACAGTCTAATGCAAATTTATACCTCTGGGAACTGAAAGCTGGTAGGAATGGACACTGTCTCAGAGAGCAGAGACTCAGGGAATGATAAAAAGCAATTACCCTAGATAATCACCCCTAACATAAAATCTCAGTGCAGTGCTGTGGAAAGGACTCAGCACAGTCCATGCATGCTTCCAAATTATCAAGCACAGTTTTGGTGCCTGCAAATTAAAGAAGTTGAGAAAATATTGGAGAAAATCCAAATATTTTGCTGGTCAAGTACGAGTCTTGAGATGGCAGGTTTAAAGAGCTGGACATATTCCACTTACTCCAGACAAGGGTGAGAGAAGACAGGGAAAAGATGACGGCAGTGAGCTTTTTCACCCTTGCTGACAAAAGCACAACTAAATCCAGTGACTGGAAGTTTAAGGTTAGATGTAATCAACCTTGAAATCAGATGCAATTTCCTAGCAGTAAAGGTAATTAAACTCTGTAAGAGCGTACGAAGGGAGGTGGTGCACTAACCATTGCTTGATTTTGTCCTAAAAACTGGCTTTCTTAAATACAGGCTTTACGTCAGCTTCTGGGTGAACATCTAATGGACAGAGCAGCCACAAACAGGGAAGGAAAGAGGGTCACACCAGGCGAGATTCCCTGGTGTTCCCTCTAGCCCTACATCCATTAGAATGATGCATCTGTGCAACTTCTTCCATTATGGCTGAAACAAGATAGCTTGAATTGCACCCTGCCCACTCAGATGCTTGCAGGTTGGCATTAAGGTAATGAGTATAATCAAACCCAGTACCTGAGAGCTCCAGTTGGCTGCCTACAGCAAAGAGGAAGAATCTCTTCTCCACTTGTCCCAGAGGATATTTGGCCTCATATATTCTGCAGTAGAAGTTTTTGCCTTCTCTTGAAGCATGTATTATTTATTTTGCTGTAGCCAAGAAGAAAGTAAACCAGTGCAGAAAATTATCTTAGGCATCTAATGCTTGGATATGAATTAAGCCAAGTCCAGGAGCAGTAAAGATTTTTGTAGCTCAGACGGGCAAGGATAGTGGAGTTTCTTGCATTAATCTTTTCTGTGATTTTCTGGGCATATTATGCCTAACCAGTTCTCAAGTATTGCATGAATCTCAGGTACTGCTTTAGACATATAACAGTTTGGTTTCTCAAGGACCAAAATCCTATGGGCTAATGAAAGTAATTGCCTCAGCCTTGAGGTACATATACAACTTCTAATAGCCACCAATATACAGGACATTGGACTAGACAATCTGATGATATCCCTTGGCCTTAAATTGTGAGGAAATGTAAAGCTTGTACATAACATCATTAACAGCACCTACTTTTTCAGGGCTCCCAGGAATGCAGGTGGTCCCATGAGCCACAAAGCACTGAACAGTCTCCAGTACCACTGGTCAGGGAGAGACAAATTCACAGATAATTCAAAACCAAAGCGACTCCCACCAAAATTACAAAAGACACCAACACAATGCCATTTGCTTGCAGGTCTTCGCCCTGCATGAATGGGAAGAGCTTCTCAGAGGTACCTGCTTTAGTAGGAGAGACTGGCCTCGCAGCTACCACCATCCGTAGTCCCCTCCTGCTTATGCTGATAGGACGGGACTGCAGGACAGCCAGACAGCTTGGTCATGGAGAAGCCGTGTTCAAACCAGCTTTCTGAAGACCTCCAGTTCTAACCTATGAAGTGTTTAATCTTTGTGACAGGTGCATATGCTCAGCATCCTTGCATGAGAACTTGGGTATTTAACACCCTCTCTGCCAAAACATTAACAAAGGCACCGTGGTGTTCGGTGTGGTTGTGAGGTACAAGTGGCTCCAGTTGGAAAACAATTACTGATTAAAGCTAAATTAGCTGTTCCTCTCTGTAGACTAACATAAGTAGTGATAACTTGTTCTTAACCTCTTACCAAAAGAGTCGTGGAAAGAAACAACCAACTCAGACTGGTAAAACAATACAGAAAACATGTACGTGTATCAGATCGGTACAGATGCACATCTCCATGACTTATTGCCTCTGAATAATATACTAATGAGTGTTTTATTAATCATTACTAAATATAATGAATAGTGTGACACTTCAAATTAATCATAAACAGAATGAATGAACCACAGTATTACAGATCCATAAAAGGTCTGACCTGGCAGCTTCATATAGGTATAGCTTCATATAATGCTTATCACCACAGAACTGTGGGTACATTTTGTTGCTGCAGGGTAGGAGGAAAGGACACATTATCATCAAGATATTCCCCTCGATTTAGAATTATCACAGGTTTTTCTTAAACTACAATTTTATTTAAGAAACAGGCTTGTCTTACCGACTACAGACTGCAAATGAGGTTTTCCAAGCAAATCCTCTATTGCATAATTCTTCTTGACCTTTTTAATAGCTAGATGGAAAATAAAAATTAAAAAATTTGCATAAAGAATCATTGTTTATACTGAGACATCTGGGCAGAAAATAAGAAACTTTGATGGATTTATTATCTTCCTGAAACAGAAAAAGATTTTTAAAAGTAATCCAGCAACAACTAACAGTAACAGAATAGGTACTCATTCCAGCATCTGAGACACTCTTCAGAAGATAGTTCTTACTTTATGTACAATATCATTAGGACTTTAGAAAACTTGATTGCTCTGGAAGAACTCACATGGCACCCCAGATCTGTTGAGTCTTTCAAATTAATCAACTTGATTGATTAGGTTTTAGGTTGAATTTCTTAATTATGTCTGTTATTGTTCTATAAGAACTATTAGACAAATTCATTAGGATGTTGTGCATATTTTGAAGGTGCATATTTTGCATACATTTACATGGTATTTTACATAAATAGAAAGAGAAATATGATGTGTCCCAAAGAAGCTGACAAGCTACGATCCTGATCCTGCAAGTATTTATACATCTGCTAAATATTATGCACCAAGAGTACTGCCATTGATTTCAGCTGAGCCTTTTAAAGGATTTAAAGTTAACTGTGTGCCTAAGTCTGCCCTGAATGACACTTTTAACGATACATACAGACAGAGCTGGAGAAGAAAATATATAGGTTAAATGATCCCTCATGCTTAGACAGTCTTCTACCTAAGTAAAATGGGAAGGTATATGCAATTCACGTTCAAAATAAATCTTGCTCACAATATAGAAAGAGCTGTATAAAAGCTGCTATTACTGTAAAATCACCCTTTTTTTTATCCTGCAGCCATTTTTTTGAAAAAAAGTACTTTCATCTTAAATTGTCTTGAAAGACGATTATGTTATGGTGCAATAACAAGTCTGTTGTGTTATGAACAAATATGGTGTAATAACAGGAATTATAGAGGAAATTACATGACCTGTAGTAACACATATATATATACCTGTATATTTCCTTCTCTTCACATATATCAGATTGTCCCTTGTTATTCTTTGCTGCTGGACATCAGGAAGGACCAAGATGGAAGCCCTAAGATTATGTGCCTTTTTACCACCTCATAAATTAATCCTTGAAGAGAAGTTGATGGAGATTTAACATAGCCTGTGATTCTCATCATTACTCTTGAATAGTCTCCTTTCCAGGAGAATTCCACAGAAGACAGTCCAACATGAGCCCCACATTGAATTAAGTTTTGCTATGGCAACCTGGATGGAGAAGCACCATAAAAGAGCCATAGATCCTGGGAAAATGAGAATCACAGACACTGTCTCTCTGGTTTTTAGGAAGTATGACTTTCTGCAAAGAAGCCCACTAAGGGCTTTTTTTTTTTGTTACAAGGTACTACTGATCTCAGGCAAATTGCCAAATTTGAAGTTACTGACCCTTGATAAATACATAGTAATCCACAGGAACAACTGTAAAACAAGGGAAAATAAGAAGATTAAGTAAGCAGAAACATTTAAAACATAATTGCCTCCTTTTTTTCTTTCCAAAAAATCTGACATTTTTGCTCTTGTTTAACTAGTTCAATGCACAAATTCTGATGAGAGTTCTTGTTAACTATTGTGCTGAAATGCACTAAAGGCTGTCATCCAGCGTTTAACCTGAATAAACATTAGACCCAGCTTAAAAATCAGTGGTCTGCCAAGAACTCTTTCAGGCTCGGTGGAGTATCTGAAACTGCTAGTCAAAACTGATCATTACCTGGAAGAGGGGCAATTGCCCCAGATGCTCAACAGGCCAGAGAAAATTCGTCGTGAACGCAGGGGGTTCTTGTTGAAAGAAATGAGCCTGGTCACAGTGTTTGTCTAAGTTATCTCCCTCTCTGAAGAACAGCTGGAGCTTAGACCCTCTTATTTTTGCTATTATACTGCAAGGGAGCCAATTTTCCTGTGGCAAATTCATTTAAATTAATTTAAATTGTAAATAAGTAAATAGGATTAGACCAAGGATTTAGCCTGACTCTTGTCAGCGTGGGTGAAACAATGAGATGAGGTCCCCAAATAATACTGCTGCCAGCTAACAACTTGGTTCACTAGGAGAGCTGATAGTCATATTAAAAGTGCCTAAAATCATTAGAAGCAATTTTAAAATGGTCTCTGGGAAGCAGCTGGGCAGGGACTTAGAGGAAGAGAATGAGAGAGAATGAAAAGTGAGGACATTAAAGTGAGCTGATTAATAAAATATGAATACAGACAAAGCTGTGCAGCTGGGGATTTACACTAGAATTTAAAATAGACATACATATTGTTCTGCCTCTGGACCTATATCACTTTATATCTTGTAGAAACATATTAAAATTACTCAAAGAGGGACCAGTTTGAAAAGCTCCCTGGAGTTATGCATGATAATTAACAAGAAGTTCATTGTAAATCCTTCTGACTAGTTCAACTATTCTGCTTACAGACAACCCTCAGAGGGCAAAGTCACAGCCTTGATCTGGCAAAATTATTGTCCAGTGATGATGCATTGTTTGTGCTTACAGGATTGCAGCATGAGCGCAGTAATAACAGGTCTTTATATATGAATGCTACAGTGTCAGGAGGAAAACATCAAATACATCATTGCTTGTACCAGTGAGACATTTCTGAAATAGCATTATTTGTCTAAACCCAAGGACAGATTAATTTCAAAAGTGAAGGAGAAACAGGTAAGGGAAGAATCAGCTTTACTTCAATTTTCCACTTCAGGACAAATATGATTCTCTAGATCACACAAACATTATGAAAGTAAGTGTAAAAATGAATCTGAGGGAGATGAGTATTTGTAAATATGTGGATGGTAAGATCTTTGTGTATGCATAGGAGTTCAGAAGATCATGATCTTTGAAATAGTATGATTCAGTAAAAAGTGGGGGAATAAATCCTTTAATATATCTGAAACTACACTCGGAAAAAAAAAAGAGAACTGAATTTGAGGTTCTTATTAGTCATCACTGAGTCAAGACATGTATCTGTATCTGACCTACAAAGAAGCAGATTTTTCAAGCAGCATACCACTGTTCCCTGTTGGGCAATCAAAGCTGCCCTGCATTTTGGAATAGCATCCACACTGGTGCAGAGGGCTGGCACAGGACTGTGCAATTTTCTGCCATTTAAGCCTTCAAAACAGAACTGAAGTGAGATTTTGATCTTTTCTGCTTCCTAAAGTCAAGGAGTGATTTTTATCCTATTTCTTTTTTACCTCTCCCTTCTGTTCACATGCAAGAGTTTGGGTGGAACTTCCTAGATGTGCTGAGGAATCTGCTTGTGGAGAGGCTGTGCATGCAAATATTGTATGCACTTCCAAGGGCGAGTCAAAATGTGGCCTCTGTTACCACAGAACAGTAATGAAGCAACGCCTTTGTTTTTATGAGAGATGCATATGTCTTCCCATGCTTCTTACAGTTTAGTTCAAATTGTTGCTTTAATTATGAACATATTAGTCCACGGTTTAAACAGAGACAAGCAGCTCTGCTTTGGACTACTAATTGGCAAACAACACTACCAGTACAAGAGCGGTGGTTTGTTTGGACAATTTAATCAGATTCAGTATCTCAGCTATTGCCAGGCTCAAAGACAAGCAAAAATGCATGTAGAGCCTTCAGATTTTACAAACTGTATTCACATTGTACAACCTGATCTCCTTCTACAGCAAGGTTGATGAGGGAAAGGATGTAGACATTCTCTATTTGGACTTTAGTAAAGCATTTGACACTGACTCCCACAGTGTTCTCCTGGAGAAGCTGACTGCCCATGGCCTGGATAGGTGGATTCATTGCTGGGTTTGGAAACAGGCTGGATGGCAGAGCCCAGAGAGTGGTGGTAAACGGTATCACATCTAGCTGGTAATCAGACACTAGTGGTGTCCTTCAGGGCTCAGTGTTAGGGCAAGCGTTTAATATCTTCACTGATGATCTGGATGAGGGGATTGAGTGCACCCGCACTCATACTACACTCACACTTGTTTCTAGAGTTGTCTAATACACTTCTAAAAGCAGAAAGGTATTAAAAAAACAGGACAACCATGTATCACATAAAATATAACACTTGACTTGTCGTATCTTACTACTTTACTGCTTGTAAGATGGGTGGTATCATTCTGGAGATTTTTCCAGGCACTGATTCTAGTGAAACTATATTTATTTCAGTTTCTGGGGAATGGAAAACCAGGAAATAGTGGTATGAGAAAAACACATTGCTGGACAGAAAATGGAATATTTGAGAAATGTTAGCTCTGTGATACACTTGCCTGGGACAATGACCTGAGAAGTTATACCTTGTGCTGTAGTATCTTACACTATGTTAGGCTGCTGAAAGAGTGTAATGCTGCACCACAGTTTAACAAGGATTATTGCATTTTGATTATTTCTTCTATAGGGATGAAGACTCCCCATATTTAACACACAGCATGTTGTGCTCTCTGTGGAATTCTTAATTATAAACATGGATTCATAGATAGGCCCAAAAGTGCTTGAAGGCTGATCATTAATACTGGGTTTGTATATACCATATTTTTAAAACCTACATTTCAGTATAATCAGCACAAGTGAAGGAACACTGGGGATTACCTGCGGCTATATATAGCTATTATATAGGAATATTATATATATATATTATTATATATATAGCTACTATATAGGAATAGCTATTCTGCATGTGTGGGAATTCATAGGATTGTATGAGAGAAGAGGACTAACTGGAAAATGAAAATGGGTCTGTAATGCAGAAGTACGTGGAAAAAATCCCCAATTTTCATTCTATCCAGGATGGTAACAGAGCTTGGCCATCATTTGGAGCTGTTCTGGGATATATCAAAATGAACAGAGATTAACAGTCATTATTTAGTGTCTGCTTCAGCATCCTCAGTATCCTATAAAATTGTGAGTTTTACCTAATTGACTAGAAGGAGAAACAAACCAATAAATCTGGTTTTATTATGATTATGTTATACCAGTCTGGTAGTAGATGAATGTTAAATATAATGCCTGGGAATACTAGCTAATTATCTTCCAATCGTAAGACTAGGTATTAGGAAGCAGACTGGGGTATAGAATTGTTTAAAAAAACTTTTTAAATCTTATAACAATGAGAATAGCCGTTAGTGCTACCCATCACCACCAAAGACAGAGGTTGCCAGTGTAGCTGAATGCTTAGCCCCTTTCTTACATACAGGAGCAATTGAAAATGTGTGATACCAGTACTCCAAGATCAGTTTTGGTTTCTGATAAGATTCCTGATGGGACTAAAGAGGTAGCTTTAACAAAGTATGCTCTAAATGGTTTGGGATTTGAGAAATGCCCTTCAATTCCATGTCCTAGTGTTGCTTGGGAGACCAGCAGAGAGTCGATGCATTTTCTCTGTAAAGGGAGGTGCTGGTTGAAATCCCCTGTAGCAGGTTTAGATCTTGCTCTCAGCCATGAGCTTTGTTAACATTTGAGGCACCCTATTTTGCACCCACTTGCCCCCTCACAGTTAAGGCAGGGTGGGCAGCTTGCTTCTATGCTTACCCTGTGAATTTTTGTTACTGATGATTGGGTAGGTGCTTTGACCTATTTTTAGAACTGGGCATGTAGAAGTGTATTTTGAAACTGTGAATCTAAATGATAACCATGCACGATCAGCAGAAAGAATGAGGACTGCAGAAGGAAAAAAGAAAACAAAACCAAAACAACAACCAAAACCCCCCCAAAACCCATCTGCTATTTAGTAGACTCCTCAGTGCTCCAAACTGAATCACCTGAAAGGAGACCTATGCTGTGGAGAGCTGCACTGGCACATAGGCAGCTGTATGGCAAGGTGCCTGGCATCCAGACAATTGATCTCTGTGCTATTCAGTATGTCTCTTCACAGGCAAAGATGTGTTCTGGCTGAATTAGGCAGATACAGGTGGCCTAGGATCATCTTTGCTCCTTTCCTCACTGTTTTCTCCACAATAATTTGTTGTGGGAAGGGTTCTGTAAGACACTATTACTACTAATAAGTAGCATCACACATAGAATAGATACTGGGATACCAGCTACATAAGCAGCAGTCCTAAACAACCATTTTAGGTTTATAGCAGAAAAGGAAGGCTTTGAATTCCTTGGGTTTTGTGTGGGTTTTTTTGTTGTTTTTTTTTTTTTGTTTTTGTTTTTTTTTTTTTTGTTATTTAATATTAGGATCTCTCTTTTCCAAAGACTAATCATGGCATACTATGGCACAGGCCTTCCTTGGAGATGCTGCTGAGAAACAGTTGAGGATGGATGCTTCTCTGTGCGTAATGTTACAGTAACTACATACGAAAGCATAAACATGTTACAGGTTGCATATTTACAAAGTATAAATTCATTGACTTTGCATTTCTAGGAAAAAAAAAATAAAAAGAGCGGTGAGGGAAGAAATTGTGGGGCTTTGGAAGATACTGAGCTTTCAAGATTGAATGCTCCATTCTTGGCAGTGTTCAAGGCCAGACTGGACAGAGCCTTGGGTGACATGGTTTAGTGTGAGGCATTCCTGCTCAATGGCAGGGGTTTGGAACTTTATGAACTTCAGGTCCTTTCCAACCCAAACCACTCTATGATTCTATGATTTCTAATGGTGACATTATTGTGAATTTTTTAACACTGATATAAGGCAAGTTGCCTTACAGTATTCTAGATTAAGCTGTAAGGATATTCATCCCTAATATTGGTGGTTGCCAGCTCCATTCTGTATGTTCAGTAAATTATTGCATAAAATATTTAACTTAAAAAGAGGCATGTTGAGGACAATTAATTGTTTAAACAAAATATTTTACAATGTAAATGTAGACTATATTTCACAATATATACTCAAAACTTGTATTTAATATTTAATGTTCCATCTTAATTGTGCATGACTGAGGATTTATTTTTTCATGGCTGCCCCCATTTTAATGCACTTTTTCATTTTCCATACATCTATTACAGAAATAATAATTGATGGGGAAAAGCCCCTAATACTCATCCTCTCAGAACTGTCAGACTTTATGAGCTGATGCTAAGCCTGTACTAGTTTTGTAAAACATTGGGCATATTTTCATATATTATAAAAAACTCACAGATATGAAGTAAAATATGTTAATAACCTGAAAAAAGTAAGCATGTCAAATAGGTTTTGTCTTGCTTGATATACATAAAATGTAATGATTCAATTGCAGTTCAGGCATTAAACTTTATTTTTTTGCAAGCTGTAAGAATAAAGAGATAAATTTCAGTCTGAACCCCAAAAAACCATTCTCATTCATAATATAAATAGATTCTCTGAGTGAGAATCTTTGCAGAGAATGACTGTTAGAAACAGTCACTAAAATGGGGTCATGAAATACAAACCTTTAGAGGAGGTATCAGTGTGCTTCACTCTTGCAACAACCTCCCAGGAAAGCATGCTGCTCAGAGTATTTATGTCTGAAATTATATCTGTTTGCAGGCTTCAAATCAATGAGGACAAATTATAGTACCTTCTTTGTTTTTTCCAGCCCTATATGGGCTGCCACTGTGAGCTGTCAGGGAACAAATGCTCTGACTTCATCTTGTGTGCTTATTCCTCCAGATTCTGACAACACTTCTCAGGTTCATAGACGTGTCAACTCCATTGTAATGATTGCTGCTAAAATGGATGCACTGAGGAATTAAAGATGGAGATATATGTTAAAATTGCCTTTCTTATTCCTCAGAGGTGCCAAGCACCTGAAAGAAATTTCAGAGGAATAAACATATTTGTAATGGTTGGGGTATTTTTTTTTTGTGCTTCTACAGATAAGATTTTATATAAAGCAAGCCCTCGTCACACTGGTTTTCTTATCTGAGAGAGAGGGCACAAAAAACATGAACTTGAAAACTGGCAGAATCTTATCATTAAAATGGTTGCAATCAGAAATGTAATTGCCTTGCAGAGGAGCAGTGGGATTGCATAAAACAGGATCACTCAATTTCTGGTTCATCATCCTATCCAAACATCTTCAACATTCCTATATTATTTTCTAGGTGTTTGCACCACCTACATTAATAAAGATGATCATGCCATAGTCTGCAAGCAAAACCCAATGTATTCAGGAGGAACAGTTTCTTATGAATAGAAAATGTCTAATATATACACAGCATATATATTAGACATATAATATATATAATACATATATACAATATATCATACAATATACAACATATAGACACAATATAATATACTATATATAATATGCATATACATAATATATAAAATATAATATATTATATATAATATATAATTTATATATATACAACCAGGAGTCCAACACCTTTCCTCAGGAAGAGCTTGTAGCTGGTTTCATTCAGGAAAGCCTTTGGAATCTCTATTAAATCAGTGGGCACGCTCTGTCAATCTAACTGCTTCCCCAGCCAGCAACTAACCTGCCCACAACCGCTCACTCCCTCCCCCCACGTCAAGATGGAGAAGAGAATCAGAAGAGTAAAGGTGAGAAAACTTGTTGGCTGAGGTAAGGACAGTTTAATGGGTGAAGCAAAAGCTGCACACACAAGCAAAGCAAAACAAGGAATCCATTCACCACTTCCCATGAGCAGGTAGGTGCTCAGCCACCTCCATGAAAGCAGGGCTCCATTACACATAATGGTTATGTGGGAAGACAAATGCCATTACTCCCAACATCCCCTCCTTCCTTCTTCTTCCCCCAGGTTTATATGCTGAGCATCACAACGTATGGTATGGAATATCCCTTGGGTCAGTTGGGGTCAGCTGTCCCAGCTATGTCCCCTCCCAGCTTCTTGTGCAACTCCAGCCCACTCACTGATGGGGTGGTGTGAGAAGGAGAAAAGGCCTTAGCTCTGTGAAAGAGGTGCTCAGTAACCAAGCCTCCCTGTGCTATCACCACTGTTTCCAGCACAAATCAAACACAGAGCCCCATGCCAGCTACTATGCAGAAAATCAAGTCTATTCCAGTCAAACCCAGCACATTCCTTAAAGTAAAGTACTTAACCCCTCTGTTGCTCTCAAAAGGATTTGGTTATTTTTAAAAAAATAGAGACTGAGAGAGAAAAGGGGTAACAACTCATGCTATTTAAATAAATGTCATCTCCAGCTGACATGACCTGTGCCGCAGGGATGATTCTTTTCAGAAGGCTACTTTGCAACTTTCTGAACCTAATTGCATGAGCTACTGTTTGGAAATATTTCCATAAAATTTTGTATGTTGTTCCTCACCATCCATAGTTCATCTGTAGTCATATCCTCCCTTAGCTGCTCCTGACAAAAAGTCCATTTGCTCTCATGCCTCTCCAGCAATATAAATGTTACTATGGAAGAGCATGGGGCCTGCTATAAGCTCTTGACGAGTTAATGCTTTTGGGAGACAGCTTATCTGAGATGTGTTTTAAGCTCTCAATTTTGTTTTTCCAACAGTTCAGTAGCGGTCTGCCATGGTCTCTGTGGCTTTGAGCAAGCCTGGCTCTGGTCCAGAGAAGTCTTTATCTGAGCTGAAAACTTCCCTTATGCAGCATCCACAGCTTAAACTCCCTCTGACAATGCCCAGCCTGAACTCCAGCTCTCTTTGGATAAGAGCCTATGTGTGTCTTTGCTGCCGGGCTAGCTTGGCCTGAGCTGGCAAGAGCATGCTCTAGCCCAATCTGCCAGCAAATATCCTGAGTTAAGCAGAGCATGGCTCCTCCAAGCCAAGGCTGGGCTACAACCGTCAGCAAGGAAAGGAAAAACAGGGGTAACAGGGCTTGGTGGAATTATGCCTGCTTTCAAATCCTGGCCTCTGTAAGGACTACATAGCTATTCTTGTTGGTACCAGAATCTTTTCTTAACATAGAAAAAGGACAAGAGGCAGTTGGTACTGTGTTTGTTACCCAGCAACAACATTGCAGTAGGGAATCTAAAGTCTTTGTCCATTACCAAGCTAGAAGTCCTTCAGCAGCCAGCATCTGAAACAACACTGCTCTGTACCCTTTGTACCTCTGTACACTGTCTGTACCCAGACAACTACAGATACATTAATTGATGATTCAAAATAGATGCAATACTTCACATTCCTGCATTTAGTCCATCCAGCTGAAGTCAGTGGAAGCTGAATTATCTCATGAACTTTCAAATGACTCATCACTCATGTATTTGCTCCATGAAGTGTATTTCCTACTGCTCTATTCCATGGAAACACAGGGCAAGGAAGGCAGTACTTAGAAAAGAAGGCAAGTGTCCAAAATTCCTATAGCCTTTTCTCACCACCACATATATCTGGGCTAGGATCTTGCCTATGGCATTTACAGCAGCATCACTGATTGCAGTTGGTCTATGTTGAGCTACCCAAGACTAAGATACATGGAACCTCAAGATAAATGAGCAATTGTCTGCATGTAATTTCTAACTGAAATGTTAATGTAATCTCCTATGCAACACACAACATTTAAATCAGATTTTCTTCAAATTTGCTGTTGCTGGAAACATACACACAAAAAGTCCCCCACAAGTAAGATCTTGAATCTTAACTCAGATGGGAAAATTTACAGGCCATTCTCTTTAATTAATTTAAACATTGCTAATTTAAACTAAGCTCTCCTGAGTAATTCCGGTAACAGCACTTAAAAATAATGCTCCCATGAAAAGCTCTGCTAATTCAGAAAATTGCTCATTTCACAAAAAGAAAGATTCCCTCTGTTATGGCACATCCAGGAAGTTTTAGTCTATTAGCAAACATGATCAAAGATCAGATCATTAATACTGGCTGAAAGAAACAAGATTTTTATATTTAAGTAGTGAATAGTAGGTCTTATGAGAGCCTGAAGGGGAAAAGATGAAACAAAGTAAAAAGGATGTGTACCCACAACAGTAGGGAAAACTATCCTTCATGATACTAGTAGACAACTAGTTAAGTAATAAGCACTTTCACATTTTATCACTGCTATAAATACTTCTCTAGTTTTGATTAAATTGATGACACAATAGCCAAAGTTCTCTTCCCATTATGACAAGCAGCTGCTGGTCAACTTGCATTTTTAGTTTCTTCCTCAAATCTCTCACAGATGAGCTTCCCAGCTGCTCTGATTTAATCCTACACACTGTAAATGCCTCTGGCTTTTCCATTTACTGATCTAGCAAATAAAAAAAATTGTATTTAACCTGCTGAATTTTGAATTCCTACCAAATGCCATTATGTGGCTCTACTTTAGAGAATCCCTACAGGAATACAGTTTCTGCAAGAGCAGTAGCATGCAAAGGGGAGCTGAAACATTGGGAATTTTCCTGCGGTGACTGATGAGATCTTGAAAACAAACCTTTCAACAGAAGTCTGTACTCTTTTGCCTTTACATGTGCTCAGCATATCCAGTGCAACTTAGCTGGTGATGTTTCGCATTCTCTTGTCAATGGTCTGCTCTTCACAGAATATAATCTGCTTTTGCTGATGCGTAGGGGAGAGCCATTCATGCAAGAAGACAGGCTGTAGGCATGTATGATTAGATGTTTGTCCTGGGTTCAGCAGTAGCAGTCATTTTTTCTCCTTCTTAGTAGCTGGTGCAGCGCTGTGTTTTTGACTTTTGGCCTGGGAACAGTGCTGATAACACCGATGTTTTTAGTTACTGCTTAAATGTTTACCCTGATCAAGGACTTTGTGAGTCTCATGCTCTGCCAGGGAGGAGGGGAAGCTGGGAGGAAGCAGAGACAGGACATCTGACCCAAACTAGCCAAAGAGGTATTCCATACCACAGCATGTCATGCCCGGGGATGTAACTGGGAGTTACCCGGAAGGGCTGGCTCACTGTTTGGTTGGGCTGTTTTTTCGATGGGTGGTATCGTATTCTCTTCCCTTGTTATTTCCCTTACCATTATCATTATTGGTGGTAGCAGTAGTGATTTGTGTTATACCTTAGTTACTGGACTGTTCTTATCTCAACCCGTGGGAGTTACATTCTTTCCATTCTCCTCCCCATCCCTCCAGGAGCGGAGGTGGCAGGGAAGAAAGGTCAGGGGAGGGGAGTGGACTGTGTGGCTGACTTGATGACAGCGTTTAAACCATGAAAATGGTCCTGGCTGCCTGTCAATGGTATTTGTTTGTGAGATAAAACATATAGATTTATGGCTGTAAGAAGGGTTGGTTATAAGTGGACTTAATAAATGCAGACAGCTACTTACATGACAATTTGCGCACACTCAAAACACTAAGTATGCTGTTAAAATATTTCTTAGCTAGATTCATAGTAAGAAGTTAAACCCATTGTTTCATAAGTTAGTTTGCTACAAAACAAGAAGGTATATAACTCATGCAGCACTGTAACTAGCTGTCGCCTACCACAACCATGCAAACTCAACCAAGCATAGGTAGGGTCCTGACTTCCTGGATGATGCTCATTTTTGCCACTGGTCTTTTGGGACTGGTAATGTAGGGTTATTAATCAGTTTTATTTAGAGGTTATCACCACCACAGTCATGATTGAACCCGTTCATTTATTTTGTATTTCTGTTTATGGGCTCCTGGTATTTATTAGCAACCTTCAAAGAGCCTAGATTACACAAGTTCTGTGTGGAATAAGTATCACAGTGGATGTGAAGTGGAAAAAAAGATGTGAGGTTCTGAAAAGAAAAGCAAGATTTTAGATATCTGTCATAAAACATGTAGATATATACAAGCTAGCTATCAAGTAGTTCTTCCATAACTTACAAGTAAAATGAAAATTCTGACCTTTATCTTTTTCTGTAGGAATCAGTAAGAGGTCATAAAGACGTGTATGTGCATATGTGTGTGCACACAGCACATTCTTTTTCTAATCTATGTTGAAATCATTTCTAATGTTGAAAATAGAGCATTTGGAAAGGCAAAAAAGTGTTGTGGTTGTTATCATCTTAACATATTGCAATATTCCTTTCACTTTCTTTATTTACTTCTAGAATTTATTTTTGTTTTGCTGTTCTTGCTGGTATCAACTAGAAAAGAAGATGCTTTGGGGGAAGCAAGATAAACAGGAAGAACTCTGGTATTTTTCCTCACTTAGACAACTGAGATTACATTTCTATTGGTTTGCATTTGAGATGTGTTGGTTTTCAAGTGCTAGATTTTTCCTGCTAGAGGAAATTTAAAAACCCTAAAGACTATTTTTCCAAAGCACCTTCTTACAAATTGGAAAGCAGTACAAGATTTCTACATTAGACTCAATTATCAGAAAGAAAATGTACTATAAAAGGATTTCTCTTTTAATTATACTTATATCTAGATCTTGCCGGGAACTTTGGTCCAATTGAACAAATTCTGACATTAGATTCTCAGTTGACTTTGACATTGATCTTTTGCTCTTTGTTTAAAGACAAAAACAATTGAGATGCTGGAAAGATGAATAGTGTGTGCTTGCCTTGATGTATTAGATTAAATGGGACTAAACACAGAGTATGTTTAGATACTAATTTTTGGAAGGATTATCTAGAACCTAGCCTTTCCTGGTTTGTACCTGATCAATTCTAAGGCTGAATACTGAAATGCTTTCTTAGGCAAAACTCTCCTTAACCTTTTCACTGAGTTCTGAGGTACTATTTAAGAGTTTGAATCCAGATTTGGAAAGGCATTTAGATATTTAAAGATGCAAATAGACATCAAACAAGTTTTGCAAAAAAAAGCCCCATGGAGGATCTGGGGCTAATTCCCTTTAAGAAGTAGTGTTTTGGAAATACTGTTGGGTACTTCTATGCAATATTAGGTGCCTAATTATCTTATCATAGAATCATAGAACAGTTTGTGTTGGAAGGAACTATAAATATCATCCAGTTCCAACCCCCTCCCATGGGCAGGGACACCTTCTACTAGTGCAGGTTGCTCAAAGTGTCTGGAATTACTTCAAAATCTGGCTTTTAAATTAAGAGACAAGAAAGAGCAAGTTGTCATTTTATATTAGCAGATAAAATAAATGAACATCTAAAATGAAAAAAACAAAAAACAAAAAACAAACAAACAAAAAAATGTGCTAGCCTGTAAATATCTGCTATGTTAATCCTTGATGTTCACATTTTCATCTACTACTGAAGCATATCTCATGAGTTATAAGGCCAGGAGTGTGTAATATATAACAGGGAGTAGATTACCTACGTCCTCTCCTGTGCTCCTAAGAACACGTCTGATTTGTCTTGGTATTTGAAATATATTTATAGTACATGAGCTCCTTTTTCATTGCAAGCCAAGTACAGCTATGTGAACTATTACATTTTTCAACTGCTGAAATCGAGAGAAATTAAATTGCTGCCTTGAGCCATGTTTTGCACTACTAAGCACCGTCACTTGAACGAAGCAAAGCTTTAAAACTTATATGGCAAGACTTCTCCTCCAAGCCTCCAAGTCAGCTGCTGTTATGAACACTTTTCTCAGGTTGTCCCACAATGTATTTACCTTTCAAGTCAATCACTGTCGAGTTCATTGTGTGTCAGCCTTACCTGAGTATAGCAGTAGGTCTCTAATAAGTAACAAGATAATAACAAGAAATGCCAGTGTCCCTAAAATGTTAGTGGGCCATGCACAAAGAGCATAAAGACCTGTGTCCCTGTGCAATGAGATAGACAAATCTTTGCCTTTCAGTTTTTTTAATCAAATAAAACCAAGAGACATTTCTTTGATTCTGCAATTGTATGTGTGTCAGTGCCAGGCCTTTCTCAGTTCATTTGTTGTGATTTATGTTTTCAGAAAGCATATGGTTGTGCTGCATAAGAAATGTCTTTGTTATTCTCTGACTTCAGTAACTCTAGATGAGCTCAATGTCTTAATCTGATGATAATTTCTTGGTTTTGTAATACCACTGTGTACTGCATTAATTACAGCAATTAATTTTGTTCCCATCCTGCAAATTCTTCACTGTGTGGGAACTGCCAGAAATACTTTTATTTGTATAAACCAAAATAATGTACTACAGGCAAGTTTCTATTTAAAGATCATGCCATAGGTCAAACTTTGCTTTAGTTGTGTAAGTTCAGATAAAGTATCAAGGAGTTGAAAAGGAGGATTTTCTAAAACTTCAGCAAAACTCCTCTAAGCCCTGGCATTAATACACCAAAATATGACTGAATATCCAAGATGGCTGAAGACCATATTTTTATCTGCAGATCTCTGGTGAAGATGAAGGAAGGACATCCACAGAGAACATGAGAAAAGCAAAAGTACAAGGATTAAAGGACCAGAGGTGGCCTGAATTCATTTGGCTGAATCAGACCAGAGGTGACCAAGCTCATTCATCTAGCAAAGCTGGGCTCTAGGAAAGTATACTGTAACTACAGTGCTAATACTAAATGCCAGCAGAAAAACGGCCAGCAGACAGCATTTGTGTAGCAGACCAGGGGAAAAAATGTAAACTTGTGTGTGGCCAGATCATAACTATAAATGTGTCAGCAGCTGTGTGCCTTTTGTACCGGGGACTCGTCACCACCTGAAATCAGAAGCCTTCTCCTAAGTAATTAAATGGGGATTAAGACCTTCAGGATTAGGACAATGGTAGGCAATGTGTGAAAGCAAAATATATAACAAGAAAAGCATATGTTATACATAAATTTTCCTTATGGACTTCAAGCAGCAGGAGAGGCAAAAGAGCCAACAGATCAGACAATCTGCTTCCCCTTGATGATTTGGACTGATCTTCTCCCTTCCTTCCCACTGTCTAGTAGTTACTGGGCAGCGAGCCTTATTTTAATCATGTAAAGCAATAATACAGTTTGACTTTTCCTTGCAGGACCCCATTCCTAACCTTCTAGCTCTTTATAAAAGGAAACTTTTTGATATACGTGCCAAACTAATGCAGTATGTGATTTGGAAGTGTGCCTTTTTTTTCCCAAATTGAAGAAGGAAAACCTTTCCAGTTTGAAGGCAAGATATTACCTAAAGGAAAAGTCATCTTACAACTCAGTAGAACAAAGATATTTGCTTCCTGACGCAGGTACTGAGGTGGAATTGGAAGCACTGCCTTCCCTCACCTTTGAATTTTTGAAGGTAATAGTAACAAAGTGACCCAGTTTATACATTAAGTTTTAGCATCCTTGTGTTGCTGAAAGTAATCATTGGCAGCAGGAGGTGGAAGGCACAGCCCATTCTGTTAGGTAAACTATGTCAGGATATTTTTGGCTTAATTGGTGAAATCTTACATTCCTTTTAATGGTCTTCCTCAGACTGGCTGTGTGGGTGCTGGGTTGGGGTTTCTTGAATGGAGGAAGAGGAAATGGGGTACAAAGGGAGCCCCTGAGAGGAGACTGGGAGAACACAGTCCAGACATGATGAAAGGGAGGAAGAAACAGCATGTTTATAACCCTTCTCATGGAGGAGAACAGCTGATCCTGACCCAGAAAGGAGGAGCAGGGGTACCTGAAGGCCTGGCATTAGGGGGTTGTGCTATTTGAGCAAGTGCTGAAAATGAGGTAAAGGAGCACAGCACACTACCTTTGGGGATGAGAGGGAAGTCTCCAGTGGCTGCAGGAGGAACAAGGTCCTCTCATATCTGCTTGTTTCCCAGCAGTTCACTTGTGGTATTGTACACTCCGCACAACATGCACAGTCATCAATGGTCACATTAGCCAGGGAACCACATGCTGCATACAGAAGCTTTCTCAGTGCACGCACACAGCAGTGCAAGCCAGGCAGTCTTGCCATTTTCCATACAGCTACTGTTACAGGCTCCCAAAATATGTGAGTTATTTACTCATTATTGGCTGCCCAGTCCCAGGCATGGTGCTTTCCAAGTAACATGAAGACACAAATCTCTCCCTAAAGAACACAACCCAAAATAGGAAAGATCTTTTTGGAACAGTAGTAGCGGACACCAGAGACAAGCAACTGGCTCAAGGCAATTAGCAGTGATCACCCTCTTAAAATACTTTTGCTAATGTTGTCATGACACAGCAACTTTCCATTCTCCTGTTGCCTTCATATCGCATCACCATTCAGTCCAGCTCTTTTCCCCTTCCATCTGCTGGAAATCCCAGCTGCAACTTTCCAAACAGCTCAGACAATGTTTTTATTTCCCATCCAGCTAAACACAAAAATCCTGCAATAATAACTTGGCTTTTCTAGGAAAGCCTGTGTATAATATAGCTGGAGAACTTCAGAACTCCTGTTCAAGGCAGTCATCTTAGCCGGTTATGTGGCAATAAACTGTCTAAAGGATGGAAGTGACTTTTTATTTGGTTATATATCTTTCTTATGTATAAACCTCTGATTAAGAGGAAAATCTCTCCTTTCAGCCGTCATGAGTTAGTTATTACATAGCCGTGGCATGAGCAGGCACCACCCACACTGGCCAATGAGTGAGCTGCCCATCCATGGTTGATGTGTTGGACAGTGCCCAGCATATTCATAGGGAATTGCCTCCTGAAAAAAGCTAATGGGCCTCCCTGTCTGAAATGTGATCATTTTCTCAGCAGTGGTAGAAAAGCGTGCAAAATATTGCAGTAAGCAGACTGACCTGTTCTCCTGGCAAGATGCTGAGAAAGTAGGCTAAACACTATGGCTTGTCAGATGTGTTAACAGATGAGCTGCATTCTTAATGCTGATCATAAGAAGACTGCAGAACAAATGTCACTTTACAGCCATTAACTGAACATGACTACGGCTAATAGCACTCTTCTACCTCCTCTGCCTACCTTCAAAGATTATTTCCCATTTATTTATCAGAAATACTCATGCTTCAATAAAGATTCACTAGGGACTGCATCTCTCTGCCAACGGGGCCTTGTATGAGGAGTTACTATTCTACATTTGCCTCTCACATTTGCCTGATCCAGCCAATTTGAATTATCATGTTCATGCAGCATGTCTGCCAAGAGAGGAGGGAGTGAAAATCATGCCTAACTTTGCATTTGGTTATGCTACCTCTCAGGGTTATCAAAGCAACACCAGGGAGATCTACATTCAAACTAGATGACCTTAGGTAACTTTTAGTTTTGCATATACTTTCAGACCAACAAACAACCTGGGTAAACTGTTGAACAAGTAGTGCTCACAAGGAGATGGACAGAAGGAAAGAGACAGCAAGGAAAAAAACACATAGGCTGAAGTGAAACATGTTCTGAAAACACCCCTTCACAAGGCCTGGTAACATGAGATGAGGATCTTCATCACGTTGGGTTATGACTTCCACATATTTTTGTACATGGACCTGCCCAGAGCCAAGCTCATGTGTCAAGACACCACACAGCTCTCAGCACATCAGTGGCAGCAATCAGAACCACAGAAGTTAGTCCTAACAGAAGCTAGGCTAGAATTTAGCACTTTAAGTGCATATCTAGAAATGAAAGATGAAAAATTGCTTCTACCTGCAGACAGCTTTATTCTAGCCTGATGGAAACTGGTTGACAATTATTCCTGTGAGGTTTTTTTAATGCAGGTAGCCCCAGGATCACCACATTTCAGCAAGGTGGGTGTCACCAGCAATAGGTCTGTAACACCAACTGCAATTAAAACCTTGAAAAATAGCGTGCAGTATCTCAGTTTCTGCATAATGGTGAGTACGTTATTGCTCATAGACCCTTGAGCTCAGCACAAATCTCAGGTAATTTTTCATTTTCCTGCAATCCTCTGCACCTTCAAATCAATCACAGTTCTGCCATGGACTTCTAAAAAGGGCAGGATAAGATATCTCAGGACATGCAAAAAACCCATGTGCTCTGAATAAACAAGGAAAGCACAGCTCATGCTGTGGCAGCAGCACTAGCATAAAGCAACACAACCTGTATCAGAGTAGATAAAATATAACCATTGTTGCATGATTTATAACAAAGCATTCTCAATGGCACAGTTGTAAGAGATTAATTCTGGAAGGTAAGACACAGATTCAAAGAAGCTGTCCTCTGTTTAAAAAAGTGAAAAGAAAAGGCTGTAATTCCTACCTTCTTGGTTTAAAAAAAGAAAATAGAAAAAAAGAAAAAAAATCCACTTGGGAAGGGCATCCAAACTTTTTTCTGCAGTTGAATTACCAGGGTTTTGAGGTATTGTCAAACCCTGATGGTGGTAAAGGTGTCTGTCCCCTAATTTGCCATTACTCCAGTATATTACAGGCTGGACTGAAGCAACTAACTCATTTCATATGATGAGCATAATGTGAACATCTCATCTGGTTACATGAGTAATATGAAGGCCAGCAGAAGGCTGAAGTTAAAAAGTTCAGTGACATTTTATTTTCTCTCTGAGTTCCTGGAAAGATAAAATGAAACTAGGAAGCAAACATCTGAATGAAAGAAATCTGAGTGGTATTTATGGATTTTTCTTACTAGGCAAATGCCATTACTAAAACAGACTCTCAAACAAATAATGCTCTTAGGGCCCTCCTTCTTCCTCCAAGACTTCCTATTCATTGTTGTATACCTGAGTGTGTTTACCTTGTGAAAACTATCCCAGTAGTGTGTTGCTGATCTATGGAAAATGTAACTTTATGGGAAACATTCAGCTCTTACTCATTATATGTATGTAACTGCGGGATTATTACCTCAGAAACAAAGCAACTCTCACATCAGCACAAGTAGCCTACAGTATTCTTTTCCTCAGTAATTTTTTTATGTGACATATAGTTTTGTTTGATTTTTCATCCCAAACATGGTGTCCTGGGTTCAGCAGCAGCAGTCAATTTTTCTCCTTCTTAGTAGCTGGTGCAGTGCTGTGGTTTTGACTTTCGGCCTGGGAATAATACTGATAAAGCTGATGTTTTCAGTTGCTGGTCAGAATGTTTACCCTGATCAAGGACTTTGTGAGTCTCATGCTCTGCCAGGAAGGAGGGGAAGCCGGGAGGAAGCAGGGACAGGATACCTGACCCAAACTAGCCAAAGAGGTATTCCATACCACAGCACGTCATGCCCAGGATGTAGAACTGAGAGTCGCCCAGAAGGGCTAGAACGCTGCAGGATGGGGGTGAGGTACCGGTTGGTGAGCGGTTGTATTCTCTTCCCTTGTTATTTCCTTTATCATTATTATTATTGGTGGTAGCAGTAGTGATTTATGTTATACCTTAGTTACTGGACTGTTCTTATCTCAACCCGTGGGAGTTGCATTCTTTCGATTCTCCTCCCCGTCCCTCCAGGAGTGGAGGGAAGAAAGGTGGTGGGGGAAGTAGACTGCGTGGTTCTGATTTACGGCCTGGGCTTAAACCACGACAGTTGTTTTTGGCGCCCAGCGTGGGGCTCGAAGGGTTGAGATAACAACAGATCTGACCGAGGCACAATGCTGATTTATGGGCTCTCAAAGTTGTTTCTCTTGATGCCACAGTTTCAGTGTGCTGTAGCTTACTCAGAGCCGGTATTTGCTGTGTTAGTGTTTATCAAGTGTGGGCCTTGGGCTAAGGTTCTTGTTTCATTGTACTTTATGGTAATGACTTGTAATGCGGGCGGGCTCCGGCAGCAGGGCGGGATGGACGTGGCCGCGGACTTGTACCTGGCCGTCCCGCTGCTCTTCACGGTCCTGGCCCTCGTCCTCACCTCAGTCTTTGTGAGGCTGCGGGGAGCTGAGGGGGAGCAGCCCCGGGAGCCGGCAGAGGCCGAAGCGGCCCGGGAGAGCGGCCCCAGGG
Organism: Psittacula echo; assembly: GCF_963264785.1. Taxonomy (NCBI): domain Eukaryota; kingdom Metazoa; phylum Chordata; class Aves; order Psittaciformes; family Psittacidae; genus Psittacula; species Psittacula echo. The sequence goes on along the minus strand of NC_137737.1, from coordinate 22,897,176 downwards.
ACCAAGTGGTGGCGGAAGCGGGGCCGGAGGCCGGCAGGGAGCGGCTGCCGGTGGACGAGGTTGGGGCGGACGAGGAGAGAAAGGAAGCAGCTGCCGAGCAGCGGGAGGAGGCGGCGGAGGAGCCGAGCGCCGTGGCCGAGCCCAGCCCCGCCCCGCGGTGGCAGAGGGCATCCCCCAGCAGCCGTCCACTGAGCCCTGCGAGCCTGATCCCCAGGAGGACGCAGGAGACCCCGCAGCACTTCCCAGCAAGGCAGAGGAGGAAGATCTGGACTCAGAAAAAGAGAAGCTGGTGGTGAGAGAGCCGGAAAGCACGGCAGCTACACCAGCCCCAGTGACAAGCACAGCAGCGGCATTTGAGAGTTCTGAAGGTTTTGAATGGCCTTTGGGTACCCTTGGGACCTGCCTGCTGATTGTGACAGGGATCACCATGTTGGCACACACACAGAGTGTGTTTTACCCACGGCCATTTTGTCTGATCCCGAGAGTTAAGCAGAGTCAGGTTTGGGTCTTGTCTGGGGTTAGATGACAAAGGGCAAGGGCATCTCTGCTCCAGATAGAGTGCAGGGACATGCCTCTGACCTTTTGCTGCTAAACCTGCCTGCCCTCTTGACTGGCAAGTAGCCAGGCAGCAGCCTGCAGCCCTTCTACGATATCTCTCCAGCTCCTTCCTGTAATTTATAGAAAGTCTCCACTTACTGCACCCTGCTAGGCACTCAAGTACAAGTTAGCTAACAGTTACGGTTCTGCTACAGCCAGTTTAGAAGGCAGCAGCAAGGATGCACTAATGGTTACACTCGTCTTGATGTTCAACAGGTGCTGAACTGGATGAGATATTTTTGTGATTTTGTTAGGTGAAAACTGAACAGCAGCCCTTGTCCACAGGAGTCTTCCCATCTCTCTGACCATGTGATTAATTTGAGCATCCCATTTCCTTCAGTTCCTAAGTAACTGGGTAAGTTGTCAGAGTTGCATCAGGGAAAACGGTTTGGCTTGGAGAATGGTCCTAGCTGGAGCCTCTGGCAGAAAGCTCCAGGGGAGACTCGAGGTCGACCCCTCGGCTTTTGGAGTCGGGGATACAAAGGATCTGAGGCCAGCTATACCCCAACTGAGAAAGAGATACTGGCAGCCTATGAAGGAGTTCGAGCTGCTTCCGAGGTGATTGGCACTGAAGCACAGCTCCTCCTGGCACCCCGGTTGCCCGTGCTGGGCTGGATGTTCAAAGGCAGGGTCTCCTCCACACATCATGCAACTGATGCTGCATGGAGTAAATGGGTGCACTAATTACACAATGAGCTCAAATAGGAAATCCCAGTCGTCCAGGCATTCTAGAAGTCATCATGGACTGGCCAGAGGGCAAAGATTTTGGAATGTCACCAGAGGAGAAGGTGATGCATGCTGAAGAGGCCCCACCATATAATAAACTCTCAGAAAGTGAAAAGAGGTATGCCTTGTTTACTGATGGGTCCTGTCGTATTGTGGGAAAGCATCAGAGATGGAAAGCAGCCTTATGGAGTCCTCGATGACAAGTTGCAGAAACTGCTGAAGGAGAGGGTGAATCGAGTCAGTTTGCCGAGGTGAAAGCCATCCAACTGGCCCTGGACATTGCTGAACGAGAAAAGTGGCCAGTACTTTATCTCTATACTGACTCATGGATGGTGGCAAATGCCCTGTGGGGGTGGTTGCAGCAATGGAAGCAGAGCAACTGGCAACGCAGAGGGAAACCCATCTGGGCTGCTGCACTGTGGCAAGATATCGCTGCCCGGGTGCAGAACCTGGTGGTGAAGGTACGCCATGTAGACGCCCATGTACCCAAGAGTCGGGCCACTGAGGAACACCAGAACAACCAACAAGTGGATAAAGCTGCTAAGATTGAAGTGGCTCAGATGTACTTAGATTGGCAACATAAAGGTGAATTATTTTTGGCCCGGTGGGCCCATGACACTTCAGGTCATCAGGGCAGAGATGCAACATATAGATGGGCCCGTGATCGAGGGGTGGACTTAACAATGGACACTATTGCCCAGGTTATTCATGAGTGTGAAACATGCTGCAATTAAACAAGCCAAACGGTTAAAGCCTCTTTGGTATGGAGGACGATGGCTGAAGTATAAATATGGGGAGGCCTGGCAGATTGATTATATCACACTCCCACCAACCCGCCAAGGCAAGCGCCATGTGCTTACCATGGTGGAAGCAACCACCGGATGGCTGGAAACATACGCTGTGCCCCATGCCACTGCCCAGAACACTATCCTGGGCCTTGAGAACCAGATTTTGTGGCGACACGGCACCCCAGAAAGAATTGAATCAGACAATGGGACTTATTTCCGGAATAACCTTATAGACACTTGGGCCAAAGAGCATGGCATTGAGTGGGTATATCACATCCCCTACCATGCACCAGCCTCTGGGAAAATCAAACGGTACAATGGGCTGTTAAAAACTACATTGAGAGCAATGGGTGGGGGAACTTTCAAGCATTGGGGATACACACTTACCAAGGCCACCTGGTTGGTCAACACCAGAGGATCTGCCAACAGGGCTGGCCCAGCACAGTCAGAACTTTTACATATGGTAGAGGGGGACAAAGTTCCTGTGGTGCACATGAAGAATTTGCTGGGGAAGACAGTCTGGGTTATTCCTGCTTCAGGTAAAGGCAAACCCACTCGTGGGATTGCTTTTGCTCAGGGACCTGGATATACTTGGTGGGTAATGCAGGAAGATGGGGAAGTCCGATGCGTACCTCAAGGGGATTTGATTTTAGGGGAAAACAGACAATGAACTCAATTGTATGCTGTTGCCTGCTATAGCCCATCAACTAGAAGTCTGCAGGGCACCAGCGACTGGCCCTGACTTCCCTCCGACCATCATCCCAACAGAGAACGAACTTTGATAGAACTGGATGAGTTCTACAGTAAAGGAACGATCAGCATCAGCAGGCAACGATCCAACACTGCACACAGCCTCTCCTGCCCTGAAAGACTGTTATAAGAGATGGAGCCCAACATCATGGACATGTGTCGTGGTTTAAGCCCCAGCTGTAAATTAGAACCACGCAGTCTACTTCCCCCCCCACACTCCCCAGAGGGATGGGGAGGAGAATCGAAAGAATGTAACTCCCACAGGTTGAGATAAGAACAGTCCAGTAACTAAGGTATAACACAAATCACTGCTGCTACCACCAATAATAATAATGGTAAGAGAAATAACAAGGGAAGAAAATATGATACCGCTCGCCGGAAAAGAGAGCCCGACCGAAAAGAGAACGTGCCCTTCCGGGTAGCTCCCAGTTACATCCCCGGGCATGACGTGCTGTGGTATGGAATACCTCTTTGGCTAGTTTGGGTCAGGTGTCCTGTCCCCGCTTCCTCCCGGCCCCTCCTCCTCCCTGGCAGAGCATGAGACTCACAAAGTCCTTGGTCAGTCTAAACATCGGTGTTATCAGCTTTGTTCCCAGGCCAAAAGTCAAAAACACATTGCTGCAACAGCTACTAAGAAGGAGAAAAACTGACTGCTACTGCTGAACCCAGGACAACATGATGGACTCTGTAGTTTTATAGGAATTGGTCTGTGCACTAAGATAACAGTGCACTGAGATGAGAGTGAGGGTATATGGAAAACGTGGGATCTGAGCATGACATGAATGGTATGGAATAAGGGGTGGATACTGTCCTGGGTTCAGCAGCAGCAGTCACTTTTTCTCCTTCTTAGTAGCTGGTGCAGTGCTGTGGTTTTGACTTTCGGCCTGGGAATAATACTGATAAAGCCGATGTTTTCAGTTGCTGGTCAGAATGTTTACCCTGATCAAGGACTTTGTGAGTCTCATGCTCTGCCAGGGAGGAGGAGAAGCTGGGAGGAAGCAGGGACAGGATACCTGACCCAAACTAGCCAAAGAGGTATTCCATACCATGGCACGTCATGCCTAAGATGTAGAACTGAGAGTCGCCCAGAAGGGCTAGAACGCTGCAGGATGGGGGTGAGGTACCGGTCGGTGAGCGGTTGTATTCTCTTCCCTTGTTATTTCCTTTATCATTATTATTATTGGTGGTAGCAGTAGTGATTTATGTTATACCTTAGTTACTGGACTGTTTTTATCTCAACCCATGGGAGTTGCATCCTTTCTATTCTCCTCCCCGTCCCTCCAGGAGCGGAGGGAAGAAAGGTGGTGGGGGAAGTAGACTGCGTGGTTCTGATTTACGGCCTGGGCTTAAACCATGACACATGGTCATGGTAACACTATAAAGTAATGAAAGAACAAGAGACCATGGATGACAGAGTCAGGCTTTTTGGCAACGTCTTTGTTAAGCTGCTGGCAAATTGCCTTGCTTAGTATGAGGAACAGCAGCTGAAAACAACCAAACACCAAGTCTCCATAACGATGCCTCAGGACTACAGTGCTATTGCTAGGGTCCCCCCTTGCAAAGTGCCATGGCTGAATAAAGTAGGTCAATAAAATTATCACTGTAATCAGACTTCCCTTGGTGTTCTCTAGCCTGCCCCCTACCAGGCTCTTTGCCACTGAAGGAGCTTCCTCATTGCTTGATCCTGCCTCCTTGCACAGTGGCTCATCTGCACAGAAATGGCAAGAAACCCCTTTGCAGCCCACCCTTCAGCCTGGTGGGAAAGATCCACAGCTTAAAAAAACCCAAAACATAAAAAAGGAGCTGTGGTGTGGAAGCCCCCAGCCTGAGGAGAACCCACACTTCCCAGGTGAGCCCTGCAGACTACTGCTGTCTCTTCGCCTTCCATCAACTGTCTCTTCCCTCTCCACCAGACAGCTGCTCTCTCATATAGACTCAGTACTGAAATAATGGATTTGAGAAGAGATGTGTTTAATTTGATGTCCTGATTTATAAACCTGTCTTGCTGTGTGTCTTTGGCTGAGTAAGCATCTTCTTCCTTACTCCCTGGGAGCACTGAATATTTCCTGTGCAGGTGCCTGGTCTTGTTACACCATCCACCAGAAAGACAGTACATACCTCTGTGAGAATATACCCATATAATGAGTTAACATCCAACATAAGAGGCCACACATCTGCCCTATTACAGCCCTGCTGGGACAAACTTGCTTTATGACAGGTCAATTTGCTTAGGGATAACTTTATGAATCAGGCAGGGTTTAGGACTGAGACAGTGTACCCAAAAAATACCAACCAAGAAAAACCTCTGAAAGGCCCTGTAGGCAAAGAATAAGGCAGTTCCTCCTCTGCTCCCTCCTGGGAGCAGACTTGTTAGCTGGCTTATATCATCATTACAGCATTAACTCTGTAGTCCAGACAGTGACAAGTATTTTGGAGAGCAAGGTTCCCAGGTTTGATTCATTTCTGGTCTTCCCATTTTGAGAACAAAGATCTGTTCTCTCTGTTCCTGTGCATTACGAAGACTAAGATCAGGCTGTTTAGTCCATGACCCAAGCCAGCCCTTAACCCTGTCTTTCTAGCCAGCCATGCCTGAGCATTGCTAAGCAAATGGCCCAATCCATGACATTAAGAAGTTGCTCCTGTCTCCATTCTGTCTCCAAAATGAAAGTATTAATAGTTATGTACTTAATTATGAATTAGATAATGTTTGTACAGTGCGACCTACAAAAGCTAGGAAGTGTTAAGGGTTATATTAAAAAAAAAAATAAAACTAAATTGGAAAATTGCATTAAAATTCATTCCTATGAAAACAATAAGCCTTTTATGCTTGTACAATGACTTTTTATTCTTCAGCAGTGTGGCTGTTATTGAGCTTTTCCATTTCCTTCATAAATGCCAACAGTCTGGTGAGAAGGCTATTTCCTATGAGTGCTGGTGATACATGATCTCTATCTCAGGGAGGTTTCGGAGAAGGGAGAGACAGTTGTATGCCCTCTGATTATAGCAAAACCCAAAGAGAGGACTATAGCTGCACATGTATTTTTGTCATTCCTTTGCCTGAAGGCATAGACGATATCTTGGATCTAGCTCTCTTGTTTTGGTGTTAAAGAGATACAGATGATGCTAGCCAAGAACTTTCTTTGGTGCCCTCCTCTTTATTTACAAAGACTGCATAGGGCGTGCCATTTCCATGAAAGCAGCAGAAGCAAAACAGAATCAATCACCATGTTAAAAGAACCCTATGTCTGCCTTCTCAGAGGAGTTCATTATCAACAGCTTCTATTTCCCATAGCAGAGGCTCTTGCTATTTTGTTTTCCTTATCTGCTCTGTTTTTCTTTTCACATCTGGAGAGCAATTCTCAGAACTTTGCCTTCTCCACCTGCCTCAGGGAACCCTCCTCAGATCTGCAGCTCCATTGCTGCCAGGATGCCTGGTGAGCAGTTATTTCTGGGGACATCTTATCATGACATAAAGTCTAAACTGTTCCATCTGATCAGCTCAAAACCCCAGGACATGGTACAGCTGTTCCCGATAAGCAGGAACCTAAGTGTAACCGAAGACCTGGTTCACAGCAACCATAATAAGCTTTTCAGCTTTCTTCTTTTTTTAAAAGGATAACTCCAGGAATGAAGAAAAAGGCTGCAAGTTTCAAAGTATCAAGTTTACAGCTAGAATGAGAGTCAGATGGCATCTGTTGTTCTCTTTGGCTTTGTCATCTTGTTTTATTTTATCTCACAGCAGTTGCAATTGTCCTTTGATTCTGACATCCTATTGTGCTATTTTGCCATGAATTCTGTTTGGATTTATATAAAGATTTCCATTGGACCAGGTTTCTTATGTATGTTCAAGTGTTCCTTGGTCCTGCTGCTATTCATGTGGGGTTTTTTTCAGTGGCTTTTTTCAGTATCTGATAAGAGGACTGCAGTTACTGTTAACTGCCATTTAAGATACTTTGACAGAAATGCCAGTTCCAATCAAATCAAACAACCCAACTCTGAAATCAGCCTTGTACATGTGCTGTATTTCAACCCTGTCCAGTACTGCTTCCCTCATGAGCTATGCTCAGCTCTCATCTCACGAAGATGCACCAGACTCCCAAGCTTTCATGTTTCAGAGTGCTCCACCACAGGTACTGCTGCTGGCTACAGCTGTTACAATGACAAGAACAGCAGGAGTATGTAGAGGGTGCAGCTGTAACATATAACTTCCTTTGGCACCCTATGCTGTCTTGCTATTCTTTTCAAAGCTAAGGCATTTAACACAACACATTCACTTTGTACAATGCTGGCAAGAAATCGCTGTATTCAACAGTCATTGCTGGTCACCAGATCTGATCCAGCTGCTGACAGAAGATTTTGGTGACAGAAGGGAGTGGTTCTATATTAATAAAGGATTTTAATAATGCAATTCAACTAGGGAAAGTGCAGTCAGTGTCTGTGAAGCAGCACTTCCTGCTGCTTCTGAGCCATTCTGCTCCGTCACAGCTGCCAATACAAAATGATCTTCAGAAATACTAGTGAAAGTAGGGAATTAAGGAATCACATATAGTGCTTATAACCACAGACTCTCCACAGAAGTTAAACCAGTCCAGGAGGCTTGTCAGAGACAGGAGATAGGACAGCCTTTTGCTTCTGTAATTCCAGAGGAACTGCTTGGATCAGTGTGCAAAATTAGAACAACTTCAAGCTGGAAATCAAACCAGTCTTGAATGGTCTCTATATATAAACAACTTCTTAGCATTAGCTAGGGCATGAATAAGATCAGCGTCTCCTCTCTAAAGAGGAGAGCCTCTCAGCTGGGTCAAAGTCCTACTTGCCGCATCTGGTGTTTCATTGGAGAAACTCTAATCCACTAACTCTGAACTCATCACGTGTAATGGTTGCCATGGGGACATGCTGACATTGTGCCATTTTAACATTTCTCTTCCAGATTCCTCAATAAAGTAACTATGTAGGCTTCTAGGCAGTAAATATGTATATAAAAATGTGAATATACAAACCAAACCATCAAGCAACTTCAAAACTGCAATATACCCCCATCCCTGGCAGGCTTGAATACTAGCTGCTATTTATTTGCCCAGTAGCTGTGAGAGCATTCACTCTCCCCAGACTCTCTCCTGCCATGAATGCAAAAGGAAAAATATTTTCTGAATGGCTCATAAACACAGGTCTCTTTCACAATGGGCCAAGACAGGGAAGGAGAGAGCTGTGAAATGTGTAAGAGAAGCTTCTGAATATCATACATAAAGCCCTACCTGTGCTTTGCTGATGGCACCTTTTCAGCGGCTCAAATTCATTAGTCTATAGTAAGACAACAGAATTGATGTAAAGAGCAGTAATCTAAACATCCTGCTGAACAGGTGGAAGGAAGGGGGATCAGAGAGCTTAGGCAGAAATGCTTGTCACTTCTCAGCATTCAAACTTTTTTCCTCCCTGGGATTTATCTGGGAAAGGATTTACTGAAGAAAAATGGGAGATCAAGGTGTAGGAAATGAGGGAGAAGGGAGAGAAAGATGGCAAAAAGGCAAGGAAAAGACAGAAAGAGTGCTGCAGTTAACATTAGCTGATGCAGCATGTGATCCGTGTCCTGAAACAGTAATATAGCTGAGTGACAGCACAGCAAGCGTCTCTCCCCTGGCACCCATGTCACTGCTAAATATGACTCTGCCAGGACTTCAAGCATAAAGAATGGAGGAGTCCTCTGGGAAAAAATAATAATACCATGGGAGTCAGTGAAATTTCTCCAGTGATACTGTAAACCAAACAGTGCCTGATGAGGATTTCCCAGCTATGTGGAAAATGGTTTGTGTTGGTTCTTAAGCCCAGGGTATGTTCACACAGCAGGCTGCACTATGGCACAGAGCTAGCACAAACTCAGATCTTCATGATGGCTTTCAGTGCCCTGCCCTCCAGCACAAAGTCTTGAACTCTCCACATTGTTCTGGCCTTGAAGCATGGGTGACAGCATCTTGAGAACATCTCTGAAGGGAAACCTTCTGCATACCCTTCTTCCCACCACTACCCAGTGCCCTCTGACCCACAAACACACTGGAGATGCTCACCAAGTTATGCACTGGGGCAGTTCTGGTGGCAGAAGCTGGTGTAAACCTGCCTTTAAGTCTAGGGGTCAAGGCAGGGTGAGTTTAGGAAATGCTAACTGTCCTCTTCCCAAGGGATGGTTCTGAGAACGAAATTGAGAAAAACCTTCAAGCCAGAAGGAAGCAGGATATATAACTATGCTACTTCATGCACCCTGCTTATCAGGATGATTATCTTATAGATCCACTTCTATTTTTAATACATATATATTTTTAAATAGGTATTTAAGTTGTTAAGGTGAGCTTGAGTCAGGTGAGGGCGCAGGGAGGAACAAGCAGATCGTGTTGTGAACCCTGTTGCTGGTGTCCCAGACTGCTGACCAATATGGTCGCCTCCAGAAGGAGAGCTTGCAGTAAGGAGACTGTAGCAACTCAGACAGAGACCCTGCCCCAAACCGTGGCTGTTCAGGTCTCTGGCTGCAGGGAGTGCCAGAGCCTGCTGCTGCCGAGGGAGGGAGGCCAGCATTCCACCTGCGTGAGGTGTGAGCAGGTAGAAGATCTGCTTAGATTGGTGGCAGAACTTAAGGAGGAGGTCGAGACGCTGAGGACCATCAGGGAGTGTGAAAGGGAGATCGACTGGTGGAGTAACTCCCTGGCGTGCCAGCAGGAACGGTTCCAGGGAGATACCTCCCAAAAGGGGATGGACCCCCTGCCCTCTCAGACAGAGGGGGATGGCCCGAGACAGCCCCTGCCCTGTAGCTGTCGTGCAGAGGTAAGGGACCAAAAAGACAATGAGGGCTGGAAGCAAGTTCCAGTTCGGAGTTGTGGGCAACCTTTCTCCCTTCCTGCCCTGCTTCCCCAGGTGCCCCTCCGTAATAGGTTTGAGGCCCTGGATCTTGATGAAGAGGTAAGTGAGGATGTGATGCAAGGCCAGACTACAAGGTCACATAGGAAAAGGCGGTCGACTTCGCACCTCAAGACTGTCTCTGACAAGAAAGAAAGAAGGGTCATTGTCGTAGGCGATTCCCTTCTGAGAGGAACAGAGGGCCCGATATGCAGAGTTGACCCTCATCATAGGGAAGTGTGTAGTCTGCCTGGAGCCCGGATCAGGGATATCACCAGGGCGCTCCCCAACCTGGTGCACCCGACAGACTACTACCCGCTGCTGGTCTTCCAGACATGTGGGGGGGAAGCTGCTTCCCGCAGTCTGAGGAGGATGAAGAAAGACTACAGGGCCTTGGGGCGTATGGTGAAAGAGTCTGGGGCTCAAGTGATCTTCTTCTCACTTCTTCCATCTTTCAGTGATGATGTGGGACTGAATGGGAAAATTCAGTCCGTAAACAATTGGCTACGAGACTGGTGCTTCAGGCAGGGCTTTGGATTCTTTGATAACAGCTGGTTTTATAAGGCTCCAGTCCGGATGATGGCACGTGGGAAAGGTTTAACTCACAGAGGCAAAAGGATGCTGGGGCATGAATTAACAGGGCTCATTTGGAGAGCTTTAAACTAGATTCGAAGGGGGATGGGGTTGTAACTGGGCTTGCCCCAGTGGGGCAGCACTCTAGGATTGATGAAGACTGGGAGGCCTCCTATAATCCTAGGGTGGAATGGGTGAGCTCAGCTCCCTCCTTGAAATGCCTGTACACCAATGCGTGCAGCATGGGAAATAAGCAGGAGGAGTTGGAGACCTGTGTTAAGTCAGGAGATTATGATCTGGTGGCAATTACAGAGACATGGTGGGACAGCTCACATGACTGGAATATAGTCATGGAGGGCTATGTCCTTTTCAGGAAAGACAGGCCAGCCGGGCGGGGTGGTGGGGTTGCTCTTTATGTGCGAGAGCAGCTGCAATGTACTGAGCTCTGTCCAGGAACAGGGGATGAGCGAGTTGAGAGTCTGTGGGTGAGAATTAAGGGGCAGGCTGGCAGGGGCGATACTGTTGTGGGTGTCTGTTACAGGCCACCAGATCAGGGTGAGGAAGTTGACGAGGCCTTCTACAGGCAGCTGAGAGCGGCCTCACAGTCACAGGCCATGGTTGTCGTGGGGGATTTTAACTTCCCTGATGTTTGCTGGAAGGACTACTCAGCAACCCAGCCACAGTCCAGGAGGTTCCTCCAGTGTATGGATGATAACTTCCTCATGTAAATGGTGGATGAGCCAACCAGGAGAGGAGCACTGCTGGATCTCATCCTCACTAACAAGGAGGGTCTGGTCAAAGCAGTAAAGGTTGAGGGCTGCCTTGGTTGCAGCGACCACGAGATGGTGGAATTCAGGATCTTGTGTGTTAGGACCAGTACAATAGCAAGTAGAATTGCAACCCTGGACTTCAGCAGGGCAAACTTTGGCCTTTTCAAGCAATTGCTAGGGGAAATCCCATGGGCAAGGCTGCTTGAAGGTAAAGGGGCCCAAGATAGTTGGTTGGCATTCAAGAATTGCTTATTCCAAGCTCAAGAGCAGAGCATCCCGACACGTAGGAAGTCAAGGAAGAAGGCCAAGAGACCTGCGTGGCTAAATAAGGAACTGCTGGGTATGCTCAAGTGGAAGAGGAGAGTTCACAGGTCATGGAAGGAGGGGCTGGCCACTTGGGAGGAATATAAGGCTGCTGCTAGAGGATGCAGGAAGGCAGCTAGGATGGCTAAGGCCTCCTTAGAATTAAATCTGGCCAGAGGGGTCAAGGACAGCAGAAAGAGCTTTTTCAAATACATGGCAGATAAAACTAACACCAGAGGTAAGGTAGGCCCACTGGTGAATGGGGTGGGTGCCCTGGTGACAGAAGATACTGAGATGGCAGAGTTATTGAATGCCTTCTTTGTCTCTGTCTACTCTGCTGGAGGCAGTCCTGAAGAGCCCTGTACTCCTGAGACCTCAGATGAAGTCAGGTCACTGGAGCAGTTTGCCTTAGTCGATGAGGAATGGGTTAGGGACCAGCTGAGCAATCTGGACATCCATAAATCCATGGGTCCAGATGGGATGCACCCGCGGGTGCTGAGGGAACTGGCGGAAGTCATTGCTAGACCACTCTCCATCATCTTTACCAAGTCTTGGGAAACGGGAGAGGTGCCTGAGGACTGGAGGAGAGCAAATGTCACTCCAGTCTTCAAAAAGGGCAAGAAGGAGGACCCGAGTAACTATAGACCGGTCAGCCTCACCTCCATCCCTGGGAAACTGATGGAGCACCTTATCCTTGATGCCATCTTAAGGCATGTCAAGGATAAGAGGGTTATGAGGGGCAGTCAACATGGCTTCACCAAGGGGAAGTCATGCTTGACCAACCTCATAGCCTTTTATGAGGAAATAACACAGTGGATGGATGATGGCAGAGCGGTGGATGTGGTCTACCTTGACTTCAGCAAAGCATTTGACACAGTCTCCCACAGCATCCTCATAGCTAAATTGAGGAAGTGTGGCCTGGATGATCAGGTAGTGAGGTGGACTGCGAACTGGCTGAAGGACAGAAGCCAGAGAGTTGTAGTCTATGGGGCGGAGTCCAGTTGGAGGCCTGTATCTAGTGGAGTGCCTCAAGGGTCAATATTGGGACCAGTATTATTTAATATCTTCATCAATGATTTAGATGAGGGAATTGAGTGTACTGTCAGCAAGTTTGCTGATGACACTAAGCTGGGAGGAGTGGCTGACACGCCAGAAGGCTGTGCTGCCATCCAGCAAGACCTGGACAGGCTGGAGAGTTGGGCAGGGAGAAACTTGATGAAATATAACAAGGGAAAGTGTAGAGTCCTGCATCTGGGCAGGAACAACCCCAGGTTCCAGTATAGGTTGGGGAACGACCTGTTAGAGAGTAGTGTAGGGGAGAGGGACCTGGGGGTCCTAGTGGATGGCAGGATGACCATGAGCCAACACTGTGCTCTTGTGGCCAAGAAGGCCAATGGCATCCTGGGGTGTATTAGAAGGGGGGTGGTCAGTAGGTCGAGAGAGGTCCTCCTTCCCCTCTACTCTGCCCTAGTGAGACCGCATCTGGAATATTGTGTCCAGTTCCGGGCCCCTCAGTTCAAGAAGGACAGGGACCTGCTGGAGAGAGTCCAGCGCAGGGCAACTAAGATGATTAAGGGAGTGGAGCATCTCCCTTATGAGGAAAGGCTGAGGGAGCTGGGTCTCTGTAGTTTGGAGAAGAGGAGACTGAGGGGTGACCTTATTAGTGTATATAAATATATAAAGGGGGAGTGTCATGAGGATGGAGCCAGGCTCTTCTCAGTGGCAAACAATGATAGGACAAGGGGTAATGGGTACAAACTGGAACACAAGAGGTTCCACTTAAACTTGAGAAGAAACTCCTTCTCAGTGAGGGTGACGGAACACTGGAACAGGCTGCCCAGGGGGGTTGTGGAGTCTCCTTCTCTGGAGACATTCAAAACCCGCCTGGACACATTCCTGTGTGACCTTATCTAGGTGTTCCTGCTCTGGCAGGGGGATTGGACTAGATGATCTTTTGAGGTCCCTTCCAATCTCTAACATACTGTGATACTGTGTGATACTGTGAATAAATAATTGGCAGGTTTTGGTGGTTAAATGGGATTAGAATACAAAATGTTCTTGACAAATTGGTAAAGCTTCCTGGAAAAAAACCCAAGATGGTTCTCAGCAGGATTGAGTGCACTGTACTACACCCAGACAGGCACAGTTAACTAGGCAAATGAGTATACACCAAGATGGACAGCAAGTTCTAGAATAATATCTAATAATTACAATGGATGATAATGTTTGCATGAGTCAACACTATTGTGTGTATTGGGAAGGGAAAATATCACCCTTGTAAAAGGAAAAGTCAAACCTGAAAGACACTCTACTGTTAAACCTCATCTTGAGTAGAAGTAGTTTGGGCAAAACGCTTCAAGAATGATCTGAAGCAGCTGGAGAGTATGAAAAAGAACACCAGAATATCAGAAGTCTGAAAAACATCACCAGTGGGTACTGCTGAAGCTTATTTGTGCTTATCCTAAAGGAAGCCTTAAAATATATACAAAACTATTTGCAAAGGAACAGAGAACAACTTGTTATTGCCTGTTTTGATAATAAATAATGGGCATAAATTGCAACAAAGAAAAGTCAGAGGCAAAATTAGGAACTATTCTATGTCACTAAGGATAATAGGACACAGATAGGATGGATCTCTATCACTGGAGCTTTTGACTAAGAATTAAAGTAGAATCTTTTGGAGGGTGGGATAGGAAGGGAAGACATGTAAATAGGTCCAATATGTTTTTTAAGCATAGATAATAGTCATCAGTTTATTTTATTGGGCAATAATTCTCTCTAAAAGATTCTTTTTGGTTTTATGCAGAAATATGACATAGAAAATTGAAGAAACCAGAGACTCAAGAGGTTTTCAGCTCAAGTGTAGGTCAGTGCCTATAGCTGTTATATGAAAACAAAAGAGGAGCAATTACCGCTAGCTGAGTCTTGCCACTCTCTAGGGAAACAGTGTAACAGTGCAATTAGAGCAAGGAGTAAAATACCAGCATGACCTGAACAGGCTCATTATCAATGAAATCTGAAAATGGCAACATCAATTAATAAAATGCACCATGCAGCATGAAGTTTTGGTATGAATTTGAGCTAGCTAGAGGCAGAAGATGGTAAGTAGGGTTCATTCATTCACTTTATCTAAGAAGCCAACACAATCTTTTCACATATGAGAAAGTAAGGACTTTAATCTGTGAAAAAATTTTTACTGTCTTGTGTGTGCAATGTGTTTCTTATAACATTGGACTGGTTCAGGAAAAGCAATTCAACAGATCAAGTAATATTAAAACAACTCATTTATCAATCACAATTAATCCTCCACATCCGTCTGCAGCTAAGTTGCATAAGGAGGTAGTATGATATGGCAACGAGAAAATGCACTGCCTAGAGCTAAAAATACCATAACCCTCCCCTTGAAAGATAGCTCTGAGATGAAAAAATTACACTTTTAATGCAGTAAAATGCATATATTTGACTACCAAACATAACATTGAATATTTGGTACTAAAGAAAATCAAGATGTTTAATTAATACATATATTTTCCTCTGTGAACTCTAGTACTACATAGGTAGAAAGGCTAAAAATCAGTACAGTGAAATGATTCCTAATAACTCCAGTGCCTAACAGCATCAAAGGCCAGATCAATGAGATAGCACTAATTCATGCTAGATACAGCAGCTAGAATCAAGACTTCAGCACTCCAAACTGAGTTTCTGGTTTAGAGATCGTGACTCTAAGAACAGCAGTCCTACAGGCAGTGTCCGTAATGCCTCACTGAGTTTTCTAGGGTATACAAGTCAGCCTGATCTAGTAGAAAAAATACATCATGGCTTTATCCACAAAAGCAAACCCATCAGTGTACGGTTCACTGCCCTCCAAGCTACCTTAGCAAGGGAAATAGGTTGCATTCATGTGGCCTTTCATTTTCTCCCACTAGTTTATCCTGTTAGACCGTATAGGCACCAAACAACATATTTGCTCAACAATAATTTGCTCAAGAGTGAAGCACTGTGTTGATAGTACACCCTGGTTAAACATCATTTTGACTGGAAGCCCTGAGGACCAGATACTCCAGTTTCTTCAGTGACTCACTTTGTGCTGCAGCTTTAGCAAGGGAAGTCCATGCAGCTTTAGTGCTACCAGCTCTCACAAACATCACACTTTCACAGTCACCAAGCTGCTGTAAATTAATTCTTCTTTCCTCTTCTTAACATAAAATGCAATTTATCTCTCAGAGGAGGAGGTTTGTGAAAAAGAAGAAAACAGTTCCAATATTAACTTTGGTCACAGAAAGTAGAATTTTAATTTGCAGTCCAAAGCTGCCCATTAATGGATGGTATCCTCAGGAGGAATAGCAGACAGCTGCCTGAAAGGAGGCCAGAATTAAAATAAAAACATTTCCAGGTAAGCTAGCCACATTTATCATTACTACTTTTGAGTGAGCAGGCCAAAGCCCATAATTTGGGGGTAGCACCCTCCAACTAATATGTGTGTAGTCAGATAAATACTGTAGGACTCGGCTGACAGTTGCTTTCCTGTAAGTGCCATGAACTAATAGATAAGGCAAAATATTGTGGGTTTGGGTTTTTTTAGAAAATACTTCTTTTCCCATCCATTCATTTTCATTGAAATTCAGTCACACTGAAAATCCATTACCAACAGCAGCAGGGCTGCCTTTTGCGAGCCGTTTTTGAAAACACTTGTGTCCTAGATACGTAAAACACATTTTCAACAGCAATTTATGCTACTGGAAATTGGCTGTCTAAAGACCTTTGAGGATCTGGGGTTTGAGGCTGTATTTTCTGAAGCCACAGGGTTAGGTCACGTTGTAAAATGTAAAACTCCAACACCTACCAATAAAACAGTTTTTGAAGTTCTACATTTCACTTCCTAAATCACTGCTGTCTCCTTGCAGAGCTGCACAGTACTGATGTTCAGGTTACGGTTAGACACATTACTTCCAGGAAATCATTATCTGAGGTTTCCCCTGCAGGGAGGTGCCCTCTGCTCTCCTCGCAGAGGAATCCCCACCACTGGAAATGAGGATGCAGGCTTGGCCCTGCAGCATACCACAGCCCCAGGAAGCCATGCTGCAGTTCTCCCGTCAATTGTAATTCAGCCCTACAAACATAATGTCAATGCAGCTCCACGGGCACAATGTTAACGCAAAAACTCCTCTGCTTCTTCCCCAGATGGGTTATCAGGGCTCTACAGGGAGAAAATCACATAAGAAGACATAGCTGCAGCACACAGGAGAGGAGCCAGTATCTTCTCATGGACAGTTTTTGCTCCTTCATCCCATTTTGCAGGCTACAATGCTTATTAATGGTAAATCCACAGTGCCGAGTATGATGAAGTAAAGAAATGCACATGCTAGAGGGCAGCAGAGATTGCCCTTCCTTATCACCTGTCCTGATATAGGGAACAACTACACTGCAGCAGATGAAGCAAACCTGGACCGCGTGACTGTGTTTACCAAAAACCTACTCAATAAAAATCTACAGTCTCTGTTGAAATTACATTTGAATGAATAATTTCAATGTTGACTACCTCCCTGGCCATGGCAAATCTGTTTTATTCAAGTTGCCCAGTTTTACAAGGAGGGTTTATTGGATTATCTAGTTTCAGAGAACTTGTCCTATTTCATTTTGTTATAAATATTAAGAGAGCCAGTACCTAAAGTCCTGAGGCCAATGAATGGGAGTTTTCATTTGTTCATCCAACTTTGATTAACTCGGAGTAGTTCCATTTTCATACTGCAGTGGTAACACTTCAGCCAACATTATAACCAGGAGAGCTGACTGGCAGGCATCTAAAATGAAGGATTATCTTGTGGCTGAGGCAGAGGAGCAGTACTCTGGAGACCTGTTTTCTGTTCTTTGATCAGCCACACAAACCCTGCATGACACTTGGCAAGCCAGTTAATAACTCTGTCTCTGCTCTTCAGCAGAAATTAAGCTGAGAATTTTTTTCCCCCCACTCTTTCTCCACACAGCCAGCCAGTTCTGCAAGTTATTTTTTATTGATGGGTATAATAAGGACCCGATTTCTGTTGTGCCTCTCAGTGTTTCCAAAGTACAGATGTCCATTTACATGAATATTGAACAGTTACCAAGTTCTATTTAAATTTAGCTTAGGGATTTCATCACTATTTTTCATTATAGATTTCTAATACTTAGCTGACAACAGTTATAAGAAACACCTGCAGAAATATGATCTGTAAAAATGAACATAAACCTTTCATATGGGTGAGAGATTGTTATTATGGATCAAAGTAATAGTAGTAGTGTTGCTGCAGCCATGATGGTCAAAGCATGTAAGCAAAGCAAGTTTTCTAGAGAGATAATATCTGCTACCAATGCAGCTATCTGAACACAGGTAGGGTGCCAAACACACAAGCCCTAGTTCAAGTATGTGGAGGTTCATCCAATGCTTAGGGAATTCTGAAATACCTATGGAATATTTGGAGGTCCAACCTTTTGCTTCCCTACCCCCTTCTCCCTCCACAAAAACTGCCAGCATGCTGAAATACCAGTAAACAGGCAGATACCAGCCCTCTTCGAATACTGCATCTGTGCAGTTAATGGCAATATATGAATAGCTATTACAGTGGTCAGAAGAAGACTTTGTTCTCATTTTCCCATGCCCACACCACAGCTGACAGCTTAGCACTTGAGCTGCAGTGATGAACGATGACTGTGTCCACAGTTTCTTTCAACTTTGCTTATACAAGACGCTGATTATTGGGACAGCTCAATATCAGAGTGGAATAATTTACCACTGTGCCCTCACTGTACTGCATCAGTCCTCGTATTTATGCATGCTATGCTACTGAAAAGAAAATCTATTCTTATTTTAAATTTCTGCATTCTTACTGGAATCAATCATTGTTGCGGTTATGATTTAATAAACACCAAGTGGGACCCAGGCCAAGTTAATAGATAGGTACCAGGTGGAAAAGCAGGAGAGCCATAAAGGCTTGTCTTTTCAGTCCTAGAAAAAAAGCTTAACACAGGACATCAAACACTGTGTTCACTTGTTCCTAGTTTGCTTGTAATGAAATAACCCTACTACAGGTTTTCATGTGGAGTCAGGCAGTTGCTGGGGCTGTACAACCTGTCATCACATACCCAGACCCTTTTAGGAGGGAGCATCACAACCCATTTGCTGTTCTTTCCAACAGTATTTCAGAGGAGCAAGCCAGAAATGCTACAAACCATTTTACTAATACAAAAGAAATGAAGCTATTAGTAATTGGTGTGAACCTGTGTCCACTATTCATGGTTAGATTTCAGCCTAATTTGACAATGGCCTTTTGCCTGACGTTAATTTTTCTTCCTGTAGTTTTTCATTAAAGGAAGATAATGAAGATACAAGTTCCTTGATGTAAGTCATTGAAGACTCTGACTAACTATGCAATAGCAAAAAGTAGATCCTTCCTCTCCTACATTTTTCTTGTTCATATATTGATGTACCCTTAAGATTCATATTTTTGAAAGTGGAAGACTCAGCAGCCTGCAAAAATAAGTAATTCTTCATAAGACAGCATAGTGTTCCGTAAGAAGACCCTGTTGTATCACCACTGGCAAAATCCAGAAAAGTAGTCTGTAAAAAGACTTCTGAATGAAGACAGCATATACAAACAGAGCAGCACTGTGTCTGGAAAGCCCAGGACTGAACCATCCCAGCAGAGCTGGACATGCACAATAACTGTAGTCACTGGAAAGCTCCAACATGATCTTCACTATCAGCTCTATATAACACTGTTGCTGAAAAGAGGGCGTAGGGTGTACTGCTTATTAAGGTTTCATTTGTGTATGCCCTTTAATGCACTGCAGTCTAGATTGCTGTTCAAGGAAATGCATTGCACAGGAGTGCCTCATCAGCAATCTGTGCACACATTAGATGGAGAAATTGCAGTGGTTTCAAAGCTGAAGCAGTTTCAATACTGCATTATCACTGTCATATATGCTTTAAAGACCAGATCTTTCTTTGGCAATGCCAGAAATAGTGAGTTTTCTCACTTGCATTCTTCACTTGAAAACAGTGAATTATTGGAGTCTCTGCTTCTCTTTTGAGCAGGATCAGCTTTTGTCTAGTTTTCTAGACTAGATGGTATTTTTTGTGTTTCACCAAGAGCTATGTTGTTCTTCAGTAAAGCAACAAGAGGTATGGATTGGTCAGGCAATTTGACTAGAACAATTCTGTTGGTGCTAAACTGAAATGTTTCAGCTCTCCACCTAGTTTGCTTACTCTGGCTCCTTCAAAAGTTAAAAACCTAAGCTGAAAAAAATTACCCTAAAAAAGAGAAAATGGCAAAACTGCTTAATACAGTTATGAGTTTGTTAAAAAGAAAGGTATTTTGATATTTTAGAATTCTGGTTGCCTATAGCAATTGAATGAGTATCTCTGATATTGCAAGTGAAGTGGGCTAACCTTGGCTTACTGCAAGAAAGAAATTGATCAAACCTAAACAATTAACCTTAAGCTGTCCTCCTCCAGCATGCTAAAGTTCCCATTCCAAGCGTGTTTGTAAACATCTCATACTGAATAACTGCAACCATAAAATGCTTAAATATGTACAGAAAAACAACAGATTTACAGATCATTGACACTTCCAATTTTGCCAGTAACCTGGATAGCGCCTTGAAACTCAGCAAAACCACAGTAGTCTTGAAGTGAAGTTCTTCAAACAGGGCATGAAGACAGAGCTTTGTCCTTTAAGAATTGGGTTAAACGACTAAGGTGAGTTAGTATGCAAATGTGCACCATAAAACCATTCAGCGTGTGGACTGCAGAAGCATTTTGAGTGTCTTACGTATGCCTGCTGCAGCAACAATAACACTGACAAGCTTGGAGAAGAATTTCAGCTGTTGTTGCCAACATTTAAGGCACTGATAATAAATCTGAGCCTTGTCCACACTATTCCTATGGCCCATTATTGACTTTGTGGAGTTTGATTTTTGTATGAAAGGTCTTAAGTTTATGAGACAATATTGGGAGTGTTTTCTGGCTTTTGTTTCCTGCAGGGTCGCTGTAGCAAATGTGTCTCTCACATGCTTGTTAGTGGCACAAGAAACAGGACCGCCTGCCACAACGCATATTTCCAGCTCTGTTCCTAGGTACCAAGGGCAATGCCAATATTAGGAGGTTTTTAAAATCCTTTCCATAGACACTAGGAACAGAAACACACACAGATGTTTCTGACTTCTTAAATACCGTAAGGGCAAATCTAGACCATTCTTCCAAGTCTTCATATTCTAGTTAGGCAAGGCTTTTGTTGATATCTGTGGTAGTTTTGACAGAATAAGGGCAGCAGGAATTGTTCCCATGATAATCATGTAAAAATCTGAATTACAAACAAAGTGTATGCCGAGAAAACTCACACAAAACTCTTGTACAAGGAGTTACAATCTTTTTTGTAAAGGAAGAACAACATGGCAGAGAAACAGACTTGTCAGAGTGAGTGTTTCCAGCATAGCAAATAGTCATTTTACACAATGGAGTACAAAGCTATGAATCATCTTGTATGTGAAATGCAAAATCAAGTCATGAATATAAATGGATATATGTTGTAATCTCAACTTTCTATGAGTTCTATTCAGATTCACTACTAGAACTAACTCATAAGTTTTATCTTCAATAGTCTAATTTCTTTTAGTGTACAAGGTATTTCTAGTTAAATAACATAACTCTACTATGGATTTATTAGCTATAACTTCTTTTATTTCTATCTGTGTTGAGATATTTCAGCAGTTATTACAGTATATATAAAATACAGTATATATAATATATAATACAGTATATTCTATATTCTATATATATTCTATATATATTCTATTCTATTCTAGAATATATATTCTATATATATTATATATATTATATATAATACAGTTTATTCTATAACTGAGACGAACCAATGCTCCATCTGCTCCATTGCTTTATCGGAGGTAACTAGTAGTTGCTGTGACAGAGAAAGGCACAAGAAACCCTGATTACTGAGCAACTAGAGAAAGATTCTCTCAGTTTTGAGTGAGACAAAGCAATAAATATTTTAGGCTGCACTGACTATCAGGTGGAAGCAAGTGACAAAAGCCACAACCAAGACAGGTCAAGATAAGAAGCTAAAAAAACGTAAAAAATACATCAGTTCAAAGGGTACGATGGATGGGAACATGGTCCAGAATCATCAAAATAGGTATCAGAACAGGGTAGGGTCCAGGATATGAGTGGGCAGAGCAAAAGCAGGATGATGTGTGTAACGGCTTTGCATGCACTGCCACTTAATTGGTGCCTAAAAGCAACAACCAGACCTGGGCAGAGTAAACCCCAAGTGGCTTGCTACCTATGGGGCAGTTCAATTCCTGAAAGCTCATACTTTCTCACCCTCTAGAAAGGTTAGACTGTGAGGGAAAGCCTCTGGAAACGTTTTATATTTATTTTTTCTCCCTCTGCTTACCCCCCCCCCCCCTTTCTTTCCAATTCCTGCGATTCTCTCTGGCGTTTCTTACAGGAGAATAGCATGTTAAGAGTTTTATTTTTCTTAAAAGGAAATTACCTTGCTGATATCTCCTTGACATTTAAACTCAGCCATCTGACCACAAGGTGTACCTGCATGAGCACCCCACAGTGAGAGGCAGAGGAGAGGATCTCTTCTCTCTTGCAGTGGCACCAAAGCCAGGCTGCCAGTCCCATGCTGACTCCCCAATTACATGTGTAAAGGCACCACATAGGCACTCGAAGATGTAAGAAGGCAGACTTCGAGACTTCCCCAATGGGTAACACACATCAGGATCTCATGGCTAGGACAGAGTCAGCTGTTTTTAAAATCAGGATTATAACCCAAATGCAGTTTCTAGGGTGAAATCTTGCTTTTCTATTGATTGCAACATTAAAGCCTCGGTTGAGTATTAGATGAGGATACCACCGCATGTTCCTGAGGCTGCTGAAATCTTTGCAGGGGATGGGTTACACAGACACAGGAGGTGCCAAATCAGATTAGAGTTTTAATCTTCAATTACTAAGACAAATAATACAATTTTTGTTTCCTCTGTGCATGGGTGTGCACACATCCACATTTCTCTTCTGGTGAGTAAATATCACACCCTGACTTTGGGCCATCATTTGCCATATGATGTGTGAGAACATTTTGTTGCTCTCTTTTAGGATTTATTCCTATCTGGAAGAAAACTGAAGTTAGTTGTGAGCAGTGCAGCACTGATGACAAATCTGCTAAGCCAAGAGCTTTGTTCCTCATAAGCAAGTAAGATGAAGTAAACTGTGCAGAGTGAGTGCTGCTGGCTGAGGCCCTGAATAGATGGTTGTTAAGAAAACTATTCATCTTGAGCTTTTGGAAGCATTTCTAAAGAGGGCTGCCCCTGTGATTCATTGCTTCTTTTCTAATCTCTCTCACCTGCAAGTCACCAATCCATCTGGCTGGCGGTAAACTGAAGTGTAAATCTTGTAAGTAGCCCTGCTTTTGCATTCCCTGCTTTACCCTGAAGTTGAAGATGCTTTAAAATACATTTTTAAAGCATTTTGTAAAGCGCTAAATATGACATACTAAAAAAAAAATAAATCAGTGAACTTAAACAAACAAAAGAAACACCAAAACCCACTTTTTTCTTTTAATATAAAAGATACAGTTAAAGGCTCTTGCTAAGTTTAGGGTAAAGCATTTGAAAACATGTCATAAGCAGGCTGAGCATCAGCCACAAATTAAGCTAATGGACTGGGAAGAAAAGCTATGGAAAATTAATGCCTATGTTACAAGTATAGCTGACTGAAAATTGCCTTATAAAACATAACTTTGTATGTTTATTTGTAAGCTATTCCCCAAACCCAGGAAGTTTCTAGAGAACCACTCAGTTTTGACACTGGTAAGCAAGTTTTCTTACTTCCTATTTGTTCACCTGGATGGTGCCCAAGGCCGCAGGAACCATGGAAGACTGTGGGTTTCATGGGTTTCTCCTGTGGCAACTCTGCATTGCTCCAGAGCTGCGTCATCTGGAAGCCCTGAAAACCTGACTGGAAGCAATGCTTGCTTTAGGAGAGCTTCACAGGTCTCCTGTTCTTCTGCCAAGGGTGAGCACCACAGATTCCCTGCTAATACACATCCCATTTCACCTGGAAACTACCAGGGGAAAATAGGTCATTGTACAATTCATGTTTGACCATTTCCAAACCTTTGCTTTCCAGACCATACTTTGGCATGTCAGCACTTCCTGCAGGCCAGAGACTCTGTGATTCAGTCAGGTCAACTGGCGTGCAGCCACACTTTCTGATCTGCAGGCAAATCTACCACACCTAGAGTACACAGCGATCATCCTGAAATAACGTTTAACGAACTAACTTCTATTTCTGCAACACGGAAGTTGCTACTTCATTAGAGATCAGAGCCAGAAGCCTGATAGAACAAACATTTCTGGTGAAGAATCTTGTGAAGAATCTCATAGTTTTAGTTTGTGAAATATTACACAACAAAGTGTGTTTTGTAAGTAATAAACGTGGCCTTCCTTGAAGGACAGTTAGATAACGTATTCATAAAAGCGTAGTTGAAGGAGCATCTCAGAGATCAAAGACTTCTTCTGCAGCATTCAATGATTCTTTCAAGAGTGACATTCAAGACCTCTGGATATTTTTAAATATCATGTTTACTATTTTCCCTCACAGAAAAGGAAGAAAATGTACACAGCAGTACCCATCACTGCTTCACAAATTGCCTTTCCAGTGATCCCAAGTTAAAAATGCAAATATTCATATAAAAAAATACATAAAGCTACATAGATTGAGCAACTGGAAGAAATTATAAACAACAACATTAGAGTGTGTGTCCAACACTTGACACCACAGTAAGGATTTCCTGTAAATTTCAAAGACCTGAGAGACTGCACACCTCAGCTCTTTTCAAGGGAACCTAATGTCATTAGATGCCAACTTCACTGATCCTCTTCCTACGGCTTTCATCTACCCCTGCCTGAGCAGCAGGCAAAGAACCCATTTTTATTTCCAAAATAGCTCATTTTCTGCTGAAACTTAAAAGACTGCAGATGGTATGGTTTTGATAATGCCCATTCAGCAGTGAATAGGTATTCCACTGCTGGCAGTGCTGTGGGGAATACTCTATAAATAAGGCAAATGTAATTTATCAATACGGATATCCACTTGTCATAGGAAAAAGGTGTGAGCACACATGAGGGAGAGGATTGTGAGCCAGTTTGGCTCTTCTGCCATCTTACTGTTCTTCTGCAAATTAGCCAGGGCAGAACCAAGGAGTGTGCAGGGAAGAAGCACCCACCCCACCACTGGTTCCCCCTTCTCTCTTTAACCAGTCAGACAGCGAGAAAAAAAGCTCTTGTTAATGTTTTCTCTTTCTCATATTCAGGGGGACAAAAAGGATCAAACAGCAAAAGAGTGGCCTTTTTGCAGCTTACCAACGACTGCAGGTGCAGGAGCTATCCTGGGCCATCACTTGTCAGCCCTCTCTGCTTGATAACAGTAGGATTTATGAATAAAACCCTCGAAGGAGATATACATGAAGACTGTGCCTGTTATTTGAACAAAGATTTTTTTAAACATAAAACCAACTGTATATGCCACAGCACCAAACAGCACAAGGGGACTTGCTAGCTAGCAGCCTAATGAGCTCCCTGATGGCTATTAGACTAGCTGGCTTGTTACGGGCAGGAGTGTCCTGGTAGATCTATCAGTGCCACTCACACTGGGGAACAGCACAGAAAGAAGAGAAAAAAAATGAATGGGAATAAGAGAATGAAAAAATAGCCAGGGGCTTAGAAAAAAGACCTTTAACAACATGGTTATTATATTCGAAATCTAGAAGCTCCTTTAGGCAGCACTTCAACAACTCATAATAGCAAAAAAAGTAATATAAAAGGAAAATAAAGCCTTCCAAACAACAAGTCCTATTCTTTCTGTTCCTTGAATGGACAAAATAATGTCTATCTGGTAATTTTCCTGCTAGCTGGAATCATACCCTTTCCTTGCAATACACAGTTTATTGCAGCTCAGTTTTTCCCAGAAACCAAGACAGATCAGCATCCCATTATTATAGGTGCAATAAAAACACAAAGCAAAGAAATATTGTTGCCCCCAGTGTTAATGATCTGAGGAGGTAACAAAAGATGAGAGAAAAGATGGAGGGGGCATACGTGTAGCTGCAGTCATGACTGCAGGCAGTAGGTGTGTATGCTATTCTGCCTGGTGCTACCTGGGGAGAGAGCAGTGAATCCATACCTTTGATTAGTCCACCTTAACAGAAACACAAAACACTGGAAGAAAATAAAACCTTCCTGAAATCACACATGCAAAACTAGAGTTTATCCTCTGCAGAAATACTGAAAGTAAAATGAAATGCCTTGGAGCACACTGCATTGGTTTGGGGGAAGAAAAAAAAAAAAAAGAAAGAACAAGCCCACACAAATGGAATCTGGGAGTTATTCTGGAAATTATTTTTCTATGCAGATTTGTTTTTCACTGGAAGACACTGCAGCAGTTTTTAAAGTCTGTTTTAGCTGCACAGAAAACATCTAACAAACCAGAGGACTAATTTTTCATCTCCTGACCTGAGGGCACATACCTCAAAAAACAATCTCCACATCAATTTATCTTCACAAGTGCCTGAAAACAATCTTTATGAAAACACTATCAGCACTTCGAAGCCTGATGGGTGTTCCACCAATGTGAGAGGCATCCAAGCGTGATGGTCAAGAGACCTGTGCGCATGTCTCAAAACAACTCAAATGATAGAAGGAACTGAGGGAGGCTGAGTGTCTGTTGGTGGTGAGCAGGATGTTCTTGGCTGGGCACAAAGTTTGCTGGTTCTGGGGGCTTACCAGACACCCCTGCCACCATCTGGAACCTTCCAGAATAGCTCATGACGCATAAGATGCTCAAAGCTCCACAGGCACTGCCATCATTATATTGCAACACTTGTATCTCTAAAGACATTCCTGCAGGACCTTTCATTACCAGTAGTATTTGAAAGTAGAGGAATGAAAAACACCAAGCACCTGTTCTTTAAGTGCCTTCAGTGTTTTCAGGATGAAATAAAAGTTTTAAGAACTCTTGTTCTCTTCTGTGCAAATACTCCTGTTAGGGTAAAGCAGTAACTTGCATTGCAGCACTCAGAAAATGTAGATGTGCCTGTGTATCTGGTGAATAACAGTAAGAAGACTTTTACAGAAGAAAATAATACAGAGCAATAAAAGCTGTTCAGGAAAGTGGCAACAAAAATCCAGGCTTAGAAGATACAGTATGTACAAATAAACTGAAGAAATACACTTCTGTTTCTTGTCAAACCTGTAAAAATAGGATGAAGAAATAACCACATTGTGTTTGAGATGCACTGAGTGCATTCTTAAGCCAAATACCCATTTAATGTTAGCAGGATTCAACCTCAGGCTGCACCCTATAAGAATGAAGAAAGGCACAGTTTACATAATTTTTTATATACATTTTATTTTTCAAATGACAGCTTTTCAGTAGTTTATTCCCCACCTAACTCAAGACATTTGTTTGAAAAGTCTATGTTTGGAAATGTATTTGTTCCTACCTTCCTGCCCATGGCAAGGGGTTTGGAATTAGATGATCTTAAGCTCCTTTCCAGCCCTGACTATTCTATGATTCTATGATTCCTTTATAGACAAAGGAAAGACACTGGCTTTCCCAGAATATGGTTAAACTCTTCAGACATCTATGGGGATTATCAAGGAAACCTAAACCAGGTATATCTGCATCTCGAAGGCAAACAGAAACTTCAGGCAGTACACGGCATGCCTTGTCATCCTCGCTATCCAGATGAGAAGACCTGTTTTGTACATTACAATTGGTTTCTCACCTATATATCAATACACCAGGACACAGAAATAGAGGGTGGCACATGCCCAGGTCTTACCTGAGCAAACAGGGATGCAGCCTGGGTTCTGCCTGACCCACAAACACATCCTATGCACCTAACCTGAATCTAGGGTAAGCACAAAAACTTAGACAGCCAAAACTGTGCCTTTATGTCTAATCTGTATCTATAGTAGCACTGCACCACTCCCTTTGACACCCATTTTCCCCACCTTAGGTAAGGATCTGTACCTCCACCCACATCAAGAGGCAGGGATTGAAAGGATTAGATGCATACACAGTGGAAAAAACACAGTAAAAGACATAAATTAAGTACATTGCCTTTCAAAATCTATTTTAAAACCTGTGTGGGATTTCTCTGATCATCTCTCCCCCTCACCTTTTTTCCTTATTAGCACAATTGATTGAAAAATAAGAAAAAAAACAATGCAGAATTTCAAACATGTCATTTTAGCTGCCTGAAGCACTTTTAACTTTCTGTGTTTATGGTACAGCTAAAGGAGAATCTGATAATGCTGAACTGTCTATCATCGCAGGTTACACCAATGGATTAATTGGAGGTTTATGCTGCAGAATGCTATGCTATTCTTATAAACAAAAACCCGTTACCTCAGTTACTGAGGCTTCAAGATTTTGAGTTCAGTGATTTGCATTTTTCATACACTTTTAATGACTAAGAAGGGGAGGGGTGTTGGAGCTACCTTTAGGGGACTGTTATGCTGAAATCACTTATTTTACATTTCATGGCAGAGTATTTATATCCTTAAAAAAAAAGCAGAGGTAAGACTGAAGAACAATACCCAAATCAGTATCAATGCTGTGTTCTCTCTTCCATCTCTATTCCTTCATTCCACACCGACCTTCTGGCAGCCTTTCATATTTGAATTCACAAAATAGACTCCCTCTTGCCACCTTCAATTTTTGCTTGAAGACTTGTTTTACCTGTAGTGTCCACTGTGGCAGAACACACTTCTATGCACCCCCATTGTAGCTTTTGTGTAGAGCCTTAGGTTTTTCTCTTTCAGTCAATGAGTCTAAGGGTTTTCTTATTCTGGGAGCTTATGCTGCCTGAAAAGCAGGTTCATGCCCAGCGTGCAGGAAACTAACTCCACACACTCAAGAAAGATATTGTATATTCAGGCTCAGTGGACTCTTTCACAAATCAAGCACACCAATGCCAGCTTTCTCCATTACATTTATACATGAAAGTTACATTGCAGTGCACTCACAGCTACAGTGATTGGTTGCAATCTACATGTAATTGCAATATTTGCTGTGTCATTCTTTCTAGATACAACACATGCTCAGGGAAGGGTCTTCACCTGTGCTGGGGTCTTTTTTACCTGTGGGCGTGATTTTTAGTATTATAATGAAGGCAGTTCACTTTAGGGCACCTTAAAAGTGTGCAAAGTTAGGTAACCAAATGGTCACTTCACCAAGCTGTCAAATAACTCACCCTTTTGGTGCCACCTCCTGGATATTCTCCTTTGATCCTTCAAACACATCTAAGATCTGTTTGTTTCCATGAGTTTCTTCTTGTTTTTAGAAGGTCACCTCATCCGAGACCCAAGATGCAGTAACTATGGCTACCAATTTCACTCTATACAGCTACATGAAATGAGGTTATAGTGAGGTGGGGTCATTCTCTTCTCCGAGGTAACAAGATAGGACAAGAGGTAATGGCCTCAAGCTGCACCAGGGGTGGTTTAGACTTGATATAAAATCTGGTTGTTCTGGCCAATTTACCATGTAATACAGTGTTTTCCTCAGCTCTGAATTTACTAATAACATAAGTAAATGCAAAAGCAAATAATTAATACACTGAATAGCCATTAAAATAATATTTTCAGCTAGATGATCATCTAGTATCAAAATAATCTTTAATGTATTCTGCAATTGCATTTGAAAGGTTGAAGACTAATGAGGTGAATTGAGCAATTCTTTGATGTTTAATGTTGAAGTCTCTTTCCAGCATCCCATTATTATTTTAAAGGCAAAATGATGTGTCAATCAATATATTCAAAACAAGACTGAAGTCATCTGGCAGGCTGGCTAATTCCAGCATAATGCCATAGTTTCTGTTCAGAGCAGCATTATGGAATAGACAATAGCAACTGTAAAGCTATTTGAGCTTTATTGAGCCAATTCACAAAACCCTTATTGAATACATATAAAAACCTTTTTCATAAATCTCCAATAAGATTAAGTCAGAGTGACTTTTCCCCAAATATGAGTTTGAAAAGAGAAAAAGAAATTATAGGTTTAGAATATAAGAATGAGAGAGAGAAAACATAGTCATGAGCATGAAAGCCAGTCAAAGTCACCCTGAATTTAAAAAGTGTTGGCTCATGCTACAGTGTCAGATTGAAGAATGGTATAATGGAAGAGAAACCAGATACTCTTCTTCTGGGGAGACCATAGAGCTGATGTACCAGGTGTGCAGACTTGTCTAGACAGTGGACTTCTAAGATGTTAAATGAGAAAATGTCTCCATTCTTTTATACAACTTTGCAACAGCAGAAGTTATTAGGACATTCTACAGTTCTTACAGTTTCAAATGGCCAGAGGTGTCATCTGCAGAGGTCTAGAATTTATCTTTATACAGTCAATACAGTTATCTTTATCCTCTAGTCAGACTCATTAAAGACGTATCTATATAGTGGTTTTGCAGAAGTTCTCTGCGCTGCTTCAAATTTCCCCCCATACTAAATAGATCACAGGAAGCATTCTCTGAGATATCCCCACTATGTTGTTTCACTTTCTTATGAAACTTCAAAAGGATGCCAATGTTTATATAGTTATTTTCTTTAAATACCTGTATAAACCTAATTTATCCATTGCTCAAAAAGACTGTATCTCTTTTTGTAATCTGAAAGCCTACACAAAATTAATACTTAAAGACTATTAAAGGATACTAAACACTATTAAGTACTTAAAGAATAGAAAGGACCTTAAAGAGGTCCTCCATCTTTAATAAGTAAAAGATAGTTCATTATCATTCATTGTCTGTGCTTTAATCTTTTATCTGTTTTTCTCAAGATGACATGTACATCTTGAGGAAATAGGCAGTAGTCACTCCCTCTTAGTCAGATCCGCTGATTATAATCCATTCTTATCTCACTCCCTGTAGCACCCTTGTAATTAGCTGAGCGCAATCCTTCTTTCTGCAAGTCAGTCCCTGTCACAAAAGAGTTTGCATGCTAAAGGCTAAGACAAACAGATAAAAAATACTCCTTATAAGCAGAATGAATAATCCAGTAGTGTCAAATATAATTTGACTCAGTTCTATTTTTCTCTTTTTGCTTGTATATATTAATATGATTGTATCAGGGATGGCTTTTTCAGGAAGAGAGTAGAAGATCGAACATGATGGGTTTGGGAGGAGCTGGGGAAAAGAGCCCATGGGCACAAAGGGTGTAATGTTGAGGGCGAATGGTCCAGGAAAAAAAAAGCCAATGTTGGCATTGTCACTGCCAATATTGTACCACATCTCATTAGCTTTTTCTTACAGTTTCTGCATGTAAAAAAACCCCTAATTTGCTAAAACAATAACAGAAGCTATGGGCTCTGCAGTCTGAATTTATTCAGCTCTTCACAAACCCAGTAGAAAAGTAAATACTGCTGAAACTGCCACTTAAGAACCGACTCTTCTCTACATCAGTAAAACATCTGTATGTCTGTAGAAGGGCTTTTGCATTCTTTAAAATGTCAAAGTGGGAGGTGGCAGATTGCAGAGCCTGTCCCCAGGAGGAAGCTTCCCCTGCAGTAGCACTGTAGTAGTTTTTCTCACCATAAGGGAGCATGCCCCACTCCCTGGAAGGCTGCTGCACCCTGCTTGCCTGATGCAATAGGAAGAATTTTCTGAAGAGCAAGTAAGTTTTTCATAGTATATTACATCTGCACATTTTGTAAGAACACCTGGTAATGACAACCAAGGCAGCAGCAACTAAATACTTATTATAGGATAAAGAGTGAACAAATTAAACGTCAGGTTTGACTCTTCAGACAGCTTGCTTTTTTCCATCTTCTAACAGACTGTGCAAACGTTACTGGACCTAAGTAGTGCCTTGCTAGACTTGCTAGACTTATAGCAAATTCTCTCACATCACATGAGTATTCAAGTGTCTGTTGCTATTTGACCTTATGCTTTTGTCAGGGTGAGCATATGTATCAACAAAACATCAGAGCAGGTAGAAAGACTGCAAAGTAGTTTTGTATAGACCTGCTGCTGTTTGTGAATCTGTTCCTTTTTTCGCTGTTATATAAGTCTTTATTATCATGTTTGGCAAGATGCTTTTTCTTTTACACTTTAAACTCATTAAATTTAATGAATATATTAAAGGTCACAGGCACAAAGGGAGCACATTTGCCACTACAGCACAATTTGAGAAAGCTGAAAAATATCAGCAATAATGAACCTCTAACATAAGGCCATTTCTCTGCAATTTGAACTGTGCATTTTGCTGAAAGTACAACTAAGTCTAAAACAAGGACACATAGCATATATTGCAACTACCCCATTATTAAAGAAAGTCTAGAAGGAATAGTTCAAAATTCTACAGTAAAAAACAGTTTCAAGCAGTAAGAAAAATAAGAAAGTGAGTAAGTATTACTACACAATTCTTCCCTTTTTTAAATTGCTTCCTAATCACGACTTTCAACATACTATGCAGTTAAAGACAAATGAAAGTTCAGAATACATAAATGCCTTCACTTTAAGAATAAAAGTTCTGTAACATCTTGGAGAATTTGTTTGAGCTTATGAATTTGACCCAGCATGGTCCTTCAGGGTGTTTGCATAAAAACTTCAGTTTGAATGAGGTACCAGGCATCTCTGCTGTGCTTTGCTCTTCTGTATAATATGAGCTTCATGGGAGAGGATGTGAAAAATATTTCTACAAAGCACAAGAGTAGCTAAACTGTACAACTTCAGTGATCATATCTTAGTTACACAGAATAGTTACCTGATGGCAAATCAGGTTCTCCTTTGGAACATCAAGGCTAACAATAACTGAGCAGTGTACTACATGGTAGGGATGCTGATTATCTGAAGAGACTAGCTTGTTAATAAGAAACATGACTGAAAAGATAGCTGGGGGACACAGTTATAAAGCTTTCCTTTTTAACTCTGGGGCAGACAAGGAAACAAGTTCTCAACAGAAAGGAGGAGAAATTACTGATTTGGGAAAGCAGTTGTGTGCAGTAAGGGACTTGGGCGTAGCTGGTGTCTGCTTTGGGAACCAGGATTCTGACCCAGCTCCAAAGAACACCCAAGAATATCCAGAGACTGGTAACAATGAAAAAGAAGGATCTGTGCTATCACACTGAAATGCACAGAAAATACCTTATAAAACATACAAGCACCATAGCAGAGAAGAGGCTGCAATATCAATGAAGTTTGATAAAAGATTCACACAGTCATTTAGTAGAATGTTCCCTTCTCAAAGACCAGAGTTGATCAGTGGTGGTTGTGCTTGGCATCCAAGGTGTGGGATGCAGAAAGCAGTGAGGGAACCACAGAAGCTGTCATCCTGGCTTCATCCTAGCTGAGTATCTGCTAAGCATCCAAGCAGATGCTTTATCTTATTTTTTAAAATATTACCAGATCTTCTTGTATCTCTGTAGACAGGAATGTGGTTGCTGGACCTGGTTGTGTCTTAAAGTCTGAATCTTCCTACACTTCCTTCCTATCTACGCTTGAAAGTTTTCCAGTGCTGAACTAGTAGTCCCTTGTAACTCTTACACAAAGTCACCTTTCTTATTCACTCGGACACTTGCTTCTTTTCATCAAGATTTGAAGTTAAAGAGGGTCCTTAGGTTATCCCAGTGGCAGAAATATGCCATGAGACAGATTTTCCCTATAAAGAAGATGATGCTACATGTGCATAGCACCAAACTGTGTCATTGCCCATCAGAAAGTATTAGCTGAGGAGGAAAGGGAATGAGACAAATCAGATGTAAGATTTTTGTCTGGGTTGTACAATTTTTGGTTTGTTTTGGTTCCTTTAGTGTGTAACTGCAGTTCAGCTGCATAATAGTACTTCACAGACAGTGTGAAAGTCTGACTCACTAATTTGACAGAACCTGACTGAGGATTTAACCCTGCAGTGCTTCTAGGCTGCTCTGAATTTTGTTGAAAAACTGATTGAAAAGAAGTCTCATGATGAAGAGACAGCTTTTTCTTTGCATTCACCTTTTCCCCTGACTCTTCAATTTCCTTTAGGATCTCATTTTTTACTTCAGCAATCCAAGTTTCCTCTAAAGCTCTTAACATCTATTGAAATGACCCATTCACAGCCACTCTGAAAATTGTCATTTAGCAAGGAATAATGTGAAAAGTTCTAATATGCCGCATACATAGAGCTAATGAGACCCTAATTAGGTGAGAGGAATGGTCTGAGGACATGGGTTTGGAAAGGATTTCACTACACAGCGAAAGAAACCCTTCTTGCTACATGCACCTCTTCTATGACTCCACTGGGAACCCTGCAACTATTCTAAGGAAGCATGATTTGACCTTTTCTTTTTAGTAAATTAAAGGCAAACATTGCATAGCATGAGAGGACATGCACATCTGCCAGGCAATGAGTTCTGACATTTGATAGACGTTGATCATTTATCAGCAATCAGTCTGAAAAACTATGCCTCCTCAAGCTTGAAGAGTAACGTTTGAATTTCTAATACAACCTTCACATTCCTAAGCACCTAAACAAGAAAAAATATATCCTATTTCTCTCTGTACAGTACACCATGAGGAGCAGCTGTGTACACAGAGTAGAAACCCAGGAATCACTTCTGTGCATCAATGTTGGTTATAGAAAGACCCAAAAGGTAACAAAGGATCTGTTCTGTCCATGTTTTTCCCATGCAATTAATGCCAGTTCTCCAGCCACAAACAACTATTGAAACAAGGATTTCTGCCCTTGGTGGAACTTGACAGACTTCACAGTAGCTGCCACGGGGCTGGAGGTGCACTCTATTGCATGTCAGAGCTGTTCCTTGAGATTCAGAAAGTAATTTTTTCTAAAGCCACACTCAGTGACCTGGAATGGATGAGGGGAGAGGGATTTATCGTTCTCATCCCAGATCCTCATCAGTCATGTATCTTAGCATATTTGGTGTCACATCTAGTTGGCAACCAGTCACTAGTTGTGCCCCTCAGGGTTCAATATTAGGGCTAGTGTTGTTTAATATCTTCATTGATGGTCTGGATGAGGAGATTCAGTGCACCCTTGATAAATTTGCGGGTGACACTAAGTTGCTGCCTGCAATTGGTGAGAGTGCTGATCCGCTGAAGGATGACGAGGCTCTGCAGAGGGATCTGAGCAGGGTGGATCAATGGACTGTGGCCAGTGGTGTGAGGTTCAACAAGGCAAAGTGTTGGATCCTGCACTTGGGCCACAACAACCCAATGCAATGCTCCAGGCTTGGGAAAAGTGGCTGGAAAGCTGCTCAGTGGAAAAGGACCTGGGAATGCTGATTGATAGAACTGAACATGAGCACCTTGTGCCCAGGCAGCCAAGAAGGTCAACAGCATCCTGGCCTGTATCAGCAATAGTGCGGCCAGCAGAACCAGGGCAGTGATCATTCCCTGTACTGGGCACTGGTGAGGCTGCATCTCAAATCCTGTGTCCAGTTCTGGGCCTCTTACTACAAGAGAGATACTGAGGTGCTGGAGCAGGGCCAGAGAAGGGCCATGGAGGTGGTGAAGGGCCTGGAGCACAAGCATGATGAAGAACGGCTGAGGGAACTGGGGGGTTTACTCTGTAGAAGGGAAGGCTCAGGGGGGACCTTACCGCTCTCTAAGCTACCTGAAAGGAGGTTGTAGTGAGGTGAGTGTTGGTCTCTTCTCCCAAGTAAGAAGAGATAGGACAAGAGGAAATGCACCTCAAGATGCACCAAGGGAGGTTTAGATTGGATATTAGAAACAATTTCTTCACAGAGAGGGTGATCAGGCATTGAAACAAGCTGCCCAGGGCAGTGGTGGAATCACCATCCCTGGAAGTGTTCAAGAACCATGTAGATGAAGCCATTAGTGACATAGTTCAGTGGTGGACTTGGCAGTCCTGCCATCATTTTGCACAGAGGTTCTCTATGTGTAGTCCTCTTTACTCCTGCCATGAACAGGCAGCAAAACTCAGCCCTAAGTGCTTTTTCTGAAGATAAAAGGCATTTGAGGGGATGTGGAAAAATTGAAGGTCTCAGGAAGGCCTTATTAATTAACCTGAGCCATAAAACAAACACAGAAAAGAGCACAACCATGGTCTAAGAATGAGATACAGCCTCAACATTTCTCATGTTCAGTGCAGTGCTCAGGAGCAGAGATTTATCTCAGGGAATTTAAAACAGTACTTCAATTCTTCACTTACTTTCAACAATAAAATCGTTCTTCATTTACTGAGGAACAAGGTATTGCCACCAGGTCTGACAAACTCCTGACATTTAAGCTGTTCAGAAGTTTTCAGAGGAAGTTTTCATGAGTCAAAGGATGCATCCGATAGCAGTGACTCCTGCAAACAGCTTTGAAACTTGAAAAAGATAAAATGTCCTAGGTAGGATACAGAAATAAATGTCCTATGGACTTTTTTTTTTTCCTCATTTCTGGTATCTATCATATCATTTGTTGTCTGTATAAATTTTCTGGGTAAAAACTTGGTTTCTTAATAATACATGAGAATTTTTGTCCCAGTACTAGAGAATAACAGTTGGACTTCTCAAATGTTACCAAAGCAAAACAGGGTCTTAATTCACATAAAAAATGTAGGATTAAAAATATTACCTTGTGTTTAATGAAAGCCTTTTGAAAAGGTGAGAAGGGAGGACTTCCATCAAAAGTCTAAAAATAAACCTTCCAAGGCAACCAATACAGGAAACAATTAGAGATTAAAATTAATTGCAGAAAAAAATAAAGAAACAGAAAACACTAGAAGAAATAATTATAAATCTTAAATAAAGATGGATGGAAGCATGTATGAAGAGAGATAAAATATTAATTTTCACCGCACCTTAAGGAGAATACTACTGACACCACTTCACAAGCCTCTGTGATTAGGTCTACCCACCTTTCTGTCACTATTCCAGAAAACGAAAATAAAACCAACCAAGAATCCAAACAAACAATTCCAGATACTTTTGTTTTCAGTTTCCATAAGAACACATTCTTCGCACTAACTTGACTTTAATAATACATATGAAAAACCTGAGCAAATAATTTCTGGGAAATCTCATCTGCCAGTCTGTATGCACTTCATTTCCAAGCTTTTTTTTGCCACAGCGCAAGATGGTCAGGAAACCACATGCAATTTTTTTCAGCTCCCAAGTCATTATATACAGCAAAACAGAAGAATGGCAAACACGAAGAAATTACATCAAACATTAAGGGAAAAAAAAAAAAAGGAATAAAGAACATTTGAGCTGAAACCTTCCACCAACATCTCGAGTATTCTGTCTCTCTCACATAGTCAGACTACTAAGTGCAGCTTTCTTCAGAATGCTCTACAGGAATAAATGTGCAATCTGAGTTGTGTTGAAGTCAGGTGTATGTAACAACTAGTTTGGCCCATCTATCTTCAGAAGCTTTGTATTCAAATAATGTTCCCACTGCTGAACATCAACCACACTGTAAGGTAGGTTTTTTACATCAACTAGTTGAAACTAGATGATCTTAAGGTCCTTTCCAGCCCTAACCATTTTATGATTCTATGATTCTTAATTAAGCATGCTATATAAAAGGTGTTACCATCAGCCACTAGGCATATAGCACTGGTTAAAGTACCTAAGAATAATATTTTGAACACTTAGTCATGTTACCTTTTGAGTACTTCAGGTTTTGCACTTACTTCATAAGACTTCTTCTGTGCCATCATGAGAACTCAACATTAGTTTTCTTTTTGAGCTGACTGTTAATGTTCTCATGTAAATTAGTTTACTACCACTGCTTGGGCTTTCAGGCTGAAAGCCTATTAAAAGGCAAAAATCTCACAGCAGAAGTATGAGAGTCCTCAGTACCCTATGAAACATGAACAACAAATCTGCACAGTGGGCTTGTCTAGCACGTCCCAGGCAACACATTTTTACTCAGAGAAGAAAGTCAAACAATTAAATTTAAAGCTGAATATTTAGGAGGATAAGCCCAAGAAGCAGTCTTTAGAACACTGGAGGATATACTAACGTTCTAGACATATCTTCTGCCACAAAGAAATGTTGCTTCATGCTGTTGAAACTGTGTACACAGAAATCACAAGGAGGAACTGAACATTTAATTAAAGCAGTAATGTCAATGTGAATAACAAGAGAAAAGTGGCAGCAGGAATGAGGAGATTAGAACGAACCCTTGTTTTTCACTCAGTTTTTGGTGCTTAATGAATCCAGTAAGCACTTCAAATAATGGGGCACTGTTAACAAGCTCAGCAGGCTTTCTAGCATGCATTTGAGTTCAGGAGATTTCGTTCCTCTTGCTTACTGACAAATCTAAGGCACAGAAGGATCTTGGACTAGGTCCTTCTTATTGCATGCTGCCTGCAATAAAGCTATTCCTTCGTAACTATGTCTAACCACCACAGGTTTAGGTTCTGTGCATTCCCATAGAGAGGTAGTCCATATTCTGAAGAGTTTATTCTCTAAATAAATAAGATAAAGACATTAATATTATTAATCAATTTCACAGATGAGGAGTTTAAACAGATGAGGTATTTCAGCAGGGAAATTAAGGGACCATGACAAAGGCCAAATGGAAAAATCCGTGACTGAGCCCACGTACATTGAATCTGGGGCCTTTAAGACAAGTTCATTCTTTGCGTTTTTATTTTATTTTAAGGGCTCTGCTGCCAGTAGATAGCTTTCATACAGAGCATAGTAACATTTATTTTTAGTGCTGTTGACAGAAAGGAAAACCATAGGGAAAGAAAGACAAAAATATTCTTTATAGAGGAATCACAGCCATAATCATTAAAGATCTGCTGTCTTGAGCTAACTCATGACAGTTTGACTCCTTGGCACAGAAACAAGAATAGTCAACAATAAAAGATATTATAGACAATAAACAGAATTATATTCCCCATAATCACACCACTATATGCACTGCTGCTATGCTGTTATATATGTCCACGCTCTGTGTGAATTCCCAAAGGAACGAGCAGGGTATTTATGAAACTTAATAGAAGAATTATGTTTCTCTTACCTACAGGCTGCCTCTTCAGTACTTACTAAAATATCATATGCACATAAATCATGTATCTCTAGTAATTTAGATTTATATTCAACATGTTAGTAGTCACCCTTCCCAATAGCTATAGGCACTCACATATTATGATCAATCTGTTAGAATGGCAACAACAACATAACAAAAGCCTATGTATTTTACTTAAATGCATTTATCATTAAGAAAAATGAACATTCAACACTGTATAGAACTCTCAGCACAGGAATATCAAATATCCAATCCAACAAAATGCTACAGCTTGTCTTTATTTACTGCAGCGTTACTGTTTATTGGAACCACTAAGACATCAAACCTCTATCACATTGCTATTTTTGTTAAATTTGTAATTCTTATCTTTGTGTTATTTACCTAGGATTTCTTCAATGCAAATTTTTTTTATTCCTTTGTCCAAAAAGTCTCACCTACCCAGCATCTTGTTTCCCATCTTTTACTCAAGTGGCCAGCTTAATCATCACTCGCAGATTTAACTGCTATCTTTCTGTTAAAATATTTGTTTCCTTCTGGATCATGGAATACTGACTCCTTCCTTGGGGCAGGGAGGGGAAGACTTGAGATCACATATTTAGGAAGAACTGCAACAAGGCCAGAGTGATAGGAATAGCAGGCAAGTCCTTTTCTGTTCCAAACACATGAATTTCCAACTGTTACTACAGTCACAGTTTTATTGCATTTCCTGTAACAGAAAATGCTGTGAATAAAACTCATAATTAGACATTTCTTGCACCTGATATCAGTCATTTCCCTTCTGAGGGTAAACATAGCAGCACTAAAACTGTCTAGCCTTTTGTCCCAACAAAACCAATCTGTTACTTTCCTTTGTTACTAGCTTGTCACCAGCTGCCTCTTACAGGTCAAATACCAAGGAGGTCCCCAGCCATTCACTCTGTTAGTGCACGCAGCTCTTGCACTTGCAAATGGTAATTTATCTGGTGGTCATATGTGGAATTGTTTCATTTTGCCTGCGCACACATGGCCTAGTACATGTAAATAGGAACAAAAGCAATTTTGACTATACAAAATTAGAAATAACTCTGAAGAATGATCATTAGTAATTCAAATTGTTTCCTACAGATATGCAACTTCATGTTGCCTAGAACCATTGACACAGCCTCTGGCAGGGAAGAAAACATATATGTCCACTCTCCCAAGGCTAGTCTTCACAACAGAAATATGCAGGTGTTCTGTGAATAACCCAATTCTCTACTCTAAAGTAGCTTTATAAAAGCCTGTTTCTCCAATAATAAGATCATCATAGAATCACAGAATAGTTAGGGTTGGAAACGACCTAAAGATCATCTAGTTCCAACCCCCCTGCCATGGGCAGGGACACCTCACACTAAACCATGTCACCCAAGGCTCTGTCCAACACAGCCTTGAACACTGCTAGGGATGGAGCATTCACAGCTTCCTTGGGCAACCCATTCCAGTGCCTCATCACCTTCACAGTAAAGAACTTCCTCCTTATATCCAATCTAAACTTCCCCTGTTTAAGTTTGAACCCATTACCCCTTGTCCTATCACTCCAGTCCCTAAGGAAGAGTCCCTCCGCAGCACCCTTATAGGCCCCCTTCAGATACTGGCAGGCTGCTATCACAATGTAATGCATTTTCTCAGAAGAAAATATAATGAACTTCAGAATTCTTAATTTCCCCATTTTGGAGACTGATGATAAGAAAGCAGTTTGGAATAATCAGATACATGCTACTGTAAAACCTTGATACTCTAGAAGATAATGCATTGTCCAACCTATGTAAAAAAAGAAAAATCGAACTATGAATTGAAAAAGCACTAATATGCATATTTCTCATTCAGATCCTGAAAATCTCAGATCTGGGACTAAAGGTCATATCAGAGACAAAAAAGCTCTAGACATTATTGGTAGGACTCAGGTGTTTGTTACCATCTTGGACACACAGAAGAATGGCGCCTCACGCTGCCTCTCAACTCTCAAGTAGATGCCCAAAAGCATCAGATACCTGTGATTAGGCAGCAGAATTCTCTGCTTAGGAATGAAAGCCTCAAATACCAGTGGGATACAGAATGCTATGATTGATCCTTAACTCTTCTGCAAGAGGACAAGCTGGTGGTGGCTATTGTCCAAAACATTCCAGTGTATCCAGGTGTTGAATTGCCTCAAATGCCACACAGATATCATCAGTAGGTTACTTATTCCTATTTTCATGCTGCAGCAGTAGTGCTTGAAGGGCTGGGGCAAGGATGAACTGAAAAACTGATACCCAGATTGAGGTATGGTGTTGGAAACCTACAAACAAGAAGAGATATGCAAAGAGACAAGACAGGTTGGTTATTTTCCCTCTGAAGTGTGGAATATATTGGGTACCTCTTACTCAGGGTGCTGTTTCTAGTGAAGTCAACAAGGGTTGTATCCATGTACATGACTCACTAGAGACCAAAGAATTAATACTAAAATCCCCAAACCAACAAACCAACCAACCAAAGTAACCCCCAACCCTGATGTAATATGAAAATCACCTTTTCTTTCAGGACATTGCCAGGACTTAGCTGAGGCAGAAATGATTGCAGTAAGCAATTATTAGCATTAACACCAAGAAAGATACAAAAGAAATGTTTTCAGTACAGCGATTTTACTCTCTTCAAGAAGAATTCGATGTAGTATTGGAAAAGGATATTCTCCAGCAAATACAACTTTCTACTATTTATAGCATCACAGTTCTACATTTCAGTTTGATCACAAACACCTCTTCCAGCCACTGCTGGAGGCTAAGAAATGACTTGAAGGAAATTTTTGAAGTTGATCCTTTGCAAACTGTCAGTGCACTGTGGTGTTTTGAAAAGTGAGTGTGTGAGCCCAAATGGACACATAGCTGTGGGTGTGAATATTGTTCCTTGCAAAGCTTCTCTCTTCTTCCAAAACTACCTGACAAAGGACAGGCACTTGTACTAACACTTGTTGCCAGCATCATTTTACACTTTTTCTATTTCAGGGTATGTACAATGTGTTGTTATTACATTACATGATGGATTTAAGAGTGGTTCCACTTTGAAAAAGAGGCAAAAGAAACAAAATCACTTCCTACTTTCACTTGGCTGCCAGAAGCTATTTTGAAACATTTTATAACCAGGTAGTCTGAGAGGTTTCAATGAAAGGAAGAAAGTAGATCTTCCACAAAATGTAAGAATTGAAATAGTATCAGGGTACTTTTATATGTCAACTGAGTTCATATATGCAGGTGACTGAAAGAAGTCAGCAAAAAGATGGGCCTCAACTGCCTTATGAAGACAACAATCATTTTTCTGTCCGTATGTTTTTGAAGATAACACAATTTTCACTGTGGTTTCAATTGTCTCTAGCTGTGCAATTTGTGTGGCACACTTTCAAGGCACCCATCAGCTAAATAGCCATAACTTGTTGGTATTAATGCATCTCGGAACACAATTGCATCCACCACAGTTCATGTGTTAGAAAACAACAGAAAATATATTTTCATTTGACAAATTAGGTACTGCCTCCTCAAAATAATCTAGAATTTATAGATATTATGACAGACTAATGAATAGATACATTTGCATAGAAGAAGTACTATTTTCTAGATGAAAGAACAGACCAATGTGGTAAAACATTAAAAACAGACAAATGTGTCATGTGAGTTCTGATTATACCATCTGACTGCTTGGAGAAAAATAACTTGCTAGCCACATCTTAAGCAGACAACTGAGCAGTCGAAAAGGCTTTCAAAGTTCCACCAGAGGTTGAACACTGTGGACTTTTGGACTTCATTGGTAGTAGTTATGTTTTGTTGTTGCTATTGGAAAGGTACCTTTGAAATAATCACTGAAAACTATCTGTATATTCCTGAGAAATCCAGCATCTGCATGCAAGGTCAATACATGAATTAATTTCAAGCAGTGAAAAATAATGCTATCCAATCCCTTATCTTTGCTATGATATTATGTAGGAGAAATCTGAAGTTATTGTTATTCAGCAGGCTCATTATTCCACCCCCTCTCATGCACATTTGTACTATCATGTTCAATAGGAAAACCAGTATAATTACATCTGTAATGAGAGATCATTTAATTAAGAAATGTCATCTAGTCAGTAGTAAATAAATAATGGAATACTTAAAAGTCTAGTAGGGCACTGTGGGAATTAAGGTGTCAGTATGGTTATGTGAGAGATGAGCTAGAGCAACCTTTTTATTGGTAGGTCTTTTTTTACAAGCTCTAACAAAATATAACAAAGTGAAAATTACTTCCTAAAGAATATGTCTACAAGATGCCCTGGAGACCCCAGCTATGAATAAAGAGACTTGAAGGATGTAGAGACAGTAGCTTAGGCATTTAGTCTGCAGGGATCCTGAAGGGTTTTGATTAGAACCATAAATAGGAGTTTCTGTCACAGAAGTTATTAAGCTGTTTGAGAATTTTAAGGGACCTCATTTATCAAGGGCAGAAATCACAGCTTTATAGAAATGGCTAGCCAATCTTAGGACAGAGATAAAAATATAGCATGAAAGGGTCTGTCACAGAACATGGGGCATAGACCCTCCTTGAAAATGTCCAACTCCACCTGTCTGTGTCAGGAAGGGTGTAGAAAGGTGAAATTAGATCTTGTGTTCCACACCGAACTGGCATTTGACATGTCTGATGACCAGCTCCTGGTGGTTCATGCAGACCACTACTCCTGTCACCAGTAGAAGCATTAGGGTGTTCCACATCTTCATGTCTGACTCTGTAAGGAAGCAAAACTAGGGCTCGGACCTTTGGGCTTTAGAGTTCAAAGCCAGGGATTATCCATTGAGCACCAATATGGTGAGTCTTCTTGCTCCTGTCGAGTGCTTCCTAGGAATATAGGCCTCTAGGTTTTGCCAGGGTCATAGGCACAGTGCTGGTCCTAGTGGTCCCTTTTGGAACACACCACAATATGAACCATGGGTGGCAAATTCCCACTCGACTCTTAATGGATCCTGTGGGCTCAGTGGATAGAGGCTCTAATAGGCTTTGTGTTCATCTTCAGAGTGTTAAGGGCCTCCATAAGTTGTGGAATATAATCCCATACCTTAATTTTCCAAAGCAAACTGTATAATGGGCAAGTGATTACCAAAAAATTTGGTCTATGCTTTCTCCAACAACCCGACATGCCTAGCAACTGTTGTGATTCTGTTTTATTGTACCATCTCAATGCTTGGTAGGGTATCATCAGGTACCGTGACAGCTCCTGCTCCCCACCAAACCCCTAAGAATTTAACTTCTTGTCTGGGACCTTGGCATTTGGAGGGTGGAACATTGAGCCCATTTTTATTCAACAGGTTCCAGATGGCTCCAGCCACTTGCACCACCTGTTCTTTATTCTCCACCAATTAGGATATCATCTACGTATACACAGATGCCCATTTGCACCTCCACAGTACCAAGGCGGTTGGCTAAAGCATTGTGGGCAATAGAGGGAAAGTGTTTATACCTTTGTGGGAGTCAGTGAAGGGTGTTCTGCATTCCCTCCCAAGTGAAAGCAAATTGAGGTTTGTGCTCTTCCCTTAAGAAACCTTAAAAAATGCATATCCTGAACATCTGGAGTGGGCACCCAGGGCACGCAGCAGCTTGTATCGCTGTCACTGCAGAGGTTATGCCTGGGACAGCAGCAGTCAGTGATTGAGCATTACTATTCCATTTCCTATAATCAACTGTTAAACACCACTGGCCATCAGCATTATGAACTGGTCAGACTGGAGTTAAGAGGAGTGTGTACAACTTATAATGTGTCTCTTCTCTAAGACCTTTAACTGCTTCAGAGATACCCCGTTTTGCTGCAGATATTGAGAGAGGGGTTGTTCTAGATGGTGGGTAGTGCAGGGGCAGATGGCAAAAGCCTCA
Source organism: Psittacula echo (assembly GCF_963264785.1). NCBI lineage: Eukaryota > Metazoa > Chordata > Aves > Psittaciformes > Psittacidae > Psittacula > Psittacula echo. Next base: position 22,852,851 of record NC_137737.1, on the reverse strand, counting down.
CACGAGCGAATTCTGCCTCTCTGCATCCAAAGCTCCGCACCCTGCCATTGGGTAGGCACAGCTGCTTGCCTCCTAGGATGCCAAATCCTAGTGTATGTGTCTTGTGAGCACTTAGAGCCACTCCCACAGCTGCCATCCTCTTCTTCCCAGGCAGGCAGCCACAAGTGAGTACCCGCACTCTGGGTACCCCTCACACCGATGATTTTAGCAGAAGGTCTTTTCTTTCTGAACCCCAAGTCTGCCCCAAGAAGGTTCTGCATCAGCATAGGCCCTGCCCAGGGGTGACCAATGCTGTGTCACGTCTCTGCTCGAGTCTGAATGCTCCCGGGGGTGCCAAGGGGCCGCTTGTGCTCGTCGGCTGCTGGTGTTCTTTCCACAAGAGATTGAATGAATGTTGTCAGAGCACCTAAGGAGGCGTCTGAGGTGTCTGGGACCCACTGGAGCAGCCATCGGCACCGCGCAGCCCTCTCGTACACCGCTTGGATGCCCGGAGCTGTTCGCACTCCCCCAGTAGCTGGGACAGTCCCTTCGCTTGAGCAGCGACAAAGACTCCTTGCTGCTGGGCTCTAACCCTGGCCCCAGGAGCCACTCGGGAGGTGACCGAGCGATTGCCCACAGGTCCGCTGCCCAAACCCCACTCTTGGACCCCAAACCCCCTCGCTTCTTTGTCACTGAGCAGCACCCAACCTCCCCCGTCAGACACTCCACAAACACTCTGTTTCCACTTCTCCTGCTTTACGCGAAAGCTCCACGTACAACTCCCGGAGCTCCGATCCAGCTGCTCCCCCTCTTAAACACCTCTCCCATCAGCATGTCCTCCAGTATTCCCGTATCCCCCTGGTTTGTGCCCACCATCCATTCCCAAACCGTACAGTACTGGGGCCGGGGTTTTTTTGCTTGTGCCAGTATAATTCCCATCCTTTGTTCCAATAAACACGTTCACTCTCCTGTTAATTCTTCTTTTGAACAGTCCAGCTGCTTTCCCAAATTACTCATTTCAAAGTCATTCTGTGCCTGTTCCAAGCACCAGCTCTCTTCACTACCTCCCTCACATCCACAGCACTGTTGCACCATCTCCGAGACTGCTCCCAGGTCCAACCACTTCTCCTTTGCCCACTGTGCACATGAGGGAGAAGGGATTCATCCCTGCCTCTGTAACAATTCCTCTATGGACATCCTGCTAACTGCGCTAATTTAAATGTCATGGAGGGTAAGTGCACTTTATGGTTCAAACTCAGTTAAAGCTCCACCAACATTAACTACAGATTTGTGATGTCCCATGTCTTTGTCACTACACTGCTGATTCATAAGCTTTATGGCCAGTGATCCAAAATGTGCAATCACTCACCTAAAACAGGAGGGCTCAACCTCGAGGAGTTTCCTTGGATGGCATCCAAGGGAAAACTCCAATTTATTTTCCAATATAGAAAAGCTTTGAGACACTAAGAGACAGCTTACCCTGTATGTTTTCAAGCTGCTGCTTAAACTTTTCCAATTAGGATAAAAAGCCAAATTTAATTAAAATGCAGTCTAAATGTCCTGCTTACTTTTAGCTACAAAGATATTGCAATATAATGATAAATACAGTCTACCATTACCAAGTGCTTTAATATTTATAAATGGAAGGTGAAAGTAGGCAGATATACTCAGAGCATTGTGTTGCAAATTTACTGCTATATTTTAAGGCTATAGAAGAATGATACGGCATTCAAGCCCACCAAGAGGTAATTTGCAATTCAGTACATTGTATTTTAATTTATAAATAATCATGAACAGAGTAGGACATGATTCCTTACTTAACTAGCCACTGCTGGGTTCCAGGGAGCAGCTTCCCTTCACGGATGCTGAATATCATGGAAAAAAACACTAAGAGCTTTGCAGAATGCATTATCCTGCTGGTTTGAGGTGAGGTTTTGATTTTCAGAGGATTAGAGAAACCAACACAGAATGTATAATGTTTCCTGATAAATTTTAACTTTCTGTCTTAGAGATTTGTTTTAAGCTGTTGGGGAAGAAAAATAAAGCCATAGAATCATAGAATGGTTTGGGTTGAAAAGAACCTTAAAAGATCATCTAGTTCCAATCCTCCAAAGGCCCCTCCAACCTGGCCTTGAACACTGCCAGAGATGGGGCAGCCACAACTTCTCCGGGCAACCTGTGCCAGTGTCTCACAACCCTCACAGTAAAGAATTCCTTCCCAATATCTAATAAAAATCTACCCTCTAAGGCCATTATTCTTTGTTTAACCACTACATGTCCTTCTAAAACATCCCTGTCCAGCTTTCTTGTCAGCACCTTTAGGCACTGTGAGCTGCTCTAAGGTATCTTCAGAGCCTTCTATTCTCCAGGCTGGACAAGCCGAACTCTCTCAGCCTGTCTCCATAGCAGAAGTGCTCCAGCTCTCAGAGCATCTTCATGGCCCTCATCTGGACTCACTCCAACAGGTCTTTGTTCTTTTTTCTCTCACTACACTGTCAGTTGAAGTGTCCCACAAAGAACTTACGTCCAAACTGGTTATCAGCTCAAGGAAGTACTTTTGGTTTTGGTAAAATAATGGTATTTGTCTACTACATGTATTTTGTGCTATACCCAGCTGTGTCTTCAAACATCTGTGGGTGACGGATAGAAATAGTTTACAAAAGGAAACACAATGGATCCAGGCCTTATCGCCCTGGCATAAGCCTATCACCGTCTGGCATAAGCCCTGGAAATGGTAAAGAAAACACCAGGTGCTATTGCCCTGCTCAGGCCTAAGCCTTGGGAACTGTAAAGAGAACAACGAAGGGTAAAGATCGGTTAGCAAAACAAAGCGGGCAGTTTGCAAAATAAAGCAGGATGTGCATCTCAAAGACAGACCAAACAGTGTGAATATTTGTAACCCTTAGTAGTTTTGCTAAATCGGAATGATAAGAGAGTAAAAGAGTGGAAAGTTACTGCTTAGCACTTAGTAGACTATAAAAGGGATGTGATAAGCAAAATAAAGGTCTTCAGATTTCACCAGAGCTGGAGTCCATCTTTGGTATGCCACAAACACCTATACCAAGAATGAGTTAGCCTTGCCTTGATGGTTAGCACTCTGGGAAAGAGAGGAACTGTCTGTTCATCCAGGTAAAGCATTGAATATAACATCTTTTAAATGAGAAAATACCCTCCCACAGCGAAGTCTTCCCCAGGGGACAGCTACAGCAATCTCCTGGGAAGATGCGCCGCTCGTTTCATTCAACCCAAATCACTAAAATAGATAGCTCTGCTTCTCCTGGCAGTGTTGCCATGGCAGCCCCGTGCTTCCTGCCATCCAGAAACCTACGTACCCAGAAGAATGGGGAAATGCTTATGCCGGTAGCCCAGAGCAGAGAGTGGGATGGTGCAGCAGCTTTCCTCTGGCTTTGTGCATAGGTACCCAGTGTGGCAATACCCAAGCTTGTCTCAGAGAAGATGCTGTGCACCACCTTACTCCAAGACATATCTGGACTGAGCCTTGGTCACTTAGCCCTCACCCAACCCACCACCCTGCTCCCTGCAAGCTCCAAGCCCTCTCTCTGCCCCCCCCAACAGTGGGTTGAAGAAACTTTATAACAGAAGGATCCTTACTAAGCTGATGGTGGTGGCAAGACTTCAACAGAACCTATCTTTCACCTGTGCTCATGGACAAGAGTTGGGAGAACTGAACAGGACACTGAGCAGATGAGTAAGTACCAACAGCTACTTGTGGCTTCCCACATAAAGAAGCAGCAAAGCTGCTAGAAGACTACTCCATCTGCTCCTGGCAAGAAGCACAAGCATAAACAACACTGTACGGCCAGTGTTATCCAGGACAGCTGTTAAATAGAAAAGAATCCTAATCCACACATAATATTTAAGCAGAGGATGATCCTAAAGATTTTCTAAAATTAGTCCTTAAGGTTTATTTTTAACTTGAATGTTTTATCTGTAAATACAGAGAGGGAAAGCTACTGCAGCACTTCAGGGGGAAAAAAACCCTGTTTGGTATCACTGCATAGTAGCATTTTACCAGAATTGATCCACATATCTGTCCACAGGCAGACTGATGTATGTAGGTAACAGGGGCCATTTCCCTCGCACACCTCAGATTCAGCCTCATCACTCAATAACCTGTTTGCTCAGGATGTTTTGAGTAGAGCAGCAAGGACTCGAGGTGTTGATGAGAATTTTAAATCAGCTTTGCTAATCTCCAAGCTCCTGATCCAGGAAAAAAAAAAACCAAACAAGCAACTAAAGTATGCAAACATCGTTGCCTTGGAACCACATTTACTTAGCTGTTCCTTCCTGGTTTTTTATGAAGCAGCAGAAATCCTGTGCTGTAATTCTTCCCATAGTTAGAATACACCTTTGTCAAGAGATGGGAAAACCGTTTACTCCAAACACTATGAATGATGCAAGGGAAGCGGGGGGCGGGACTGGGGGGGAAGGGGGGAGGGTGTCTGGAAGGCAAAAGCATTTCACCATTTTAAAGAGAATAAACCTTTAGATTAGCACATACAAAGATGCCTTAAAACAAAGACTGCTTCTAGAAAATCTGTACATTTCACAAAAGGCTGATAAATACTGCTTCATGTTTTCCTATCCAGAAAAACATAACCTGTCAGTCTCCAAACATCACTTTGAAAGACCTCTTAATGCAGGCTTTGTTTTAGCAGAGCTGTTAAACATGCAGGAGCCCATAGGTGTGTACATAAGTGATGGGTTTCTTACTGAAGATGAAAAAGACATACAAACAAGTGCTTTGCTGAACTACATCTGTAGTGAATTCCTTTCAGAAACTGCTGCCTAAAAAGAAGAGTGATCTTTTTCTGTCCATCTTTTCCCCTTCATTTCTCCAGGATTGATCACCTTTTATTAGACCTGAGTGACTAGTGATTCTTTCAAAAATATAAACTTCTGCTTTATATGACTAATTCTTATATAGCTTCTGCTACTGTTTTCTTACACCCATTACTTTTATTAGCCCTGCCCACAGAAGAAAAACAGCAACAACAAAGAAGTCAGATTCTTATTTCTGTTGATCTATTCTTTAACTGCCACTACCCAAAAGAGTGAAGAAAACAGTCATTCAGGCCACTGGTTGTTCAAAACTTCTCTGCTTTAACTATGATTTGACGTACAATACAGGCAGTACCCAGTTAACTCAGATTTATTTTAGTTTTTTCTTCCTGACTGTATGATTGAAGCCATGGGAAAGAGATGAGTCCTAATAGCTATTGAACAGTAACTGTTAAGTAGCTATTGTTTGTTGTGCCTATTCTAGCGACTGAAGATGACAACAAAATAAGGAATTCTGTGAAGTACATCAGAAGTTTTGTCATGCATAACATGTCTTTAGATGGTCTAAGGAACACTCAGAATCTGCAAGTGATGCACTACATCTCTGTTGACTTCCCAGGAGAGGGGCCGGGAGCATACCACTGCAGCAGTTTTAGACTCAGAATTCCACAGTCTTACATTGACACTCATTACCATTATGTGGGGTTCTTTGTTTGTGGATTGAAAAAGCAAAGCAACTCACACACCCCACAACACCCCAATAACAAAAAATACAACCTCATACAAGGCCAACAGCAGTTTTACATTACCTTTCTGATAGATGTTTTCCATTAAATTTTACCCCAGAACTCCTGCATCCCAGTATAGAACTGCTGGCACACACATTTGGAAGCATTTCAAAAGTATAGTTGTATTTCATTTTGAGGCGGTTTTGATTCGTGATACAATGTCTCAATTTCATCTCCCCTCACGGTTCGTCTCCCAAGTCTGTGAATATTATTCTCCACTTTAATGGCCAAAGACAGCAGTATCATTTCTTTTGTCTTTTTTCTTCCTAGAAATTACCAGTTGGGTTGCAGTAGTTCACCATGTGAAATTTTTTAGTGCTGAGCCCTTTAGGCCAGCAACATTTGTTCAGGAACAATCAAAAAAAAGCAGGTGATGATACACTCAAGACCTGTAATGGAAGTACCTGTCTATACACTGACACAGTGCAAACTAAAGATGTATTGAGAGTAATTTGCGACCCAGGATCACTCACTACAACAGTGAAGCTAATGAAAAGCAAAGACTAAACACTATGAGGCCACAGAGAAAATGCTCCCAATAATACTGATTATTAAATCTTCAGCATCTCCTAAAAAAGACATCGTGTTTCCCGATTTAGATCCTTAGGAGCATTAGGAATGGAGTCAGTGCTAACAGAAGGAGCAGACGTCTCATCATCTGCAGAGACCAGCATCAGAAGTTACATTTAAAAGGAAACTAGCAACTCAGCAGGTGTCCCGATTTGGACAGAGCCTCTGAATGAATGCTTCAATGAGAGACACAGAATGAGCTTCTGGAAGTGACAGCTAAGTTGCCACTAGCATTAACTGCCCAGATTGCTTTCTGGAATTTTCTGACCTGTTGAAGCAGCTCAGTTATGCTCCAAAGTAAAACTCCACAGCCATCCCTCAAACCACCTGTCATTCAGTTGCCAGATTCATCAGCACAAGGAAGGAAAATCTGCTTGTGCACTTCACAAAACAAATCTCAGCTTAGCCATGAAAAATCGACAGAAAGATGCAGGAGCAGAATCTCACACCTCCTAAAAGCTCTGCTCCATATTTATTGCTGAACTGTTTATGCAGCTATGGCACACAAGGGCTTAGTCAAGTACTTTCAGCCAACCACTTTAAAATCGTCATAAGTTGAATAATCAGAGGTCATCAGAATGCAAACAAAGGAAATGATTGAAGCTCTCACTGAGGGATTCTGTCTTGCCTTTCCCTTCCTCTGAAACATTACACATCTTGACAAATACTTGACAAACTGATGCGATACTAACCTTCTTCCTCCTGGGGATTCATCAAAAATTTCAAAATCCAAAAGTGACTGCCCAATTTTTATCTCTTTTAGATTATTAAAGCCAAGATCTGTTTTTGGTTTTAGCTGCTTATGTGAAAAGAGACTTCCATCTGAAATATTCAATAAGATACTGTTATTTTTATTTCTCTCAATTTCTCTCTTCACCTACAACAATGACCTAGCAGAGGCTGAACGCATTTCCCAGGAATCATTCAACATTCACAAGCAGGCTTTCCCTGGCCAGGCTACCTCATGCCTTTGCTTCCCAGATACAGCTTCTCTTTCCACCCTTTTATCTCAAGTCTACCTGTTTTTCAAGATGAACATGGCCAGGCAGAATATTGATAACTGGCCTGGTGGATCTCAAAGTCCCATATGAGATGGGGCACTTCACAAATAAAGAGTCAAAGAAAATGTCACAGGAGGAGAATGTAACTCCTGATACTCTGGTATGATAGTTGTTCTCATCTTGGCCCAGGGGAAATAAGGTGGTTGTGGGTCAAAATACTGATTTTTTTCTTTTTTAAGAAGAAAAAACCCCACCAAAACCAAAAAAAACAACACAAGTTTCAAAACTTGTTTTTAAGCTCACAAAAGCTTAAATTCATTTCATTCCCGGTGTCTCCAGGCAACTAAGACGAGGACTCCAATAAACCCTGAGCACCAACCTGCTGGAGTCACAGTACTGCCTTACTTTCTAGTACTTACTTATTACTAAGTCACTGCCCCATCTCCCCTGCAGTTCATTTTTGCATATTCACAAAAATTGAAACTAAAATCACACATTCCCTTTAGCAAGTTCAATAACGAGTGCAAGAATCTCCAGTGAAGGGACAGTAATAAACAGTCAGGAGGTGGCAACTTCAAACCGCAGCACTCTTCACTCCACAGTGAGTTAAAACCTGCAGATGTTAGTCATAACCAGCCAACTCACTTTAGAACTTTTCAGCTCATTTTATCAAAATGAGCTTTTTTGATTTAGGAGAATCCACTCATCAAGAATGCCTCGATTTCCACCCCTGCAAATCCAACAAACACCTATCCAATGGATCCTCTCATGGAGCACCATGTTTCCTCTGCTTCTGCTCTTGGCCAAATCACTTGAATTACAGAGGGCAAAATGACATTGATAGAAACAAAAAAGGTCAAACCTCCCATCAAGTTCAAGAGTTCAGTTTTGAAGTTGAATGAAGTAATTTCTCATTCCCACTTAAACTTGTTCCTCCAGCACTGAAGCTTACTAAATAATTATACTTAAGCCAACCCTGATTAAATCTTTTATGCTTTAAGAATCAGAGCATCAATTAAACTAAACAACGATTACAATATACTGATTTTTCTACATAACCTTCTTATCAGGGAAAAAAAAGAGCGTGCTTCATGATGTCAACTTCAAAAACATATCCAGCCAGTTAATCATTACTGAAAACCAAAAACATTCTCCCACTTCCCCCCCCCCGCAAGACTTTTACTAAATTAGTCCCTACTGCAAAATAGCTCATCACAGGTTAAAAAAGTCAAAAGTAATTTTCATTGATGGATCCAAACCCCTTATAAAAGATTATCGCATTACAGACTTACAGTTCCTAAAGTGTTGGCAAATAATAGCAATGATCTCATATGGAGGGGATTTCTTTAACCACTATTAGACATTACAATGTGAAAGTCAAATAAGGAGGAGGAAAGTATCTTGGTATGTCTTTCCTCTTTTTTGTTTGGGTTTGTTTTTGGTTTTGTTTTTTTTTTACTTAGAGAAAATAAAAAACTTTTCAACAGATAGAAGTACAGGAAAGCAACTAAAACTATCATTTTGATATTCTCAAACAATACATAAAGTTGATTTACCCAAGGATATCTGCCTAAGTTTTTTGTGTTGGATTTTTTTAAAACAGTAAAGAAGTGAAATGAATGACTGCTTATTCAAAGTAAATAGTTTCTCTTGCCTCTCGTACCTACATGCAGTTGTGTATGAGACTTCACATTAGGCTAGTATAGTTTACGTGCTAGCCTCGTAAATGAGCAAGTGTTAATCCCAGCATTCAGATCCTTATTTGATATGAATTTGATATGAATAGCAGAGCTATTCAAATGAGGAATTTCTTTATTTTCTTTCTCAGAAGCACCTTATTTAAATAATAAGTGTGACATGCCCAAAGAGGATATCCCCAGTTACAAAGCATTTTACTACATAAAAAATTCACACTAAAAAAATGATCCAAGTCTACAGACATACAAAGTCTACCTAATGTCGTTTAGAGTAGCAGTTTCAAAGGCATGTTTACTTAAGAGGAGACAGTAGCATCGGTCTTTAAGCTAAATGCACTTAATTCATCATTCTCTGCAGCATCAGATGTTTAATTCACTGAAGCATCGGGTTTTGCTTTACTCTCACCAGCCACTATTACTGGTAATGGCTGTAGGCACTTTGAATTACTTGCTCCTATGCAAATACAAAAGGGTGCCAGAACCATTAACATGAAGACTCTGAGACAACCAACACTCATGTTTGGTGAATATTTATATGGCTCATACACCTACTTCAGGTTTAAGTTTGATCATTCTGATGGTGGGACTTGGCTTTTAAGATGTCTACTTAACACAGGGAGTTATGTGAAGAGAAGCTCCTGCAGCTTTCACTATCATTAAATTGTGAATGAAGAATAAGGTGATTCAGAAGAGGGAACAAGTTTGTCTTCAATCAAATCAAGTGCCTTTCCAAGCTGCACTGTCAATCTTTCAGGAGAAGCTTATGTATTACTAAATCCTCTACTCTGAACCAAGTAAATACCACCAAGGTACTCTACAGAGCTATCACAATTTACCCTCTTCTAGTAGCAGAGAAATAGTTTAGGAAGGCAAAAAGGTGGTGTTTTATATCTGTGCAACACTTGATATTTACAGTGTTATTAGCATGTAGTAATCATGGGCAGTATGGTATACTGATGTAGTGCAAGCTTTTCACTAAAACTGCCTCAGCTGCTGTTATAAAGAGTATGTTCAAGACAGGGTTCAAACTTACCTTTGGGTCTCAGCATTTTTGCCTGGAGGTACAAATCTGACTTAGATTGAAAACCCCTTTATTTGACTTTCAAGCCTTATCTACATTTTGCATCAGAAAAATCACATTCCAGGAGAAGGGTCATAAAGAATTGCCACCACTACCCCTTCCCAAGCAACTTCAGATTAAAAAGTCATAGAGGAGGAGTTAACATTGCTGATGCACTGCTACTCAGGGATTACACTCCACACTCTTGAAGCAAAAACCCTGGAAAAAATATTTAAAATTCCAGTCATCATGCACTAAAATTTGAAAACAGCAGAGACCTCCATATGCTTTTCAGGGAGCAGGTAAAAGTAATCTGAATAGCAGGTCCCATAAGCTCTTTTGAGCAATCAGAGATGAAAATTATGCATTCACTCAGCAGCATTCCAATCTGTATTTTGATGCAGGGTAAATTAATTGTCTCTGCTAATTTACTGCAGTTACTTCACAGCCTGTTAATTAGACAGCTCTGTGCAGAACTATTGTTCCAATTCCTTCAGAAATACAGCTTCTTTTGACATTGTTGTTTTTAACTCATTGAGCATATAGATATGTACAACACATCGAGAAGTAAATCTAGACATACTTGGGGGAGCAAAGGCATCAATATCTTATTAAGAGGCAAGATTACTTCTCACTCATCCACCAGCATAATTCGCCTGAGAGCATGAAAGGGGCTGCCTACACCATGGCTGCAAAGGAAACCTCTGCTCTTGTAGATGCCTCCCTGCTTTTTGTGTTCCTGTCCAGAAACTGAGTCAGGGATCCAGGGCAGAAGTTGCCCTTCCTTCTCTCTCCATACTAGGGTGAAAGAAGGAGTCCCCATTTTTACATCTATAGTTAAGATAGGAGGGAAGGGAAGCTCCACTCCTCATTAAGCCAAGCATAGGCAAAGCACAGCCTTAAGCTACCAAGTAGGACACTACCAGGAAGAGCCTGCTGTGGTGGTAGTAAGTAATTTAACTGAGCTGTCTCCAAACCAGCCCGGTTTATTAGGTACCTAAGGTAGCTCAGCAGGGCTTGCTGCTTTGCAGATACCATCTGCAAGTAGGAACCAAGCTACTCAGTTAAATGGGTGCTTTACCTGTATCTGTAGTGCAACCACAGCCACATCCGTTGCTAGAGTAAGCATACTCCACATTTACAAGCAACTTTACAAGTTAATAACAAATATAACTTCACAAGTTAATAGAAAAGGCATTTCAAGCCATACTTCTGCAATAAGCAATAAGTATTCCAAGGTTTCACTCCAAAAAAAAAGCAGGAAATAAGATGACTGCTCATAAATCTTAATGTCCATCTGGAACCAGGACAAATAAAGAGACAGAGGTGTTCAGTCCCTCCTTGAGTAGACAATACCAACCAGTCACCAGGAAAAACTTTAAAATAAAACCCTGCTTCCTCCCCTCCCTTTTAACTGAGAAAACTGGAAAGAAACTAAACCAGCCTTTGATGAGCCTCTATCAGTTTCTGTCTAGATACCAGCTGCCTGCACTGACTAAAGGCAACAAAAAACAAAGTAGCTTCCCTACCTGGCTCAGCAGCAGCTTCCAAAGAGCAGGGCAGCACCTCAGACAGGGAATGGCTCGCTCTATAAGTCTGATTTTCTCCAAGCAGCTGAGCTAATAAAGGCACAAACCCTAATTAAGGAGATTGGGCTAACTGGTGATTTAGTTAGCTTGGGCTAGCAAGGGTATTAGTAAATAAAACTTTGCAGGGTAAAAAGCAGCCCTCACAGAAAACGAATGTCTGCCATTTACAGAAGAGTAGAACAAAATCAAGAAGAATTAAGTTAAAGAGTTAAAACTGAAAAGAAAACATCCTCTAGCTACTAGGGCTCAGTTACTTCTGCGTATCGCTTCTTCGCTGTGTGCAAACTTGTCTTGCCCTGGCAAGTCTGTGTAGGCTCCAAGCGGACCAATATGGACCCAAGTAATAAACATTAAAATATCTGGGGGGTCTGGCACATTGGCTTACATGTCCTCCTATAAGAAATCTGCAAAAAAAACTGTGGAGAAGATGGTCTCTTTCATATGCAAAGCTGGAAAAGCAGAAAATCCTTCTAGAGAAGGTGCACCCAGGGAGAAAAAGTGATGCCATACTTCTGGGGCCTTCTACAGCTTTCTAAAACTGTAAAGAGAAGCAAAAGAGTTCCTGTACAAGTATTTGATGCTCAAGTTCTCCTTCCACCTTCCTTTTCTGCACAGGCACAAAAATACATGGGAATGCTGTAATACATTTAAGCAGTAGTTTATATGTGCGTGGGGGTGGGAGGTGTTTATCATAGAATGGTTTGAGTTGGAAGGGACCTTAAAAATCATCTAGTTCCAAACCCCCTGCCATGGGCAGGGACGTCTTCCACACCTTCAACTTCCTATCTGGGTTGGGCAAGGGAAACACAGCCCAAACCACCAACACCATGGCCTTACCATAGAAGGCCACCAAATTTGCCAGGTAAGATTTGCTGTTAATGAAGCCATGCTGGCTGTCACCAATCAAGATTTTACATTCCCTTTTTTTTTGTGATGAAGACCTCGGTAGATCCCAGTCCTACTTTAAGGTTATAGAGTCATAATAAGGTTGTAGCAATACAGTGGTGAAAAAAAAAATATTGTTACAAGAGAACTGAATAGTCTGCTGTATCTAACATAGTCCCATTTAAAGAGATTTGAATAAATACACAAATAACTAAAGCAGGATTATGCTTTACTGGTTTTATGCCGAACATGCTTTTATGCTTTAGAGTAACCAATGAGATATTGCTAAAATAAAAATAAATAAATAAATTAAAAGAAGGCCCTGCAGACATCCTTTCCATTTTGTTGAGAGATAGGCTATTCATTTGGACGGAAAGATTAACAATTTTGTTTCCCAGGGCAGGACTCCTGTGGACAGAACTGCTGACCATTGATGCTGTCTTTGCCCATGAGGATATTCGTCTCCCCCTGAAGTCAGTGAGGGTCTGTCATCATGTTTATTTGTGCATTGAGTGCCCTGAACAGTCAATGGCTCCCAGAAGTAAGTTGAGGTCCCTCTGCAGATCAGGGGCCAGGGGCAGCACTTAGGCAGACTGCAATAGCCTTGGCCAGATCACTTTCAGGCTGCAATCTCTAAATCAGGTGTCTGTATGGGTGGTTCTGTTAACAGGTCATTGGCAGTGCGAAGGAGCAATGTCATTGGTGTGTGCATCCTTAAACCGTATCAGAATGTAGGGAAGAGTCAGAAAGAGGCTAGAGGAAGCAAAAGGAAGAAAGATTTAGAAAGCATCAAGCAAAACAACCACAGAAACCTCACACCCCCCTTGCAAATGTCTTTGGCCTAACACGAGTGCACTGGGACACAGTCCCATTCTAAACAGTTATGCTTATGCTACTGCTTAATGTACCCCTTCCCACGTCCATTCACTAGGCAGCAGGCTCAGTCACTGCTCAGAGCTCAGAATGCAAATTCTCTGTAAGATTGTTTCAGCCCCTGAAACTAACTAACTTTAGTGTTAGATTTACGGTAGCTCCATATATTTATGATCTCCAGCTGTATGGCAATCTCAGTAAAATCATTGCATTGATATGTGAACATGTCATTTTATAATTACCCTGGTTTTATTTTAGGAAGTAATCTTCCTCATTATGCACTAAACAGACTTCTACTCCCTCAGCACTCCCTTCTCATCCCTCCTTAGGGAAGCCAGAGAGCTTTATCAAATACGCCATCTACTTTTTTTAATGTGCTTATAAGAAGTCACCATATAAGAGGCACTCTGGCACCAGAAAAATGATTAAGCTATTTACAGTGAATATATCAACAAATGAAGATACTATTAATTCGATCAAATCTGCATTAAAAATCTGTTTTTCCATAACAAGGTCTCCTCATTTATTTTAAAATCTAGGCATTATGCATTAATTATTAAAGTTACATTCACTTTACTTTCTTGTAATAAACAGAAAGCAAAATTCCTGTGCCCTGATGAACATAAGACCAGTCATAATAGGTAAAATCAAAGGCATCCTCTTGATGCAAGGAATAGTAACGGACTAAGGAAAGAGTTAAGAGCTTTCGTCAAACTATGCATTGTCTTAACTTAGAATAGGGAACAGGTATGTTCTTGTCCTTGCCAGTCAAACTATAACCCAGAACAGAATAGGTAGCTGAAACATATTGTTTAAAATGAGACCCTTTTCCCTCAAGAAGATGAATGTCTGACAGGAACCTGTCTCAACTAGTTTCTGTAAGACTTGAGGTTGCCAGCTGGGGAAACTGTGCCAAGGGTGAAAAGTGCACCGTGAGGAAGACTGCTTACTTCATCTTGAAGACCCCTGCCCATGACCATAGGAGGGCAGTGCGCAAGCGCCGAAAGGGAGGAGACTTATGATAATGAGTACCTAAACTAATTATAATATCCCTGCCGAACTTTCAGGAACTTAATGAATATGTATGTTTGTGTATAATAAATATCCAGCTTGTTGAGCTCTTGGTGTGCAAGTTAGGAGGAGCGATCCCCCTCGCACCCAACGCCACAATAAACGTACCTGCTTTATGACTCTCTGTGAGTTGTGAAGTTCTATTTTGTAAATCACTCTCTGTGGCACTGAAGAGAGTGCAGTCCCAGATGTACCATCCAGCTTTTGGCACCAAGTAGCACAGGACCCTGCTAAGCTGGAAGCTTTATCAAGTCTTATAAGCCACAAATAACTTAAAAAGGCCAAAATACAGTCACATCCACCCTGTCCACCCATCCATAGTATCTACAGTCTATAGCCAGAAATACTGTGCTGTGGTGAGGCACATAAAACCTAGCTTGAGGCAACTGGTAGCTAGTAATATCTGGCTCATCTACCTAAGAATCAGGAAAACATTTGAATATACGTACAAGTTCACCTCTCCTGGAAGCTGCGTATTACCACATTGAGTGAAGCATGTGCCAAAATGCTGTCCTGAAAAGGGAAGTTATTCAAAACAAACACGAACATTATTTTTCCTCTCTTGACTATAGTATGGATTTCTTTTTCTTCTATTTTTTCCTTTTTAATTTTTATTCCTCAAGCTCAGGTAAATGTAATAAAAATCAGATGTTTGTACCAAAGGGTTAGCAAATTATTGGTCAAAAAGGAAACATTCTTAGGATTTGTAGCTTTTTTATTTCATTGGTAACAGTTACTTGTTCCTGCACTCTCTGGAGGGTGAACAGAAATGGAAACATGTCCTCTATTGTCTATTGATTGTGCCTCAGACATACAGTTTCTTGTGGCTTTTTATCTTTTCCTCTTCTTTTTCTTCATCTGTGGAGGTTTCCCATGCTGCTAACCACACTTGCTTCTCTGAAAGTCTTTTATTTTAAAGAAATCCTTTCTGAGACACAGCAGTAGAGCAATACATGTTGTTCTAGGTGAGGCTATCAGTGACATACCCCATTTACATGATGGCTTTCTCATATTTTTATATGAGATTATTCCGCATCTTATTCCTCTTAATCATCCAACTATTTTAACTTCCTTGCATCTATTCATTCATTCATTTGCTTTTGCTATGGCCGAAATATACTGAGCAACGATGCTTTTTCTGAACTGTTAGATATAGCACCAGGGTTTTGTACAAGCTTTTATAGTTAATTTAGTGACCACTATGGACTTCCCTAAAGTGTCTACCTCAAACGGATGAAGATCTTTTTCTGCTATAACAAAGGTTGTATTTCTAGCTTTCAGAAGACAGTACACCTTAAACTTGAAAAAATCAAATACAAAAATATAATTACTCCTATATTTCAGACCAGTGTAATTTCCAGAGTACGTAGGTTTGGAGAGGGAAAGTGAGAAGGAACATTACTATTCATGTAATTATGGATTTTTGCATCCAGGATTTTGGAGTGCTCCAGCACTCAGATTTAACATGCAAATAGCTGCCACAGGAATTGTTTCCTGACCTCACCCCATTTTTGTTGAGTAGGAAGCTCATGATACCTTAATTCACACTTTTTCGATCACTTTATCAAGTCTCTTTCTCCACAGATACGCAGTCATACAGAAAGTCCTCTCAGCCCCACAAAGCAGAGCACATTCCTCATATGAACTACTGTCAACACAACTGAAAGGTAGTGAGAAGTTAGAAAGTCTTTAAAGATTAATTTTCCAGGACTCCTTGCTGCTCTACACTAAGACAACACATTTTGCCTTATGTGGAATGGCGAAAAAGACAGTATGCCTGAATTGAAACAATACAAAATTCATCAGGGCAAAATAATCACCTTGTCCTTCCCCATGGGCTTACTCAAGATGGCAAAGACTCATTATTATGCAGTCCTGGTAAGACAGCTTGAAATTATTTGGATTAACTTCGTCCTCTGATGGTCCAAGGATTTTATAGTACTCAGTAAACACGTAATATATCAGTGGTTCTTCTCCCTCACCATCTTCCGTTAAGAATGCAGCTGTTTGTCTGGGTTAATCTGAAAAATACGACTGCAGTTTACAACATCCAGATAAGTCTAAGACTGGCCAGCCAAGAGGCAGGTCCCTTTCAGGTCATACTGGCCATGCTGGTGTGGAGCACATCAAACATGACCAACCTCCTAGCCTTTTATGAGGAAATAACATTGTGGATGGATGATGGCAGAGCGGTGGATGTGGTCTACCTTGACTTCAGCAAAGCATTTGACACAGTCTCCCACAGCATCCTCATAGCTAAATTGAGGAAGTGTGGCCTGGATGATCAGGTAGTGAGGTGGACTGCGAACTGGCTGAAGGACAGAAGCCAGAGAGTTGTAGTCTATGGGGCGGAGTCCAGTTGGAGGCCTGTATCTAGTGGAGTGCCTCAAGGGTCAATATTGGGACCAGTATTATTTAATATCTTCATCAATGATTTAGATGAGGGAATTGAGTGTACTGTCAGCAAGTTTGCTGATGACACTAAGCTGGGAGGAGTGGCTGACACGCCAGAAGGCTGTGCTGCCATCCAGCGGGACCTGGACAGGCTGGAGAGTTGGGCAGGGAGAAACTTGATGAAATATAACAAGGGAAAGTGTAGAGTCCTGCATCTGGGCAGGAACAACCCCAGGTTCCAGTATAGGTTGGGGAACGACCTGTTAGAGAGTAGTGTAGGGGAGAGGGACCTGGGGGTCCTAGTGGACGCCAGGATGACCATGAGCCAACACTGTGCTCTTGTGGCCAAGAAGGCCAATGGCATCCTGGGGTGTATTAGAAGGGGGGTGGTCAGTAGGTCGAGAGAGGTCCTCCTTCCCCTCTACTCGGCCCTGGTGAGACCGCATCTGGAATATTGTGTCCAGTTCTGGGCCCCTCAGTTCAAGAAGGACAGGGACCTGCTGGAGAGAGTCCAGCGCAGGGCGACAAAGATGATTAAGGGAGTGGAGCATCTCCCTTATGAGGAAAGGCTGAAGGAGCTGGGTCTCTATAGTTTGGAGAAGAGGAGACTGCGGGGTGACCTTATTAGTGTATATAAATATATAAAGGGGGAGTGTCATGAGGATGGAGCCAGGCTCTTCTCAATGGCAAACAATGATAAGACAAGGGGTAATGGGTATAAACTGGAACACAAGAGGTTCCACTTAAACTTGAGAAGAAACTTCTTCTCAGTGAGGGTGACAGAACACTGGAACAGGCTGCCCAGGGAGGTTGTGGAGTCTCCTTCTCTGGAGACATTCAAAACCCGCCTGGACACATTCCTGTGTAATCTTATCTAGGTGTTCCTGCTCTGGCAGGGGGATTGGACTAGATGATCTTTTGAGGTCCCTTCCAATCTCTAACATACTGTGATACTGTGATACTGTGAAACATCTTAACCAGGCAGAAAGAAGAGTAAGGCTTAGCTCTGGCAGAAACCGTGGATAATATTTATGCTCTTCTGGTTAATTACAGAAAGTGTCAGGCGATGTATATGAGGGAAGAAAGCTAGGGCAAAAATGAAAATTACAATGAAATTCACTGCCTAGAGTGTCAAAATAATAACTAGGATTCTTTGTGTGAGGAGAACAGGTAAAATTGGCAACATGAGCTAATATTTTATGCAAGTTCAAGGGTCCAGGTGAAAATATATTAAACAAAGGGAAAACTTTAGTGTTTCACCATAGAAAGGTTGTTAGGAGCACTGGGTTTTACCGCACCAGTTTCAGCCAAGAGGCATATCGAAGCTTAGGTAGATCAGGGCAGTTTAGAAGTTAAATCCTATTCATACATACCTAGGCAGATAGCAACATCAAATAAAGCAAAGCAGGACAGTTATGAATTAAAAGCAAATAGCAAAACTAGGTCACATCTTGCACCTTTAAAGGCTAAGCCATGTAAATGAGCCCCTCTCTGAAGCAGGTACACAAGGGCAAAATAGGCTTGCCTTTCTTCAGCTTGCTCAGCAGCATTAGCAAGGTGGCTGTACTCCTGCAGAATGGGTGACTGTTCCAGCTTTATTTTCAGAATTGCCCTAAAACTTTCAGGAAGACCATGGCAACAGCCAGTTTGTACCGTGACATACCTGGGCTCAAGCACTGTTTTGGGTCCCCACTTGAAATGTATCCAACGGACAAAGCTACTGATTCCCTCCACCACTGAGGTTGTTCAGCCCCAGGTAAATTCTCTGCAGAGTCCCACAGAGAGGATGTTTAAGATACAAAGAGGTGGTTTAGCTGCTGATAGTATGGGACAGGAAAAATCTAAGAGGTGAGACCATTAATAGGATGGCTCTCATTTCTAGAATGGCAAGAAGAAATATGCTTGATTCCTTGGGATGGGAAAGGGACTGGACACTCACAATTTTGAGACTTAGATTTTCAAGTATCTTTTCCTTTGTTTGCTGTGGTTGTCTTCAGAGAGCCAATAGTTACAGATAATGAGCACAATCACCTTCAGGATTAAAGAGATGACATTTTTAACAGGTATCAGAAGATTTCCCTTTTTACCAACTCGCATACTCAAGTTTAATAGCTAAATCTGAAGTGTGGAAATCATGGAATGAATGGAAAGGTGGCCTAGAAAATTTAAAACAGAGTTGCATGAAGCACAGGGAAATGACTGAAAAAGCAGCTGCATCTAACATGAATCATATGAACACTGAACGAATGGGTAATAAAGGAAAACAGATGCAGCAGCGACATGTTGAATGGCTTTGATCATTCAAAGGCTTAAACCTGACAGTATTTAATGATGATGGACAGATGAAATGAGTATGATAAAAAGAAAGGGATGCTAAGCAATAACATTCAGCTTCATGAAGGATGAAAAGTGAAAAAGGACAAAGAAGTCAAAGAATCAAACAAAACTAATCCTGTCTGGTATAAACACCTGATGGAAATGGGCTCTGTAAAGGAAAAGACAGCATGGAGAAGATCCTAACAAAAACCCCACAACACTTGCATCATACATCATCAGGAGGTTGCAGAATATGCCTCAGTGGGAGCAAAACTGCCCCTGAAGATGAACCCACGTCATGACAGCGCAAAGGAATTTGCTCCTTAGCTGTGCCTAAAGCACACGAAGACTTTTGTTGCTTTTCTCAACCACACACAAAATGAGCAGCCTTGGAAACCAGTCTTGGAGGTGTAATATTATTGCTGCATTGCATTTGCTTTCACATTATTGCTATATCTGCATAAAATTTGTCACACCAACAATATGTCTAAGATGTTGTTAGATTCATAATAACATGGATTTGTTGAAAGTGAGAATTTTCTGAAGGACAGGCATGGTATTTTTTATTTTTTTTTAATTTGGGGGGGGTGTTTATTATTATTTTTCCTAAAGTGGGTTTGTAAAAAACTTCAAAACAGAATTTTTGTCTCTTTCTTAATATTTTTGCAAGGAATTGTTCCTCTTCCATGCCCGCTGGAAGAGAAGGTAACTCCCATGGTCACTTTGTTGGAACATTGCAATATCCTCTTCTGTTAGTTTACAATTTGCTGTTTTATGAATGTTCCTGCCAGTGGACTCATTTCTTTGCATATTCATGGACAGGAAAAAGCAACGAGTGCAAACAAATGCAAAAATATGCCACTTTAAAAATGTAACCAGAGCTTGAGAACCTGGAACACATCCATAGCTATGATTAACAAGGAATGTTAATGTCTTGCAGAGGGAACCCATATTAACAGGATAAAACTGTTACCTTGTGTAGCACCACCATCACATCTGGTGACACCTGCAGTCACAACTTGCTGGAAAAACAGCTTACCTGGATGGCGTAGAATAAACTTCTAAAACGTCATTAAAAGACACTGAAAAGTCTGTATTACGGCTTATAATGCACAATATTCCTTATAAATACAGTTCAAGACTGCCTCCAATTTGGGGCATTGGACTGACTCAGAATCAGACAAATCATCGTTTCATCACTCTGAATTTAATTGCCAAGATTTAGTTCTGCCAAACAATTAAAATACATCTTCCTAGAGCAGGAGAAGGCATCACTGCTCCCATTCTGGCCTGGCAGGTAAAGCCTATTTTACAGAAGTTCAAAAGATTTAACCTGTCTTTAACTTTGATGAGTGTGAACACACAACAATAGAGGCCTGGAGCTTAATTACCCACCAGCTTCCTCAGCAGCTAAACTACAACCCTGTGATGGCTGCTCTCAGCAGAAATAGCTTCACAGAGCTGGGAATGCCTTGCCAGTGAGATTCTCCCTGCCCTGAAAATCAGTACCCTGTGCTTCAATTTAGGCTTCCTCTCATCAAATCTGTGCAGGGGCAGTTGCAGAAAAGAAGCCTTCCTCAACAACTGCACTGAAATTGCATGATTTCAAGAAGTTAGATTTTGTTTAACTGTTTTAACTCTAACCTGTGCCTACCAACAGAAATCATAGATTAGTACCTAGAGGTCACTTGCTATGGTCACAACCCAAGCATTCCCTTTCTGCTGTGAAACTCCAGCCTTTTCACTGCTTAAGACAAATTGACTGAAGCCAGAAGTGCCTCAATTAACCTTTTCATTGCTGTTGCTGTGTTCAGAACTTTTCCATTTCACCAACGGTAACCTAAAAAGAAAATACAAAGGAAAAACACAAAAATTTCAGATGGAGAAAAAATTGCTACTGTTGGCAACATACAGCATTACTCACCTCTGTAGCTAAGAAAAGAACAGAGTACTGTAAATCATCCAATAGGAAAGCTGTGCTCCATAGCAGAAATAATGATGAAAAATAAGTCATTCTTAAGCCATTTAGGGGGAGGTAGGACGAGGAGATTCACATTTATTTTGCTGTTTTGGGTAAGCTAGTTACCAGCAGCTGGCAAAGGTTTATCCCTACATAAAACCTCCAATATTTTACTTGTTAATTTCCCTGGTTATTTTCTGGAATGGAAGTCAAGAGGTGAAACATGAATATAATTTAAAATTCCACCAACAAGGACAATGTGTAAGAAACATTTTCCCATGCATGCACAGAGACACACACATCACAAAGAATGTACAGATTCTTTCCTATAAATGAACACTGATGATCTCAGCCTAACCACAGACTGTAAAAGGCTCACAACACACAAAAGCTATGGAATAATATCCGACTACTCTTAATTTATGCTCCCACATGAAAAAAATTTATTTGCTTTTGGATGTTGATTAATTTCAAACCTACTATTACCTTCCCAAGAGCTCAGCTTGTTTTCAGCCTACTAACAATACTGTACTATGAGAGCTGAGGGTAGAGAAATCCCCTTTGTTACCTAGCAGCGAATCAAAGTGTTTATAGGAAAACTAGATAAGGCTGATAGACTTGTTAGCAAGAACAAAAGAATTAGATAAAGAGAATTTTTGGACAGAATGTCCCGAGAGTAAATTATTATGGCTGTACCAGCTCTTGTAAACAGCAGATATTCCTGGCAATGCTGATAAGAACTTCCTTGGACATCATGTGTGCTCCCTAATGCTACTTACATGCCTGCGAACTTTGGCCTTCGAAGGGTGGTATTTCCCTCCCCAGCTTTTGTATAAGCAGTGGTCAGGCCAGCTTGAATAACCGAGCAGAAATCCCTTTTCTCACTCTTCAGAATCTGGGGGAAATTGCCAAAGCATTTTAACATCTCGATTTAAGGATTGCTGCTGCCATAGACGGGGAAGGCTTTATTGCATCAGGTTGCCAAGGCTTCACAACTAGGAAAAGAAATATGAGGATAAACTAAGATTTGCTATGATGGAATACATAATCAAAAGACAGAGTAACAAATGCATTATAAAGACTTTTAAGAAGGTGGTATTTCCTTACACGCATCCTTTCCTCCTGCATCTCAGCTAGCTTGTGAGGTTAATTCTCCTTTTTAAGATTGCTTCCCCTTCTCTTCCTTTTCGGTTTACCTGCCTGTCCTTCCCTGTGATTTTGCCCTGAGAAGCTAGGACACTCAGAGATCTGCCAAATGCTTCTTTCCTCTCATTCCATGTCCTGTTTCTTTTCCATGCCTTTATTCCTGTAGAGTTCAAGCTGCCCTCTCTCACTTCTGGCCACCCGAAAAAACAGCAGTGCAGCTATATGAATTGCATCTCTTGGGAAGTAGGAGTGCTGTGTATGGAGTGACCATGTTTTCTCTATTATGTTGTCCATTTACAGCCTCTCTTGACATGCAAACATTAAAAAGCTGTTGTGAAGATAGGTAGTCACAGGTCCCACCTTACATCTTACTAAATTCTGAGGAATGATTATCACAAGCATATTTTCATGCCCTGATGACCCATTTCACATTATTTCACAACAGCATGTTACTTTATCTTCCCATGCTTATGTAGGAAGATGGACAATGTTTCCACAGAAGAT
Source organism: Psittacula echo (assembly GCF_963264785.1). Lineage (NCBI taxonomy): Eukaryota > Metazoa > Chordata > Aves > Psittaciformes > Psittacidae > Psittacula > Psittacula echo. The sequence continues at coordinate 22,830,215 of NC_137737.1, read as the reverse complement.
TCCAGCCCTGGTCTGAGCTCATGTGAGCAATTTCTCCAGTGCTGTTTCCTGTGCACTATAAGATGCACAGAATTGTAACATGAGACCTATGAAGTCAGCAGGTATGTATCTTGCTACCAGACACCAGTCCTGCCTGCCACTTACTTACCTCAGTAAGTAGCTCTTGCTCCTTTCCTTCTTTCCATATACAGTGATCATATACCACTACAAACACAGGCTGCACATGCACATATGCCCATCTGAGCATTCAAGTTCAACAACCTGGCTATGTATAATAAATCCTTAACCATACTTACTTTTCAGAAGCCCCTTAATTACTGATTTTTTTTAGGTCAGTCTTGTGAGAATATATTTAAATTTTAAAGTATCTTTTTGGCATGTTCATTTCAATTGTAATTATGGACTTGAACATGAAATTACAGCTCCATTCCCATCAGAAGCCATTCTGTATGAAGATGGTCAAGTATCCTGCCCCAGCCTGTGAGCAAACAAGTGAAAGTGTGACCCAGTGTCCACTTTTGCCTGAGGAAATGCAATGATTTCAAAACCAGGTACTTTCAGATAACTTCAAGTTGTTATCCCATAGGCGTGTAGGCCAGATGAATGCAAGGTCCTCAAGGTTAGCCAAGAAAATTACACAGTGATTGAACGAATGGAAGTATGCAAGGTCACACTAGTAATAAGCCATTGTTTAAAGATACTGTGGGTCATTATCATCATTATCAAAGATTGCCGTGGTTTCTCCATAACAATAAATGTCTTAGTCCAGATGTATTTGTATTTCCTACAAGACATACCACTGCACTCAAAGCAGGAAGAGACAAAAAGGCCTGTCTTATGCCAAAGGCCAGAAATAATTCTTCTTAGTAGGACAGAAATTACCAGAAACCTCTTACCTCCAGTTCCAAGTAAGGGATTATAGGTCTTTTTTACTACAGAAATGAACCCATACTTGGGTTGGTTCAAGGAAACCTGAAAACAAATCCCAAATGAGTGAGGCAGATACCCTCCAGGACCCCCAGGAGCCAGCCTGCCATGCTTTCCTTGTGTCCCACAGCTTAAGAAGTCCTCCACTCTGCTGCTTCTGCTGTCATGCTGTTCATGGGGTATGGCAGTTAAATACCTATTTCTCTGATGAAGACAGCTGGCCACCAAACAGTTATACAGTGATTATTATACAGTGCAAAAGCAAAATCTACATGAAATCACATTTATTATTATTCCTGTATCCAGTATTTAGCTTCTAGTTTGATTTCAACAAAATATATTTTCCATTCTGCGGAATTCCAGCAAATAATGCAATTATGTCTTTCACACAGCATGAGAATCATAACCCACTGATGCCATTGCATAACCTCTTACTAACATCAATAAGATCATAATTTCCTCCCCCATCGGTGATGTAAGCTGTTGAAAAGCACAAATGCCTTCACTAAAATTAAAAAGCAGGGAGAGTTCTCCACATCTACATGCTACATAGGTCCACTATCCTCAAGGCCACCATGGTTAAAACATCACAGCTTTAAGTTCATTGTTACCTATGCATTTGTAAATTAATAAGTGTAAACTGATCATCTGGGATAGAAAAAGTGTGATTCTGTTTGCAAAGTCATCACACAATCAGTGTGTCACTTTTTCTACATTGAGTTTTGACCAGGTTTAACAAAATTTCGATTTGCTGTTACAAAATTCATGACTGGACCTTTTTAAGGAGATCTCTCCAAATTGCTATATTCAGTTGTTAAAAATGGCACTTACAGCTGTCTATATCCTCAGGACAAGGGATATAGACAAACATAAAGGGAAATCGGCAAGCCCATAAGTGCATTGCCCTTGTTTGTCCTTCCCTAAAAGAATTAGGCTAAGAAAGACATTCTGGTACTTAAAGGAAATTGTGGGAACATTTAATGGCTCAGTTAGAGTTCTCTGCCTCATAATTATTCATTGGCAGACCCACATCAAATCACCAGCAAAATGTAAATACTTCTATAGAGGATCACTGAAATAACCCAGAAATCCACCATTAGTGCACAAGCCAAGGCACAGATTCTTCCACAAGAAATCACTGAAAAATACACATTTAGGATATTGCTCAACAATCTACAAAGAATGGGAGCTCTGAAGCAATTTCAAATCATTTTAGCTTTTCAGTTACAATTTTCCTGGTGTTTCAAAAATTATGCGTTAAAATATACCAGACACAAAAGTAATTTGATTAATGATACTTCAAAGACACACAACTGTAAAACACATTACCTTTTGAAGGAAGACTACATTAAATATATTGACTGCTCAAGAGTTGATATAAAAGCTGGTAGGAACTGCAACATAAAAGGAATATGTGTGGTAGACATGAAGCTGGGGCCATACAACCAAGCCAAGAAGCAAGATATGTCCCTGGAAGAAAACAATTTCTTGTTATTGCCAATAACAAATCATGAGTGAACATAAACCAGCAAATTTTTCATAGCAAACTGAAATCTAAGTTTTAGTCAATAGATGTGCAGCTCAAAGCTGTTCTTAACAAATACAAATCCATTTTGAAAGAAATAGAGTTCTCTAAAACACCTTGGAAAACTAAATGAAGGGTTGTTTGTATCATCCACAGTATACCAGAAACATGATTCTTCTCTGTATATACACTGTGTATATACTCTAAATATATTTCCTAAGACACATAAATATCTGACTTAAAATTTTAGGTCTATATTTTCAAAAATGACTAGCCACTTTTTAGTCCTCAACTTCTGATGCCTCAAAATAACATTTTTAGAAATACAGGTACTTTAAACTATAGAACATCTTCCCCCACGGCATCCTAAATGGACATGCCAGGAAAGGCATCTTTTAAAAGTTCAGACTTAAATTTAGGGAGCTCAGGAAAGGTTCAGACACAAAGACTGAAATCTCCAGGGATTTTTTCACAGAAGACTTAACAGTACAGGCAACCACAGAACGAGTTTTAGCACCATACATTTCTTACAGCCCACACTGATGTGACAGGATCAGTACTAAGGACCAGGAGATCATTCAAACTTCAAAGACTTCCAGTTAATGGCTTTTGGCTACAGTTGCAGGAGGAAGAATACTTAAATTTTAAATTTGGAATTGTTAACAATTTTTGGTATCTTTTATTTCGCTCATTCTCATGTCTCTATTTCCATTGTGGTTTAGTGATCATATCACAACAAAAAGTTTCCTTCAAAGAGTAGTAAAATTTACTTGAGTGACTAAATTGTGCTTTATATAACTGAATCGTACACTGTTTGAATTCAAATAAATGCATTGCAATAGAACCAGAACAAACACACACTGATTTTCACATCTGGAAGGACTTCTAGGTGATTACTTGCCTTTTAAGCCCAATATAACAGCTCTTTCTTCATTATTGTCTTGAGCTCAAAGCCGCAGCTAGTCCTTCAGTGCATTGAGCTGAACTCAGTTTTATGGGTAGGCAGAAAAAAATCCAGCTTTCTAAACATTATTTTAGGCTTCACATTTATCTGAAATAATAGCCTTCTGCTTTTGGAATGCTCATTTCAGACACTGATTTTATTGTAAATGATAGATTTTTCTTTAGATATAACCCATATAATTCAGTGATTTTTTTTTTCTTTTCCTCACAACTTCTGAATAGTTTTTATCAATTGGAATATTTTTGGATATAAGAACATCCATGACATCTACATTTCATCTTCTCCATCATTTTGTGATTCAATATGTTGAAGAGGTGTGCAGTGTCAAATCAGCAGCCTGTAATTTTGAAACTGATAGAAAGATTACTCTCTCTTCCAGAGTCAACAGGCTTTAAATGCTGAAACTGTACACATATTACTACATATATAGAAAAACTTCAAATCCAAAAGGCCTTTTTGGAGTGTATTTCATCTTAGATGTAATATCTGGCTTCCCTTGAATCTTCAGTTAAGATATTTAAGTGAGAATTGCAAGTTAAAAATCTGAGTTTACCTCTTATTCACAATTTAAAGTTCAAGGGAAAAAGAACTCAGTATCTTTTACATCTACAATAGTTATTTTAGGGGGTGAATCTTTATAGGAGGGAAAAAAAAAAAAAGGAAGACAGTGTCATAAGTGTTTTATTCTTGTATTTCAAGTGTATCCAGGTGGTTTGCAAAATAAATGATTTCCCTAGGGAAATAGTGGGCTTATTTAACCATTCAACTGTTTTTATTTGGTCCTGTGTTTTTCCCATAAAAAATGAATCTTCTGTTTATCCTCAGAAATCTCTCTCTAGTGACATCTTGAAAATGAGCATTTTATCCTTGATGCATGCTACTGATGTGTTCTCAAATAGGAGAGGGAATACAAGATCTTCACATAAAGGTTCATTTGCCTATAATTCATTACACTGGTTTTAGCGGCCCCCCGCTTCCACAGTGCCAGAGGTGCCAAGTCTAGAAGCTTCTCAAAGATGGTGTAATATGGGGATGCACAACCGAAGCATAATTCACATAAACACTTTCGGGCAGTGCGCAATATACATTGCACCAGAAGAATATTGCAGAAGCTGAAAATAGTGCTGTTATGGTGGCTTATGTGCTACACTGTCAGCTTTATGAAAGGGTTTACCTTCCAGATTGCAGCACATAATTTAACATGCTAAACTACTGTCTCCAGCACAAGGAGATATTTTTAAGGGAAAACCATGATAGTTCACATACAGATTGACTTATTTCTTGTCAGTTGACACATATCTGGGGTAAGCTTTTTCATCCCCACTGCTTCTATGCAAACTAAATATTCTGAGCAACTGATGTTTAAGACCAGCTTGCCAAACCAGAATACCTGTGATATTTTCAGCTTTCTTCATGGAAAGCAATATCCGGGTACCTTTAGAAAACTGCCAGATTATTTTTAAAACAAGACTCAAGACACACTTCCACCTTTTGTGCTTAGATAAGCATGATTCGGTGGAAAACACGTCCTGAAATTACTCTTACAGTAAATATACTACATCGGAATAATGGGTGTGAAAAATTATTATAAGTGAAAACTTAGGTGAAAAGATCAGTTGGAAAAGACTTACATTCCTCCCAAACTCAGAAGGACTTTGTTGTCAGTCAGGAAAGAGCTGCTATGTGGCAGCGATCATATTTTGCTACACTCTATTCAGGATTGTAAACCCCATGCCCTTTAACAATACAGTGCAGGTGTGAAGGAGGCAAACAGCTCTGAATCAGGATCAGCAAGGAGCACACACTCTTTGTTCACTGCCTAGCCAGCATTTCCATACAGCGGGTGCTCCGGATGAGGCAACAGCTCCCAGGCTTCCCAGGTTACCAGTGTGTACTGCAGAGCTGGATGCCACATGTTTCTGGAAGACAGGCCAGTCACCTCTCAGCCCCATTTGGGAGCCAATGGGAAACAGGTAGGGTCAGCATATGGCCCTGGAAGTGCAGTGTCCATGGAGTTCAGCACCATACCCATTCTCACTCTTGAGTGGATTTCCCAAGAATTTGGGAGGAGAAGCACTGACACAGGTGGATCTTAATGCTGTCTCCCAAGAAGATATCTCCACCTCCACTGACCTGTACATGACAAGTCTATATGATGAATTACATCAACTGAGAGTCCTAATTAGGCCTTCACTGTTGCCCTGAATTTGTCTCAAAATGAAGGCCTATTGCATTAAAGTGACAGGGATGTTGTTTCTTTATGCCACTAGTTTATACTGTTATGAAATCCTTTTGTACCTTATTCTTTCACTGGCCTTCTGGCAGCTCTCTTGCTACAAAATCCTTTCTCCTGTCAGATAGGTCTCAGAAGCCAAAGGTACATGCACAGCATTGACAATTTTTGGTAACGCATAACAAATATAATGCAATAGTAGACAACTAACCCCTACTATTACATTACTAAATCCTAACCCTTGGCTTTCTTTGTTTATGTTACAAGAGTATGTTAAAATTTCTCCAGTGGATTCTGATTCCCACAACTGGAAAGGTTCCCATCTCATCCCACAGGTGTGATTGTTTGGGTTGGATGGATTATTAATTCAGTCATTTCTCTCTGTGTTACTAATAAATATATAAAATAATCCTGCTTGCACTGTCAGGAAATTCCATCCCCTCCTGCTGTTGCCTCTTTCTGAAATGAGGAAGGAAAAAAACCCACCACAAAACCAATCCTTTCTTCAGTACTGGATGATCTTTTATTTTCAAGTATGAAGAAGAGAATACATGACCTTCAGACCCTACCAGCTCAGTGGAAAAAAATAGGCTTATCTGTTTACCATCTCTTTACATAAAAGCTCATAAGTATGAGATTTGCTTTGATTTATTTGAGACTGATTTGGTAAAACTACACAAAAGGATAAAGAGAGGAGAACTTGGAAAACATACAAATCAGTCTTTCCATCCCCACCTTTTCACTAGGAAAGCTCTGCCTCTCACACCCCGATTTCTATGTCCTCTTTTTACAGATGAGGGAATTTTAAGAGGGATATATTAAATATATAAGTCTTAAAATTCTCATGAAACAAGAGGGAAAAACAAACTGTAGAGCACTCCCCCTCTACAAGGTGAGTAAACCACTTCAGAATAATTTTGGCAGCACTCCCTGGACTTAGCTCCCCATATGCCTTTATGCTGCAGATGCCATTGTTATATTTCACAAGTGTCTACAGCATTAATTCAATGTCTCTCTATCATATCAGTTCCCACTTACTTATTTGTGAAACAGTTCTATGGCAGCAAACAAGACAGGACTGAAAAAACATGTCAAGCGTTGCATGGGCATTCCGTAGCTCTGTTAAAGTGTACTCTTCCAGGAAGTTTGCCCAGCTCCTCCCATCCTCAGCAGCTTTAGCAAAGCCCTATCAGGTGAACATTAGAATTCTCCCAGAGAACTAAAACCTATAACAGGAAAGAAATTACACCAAATGGCCAAAACCTAACTACAAAAAAAGGGCCATTTTACCCCTCTCTCTCTCTCAATCTGTTCTGGAAGCAAACATGGACATAACAACTCCTGAGGAGTAAATTGAGGACCTCTTGGTATACACAAGAAAGCTCCCCCCTTGGCAATACTCTATCTTCTTACCTGCAGAGAGCAATACACACATCACCAGAGCGGGCAAAGACCCAAATACAAAATAAGACCCAAAAGGCTCTGCCCAGCTAGGGGTGTCTTGAGACAACAGTTCAATAGTTCTCAGGATTCAAAGGGGTACCTATAACGGGTAACTGAAAACTTAGTCCAATCCCATAACTCATACCCATACTCACATACCAGTTCTCAGCTGAATTACAAACTGCCCTCTACGAGTAGGTAGATACGTTTGGGATACCAACCTCCATCAGCATTTACAGGATTGCTTTCAAAAGCTTTTGAATCTGAAAGATAATGGATGTTTTGGATGGTGTTCAAGGTGTGTGTGTGTGGCATGTTTATTTCTATATCCTGAGTTGTACTATTGTGTGAAAGTTTTGTCAAGACATTAGTATGTGCCAAATTTCAGGTGATTTAAACTTCCATTGTATTTGTTATTCCATTGATTTTATCCCAACCTCCCAGCAGGTTTCAAGAGAAAATGAAGGCAAAAATCCTGATGTATGCAGAGAAAGAAAACATTCACAACTTACCCAGTTGTAATATAGTTGTGACAGTCTCAAGATCTATTCATAACCTTCGTATCAGCTGAGGACCAAGAGCAGCTGACAGGGCTGGAAGAGTGCCTTCAGACAGGCAAAAGTTTAGACTGGTACAGGCAGTTCTGCAATTTGATGGTCTGGGGGCTAAGGAAGTTTTGAGCAGAGGAAGGACAGGCTTGCCCCCACATCACCTCTACCAGCCTTACAGCCTACCATAAACCCTACATTTAGAGTATTTTGTTACTTTTACAGGTCAGAAGGTGAAGTTGATGTTTTGTTTGGTTTCTATTGGTTTCTGTTTATTTGTTTGTTTTCCCTGGAGTAAGGCCAGCTTTTCCTTCCACAGAACACCAAGACTCACTGTATCCATGTCCTTTTTCTGGCTTGGGGTTCTGATCACTTTACCCATCTTTTGAAGGATGTAATAAAACTAAAGTAAGTATCAAGCTGAAAACAATGGAATTCATGGGACTTGGAGAGTAGAGATGTGGAGTTTCCAAATGTAGAGAAGTAATCAAATAAAAGCTGGAAGGCTAACTTCAGAGTTTTCAGTTCTTGCAGCTGGAAGGAATCCTCTCTGCTGAAGCCAGAACCTTTATCATGCATAACATAGTGTCATGCTCTTCTTTAATATGTCTGTTGTGTCTTTGTAATGATCAGCTATAGCAGTGGCACTGAACTATGTCTAGAATGATGTCTTACCTCCTCCTCAGATCTCCAGCACTCTCCACTCACGAAAATCACAGGGAATTCCAAAACTTATTCACTGTAATATTTACACATGAACCTAAATTCTGGTTTGCTACTAAGTTATGTCAACAACAGCATGGTGGGATAAATTAAAATTGAAGGTGTGTGGATTATTTCTGTTCTTGGATGTTATATACAAATTTTCTACAAAGACCTAGTGAGCTGGATGATGCTGATACCAATTTATATTTCTGGAATCTTGTACTTCTGGCCTGGGATGCTGCCCCTGGATAACCTTGCACCTTTTCAGTATTCCAAAACAGGAATACCTGACCTGAACTAGCCAAAGCGGTATTCCATACCACCAGTATATAAACTGGAGAAGCTGGCCAAGGGATGCCAATTGCTTCTTGGGGCATTGCTCAACGGCTAGTGAGCAACTGCATTGTGCATGCCTTGTTTTTCTTGGGTTTTACACTTTACTCTTTCTCTTTTTCATATCAACTATTACTATCATATTTTACTTTATTTCAATTATTAAACTCTTCTTGCAATCAACATGCGAGTTTCAGGTGGTTTTCTGATTCTCCTCCTCATCCCACCAGGAAAGGGGTTGTAAGCAGGTGGATGCATAATACTTTGACACTTGACTGAGTCTGATGTATCTCCCTTCCACCTTCCACTGCAGTAGTAAGGGCAAATAACTTCAGCAAACCCACTCAGTGCTGTCATGCTCTTCATCTCTACCTCCATAGCCCTCTACATTTGGCAAAGTGTTTAAGAAATGCTACACTTCTGAGGGAATAGTTCTGTTTTCCCCTATGAGTCTCCTTACCTATAGGCTGAAAACTAAGCACTGCCTTTAGTCTAGTGGCTTTTTTACTTTGGCAGAAATTAAGGAGAAGGAATAAAGTCCCTGTGCATCATCTGGGTAGTTACTGTCTTAGTTCATTCTCTCCACTTTGTAGGCAACTCAAGGCAGTTGCCCTAAACTGAGAGGCAAGCACCTGCTGTACTTTATTTTATTACTGAGCGTATTTCTGCAACTGTTGTAATCTTAAGTTTGTCCTACTCTAACCTCCTTCAAAGAATAAGTGCAACTCAGTGAAAGTAAGGGTTGCAGAATCGTCTTCAAAGAGCCTGGTGGCAGCTAATACCTGCCCTGACCAAAGCCCTGACAAGAACCATACCAAAGCCCATGGAAGCTTCCCCCCAGATTCTCCTTGGACAAGAACCCAGGAAAGCTTCCTGCTGCACATGGTGGTGGTCCATAGGTGCAGCGGCAGGAAGTTGGGTCCTGAGACCATGGGGTATGAAAGAAGCCCCTCGGGCAGCCTCGTGGAGTCAAGTCCCGCTTGGAACAGAGGGTCTGTAGCCAGGGACTCTCCCCTTAGGATGGGACACGGCCAAGGGAATTCCTTGAGGCTGAGCCCTCTCTTTTTAGGTAAGTGATTGCACATTTTGTATGAGGCTTTTGCCGTCTGCCCCTGCACTACCCACCATCTAGAACAACCCCTCTCTCAATATCTGCAGCAAAACAGGGTATCTCTGAAGCAGTTAAAGGGCTAGAGAAGAGACACATTATAAGTTGTACACACTCCCCTTAACTCTCCAATCTGGCCAGTCCATAACGCTGATAGCCAGTGGTGTTTAACAGTTGATTACAGGAAATGGAATAGTAACGCTCAACCACCGGCTGCTGCTTGTGCTGCAGTGACAGCGATACAAGCTGCTGCGTGCCCTGGGTGCCCACTCCAGTTGTTCAGGATATGCATTTTTTGAAGTTTCTGAAGGGAAGAGCACAAACCTCAATTTGCTTTCACTTGGGAGGGAATGCAGAACACCTTTCACTGACTCCCACAAAGGTATGAGCACCCCCCCACTATGGCCCATATTGCTTTAGCCAAGCTCCTTGGTACAGTGGATGTGCCAGCAGGTGTCCACATATATCAGTGTATAGATGATATCTTAATTAATTGGTGGAGAAAATTAAGAACAGGTGGTGCAAGTGGCTGGAGCCATCTGGAACCTGTTGAATAAAAATGGGCTCAATGTTCCACCCTCCAAATGCCAAGGTCCCAGACAAGAAGTTAAATTCTTAGGGGTTTGGTGGGGAGCAGGAGCTGTCACAGTACCTGATGATACCCTATCAAGAATGGAGATGGGGCAAACCTTGAGCAATAAAACAGAATCACAACAGTTGCTAGGCACGTTAGGCTGTTGGACAAAACATAGACCAGATTTTTTGGTAGTTGTTCGCCCATTACACAGTTTGCTTTGGAAAATTAAGGTTTGGATTCCACAACTTATGGGAGCTCTTAAACACTCTGAAACTCAAAGCCTATCAGAGACTGTATCCACTGCGCCCACAGGATCCATTAACAGTGGAGTGGGGATTTGCCACCTGCACTTCATATTGTGGTGTGGTCCAAAAGGGACCATGAGGACCTGCCAGGCCTCTGCTATTTTCTTCTACCTCATTTAGACAAACCAAACAGCAGTACTCAGGTTGGCGAAAGGGGATCCTTTTCCTCACTAGGTGGGTTAAGGAAGGTGAGAAACTATGCGCATCTCAAGATATTATAGTACAGGGCCTCTTCCCTCTTCTGAATCCAATCTGTGGTTCTGTGACACAGGATTTATGTGAACCACAGTCACTTTAAATCTCTTACTACTCTGTTGACCTTTTAATTCCTATATCTCTAATTAAATGTTTCAAAGATTCACTTTGAGCCTATTAGAAATAAATTATACATTGCCACAATAGCGGATTAGTGTATTTCAATGTTTAAATGACATACATCCATTTGACACATTTTAGGACTAACAAGTATTTTTTCTAGGGTTTGGGAAATATGACCTGAATGAGTTAGAGATCCAGGGGCAGTAGAATAGGCTGTGTGTGTAAACAGCTTTATGAGAACTTGTGGTTTAGGAATTTTTTGTAACTGATTTCAAAAACCAGCTCTAAAGTGCATGTAAAGGAATCTAAGCAGGCTCACTTGAACTATGAACAAAAGAAACTACTGTAAATGCTTCTTTACATTTTGCTTATTGGGGGGAAAAGAAAACAACAAACAAACAAACAAACAAAAAAACCAAACAACCAAAACTTGGGTATTAAATCCACCTACCCTGAATTTTCGCTCTGTTTTAGCAACCTTAAAAAGAATGTGAGTGAGGTGCCTTGTGGAGGACTATCCCTCACTGCATCCCACAGTGCCATTCCCACAGATTTGGGATGGTTTTGGAAATACTGATGTAATTTCTCCACCAGATGCAGGCTCCTTGGTGAGGATCTGTCCCCAGAGGAGGATCTGTCCCCTACAGCAGAACAAGTGCAGGCATGGTTCAGCTTTGGGCAAACTGCATCTTCCTGAGCATTTTGGTTCAGGAAGGAGTGATAACTACATATGCTGACTAAAATAAACCATCCCACAGTAGCCAAAAAGAAAGCCATAGCTGTTTTAATGAATAGTAGCTAGTTTTAATCCTATTTTATAAATATGAAGTCATAGCACTATCAGCTAAATCTACTTGCCAATGTGGAAACTTTGTAATTGTTATCTGTAGTCCTCAAAATTTAAGATATATGTTTCAACCTTTTTTTCCTGGAACTAGAAATATCTGTATCTGTCTTTTTTTTTTGCTCAAATTCCATGAAGAGAAGAAAGCTAAAAAATATATTTAATTAAAACTAGGTAAATAATAACATAATACATTATTTACACCAATACATGAAATTACGAAGAATGGTATATTAATATTTCAAAGACTTATTCATAATATTTCTTATATTATATGTATTATATACATATTGTATTTTATATATATTATATATATTTTATATATATATTGTGAATCCTCCATCCTTGGCAGTGTTCAAGGTCAGGTTGGACAGAGCCTTGGGTGACATATTTTAGTGTGAGGTGTCCCTGCCTGTGGCAGGGCAGTTGGAACTAGATGATCTTAAGGTTTTTTCCAACCCTAACTATTCTATGATTCTATTCTATGATTCTATGATTATTTTCCTAAAGAAAGAAAAAATGTTTGGTTTAAATTTTACAAGGAATATTACAACAAAGGCAAACAAGAGAACAATTGTGATGTTCTATGAAGAACAAAAGTAGTTGAAACAAACGGAGTACAGCAGAAATTTAGTCTCGATGCTTCACAAGAGCCAGGTGCAGGAATAAACATAACTTTGTATCTTTATCTTTAATTATCTTTTTCATTGTATAGAAACCCACAAAAACTAAACCATGCGAAAATTGCTCAGTTCTACTCTTCCCAAGGGATTTTTTTTTCCACAATGTGTGTTCTAGATCCTTCCTGACCAAAAAAAATAATTGCTTATGAAAGTCCTTCTGAGCTTTTAATCTGTGCTGCTTTGTTGCCTGGAGTTTAAAGAATAAATTTAACACTTCTTTCTTTATTCAAATTGTGCAAAAGAATTCAGTGTTAGCTACTTCACACTGTTAAATATCTACATCAGTTTGGATCTATAACCAAGTAATTGCAAATGGTTTCATCTTGAGGGTGATCTAGGCTGTAAAGAAATTCTTAAACCTGTCAGTAGGCAAATTTCCAGACTAGAATTGCAACTGAAGCTTTTGCGACATTTTTATTAGTACTTCATCAAAAGTATCCAAAGATTGAAAACTAAACCACTCCTCCGTTTAGTACTCATCGTTCCAGACTCTAGTCATCTACCATAGTTATATCCCACTCTGTGACGACGGAAGAAGCTTTTGCAAGATGCTAGAAGTTTGCCAGTGATGGCAGGCAATGCAATGCAGTGAAGGGCAGGCAATGTCAACTGTGAAATGAATTTAGGATTGAATTGCTTAGGGTTGCTGTTGATGCAATGTATGATCAAACACAGTGTATGTTGCCATCATACACAACTGCAGTGTTACTCTTAAATATGTTCTCTAAGTGCATAGAATGTAGCCAATATTGCAAAGCAACCTTTAACAATCAAAAAAACACATCCAATTTAAGAAGTCCTGAAGTTTCTTAAATCCAGTTGAAGCAGTAAAAAGATTGAGTTTTAACCCATGTATAATACAAAGACATTGAGGCAGATCTGTAAGTGCTGCTTTTTGAAGGAAAGGCTACCAATAAGGGAGGTAAATCAATGGGGTTGGTTTGGGGATGTCTACGACCATACTCAATGAAAAGAAAACCTGAAAAGCCAGCTATATCTAGCATTTCCTTGACAGAAAACAGGTATTACCTGAGGTTGTTGTGAAAGATAATTTACTTGCATGTGTGCAAATTAAGGATATTAGGTTACTGCATTCAAAAATTAGGAATTTGAAAAAGAAAGTCTTAGTGCCTAGTATCCCACTCTCTCTTTCCTTTGGCACCTCTCTTATTATTACATATACAATACAAAGAAACAATATAGATTTCTATATGGTCATACTCCTTACGGACATCTAGTTCTCCCAGATGTAAATATGAGCATCCTCACAGTTCCCTATTCACTATTTGTTATTGTTCTTGCACTGTGCTCACCCAGGGTAAGCTTCAGCTACGTGATAAAGGACCCTGAGTGTCAATAGGACCAGGACTCACAGTGACAAGGACCCATTTTGACCATCTTGATGCTCAAGATGGAAGGGGAACCAGAAACAGAGGTGACTTGGTCAAGTTCACACAGCTACAGGTAGCAGAGCTGGGAACTCTGCCTGTCCTGTGGAAAATACGGGCTCTAAAAGCAACCTGTCTCTACAGACTGCGTTACTAGATCCTGTTGAAATTCTTGTCCGAGCATACACCTGTATTTTATTGTTATTTTATACAATTGCTATTCAATTAAATTATTAATTTCACCCAGGCTAGCACAGTATATAAAAATGTACTCTTCCTTATAGCATCTCTCTTAATGGAAGAAATAAAAATGCAATTTATTATGCACAACATTTGCTTAAACTTTTCCTCTATAGTAATGTCACCATGTGGAAATGATGACCAAGAAAATGAACCATACTCAAACTGTCTTAATCTTGGGTAAATCAGGAAAAACTCCATTCTGGTTCATTACAGGTACAAGCCACTGTATCTGATAGCAGGATGAGTCCCATGGCTCCCTTTTTGTAATGATATTATAAAGTTATAATGTAAATTTACAGATCTATGTGCTGTAAGTAGGCATTTGTATGCAATGATGCTCCACTGCCTTAACTTTTCTGGACTGAAAAAAAAAAGACTTTTTTGTCCAGAAATACCTGGCACTGGATGGTAAAAATTCTTACTGCATAAATTTGAGTAATTCATAATAGTTTTGGTTTGTTAGTGCTACTGGAGAAACAATCTTTTTAGTTTTTTTAAAGGATCTGGGTGTTCCCATTTTAGAGACTATATAAGTAAGAAATAGTATTTTAGTATTAATGTCAAAAGAGTGCATGATAATTATTTAGTTATTGTCTGTAACTATTGTGCCAGTTGTGTGGGAAATTAGTGGAAAATAAATGTTAGTGAATATTCTGTGGTCCAATCATGACTGTATAAATCATAGTATGTCACTGATATAATCTTCTCAGAAAGATGTGTGCATTGGTTATCATAAAATATCCTATTACAGACAAGAGGCAGTGAGATGAAGCCATCTGCTGTTTATATGTATCTGTCTGTGTGTGTGCACATACACAAACACATATATTTATAAAAATAAAATCCCCTTTTACCTTTCAGAAGCTTAGCTTGATTCAACAAAAACAGGATTTTCAGTCTGGAGTTGCAGACTGATTCAGTGGGTTTTCTGGATGACTAACTGCATCTCCAGATGCAGATACATCTGTGGTGAGTTTTTGTTGGGATAATTCCATCTTAGGTTCTTGTATCTCATCTCTGATGGGGCTAAGTGTGCAAAAGAAGTAGCCCCAAGGGGAAACAGTAATGCTTTATCCCTTTTATTTAAAAACAATATATAAAAATCAATATATTTATTAAAGTATCACTTTATATATATTATTTTAAAAGAAAAATCTGTGAATTTATCTGGGGTTTTTTTCCCTTTCCCCATATTTTCTTCCTTTGTTTCCCTCACCTGATTTGGTGTGTGTCAACACCTGCATTCCCTGTCAGCACCAGATTCCTAAAATGAGTTAGCAAGTGCTCTCTTATGACACTGATTTTGTCTGGGTTAATACCTATCTCACCCTTGTTAGCTATCTGGGGTAGCTGCTGCTGAGATTTTTTTTCCCCTCTCCCTGCCATTCTAGGACAGGTTCAGGAACCCGTTTGTCCTGCAGATTTGTGCTGTAACCAGACAAGATCAGCTGGCTTTCAACTCTGTTTTTTGTAACCCTCAGTTAAACGGCACACAGAGGATAAAAAAGGCACCTAATTTCCTTTGGAAGGAATCACTCTATTGTTGAAATTGTTTATTCAGGTCTCGCTTCATGTGACTGTAAAAACTGCTTTATTATTTTTAAAGTGAATTTTTTTTTCACTATTACAGAAATGTCATGGTGCATTTGCCAGGAAGCCCTTCAAAGGCTTTGATTTAAATAAGCTGTAATACTGCATCAGAAACATTTACTGAAGTCTGATGTGATTTTTTCCACCCTCTTCTGTGTTCAGGTCTCAGTTTGCCTGCTTTGCCATTCCCTAGTCACTGCTACTTTGGATTTATTTTTTCTCCATTTTTTTCCCCTTATTTTGAAAATGCTGAGCAGTTAAATGAAAACCTCATTCATGGTCATTAGGACTGTTCTCATTGCAGGTGAGCTGATGTTTAACAGGGAAAACTTTCCTCCTCCTCTTTCTCTCTTCCCTTGCTAAGAATTAAGAAAAGATTCATTTTATCAGTGTGATGCCATGCCTTGGGGAAACTCAGATAGCTCAATTGTGTTTTCAAAAGCTGAATACATGTGAAAGTGCATTCCAGTTACCTGATTCCCTCTTGATGCTAATGAGCTAAGGGAAGCTTTATCCTGACAGGCAGCACTTGACTGCTTGCTGCTCTTTCCAAATTGTTCCTCTGTCCTACCTTCTACAACAGCCCTCAGGCTGTCTGTGAAAGTTCACAGACTGTAATTGTTTGGGTCATATATTAGATTCTGGTTTACAAAATAGGCTAAGTAATCTGAAAATTTCCATGGTATGCCTGCTGACTTTAATAACTTAGTAAGAATTTCAGGTAGTCAGTACTTTACCTTAATTTTTCTGTATTAATAAGAGGAAAAAGTCAATACTATCATGAATTTGCAATGGAAACTGGAGTGAATAATTTGTTGGTGAGGCAGAAGTCAGGACTGCCTGCAGAAATAAAAATAAACACCTAATTTTTTGAGACAGTGTGACTGTTAATACTAGAATGATACACTGGGGTTAGGAAGGCTAGCTGTGCCTCCCTGAATGTGCCATGCAGTACCAGCTGTCCAAACCACTGCAGGTTGAGCTGTGTCTTTCATTAGGCACTAAAAACCCAGGAGCCATTGGACACTTCAGTCTTGATCTCTCTGAATTATGGTTTGTTATAGAATCATAGAATAGTTAGGGTTGGAAAGGACCTTAAGATCATCTAGTTCCAACCCCCCTGCCATGGGCAGGGGCACCTCACACTAAACCATGTCACCCAAAGCCTCATCCAACCTGGCCTTGAACACCGCCAAGGATGGAGCATTCACAACTTTCCTGGGCAACCCATTCCAGTGCCTCATCACCTTTACAGTGAACAACTTCCTCCTTATATCCAATCTAAACTTCCCCTGTTGAAGTTTGAACCCATTACCCCTATCACTCCAGTCCTTAATGAAGAGTCCATCCCCAGTATCCCTATAGGCCCCCTTCAGATACTGGGAGGCTGCTATGAGGTCTCCACACAGCCTTCGCTTCTCCAGGCTGAGCAGTCCCAACTTTCTCAGCCTATCTTCTTACAGGAGGTGCTCCAGTCCCCTGATCATCCTCGTGGCCCTCTGGACTTGTTCCAACAGTTCCATGTCCTTTTTATGTTGAGGACACCAGAACTGCACACAATACTCCAAGTGAGGTCTCACGAGAGCAGAGTAGAGAGGCAGGATCACCTCCTTCGACCTGCTGGTCACACTCGTTTTGATGCAGCCCAGGATACAGTTGGCTTTCTGGGCTGTGAGAGCACACTGAAGCCAGCTCATGTTCATTTTCTCATCAACCAGCACTCCCACGTCCTTCTCTGCAGGGCGGCTCTGAATCTCTTCTCTGCCCAACCTGTAGCTGTGCCTGGGATTTCTCCGACCCAGGTGTAGGACCTTGCACTTGGCATGGTTGAACTTCATAAGGTTGGCATCAGCCCACCTCACAAGCATGTCGAGGTCCCTCTCGATGGCATCCCTTCCCTCCAGCGTATCAACTGAACCACACAGCTTGGTGTCATTGGCAAACTTGCTGAGGGTGCACTCAATCCCACTGTCCATGTCACCAACAAAGATGTTGAACAAGACTGGTCCCAACACCGATTCCTGAGGGACACCAGTCGTTACTGGTCTCCAGCTGGACATTGAGCCATTGACCACAACTCTTTGTGTGCGACCATCCAGCCAGTTCTTTATCCACTGAATGGTCCACCCATCAAATTGATGTCTCTCCAATTTAGAGACAAGGATGTTGTGTGGGACAGTGTCAAAAGCTTTGCACAAATCCGGGTAGATGACGTCAACTGCTCTGCCCCTGTCCATCAGTTCTGTAGCCCCATTATATAAGGCCATCAAATCGGTCAGGCTTCACACTTCTGTTAAAATATACTGAGAATAATGGATTAAAAGCATCCTAATATATGATTACTAAGGAAAGTGTGATATTAGACTAAAGCAGAGCTTCAAGTCAAACTGATTTAACTTTCCTACATCTGGCCTTGCAGAAACACAGGATATAAATAGCTGTAGCAAGGATGTGCCACTGGGGAGCCAGGTCTTGATGGCAGATATTTCTTGAGAGTATTCATTCAGCGGCTCCTCTATTCAGCAGCCTGTTGGCAAGTTGCTTTTCTCCAGGTGTGTGTTTGATTTCCACAGCAAATGTCTTGTTTGTGATGCCCTCATTGGCTAGGAGGATGACCTAGTGACAACAGGGCTCAACATTGAAACAGACATTTCTTGCTGATCATTTTGATATTTTAAAGTAGTACCAGCCACATGTTCACAACTGAGGAAAACAGCCAACGTGCCAGAAGCTTCCGAACAGACCTCTCCTGTTACCATTTAGGCTAATGAGGGTTTTTTTTTCTGGGAACATATCACAGACAAACACCTGTAGTGAACACATGTATTGAGAGATCAAAAAGCTTCTTGTTCTGGCTTTCCAGCGCTTCAGCTTTCAGCTTTAGTGAGCAACCAAAAACTTTTTATGTAGCTGTATTGGGTTAGGGTTAGGGGTATTGGGGTTTTTCAGGCTAAATGAGATCAGCAGTGCATCATCTGAATTACCAATTAACTCGTTAATTTACAATTAATAGAATGTCCAAGGAAATCCAACTCTATTGTATAAATAGTTACTGATGTTTTGCAGATTCTAGTATCTCCTAATTCAGACGCCTTGTTTCACTTTCTCACAATCTCCTTTTCATTTCTCAGTCTCTGCCTCTGGAGTCTTGTGCAATATTCTCAAAATGGATTTCTGCAGCTGCAAACAGTTTTAATGTCTCACCTTACTGGGTGATGAAGTAGATGGTGTGATTGCTTGTCAAGGAGCAAAATCTTGCCACATAAAAGTAACATCCAACAGTGCTAATATGTACTGAGTGTTTTTGTAATGGAAGTTTTATCAATTAAAAAGCTTTCTGCTCTTTACCTAGAAGCGTAAACACTCTTCTCTCCCTTTCCTTTTTTGTTCGAACATTCTTCTCACAGAAAGGCTTGGACAAACCTAAGCTTCAAAAGAATGGAGACAATCCACCCAGCAGATCCATTTTGCCTACAGATCAGGGGACGTATGTTCAAAATAACTCAGTTGGATAAGTGCCCTTCAGAAGCTAGATATTGGGGCTGTAACTGCCCGAAGATTAGCAGTAGCTGGATAGGTAAACATATAGCACCAGAGTTGGCACAAAACATTATAAAATGCTTTTTAAATGCAAAATTTGTTACAAAATCAACAGAAGCATCATCAGTCATCATGACAAATGCTAGACGATGTGCTTTGAAAAGTTTGTCACTTATAAAAATGACAAATCTAGATAAACACGGAACTTGTCATGTTGGAGTAGACTTATTTCTGTATTTGGTTTAGCATCTTGCATCAAAATATATTATAAGATCATATAAACCTGTTGTTTGAATACCCTTAAGCGGGAAGATCAATCAAACATCTTTGGAGCCCTCTCTGCCTTTGAGAGAACTAAAGAGTTGTCTTTGCCTTTGCTGCTTCACATTCGTCACTATTCCAACTGCCTCTGACATTCATCCCACTGAAATCCACCAGCAGCACTTGCCTCAATATAACTTCAACCACTTCACTGAGTCCTGTTCACTGAATATGTATCCCTGTCAGACAGGACAGGATGCGCATGTCTTAGCTGACCAGGGTAAATGGGGTCTTCTGTGTTTTGGAAGGAACATGGCACAGTCAGCTATGCAGCATACAAGGCTGGTCTGGGGCACAGCCCCAACCTTCCTTACAGGGTACAGCAGTTCCTACTGCTGACCTTTTGTATAATTGTGGCAGATTAATACTAAACTTTAGGAGCTTTTAATGTCACATCCTAGAGCTTGCCCCTGGAGCTAATTCAAGGTGCTGTCAGCATATGACAGTTACACCCAGCTGTGAAGACTACCTAAAATTAAGTGGCACTCCCATGGGCTTATAATGAAATTCTTCTTAAGCAAACACAGACTGTTTCTTCCAAACTTTTCCTTATTCCTTTCCTTTTTTGCAGCTCAACACATCAGTTTCACTGTAGCCTTAGTACTTTGCTGTGTGGAGCCAAGCTTGTGGCTGCTGGTGCCACAGCCACTCTAGGCTTTGTCCTGTTTGTCACTAGAATCCAATACTGTTGCTTGCTGCTCCAAGGTTGTGGCCCAAAGTTTTTGGTCTTAAATGGTACCCTGGAGCCGCATACTGTGAAGAACACCAGTGGCCAAGCAGAATGTGTTAGGAGAGGAACAAAAGACCTAAGAGAGGCAGGGAGAAAGGACTCATCTGAATGGCTGTGCAAGACGACTGATCTTTGGGTTGAGGTTGGACTTGGTTCTCCTTCCTGGTGAGCTCTTCTTCTTTCTTTTTTCTTTTTTCATTTTTTAATTTTTTTTATTCTTATTTGTTCTGTAGCGTTTGTAAACCATTAGATGTTATTGAAAGGCAATACACTTAGTTCTGAGAAGTGCTGAATGCAATCTGTAAAGGTGGACAGGCTCTGACCAGCCAAGATTTCACCTGAGAAGGTGAGAGCTTCTGCTTCTTGTTGTCACTTTCACCTGCCATTTGCACCAGAAACAGGACTCTCTTACAATCAAACAAAACTACTCTTGTGGGAAAGGATATGGATGTTAGGATTGTTTTTTTGGCACAAATTTCTGACATGTACATGTTCCGGGGAGGGCTGGTTGGGGGGATTTAAGGGAGCCATGGATTTTTCTACTGGGATATGTTTACCTTCCAACAATTTTATTTCCAGTAGTTAATTCCCTAGTATTGTTTAGAATCATGTGAAGCAGATAAGATCATACATAGTGTAAGGAAACAAAAATAATCCCCAAAATTTCTGCCAGAGAGATTTAATCATAATTAGAATGGAAGGAGGAAAATGAAGGAATTAAATACACTTCATAGTCTCGACTTCCATATTAAGAGTTATTTTTCTATTGCCAAATGCCCCTGCTTAATTCAGCTTCTGAGCATTCACCATGAGTGACAGGGCAAGGAGGAGAACCTCTCCTAGTGTCCAGGGAAAATTTATATAAGGTTCTTCTGAGCTGTGAAAGGGATTTGTCATTGTTCTTATCGATGACATGGCTGATCAGCACCCTGGTCTGTCTTGTTATCTGGAAGGAAATAGCGTCAGCGTATGTGACAGAGAGAGAGACAGAAATTATTTCACAGGTAAATAATACTCATTCTAGCTAATCATGTCAATGTACATTCTAGCTGTTGTTTCACCAAGTCTTGGGGAAATAAGAAGAACTATTCAATTTACTCTTTTAATTTGCTTCACTGAGCACATGGGAGATGAGCCTGTGGTGGGGAGCACGCTGGCCTGGGGAAAAAGAATGCAGTGCTAATTCCCAAGCGGTCCTCTTTTACACACTGTGAAATTCCGTCAGTTAATTTCAGGACTCCGAAAAGAAACTGTTGATAAGTGAACTTGTGTTAAGAGGTTTGGGATCTGCAAAGCATCCAGGATTCTGGAGGCTTATTTGAGTTTATCAGCGGCAGCTGACACTCTTTGATCTGACAATTGAGCCAGGAACCACTTTGAAACAGGTGTCTGTGTAAGGTTTTCCATTGCATTATGATTCTGGTCAGATTCAGATTTCCACTGCAGTTCCACTTTGATCTAAAAATACTTCTAGCTGGTGTGTGCTATACAACTCTGAGCTGTAAGTGAGGTGGTACTGTCTTCCCAATTGTAAGATTCAGTTTTTTGTAATTTCAAAGGTCAAGAGATACATCTCTGATTAAACAATTCACCAATATATTTGAGCACTTCTGACACAATCAGGAGGTTTCCTCCCACATCACAGGTGACTGCAGAAGGTATTTTCTGTACAAAGGAGATGTATTTCTCTAAAGCCTGAGGAGCCTCAAACCCTCTATTATCCCTTTCTTTGGCTTGTTGGAGAAAATTGCTGCTGCACACTAGAGAATCACAGTCAGCCTGTGCAGTAAATCCCTTCTAGGCTGTTCCTACAGCCAAAATAGTATAGCTATAGCAAATATGCAAACAGTCCATCTTGGCTCCAGTGGAAGCTGAATCAATCACTGGTGACCCCAGTGTGGTTGAAGTTTAAGTCTATTAAAGCGATAGCATAAGAGAATAGACAGAGTATAAGTACATCCTCTTAATTTGACGAGTTGGGACTTGGGTCCTCCTCTCATGTCCTTGGAGTCCCAAAATTGGGCAAAGAAGGCATCAGTTGCATATTACCCTCTTCATAAACTCATCTTTCTACGTTTAGGTAACTGCCTCTTTGGGATCTGTGCTTGCTATAGAAGAGGGATTAACACACTGTAACACTCACCGCCTATCTAGCATAGAGAATATTCAAGGTCTAGGGTATAATTTGGGTATCTAGATTAGAAACATTTAATATAAATCAGGCTATCAGAAAATCAAATGTGTTTGTATTTCTTTTATTGCTGGTTTCAGTCATGAGCCCTTTACTACATCACAGGATCTCCAAATGTTCATGAGTCTTTCAGAAAAATAGCAAAAGCTGCTTTGAAGTTCTTGACTAATTTCATTGGCATAACCATCATAAGAGGCTATTAAGGAAATAAAGCAGTGATGGAGTGAGAACTTAATCTGTATGAGGCACTAGAAAAAATCTGATGTGCAAAATTGTTTCAATAAATGGCTGGTTTTCAACATGGCTGAAGCTTTGTTGCTGATATCTAAAGCCACAGAATAATCACTCGAGCTGCTGAAGGGTGGCGGAGAGGGAGGCATTTTTAATTATTATCGTTATTTTATATATTTTTTAAACTTTTTTTTTTAGGAAAGGAATTTCCAATTTGTCACTCTTAAAATATTAATTGGAGGCAATGTGATCTGATGATGTTCTAATGAAATCTAGTTTTATATTGTGTTTGCTTATGCAGGACTGCATCAGCCTAGGCTTCTAAGTGTTATGATAACTTGCAAGGTGGATTTCCCACAGATGCAGTTGCTGCTCTTTTTCAAAAGGAAAACAATGACACTTGGGGAAGGAAGTTTCAAACTTAATCTTACACTTAAGAAAGATAATGCCAGTCACTCTGTTCTGGTTTTGGCTGGGATAGAGTTAATTTTCTTCCACTGAGGCAATATGATGCTGTGGTTTGGATTTAGTATGAGAATAATTTTAGTGCACTGATGTTTTCAGCTGCTGCTAAATAGTGCTTACCCTAAGTAAAGGACTTCTCAGCTTCTTTTTCAGCCTGCTGGCAAGAAGACTAGGGGTGCACAAGTTCGGAGGGGACTTTTCAAGCAATTGTTAGGGGAAATCCCATGGGCAAGGCTGCTTGAAGGTAAAGGGGCCCAAGATAGTTGGTTGGCATTCAAGGATTGTTTATTCCGAGCTCAAGAGCAGAGCATCCCGACACGTAGGAAGTCAAGGAAGAGGGCCAGGAGACCTGCGTGGCTAAATAAGGAACTGCTGGGTATGCTCAAGTGGAAGAGGAGAGTTTATAGGTCATGGAAGGAGGGGCTGGCCACTCGGGAGGAATATAAGGCTGCTGCTAGAGGATGTAGGAAGGCAGCTAGGATGGCTAAGGCTTCCTTAGAATTAAATCTGGCCAGAGGGGTCAAGGACAACAGAAAGAGCTTTTTCAAATACATAGCTGATAAAACTAACACCAGAGGCAAGGTAGGCCCACTGGTGAATGGAATGGGTGCCCTGGTGACAGAAGATACTGAGATGGCAGAGTTATTGAATGCCTTCTTTGTCTCTGTCTACTCTGCCGGAGGCAGTCCTGAAGAGCCCTGTACTCCTGAGACCTCAGATGAAGTCAGGTCACTGGAGCAGTTTGCCTTAGTCGATGAGGAATGGGTTAGGGACCAGCTGAGCAATCTGGACATCCATAAATCCATGGGTCCAGATGGGATGCACCCGCGGGTGCTGAGGGAACTGGCGGAAGTCATTGCTAGACCACTCTCCATCATCTTTACCAAGTCTTGGGAAACGGGAGAGGTGCCTGAGGACTGGAGGAAAGCAAATGTCACTCCAGTCTTCAAAAAGGGCAAGAAGGAGGACCCGAGTAACTATAGACCGGTCAGCCTCACCTCCATCCCTGGGAAACTGATGGAGCACCTTATCCTTGATGCCATCTTAAGGCATGTCAAGGATAAGAGGGTTATGAGGGGCAGTCAACATGGCTTTACCAAGGGGAAGTCATGCTTGACCAACCTCATAGCCTTTTATGAGGAAATAACATTGTGGATGGATGATGGCAGAGCGGTGGATGTGGTCTACCTTGACTTCAGCAAAGCATTTGACACAGTCTCCCACAGCATCCTCATAGCTAAATTGAGGAAGTGTGGTCTGGATGATCAGGTAGTGAGGTGGACTGTGAACTGGCTGAAGGATAGAAGCCGGAGAGTTGTAGTCTATGGGGCGGGGTCCAGTTGGAGGCCTGTATCTAGTGGAGTGCCTCAAGGGTCAGTATTGGGACCAGTATTATTTAATATATTCATCAATGATTTAGATGAGGGAATTGAGTGTACTGTCAGCAAGTTTGCTGATGACACTAAGCTGGGAGGAGTGGCTGACACGCCAGAAGGCTGTGCTGCCATCCAGCGGGACCTGGATAGGCTGGAGAGTTGGGCAGGGAGTAACTTGATGAAATATAACAAGGGAAAGTGTAGAGTCCTGCATCTGGGCAGGAACAACCCCAGGTTCCAATATAGGTTGGGGAACGACCTGTTAGAGAGCAGTGTAGGGGAGAGGGACCTGGGGGTCCTAGTGGATGGCAGGATGACCATGAGCCAACACTGTGCCCTTGTGGCCAAGAAGGCCAATGGCATCCTGGGGTGTATTAGAAGAGGGGTGGTCAGTAGGTCGAGAGAGGTCCTCCTCTCCCTCTACTCTGCCCTGGTGAGACCGCATCTGGAATATTGTGTCCAGTTCTGGGCCCCTCAGTTCAAGAAGGACAGGGACCTGCTGGAGAGAGTTCAGCGCAGGGCAACTAAGATAATTAAGGGAGTGGAGCATCTCCCTTATGAGGAAAGGCTGAGGGAGCTGGGTCTCTATAGTTTGGAGAAGAGGAGACTGCAGGGAGACCTTATTAGTGTATATAAATATATAAAGGGGGAGTGTCATGAGGATGGAGCCAGGCTCTTCTCAATGGCAAACAATGATAAGACAAGGGGTAATGGGTACAAACTGGAACACAAGAGGTTCCACTTAAACTTGAGAAGAAACTCCTTCTCAGTGAGGGTGACAGAACACTGGAACAGGCTGCCCAGGGAGGTTGTGGAGTCTCCTTCTCTGGAGACATTCAAGACCCGCCTGGACACATTCCTGTGTGACCTTATCTAGGTGTTCCTGCTCTGGCAGGGGGATTGGACTAGATGATCTTTTGAGGTCCCTTCCAATCTCTAACATACTGTGACTGTGATACACAGCCAGGACAGCTGACCCCAACTGGCCAAAGGAATATTCCATACCATATGGTGTCATGCTCAGCACATAAACAGAACGGGGGGAAGTTAGCAGGGGGTTGCTGCTCAAGAACTGGCTGGGCATCAGTTAGCGAGTGGTGACCAATCACTTTGTGCACCACTTATTTTTTGTATTCTAATACTTTTATCATTATTAGTATCTTCCTTTTCTGTCCCATTAAACTGTCTTTATCTCAACTCATGTTTTCTCACTTTTACTCTTCTGATTCTCCCCTCTGTCCTGGGGAGTGAGTAGCTTTGTGGTACCTAGGTGCTGGCTGAGGTTAAACCACAACTCACTCTGTGATTGAGAACCTTATAGGACACTTTCAACGAAAGAGATTTTTAGATTAAATTGAACATGCAAAATAAGGGGAGGAAATTTGAATGAAACCTACTTCTAAACTGTTACTCGTGATTTGCACAGCAGTCCTACAAAGTAACATAAGCCTTAGCCATGAAGAACCGAAGACAAATAATGAAGCTGAATATGCCAATGACTGATGCTTGCCTAAATTTAAAATTTTGAGCAACTTTTGTTGAAAACTGTACAAACAGATAAATTTCCCTCTCAAGGATATTCCCCTTTCCTTGGTTTTTTGGTTGGTTTTGTTGTTGTTTACTTCTTCAGTTTTGTCCTGTTATGCCCACAAGATGTCTGCAGCTGTAGGAAAAGACAGGTTATAAGAAGTGAAAATAAGTCTTGAAAAACAGTTTTGCTGGAGAAATAACTGGAACTGTTTACACGTATTGCTGGATTCTAAATTGCTTGTAACTTCTGGGAGGAAACAGAGAAACTCTGGGTCAGTTTGGGCAATAGCCCAAACTATTGCCATCAGAACTTATGACTGAAGAGAATTCATATTCACTCCCAGTGCAGAGCTCCTACTGCTATATCTGGCTCCTGTTCAAAGGGGAATAAGATATCTAGGCAACAGAATGTTTTGCACTGTTGGGCTCAAACTGAGTAACAGCAGCCCAACAACAGCCTGAAGGCTGAAACTAAGCGTGAGAAACCTTATCCCACAAACACTTGTCTTATGAAACACAAGAGCTATGAAAAATAGGGTCAAATACAGAATGTCTTTTGCTATCCGTATCTGTAAAGTCCCAGGGCTGACTCAATATGAATACAATTTCTCTATATAAAGAAGCATTGCGGCTCTATGGACCAGCAGACGATGGTTTCTCACTTCCCATTTAAGAACAAACAACTTCCCCCCATAAGTTCCCGGATGCCTCAGATCTCTCCCTTAAAGCATCATTTACACAGTGTTTTGATTGCCTGCCAGGAAGCTGTGAAGAACTATCCTACTGAAAGAAAAATGAACAGCCATTGCAGCTCAACCTGCTGATGTGGTCAAGGACCCTGTCATACTTGTGGATTTTTCTCTGACAAGATGATAAGAATGCTCCACGTTTGAGCAAGTAGCAAAGGGAATCTGGTGTTTATGCTTGTTTGCTATCGTGGCTGCAAAGATGCTACTTTGGGGCATCTTTGTTTTTTCTTGAGCAATTTGGCTTTTGGTTGCCCAGCAGGATGAACTATAAAGAGCATAAATCTGCAGTTTTGCTTATCTAACGTTTCCCCCCTTCACGTTAGGCATTGGAAATCAGCAGTCACTTAAAATAACTTAGATGCAGGAATATTTGCAATTTGTTACACCTGACTTCACTTTTACCTGTTGGTTACGTTTTGCCTCATTGTCACTTCTTTTTTATCTTGAGGTCACAGAGTATTGGATATTGTTGACTCTTGACATCAATAATAGGTTAAAATGCATAAATAGGTCCATGGCATTTCTGAATTTAAGCAGTTGGTCTTATCCAGTCATCCTGCATCCTCCCAAAGGCAAGTCATCCTGTCCCAAGGCAGGCATCTCAGATGGTTTGCCTTCTGATGGGCTTCATCACTGGCCTTTGACTACAGGGGGACCAAAGAAACTTGACTAGATTAGGCTAGACCAGATGCCTAAACTGGAAGTGCTGAGGTTAGCAGGGATGAATTTTACCCTTCTAGGATAAAAGACATTTTCATGAATGGAAAACACAGGTGATTCCACATGTTCTAATCTATGTACTGGGAAATACGAGTGATATTGAATGGTAAAAATCTGATTTTAATTGAAAGTATAGATTAAGTACATCTAATACCTGTCGGAAATACATATTTATTGCATGCCATATCCTCTCCCAGGCTTTTTTGAGTAGCAGTACGCAGCACAATCATGACTCAATGATGCAGTGAAGCACTGTGTTAGAAATTCCCTTCAAGCAGTCAGCTGTGTCAATATGGCTCAGTACAACATAATGAAACAAGGTCCCCAAAGCTGTGTATTTGCATTGCCTATTCCAGCTATCTTCTCCCAGCTTGAAGGAGCCCCACTGGCACTTGCATGGGGATCTCAGCACCACACTCCATTGCTTGCTGTAGTTAGTGTTTTGTAGTTTGTGCAAGGCGGGTGAGCTACTCAGATCATACCGTGCTGCATGTGCTTCTGACCTGGGTGACTGCTGCAGTGAAACACAGAAACAGAATGATGAGTTTAATAACTTACTATAAAATTTTAATGTGTGGAGTACTGGATTCACAGTTACACATGTGACTCTGTGAATAGTGATAGAGCTGGTTGTCACATGAACATATTACAGCACTAAATATAGAAACACCATTAAAGTTCTATCTATGGTTTCTGTGAGAATCTGCTTAAAGATTAATTTTATCCCGAAAGACATTCAGCCCCAAAAATGTGTTTGGGGTTTTTTAAATCATAAAATAATCTAAGCATGCCATTTGTTTACATGTTTTGCATTCCTAAAAGGAAGTAAAATTCACCAAATGGTGTTTATGTGACTAATAACTCTGTCAGCACTGCTGTAGCTGTGTAGAGACATATGGACAGAAACCTACTGAAAAAATGAAGATGGTGAAATTTCTGTCAGATATTCAAGTGTTTATATACTGGCCCTGTTTGATTCAAGATGGAAACAGGCTGGTTTTTTTCTTTCATTTTATAAATAAGCTAGGTGTTATTTTCAGTCTCCAAGTTTCCTTAGGAAATAAAAATCTTAACTTTGAAACTGTGCAGTGTAGGAAAGGAAGGCAAGGTAAAATCAACTTCTTCAAATTTCCATTGCTCCTTCTAGTGCATCAGCAGTGCAGCTAAAAAGGATGGCAACCATACAGCATGCTTGGCACCACTCACAAGAAATAGCTCTTGGCAAATAAGATCATTCTGCAGTTTTTTTAAGCCAGGAAAGAATTCTCCTTGGTCCCCTGCCCTTGTCTGATGTAGCAACAGCAGCACAATAGAGAGGAGACACTCGATATCTAGATTAACTTTAGGCTCAATGCTGAGGCCTGTGTAAGTCTTTGACATATGGGTGTAGCATTTATCAACATTAGAAAGACCTGAAAGCCCCCTGAAATACATGCCCAAAATATGAAAGTCAATGCTGTATTCTTACTTGAGTCTTATGAAACTGTACAGAATAGGCTGGGCCCTTTCTACCCCTTGTCGTGGTTTAAGCCCAGGCCGTAAATCAGAACCACGCAGTCTACTTCCCCCCCCACCTTTCTTCCCTCCGCTCCTGGAGGGACGGGGAGGAGAATCGAAAGAATGCAACTCCCACGGGTTGAGATAAGAACAGTTTAATAACTAAGGTATAACACAAATCACTACTGCTAACACCAATAATAATAATGATAAAGGAAATAACAAGGGAAGAGAATACAACCGCTCACCGACCGGTACCTCACCCCCACCCCGCCGTGATCCAGCCCTTCCGGGTAACTTCCAGTTACATCCCCGGGCATGACGTGCTGTGGTATGGAATACCTCTTTGGCTAGTTTGGGTCAGGTGTCCTGTCCCTGCTTCCTCCCAGCTTCTCCTCCTCCCTGGCAGAGCATGAGACTCACAAAGTCCTTGGTCAGGGTAAACATTCTGACCAGCAACTGAAAACATCGGCTTTATCAGTATTATTCCCAGGCCGAAAGTCAAAACCACAGCACTGCACCAGCTACTAAGAAGGAGAAAAAAATGACTGCTGCTGCTGAACCCAGGACACCCCTTTACAGAAGGCACAAAGGGTGAGAAAACACAATACTTAAATTTTATGTTAACATTTCTTCATCCTGAGATCCATGGAGAGAGTTTAGCTGAGAGTCAAATTTAATTACCTCTGACAGTGAACTCTGAATCCAGACTTGAAAGCATTCACTAATCTTAGTGGAGGACTGAGGGTCTCACCAAAAGCACTGCTTTGGAAAAGGATATTTTCTATGGTCCCAGGAGCTTCAAGATAATTCTAGATTTTTGAGCAGTTAATTTTGTTTCTACACTGGAGGCCAACAGACTGAATTCATGTGAGGCAGTGGGGAAGGGAAATATCCAACTGGCAGGTGAAATGAAGGGCACTGTGAGCACAAGAAAGTACAGGAGGATAAAGAAATTGAAGAAATTGAACAGAAAGGAAAAAGAGAGGAAGGGCAGATGTCATTTTCTGCTTCCCCTCTCCTCCCTTTGATCCCAGGAGTTCTTCAGTGCTGCCTCACAAGGAACCACTGAGGTTGACTAAGAGACATTTCATCTAAGTGCAAAGGTGGTGGATGCAAAACTTGAAAGTGAACGATGACACTTGTACAGAGAATATTGCTGGGGACAGGGCACCAGAGGATTCACTGCTTCACTAAACCTGTGCCCTGGGGGCAGCATTTGCCTCTCATCCTTTCTTCCACCTATTCCCAGATGTGTTCTGCACTCACAGCAGTTTGACACACCTCTGTGTGACCGGGTCACTCTGTGCAGCACTCACAACATCTACAGGGGAACTGTGCTGCTGCTACATCAGCTTTAACTTGTACAAGTGGTGATAATGAGAGGTTTCCTCTTCACTTGAGAGGAAGCGAGGTTAAGTGACTGAGTCACGGATTCGTAAAGGAAGATTTTGCTGCAGCAGCGTGCTACCAGGTGACCTGGGTGCATTGCTTTCTCAGGGGCTGACCTCAGCATCGTCAAAAGATCAGGCTAACCTGACAAACACCAACTAGTGCGCTCCTCAGTTAATTTCTGCATGACGCCCATTGCTTATTTCTGCTGGAGCCATAACACATATAGAAAGAGTTTGATTTAGAGGTGGTGTCAAAAAAAACCCATAGTGGTAGAACATCTATTCCTCTTGCAAAGTTGTGGCTATAAACTATCTTAGTCTATTTTCTGCTACCCTAAGCTATGCTAGCAACAGCAGATGAAGGTGGGCAGGTGACCTTGCTGTGCGAGTACAGAGCATGATGTTGGAAAACTGTGGCCTCTTTCAAAAAAAATGTTGGGAAAGTAGGAAGGGTTCAAAGAGCTATGGGAATGCTCGTGCTCCTGGAAGATTAGAGAGGCTCCAACTTATTGGGTTATCTGAGGTAAAAATGACTGATAGCTACAGACTGCTTTTTTATTCATCAGGAAAAAAGGCATTAATGAGCTTTAAGTTTTTTATGATGAAGCTGCATATATTCAATGAGATAATTTTTTTTTTTTCTGGTTTTGAGATAAGAAAATAATTGTGTACAGGCACAACTCCTCATGGACCAGTTCACAAGGGCTCTCTAGCATCACTGTCTCCATCCTTCCAATCAAGGTAACCTAGAAGCAATTTAACTTCTCTTGGGGAAGAGAAAGCACAGAATTTCCTTGCTAGACTCCCTATTGTCTGTTTCCTTTTTTCTGTTGTTTTTTTGAGAAATATATTCTTATATTTTTGGAAAGCAAATCCCCATGAGGCCCATTCAAGGTAGGAATGTCTGACTGTCCATGTTTTTCAATGTGTGTTGCGGCTCTCATTTTCTGGGTGGGTTGGTCGGAGTCTATGAACTCAGGGTTTACTCCTGTAGCTTGCTCTTCTGACCCTTTCACTTTGATCTTCTATTTTATACTTAGCACAGCTACTGAAGTGAATACAGAACTTCATCCTGAGAAATGGTTTTGGTGTGGAAACTGAGTTCTTCATTCAGAATGTAAAAAATCAGGCTCTTGTATCTGCCACCTTAGGGGGTGAAGGAAGAGATAAAAGAAAAAAAGGAAAATAAAATAGAAGAGTTTTACAAACACAGTATTGTTGAATAAGTTCATTGGGCTATCAGCATTGTTAGCTGGAATGCATGGGATTTGAAAGTAGTTGGAAAACAAGCAGCGCATGTTGGTATGAGGCCACTGTGGAATATGAGCAGACAGCAGACAGCAATCTATCATTTTGTGGACTGAAAAATATTTAGGAATTGGAAGTTACTGACATCTAACATTTGTTTGCCATTATTTTTCCAAAGCGTGGTACATATTGTTTGGTGTTAGCAGTGGGCATCTTGTTTCTGCAGTCTCCATTATTACTTATGTACATACCAAAAGTTACCCTATCTCTCATCTTTAGAACTGAAATGGGACTTTAAGAGTACTTTAGAATTATTTTTAAGAGCAGCCAAAAGCTAGCAAGATGCAGAGGTTTTATATTTTCAATTTCTGTAAACTTCATGCAAAGAGGGAGCCATGTTTAGATAGCTTTACATTTTCTTTTCTACAGGCAGCTCAATGCAAACTAACAAGAATCTGTATGCAGTCAGTTGGCTGAACTGTCTGAACTAAGTTGGATTCTTACTAGCTGTCTGTCCATCTACCTTTAATGCATTTAACAGTAGCATCAAGAAATAAATGTGAAAGTTACTCTCTCGTGCTTCCATCATAGAAATTAGTAGGAGAGAGGAGAGGGCACAATAGTGTAATTTAACAACTAATTCAGAAACTTCAAATCTGTAGCAGTCATTAATGCTTTTGTGTCATTATTGTAAACAGTTTCTCTCGGATGCAGTCTTGTCCCTGATCAAAACTTCACAGTGTAGATGGAGTGTTTAGATCACAAACACTCACAGCAATGGAAGCTGACATTGACCATATTGTTCTTTCCTTTCAGTAACTGTTAGAGATGAAAGGTTTCCAGATTTTGGTGCTCTGCAGCACCTACTATTAAAACAATTTCCAAGAGTGGAATCTTGTAGAAGTGTAAACTGTCATGATTTTTCTTAAATTGAGCTGTGCATCCTTCTACCACAAACTGCCCTGTGGTTTGTGGCTTGCCCCTTGCCTGCTCCACACTAGTAAGGGCACAAATATCCTTTTGTAAAGATACTAACCTCCTAACTTGCTTAGGAGGTTGTGGGATCTCCCTCACTGGCAACTGTCAGGCTGCGTGTTTACCAGCTGGGTTTAAACACAACACATCATATTATGGAATTGATCAGAAAGAGAGAGAGGTAATTCTGAGAATAAGACTGAGGAGAACTGCAACTTTTATTGATATAGGAAGCTATTTAGAGCTATGAAATGATGTGTATTACGTAAGCTCTTAAGCTATCAGTACTGGAATTATTTGGCACAGAAATTAACATTATTATCTTTCAGAACCAATGTCTTCCCTGCTGACGTATGGAGCAATTCATCCCTTCCCTAGTGCTGTTGGCTTAGGCTAAGCTTCTTGAAAAACTACAGCCTTGCTTAACTTGGTCCTTGATTTAAGGGGGTAACTAACTCACCTGTTCAATTAAACATGCATAGAAGCATTAGGGAGCTTGCACAGATCACAGTGCTGGTTTGAGCATGTTTTAATTTCATTAGCAACTCTTAAGACTAGGGTCCACATGGAAAGGAAAGCTGACCCTCAAAAGCAAATTGCTGCAGCAAGAGGTGGTGTTGGTGACCAAGTCCTCACAGCAGAGTGATAGAGAAACAAAAGGGTTGAGGTTAGTGTTTATACATGATTAGACCTCAGTGTACAAAAGCACAATTCAGAATGCCCAGACAGCTTGCTTACCAGTAGGATAACAATTATCCCAGTTCTTCGGCAATTTTAGTCAAAAGTATTACTGTGTCAGGAGTACAGCAATACCTACCACATACGAGCCACAAAATCTTTAAGTGATTTTTATTCCATTAATTCTACTAATATTTGCTTTATATAACAAACGGGAATATTTCCATCTTGTTGATGGGCCAATTATGTAACTATTTCTTTCCAATGCTCATTGAATGACACAAAACAAAAGAATTTAGCCAGGTATAAAGAAATCTGACATTGGACATCATCTCAACTCTATTTTTCAGTGACAGATATTCTTTCCCCCTGTTTGGCTCTGCAGAGGAATTATTTTTCTATCTGTCTGGAGGCTTGCAAGCTGAGCATGGCTATTTTGCTGTCTGGCACATCAAAGCTCCAGGCTACCAGGTAGTACTTATAAATGTACAGTGCACCAGGGACTGCTGGAGCAAATATTATATGTCTGCCTCTCATTCTCTGTGCTCTTTCACTCACTTTTAGAGCTCAGGTTTGCTGCAGAGGGAGCTTATCTGTGCCTTCTTCTTGGCCTTTTCTGTTGCAACATCGGCTGGGCTACAAAGGGGCAACTTGTCTGGGGCCACCATTCTACTAGGAAATAAAAGGGTCAGACCTGATGTATTCTGCAGGATTCAAAGGATGTTTTTCTCCATTAAGTGGAGTAAAAAAAAAACCCAGCTGCAACAGCTTGTTTTTGTCAGACATTCACAAGTGGAAACTACTGCTTGTAAGCAGGAAAATAATCAACAGCATGAGAAAAAAGATGCTCTTTCTTTACCTGTCTTAAATTTTCTCTTATTCTTTTTTATATTGAGTGGGTTTGTGTCCTAACAACCATACTTATATGTTAAGTACAATAGATATTACAATACTCTGTACAGGAGCTATCCTCTACAAAGGAAGCTGTAATGTGTCTATGCCAGAAATCTATTGCTACTGTCTTATCTTCATGTGCATGCCTGATGCATATGAAAGTATGACTTCACATATTAATTATTTACTGCCAGAACTTAATGTTTCTTCCTTGCAGGATCTATCTTGTACACTGCATATAGTATCTTGTACAAGCATTGAAAAAAAAAAAATAAAGAAAAAGCAGTACTTAATAACTAAGCAGCTTTTTATCTCTGATGCTCTTCAACTAAACAAGAAACCTTCTCGTATCAGAGGGATTACGGATGACATCTGTGTGGGATCCAGCTTCTCCTGTCAATGTCCCTGGCTTGTGTGATATACTGGAGGTTGTAAGGCTACTTGAGGCATAGGAATTGCAATGAGCAGAGTATTTAACTTCAGACACTAGACAGCAATCTCTGCTTCAGTAAAAGGAAAAGCATACTCTTGGTGGATAGCAGTTACAAATACCTGTACCTCAGAGATAGGTTCTTTTGATGCAGAGGCTAGCCTGTACCCCAAAGAGTGAGGGATTCTATAAAATTTCAAAAGTTGTGGCTGTATTTCCTAAACCACACAATGACCATGAAATACTGCATTTATCTTTCTTTTTGTCTTTATCAACTGCCAGCTGCTTCTGCTTGAATTCATAAAAATGCAAAAAATTCTGTGAGGTAAGCTTCCACTTCGTAGATGGAAAAGCCTGGAAAAGGAAGTGGTAAAATGGCAAACAGTGCCATTACAATCTTCATTTGATCAGCCTGTATGGTTTATGGTCAGACAATTGCTCTCACAGAAAGACATTAAATAATTGTTAAGAAGAAGAAAATAAATTCAAATAAGAGAGTAAGGATAGGCCACAGAGGTAATGTCTAGATCGTTAGTGTGGGAATTTCAATTTTAACTTTTTTCCATTTGCTTATTTTAACCTTAGTAATGTGTTGCTTAGGAATTGCATATATAACAACAGCTAAGTTAACTCTTTACTTCCACAATATTTTAATGAAGTTGAAAGTTGAGATTATCATTATGGCTCACTGGAGGCTAACGTTGATTCGTAGCTCAAACATAGGATGTGGCTCATTTTCTCAGGCACTAATGGTTTAATCATTCCTACTATTCCCCGAGGACTTTTACATTCTTTGAACTTTCTTTTGAAGCTAAGATTTCACATTTTTCTCTGATCTAGTTTATTTATATCCCCCTCATATTTCTAAGCAGATCGTCTACAGTACTTGAAACCTAGGGAACAGATACTGCATAGCATTACAGTCCCAGTATTGGAAATACAGTGATGTGAATATATAAGATAGGATTATAATAGGCATAAAAAAAAAAAAAGGGGGAACTTTAATCACACTTGTGAGAATTCTCATATGGAGGAGTAGATTAATTCAGAAGTGTCAAGTCTTGTGAATCAAATATGACAATAATATGCAACGTGAGGAACAGGGATTTCACCTTCATATATTATTTCACCTACCCACCTTTAAGACATAATCGATGGGGGGTATTCACAATATAGATACTTTCCCAGAAGACTTCAACTATCTTTTTCTGGAGGGCTAGGAAAGAAAAAACTTACAGGAAAACAGCAATAATGGAGTCCTCTCTTTTAAATCTAGCCAGCCAGAAGTTAGATACCTCAACTAAGGAAGTTGTCCAGTGTCTGTCTTAACAGCATATTAGATACTTCTAAAGGATAATTGATCTCATGCTAAGTATAAGTCTAACAAAGGTAGAAACAATTATCCTATAAAACACATATCCCACATATATAAGCATATATATTTGACTATACACAGAACCTCAAAGATTACCTTAGGGTAGGCACCTGCCAGACAGGTGACTAACATTAGTTGAGATGTATCCACTATGGGAGCTAAGTGGCACTTACGCCCATCCTATACAGCAGCAATGGCAGTAGCTGACAAGGTGTGCTCAGTAAATTTGTTGTTGGCTCTGTTTAGTTTGGCCAGCTCAAGCTTAGGGCCTCATGGTTCTTAAGCTAGGAATTCATAAGTGTACATGAATCCCAGGGGTTCAAGACCTTTAAAGTCACTTTCACAGTGGAGACAAGTGAGCACACCAGCAATTCTTAGCAGTATTGATTCCTTCTATTTTTTTCATGATCATTTCTTGCATGAGAAATTAATTTGTGTTTGTAGTATAGTTCAGGGAGTGATCACAAAACCAATGTGTGTCAATTTTTCTTTCTGTCTGCCTCATTTTTTGTCAAAACAGTACATAAGGTACTAGCTTTTCCCAAAACAGAGAGATTATTTGCTTTACAAAAGGGTATTTGTGCCGTTACTAGTGTGGAGCAGGCAAGGGGCAAGCCACAAACCACAGGGCAGTTTGTGGTAGAAGGATGCACAGCTCAATTTAAGAAAAATCATGACAGTTTACACTTCTACAAGATTCCACTCTTGGAAATTGTTTTAATAGTAGGTGCTGCAGAGCACCAAAATCTGGAAACCTTTCATCTCTAACAGTTACTGAAAGGAAAGAACAATATGGTCAATGTCAGCTTCCATTGCTGTGAGTGTTTGTGATCTAAACACTCCATCTACACTGTGAAGTTTTGATCAGGGACAAGACTGTATCCCAGAGAAACTGTTTACAATAATGACACAAAAGCATTAATGACTGCTACAGATTTGAAGTTTCTGAATTAGTTGTTAAATTACACTACTGTGCCCTCTCCTCTCTGCTACCAGCTGACAGATTTTTTAAGTCTTTATGATTTATGTTCTCTTTGGTTGAATCTGCCTGACTTACGAGTCATGTTTAATGATGAGCTAGCCAGACGCCCCTTTGTACAGCCACTTAGTCAGCCTAGAAGACAGGAAAGGCGAATGGTGAAAACCTGCAAAGTGTTTGTTAATACCTGTACAAAAAGCAAATATTTTACCACCTTCTGTGTTTCACAGCATAGAGCAGGCCTGGAGTTGGAAGTAGCAGACTGTTATATCCAAATTAACATCATTCTCATAAAACAAAGAGTTCCAAGGAATTATTCCATGGTCCATACTTGAAGAAGAATTTGGGACATGATTTTGGCCCCAGCAAAGCACTCTTTTTTCCAAAGAATGTCTCCAGTGTGGAGACACTGTCTGGGAGAATAAGGGCATTTTAATAGCAGAGACACAGGCTGTGCTAGCTGGTCTGAGAAGGAGAACATAATCAAGTTGTCCTTAAATGTTATAGCCTGAGGTCTTTCTTCACCGAGCACTGGGGTAGGAGCAGAAAATTTCTCCTTCCTAAGAGAGAGAGCACTTTTGTTTAGTTGATCTTTTCCTACATATTCCAAATGAAACTCATATTTCACAGTGGGAAACAGTGGCAATACTAGCCTTAAATCTACACTTGCAAAATGTAATTCCTGCATCTGACAGAACTGGTATACTACCCAATAAACTCAAATCCAAGGAAAACTAACTCATCATCATAGAACAGTCTTCGGAGTTCATCGATGCCTTATTTGGGCACAAAGACAAATCTTGCTTATTCAGCTAATGTATAACCTTTCAGACATCAAGGGATTTTCAAAAGTTAAAGAGATGCTGTCTGACACGGTGATAAAGGTTTACAGGATTCATCATCTTTAACACACATATTGATGGCACCACTGACTAAACAGCACTGTATATCCAACACAATCACCATTGATATTTTTAAGATACTTCAGATTTATTGCACACACTTATTCCTCAGGATGAATCTGAAGGCTAGAAGCTGGCATAAATACAAACGTTACATGGTTATTCTGATCAAATGATTCCATGGTACAAAGTTCTCTACATTACAAGACGAAACCATCAACAAAACTTGCCTTAAAAAGTTACTGAATGCTGTCAAACTCTAAAATATTCTTATATATAAAAAAAAGTCAAGTAGCCCAAATGGGGAAGTATTGGAGAAACATTGAAATTTGCTTATGACTATTACTCTAGACAGAATTCTTTGTTTCACCTTATTTTATCCATAGACAGTGTTGTCCTCAAGTAACTTGTAAAAGAAATTACTATAGACAGGAATTCTGCATAATATTTTTGCAATTGCTCTGGGAGAGCTCTTGAGTCAACATATGCTACAATACAAAAGAATAGATTTCAAAAAAAGCTCCTCAACTTTACACAAACAGGAAAACAAAGGACCAAAGCAGTAAAAATATCCAGACTTCTATTTGCCATCTTCTGATAATGGCTTTGCCTGTATGACAGTACCCCAACAAGAAGCAGCTGAGTTCACACACAGATAAATGTTCAATGCTCCCAAACCGTTATGACTGCCATTCCAGCCCTCTTGCGAAAATGAATGAACCACACAACACGAAATAACAAGAAAATTCCCATCTAATCTATTACCTTAATGCAACTAACAAGCACTAAGTGTAGATGCTGCTACTTCAACAGCAACAAATCTTGTTTGTAGAGATGAAAGAGCAGCATGTGTACATGTCTCCTGACCCTACTGAAAGTAACTCATTTCTTCCTGCTGACTGCAGTACTGAATTTTAAACAGACACCCCTCTGTCATGATTTTCCCCATATTGAAAGGCCTGACTTTCTACTTAAAAGAGCTACTCATGGAAAACTGACAAGTCCCAATAAACTCAATGAGTCTGATTTGCAAAGTAAGGGGCCACCATTTGTGACTATATTTATAATAGTGTAAATAAATAAAGAATGGCTGAATTCTGTTCAATTCACTCTAACCTATAAAAGCTATCCAACACAAAATTCCTACGTTATCTTTTTTGGTTTGATCCGGTTTAAATAAAGGTCAGTTTTGTACTTCTTTTAAACTAAGCATCCCAAAACTCACATGAAGAATTCTCTTGCAGGTGATAAAGGGCACGTCATCAAAGACAATCCATAGTCTCATACAATCTTCAGCTGTATGTCAAGTTAATATACAATTAGCTATATACTTGTATGAATTTGCTGGTTGGATACCTGTGCACTACAAAGCACCTATGCATGTTTATGCTCATGTATGTGTGTGTAGTGCAGGTAGGGGAAGGAGATCCACATTTCAAACACTGGTAAAAACAAGACTAAATCGGCAAGAAAACTTAATAGCCTTTGAAAATGCAGCCCACATAATGCAATCGATTACTTAAATATTGATTTGGTCCCTTCTCTGCATCTGTAGTTTGTTCAATGCAACAAATTCCTATGGAAAGATTCTTAATTGCCATGGAAGAACAGACAGGACAGGATGTGCATATCTCAGCATGAAGGGGTCAGCTGTCATAACCACTTGCTTTTAGTTTTAAAGCTACCCTGCTGAAACTTTTTGGAATAAAGACCACTTTTTTCCCTTTCAGAAATAAAAGACAACTTAAATCCTTAACTGTTTCAGAAGACAAAATGAATTTTGATGCAGCAAACTGAAGGGAAATATTTTTCTTCCTCCTGACACCCTATCACTGATCAAGAGGCACGGATGTTCAATGGGAACATAGAAAATAATCACAGCAGCCCCCTGTATGGTGCAATATTCACCAGCATACATTGATGCACTTCCTAGTCTTTTGTTGGTTCAAATGTGTGGATAATTCCCAGTGTTTTTCCTCAGCTAAAGCATTTTCAGATCTCATATAGCTGGGAAAGAACACACTTCTTAAATTTTGGTGTGGAAAGGTATAGGATGATTTAGATTTTTACAAAGGAAAAGCAGGAGAGTGAAGTACCAGCAGTACCCTGGTTTTTGTACCATGTATCAAAAAATTCCAGCTATTCCCACGACAGAACTACAGAGTATTCTCAAATTCTGTTTTTCTGGGACATGAATCCCTTATTATGTTAGGGAATCTTCCGTATAGTCAGCATGTTTGCTCTAACCACACTTGACAAAATACTGTCTGTGCATTAAAATTAAAAGGAGAATAACTCTTGCTCCTTGTTATTTAGAACTAAAACATTTTGCAGATCTTCATAGCTAACATGACTTTGGCTATACATATTACAAATACAAAAAGGGAGTATACAACCAATACTCTTTCAGTAGGTATGCTAGCCTCTATTGCCCTGAACAGACTACATATAATAAGAAGTTAACTGACCCTGAAAATCCTTATCATGTTTGAAATCACAGATAAATGCACTGAAAGACAACAACACTGTCACAGTAAGAATATACACATAGTAATAGCATTAAAAGTCACATTCTTTTAAGTGCTGCCTATTAACATCTGCAATCTTTTGCTGCCTTTAAGAAATTTGCTGTTGCGTTTAGGTTTTAATCTATGCTTCGTTCATTCATTGTTTCTCAAAGACTTTAAAAAAGATGACTGTGTTCTTTGATACCATTTAGCTAAATATCATTGCGTGTCTCCATCCCCTGCTGCAGTGAGTACCAGATACTTCAGGCAGTATTTTGCTTCTTTTTTGCAAAAATTGGCTAAAAATTTGTTATGTTTAGATTCAATTGGAAAAGTTTAAATCATGCAGGGGGGAAGAAGTACTGAGAGGTTATGGAGAGGAAGTATCGTTTTGTGAAACTGCCTCAGAGCAAAAGCATGATATCTGAATCAGCTCCTAAGTGGCTAGAATAACTGTCACACTGGAATTCACGATTTTTCTTTTCACTACCTAATCATATTGCTCAAAAAATACAATGATGTGATTTACACCAGGAAGTCCATGATTGCTTTTATTTGTTCATTTCTTAGCCAGCCGAATGCAAATGAAGCCTCTTCCAACTCTGTGGTCTCTGAGCCACATCTAAACCCCTCCTTTAAAGGACTTTACAGTGCCCAGGTGGCAGCATTAGTTTAAATTATTTTTCTATTACGCAGGTACTGTCATAGGAGAGCGTAACTATGAATGTAGGAACAGAGTGGAAAGCTATTCTGTTCTGAAACCCACAGTTTCCAGAGGACAGTTTTAACCACCTGCTTTAGTATAAATATGTTATACACTTGTCAAACACTGCTAAACACGAATTCCATTCAGTTTTCACTGCTAAATGTCTAAGAGACTCCACCTCAGTGAGTGGACTATGAATGCATCAAAATATCTTGCTCTATTTCTTGCTTACAGAGGTAGCATATATACACCAGGGAAGGCCTAAAGGGAATACTAGCAGCTCATTGTAAACTGACATATTTGACCAGTTTTATCTCAGTTTAAACAGAGATTAAATGGAA
Organism: Psittacula echo; assembly: GCF_963264785.1. NCBI lineage: Eukaryota > Metazoa > Chordata > Aves > Psittaciformes > Psittacidae > Psittacula > Psittacula echo. The sequence continues at coordinate 22,788,702 of NC_137737.1, read as the reverse complement.
GCATGGAGATTGCTAGACACTGAATTCTTTGTGTTTTGATTCCTTGTCTAATCTGCTGCATGTTGACTGATTCAAGGGCATAGTTGGGATACCTGTAACAAGAAGCATAGTGGACTTGTGGTTGTACCTGTGTACACCAGCTGAGTGGTGTTGGTTTGAAACTCCACACAAAGCCCACAAGCTTTCAATGAATAAACATCTTCTGGGGCTTCATCTTTGCAGCTGGGCATACCAGTGCAGCAGACACCAATGTCAATAGGTACATATCAGGCAAAGAAATGAAAAGTATTTTCCCAAGCTGGTGCTCTGAGGAGGGGGCATTGGAAGGATGCCAGGTGCTGGGAAGGTATGGGCCATTTCAATGTCTTAGACACATCCATTATCAATAAATTGCTGGTTTGATGATGGTATTCATTTATAAATGGCAGGATCTTTTCTCTGCAGATATCCATAGTCCCAAGATTAAGCCAAAAAATTCCTGCCTTGTGGATAGTTACACCACTTAGCAGGATTTCACAGAAATAATAAGAGAACAAATAACAACCCAGTGAGTACTGAGAAACATACCTCAGTGTTCTAATGACTGAGAGCAGTTGTGGCATTCAACAGCTTCAAGTGAAAATGTTTGACACATCTGCCTCTGCAGCCAGTTTCAAGGAGAGGGAAGGTCATTAAACACAAATAAGGTCAGTTAAAAGCCTCCTAGCTCTCTCAAAAGCCCGCTGGTATATGTTACCCTGTGGTAACAGTAATTTCTTATCTTTTGAACTACACAACTGAATAAGGATTTCAGGGTATCTTAAGTAAAAGACTTGCTGCTCTGCTTCACTTTTTACTTAAAAATTTGGATCCAAATAATGTTGTTTTCCTGTTACATAGCACTTCATCAAACAGCAGGAATGTATGCTGTTCCTGAGGGCAATCTATTGAAGTGAATAATTCCTCTCGGATTTTCACAGTGAGCAACACACTGTTTTTCAGGCTTATTGTCAAATGTGAAAAAACATAAACTAAAACCAGTCTTGTGAATGCCTGCTCACATCATATAGGTGTATTATCTATGCATAATAAAGGACATTTTGTCATTTAAAAGATTAGTCTTTGATTTAAAGTAAGTGATACACATAGATGGACCTACATGTTCTGTTGGATGATTTAATCATTAATTTTATAAATCCATTTTATTTGTCTCTTTTATTTGGTGAAAAGAACTCCTGAATGAGATACTCATTCATCCTGTTGTTTTGACTGAATTACTTAAAATTAAGTTGCTCACTGCAGTGGTGTTAAAACATTGCTTTATATTCAGGTCTTCCACTCTTATTTTGGATTGCACTATCCATGATTGTTGTTGCATTCTCAATTGTCGTAGTGAGTTTCCCAGCTTAAGAATATGAAAGATTTCTTAGCATATATTTCTGAGTGGAACGAATATCTCTGGCCCTGACCAGGTACTTAGGTCATGCTCAGAAGGCACAAAGCTATTTATCATTAGTTCCAATATTAAGACTAAAAATGCCATAGTCTTTCTGTCTTTATTTGCATGATATAGATTGATAGGAAAACCCTACGCTGTCCAGGCCTGCAATGACTATGTAATTAAGGACAATAGAATAAAAGAGTACTTAAAAAAATTGCTGGTTACTGTAGTTTCTTCATTAATCACTTGGGAAAGGGATAACACATGTTTAAGTATTGTCCTCTTTGTCAATTTATAGCGTCATTGGGTTTTAGAGGGAAAATCTCATGCTAATTTTGCTCCTTACACTCTGTGAACTTAGATATGGCTGGTTTTTTGAAATTGATTTCTACTTATAGGCACCTTAATTTCTATTGTTCAACTTCAGATGTTTGGCTTTTGAGTGTGAAAAGATCAAAGCATATGCAGGAGATGGTGCTGTCTCTATAATTTAACTTCTTCAAACAGGGCAGGACAGATTTTCTTTTTGCATATAATTTTGCCACTAAGAAATGCAATTGTAATGGATTAAAATTATCAATGTCCTTGGCTGCAGGACAGCTAGTGTTTAGCAGAGCAAATAGTGGTTTACTCATTTGCCTGAACTATGAGGGATGCCTCTTCTGCCTCAGAAAGTATGAATGTCAAACTCCAGGGTCAGTGGCTTGGCCAGCCAGATAATGGCAACACAGGGGGGAGCAGAATGCATTAAAGCAGAGGTGCTCAGGGCACGCTGCTGAGCACAAGCACTGTACAGTGCAGTGCCATCCCATCTGTGGTGGTCCTCAATCTCAAAAACCCTGAAAATACAGAGAGCAGTTCCCAAAGCACAGGATAGAAGAATGCCGTGGTTTATCTGTTTTCTTATATTAGCTTCTAATACTGCTTCTGTTATATATCTGATGGATTGTGGCAATTGCTTAAATGAAAGCCATTATGGGGCTGCTACGTATTTTTAGAATAATTAAAAATGTTTCCTCTAGAAAGGGCAAAATTTTGTTTCTTTTTCTTAGGTTTTTATTTCACACTTTAAATGTGAAATAGGAGATAAATAGGAAATGCAAATCATTTTGTAAACATGTAAATTGCAGATAATTCTATTTGCCTTTTTCTGTACTGTATTCACATCCAATTTACATTATGTGCAGTATCAATTCATTATGTGCTGTATCAATGTTTATACAGACAGCCAACTATTTTAGCAATAAGTACATAAAAGCAGAAGAAAAAGTGCTGTGCTTTTAAACTAGCTTTTGTTTTCTGATTTTCTGATTTATTTCTCGTCCTTAATCTCACATAAATTATTGTTGTTGCGGGCTTTTTGTTCTGCCATGAAATGCCTTTTAAAATTCATAAGCTCATTAAAAGCATTAATATGTAGTGATAGTTGCCTTTCATTCTTTTACAAACAATTTTAAAGGGAATGTAGGATTTGAATTGCAAACTCAGCTCTTGCCTGCATCCATTGAACAATCATGGTGGTAGACACAGAATGATCATAATTTTTCATTAAAGTGCCTGTCTGCTTGTCTCCCAAATAACAAAGCAGGGCCATCTCTATGATTAATTACACAATGTTTATCGAACTGAATGAAGATGAAAAGCTTTGAAGAACTGTTTTGTGTTAAATGTTTTAAAGAAAAACTTTGTTGTTGTTGTTAAAACTAAGCAAAATGGCCTCTTCCAAACTTTTCTATATTCACTTAATAGTGTCAAAAAACTTTTGTTGCCCCACAACACAGTCAGAAATATCTGGACCAAACCTACAAGCTTCCCCTGCTTGCTCAAAGAATCAAAGTCATAGATATTGGTTACTACCTGCAAACATATTTTAAATCTATCTTTGTCTTAAATAAGGGCATGAGAAGAGGTGTTCATGAAATGACAAGAGTCCTGGAAAATCCAGGAGTCCGTGCCGGTCATTCCTTAACATCTCAAGGAATTACAACAGAATATGGCACATATGAGGTGCTAAGCAACTGGCCCTTTTTCTTCTAAGAATTAAGATCAATAAATCATAGAACATAATTTTAAAAGATGTTGAATCTGAAATTATAAGAAATTGTCAAGAACCTCAAAATGTTTCTTCTAGAATCTCATGACCTCGATATGTTGTTTAATATCAGTTTGTTTCCTTTACACAGCCTCTGCAGTGGGAAATGTGCCTGTGCAGTCATCATGCTCCCGACTGTTCAGATCTTGTGGGAGGACATTCTGTTGGTGAGGTCTCCACTGTGTTGGGCTCTTCCTTCACTCCCAGCTCATCCCCACTCTTGGAGGAGCCCTGATCCCTGCTGTAGTGGTGGAGAGGTGCAGCTTGTCACTTAGACACCAGTGAGTAATGAACCTCCTTTACCACTAGTTTCAACTACATGTTTTCAGTATAACAGATACCTCAGAGTGAGAGTTTCATGAGCAAGACACAGATTCTGCTACTGAGGCTGACCGAACCTTGAACTAAGCAACAACAGCTGCAAAGGGTTCACAGCTGTTTGGGCAGAAAAAACTTCTAAGTTGTATGTTTAGGGTCACTCTTCTTGACAATGCCACTTTTAAACAGCCTGAGAATAGTGCCGAATGTAGGAGTCAAGGACTGTATAAATAGTGCCCTTCATCAGCATTCTTAGATGTCGTATTTGCTGTATTATTATGCTTTATTATGCTTCCTGTGGTCTTTCTAGTGGTTTGAAACTCTTTGATCAATGTATCCTTGGATCTTCCACACTTTTGTTTTCTGCATGTGAGTTCATACATCCAAGTTCTTGATGGTGATTAAATTCAACATCTCTTTCAATGTTAACATCAGGCAGCTGCAAGAATAGGCAGAACTACTGGAATTCTACTTGTCTTGCTCTCCACAAGATTCACTACCATGGCTTAAAGTCTTTTGTGACGCGAATAAAAATGCAAGGGCTTTAGGCTTTTGCAATAGAAAGAGAGAAGTCAAGGTAAAAAGGAGATGAACAAATGGATTAAATCAAATAAGACAAGCTGCAGATTCCTGGTTGCTGAGTAATTAATTCATAAATAATAATTAAATCTAAAGGCTAAAAGATTGATACTATGGGATCACCTTAGTAAATAGTCAGTGATATATTTTTGATTAGTTATTGCTATTGGACCAGCAGGTTAATGACATTTTCTCACAGCACCTGGGCAAAGAGCAACAGTAGACACTGATCTTTAAAAGAAATTCCTGTTTTAGCAATTTCCTTTGGCAGGAAAGCAAGCATACCTTCTTGCTCCATTCTTTTTATTGAAAGGGCACTATCAAGCTTTGAATCCCTATTTAAATTTTTAGCCTTGTTTCCTAGGGAAATGGAGTTTGTACAGTAACAGTGACTTTCTGTCTGTCAAGTCCTCCTCAATAACTTTTAAACTGCTTGATTAAGTGCAACTAAACTTAAAGGTGAATGCAAAAGCATCAGCTAGACCTATGTTTGGTGTCATCTGCAGTATTAATTTTTCTTTTTTTTTGTAGGCTATTGATAAAAGCATTAATGGGTTCAGGGTAAGGAATTAATCTCTTCAGGGCCTCATGAAAGAAACCTTGATGATCTCCCATTTGCAATTACATTTACAAAACTGGTTATCCAGTGTTTAATGTATCTAACGCTACCATGCTAACTTTGTAGTGTTCTAATACCTAACTTCATGGGCCGGGTGGCCAAGAGAAACACAGTTTTCACAAATATGGGATCTTTAATGGGAGCGTACTTTTTCTACATCAGAGTAAGGATGTGTCTAAATATGGATTTAAAAGCCAATATGGATTTTAAATTCAAACTTCAAGCTTGATAGATAAATTTCTAATAGCTTTAAGGAAAACTTCAGCATGCCAAATGAAAGCACGCACTCTGCACTGATCCCTCACTCTTCAAATTAAACTGCTTTTGCTGCAAAATTGAGTTTCACTGCCCTGCCCCATTTTTGCCCACATTGCTAACTAGCCCCAAGCACAGCCTTCCAAAAGCTCATTTCCATTCTGGCAGCCTCCTTTGTGTTTTCCTTGGAAGGACTGGAGATAAACACTTACACAAAGAGTATGAGCCACCTAAATAGACACAAACACAGCTTATAACCTGACCTGCAGAGGCACTACCAGGGGAGACCTCTACGCCATTTCAACCTGGATGGCAAAATCTTTTCCATGTTTAGACCAGCTCTGTGCTCACTGTCTGTAGGATCTTGGCATGCCCCTGCTTCCAGGTCTTGTATCATGCAAGGATATCTGGAAGAAAGGGACATCAAGAACAAAATCTTTGTCAGCTTGGACAAAGCACAGCCTGTAATTGAAGCAGTTTGTGCCTACACTTTTCTGCTTACATCCGCAGTTTTGGTCTTTCATTTTTTCTAATGTATTCATTCCCTGATGCTGCCTTTCCAGTCCTCTTTTAGCAGAGATTGCAACAGCCTTATCTCTGCAAGGGGAGGGAGGTGGTGTTCAGCCCTGCCTGTCTATTGGAATAATTAAATCAAGGTCTCTGAGAGATGAAGCAAAAGTAAATGAAATGTCATAGTGATAGGAAAGAAATTGAAGGAAAGTCTCTGAACATTTTCAAGAAGTGAAGAAATGGTTGTTCTGCCCAAAGGCTTTTTTGTCCTGCTTCTTACGTTGCTCACGGGCTTAAGGAGAACTGAAGATATGTGCTGCACTCATATCTGAGGTATGGGAGCGAATGTATTTATCTTTTTCTTCCATTTTCACGTGCCTGCATGTGTATTTCTTCTAGTTTATATACAGAAAATTCACTTTAAAAGAACACTTAGGTGTAAAGTCAAGCACTGTAAAGTTACAACATGCCAGGATGCACAAGAAGTCTTAATTCAGGTCATTTTGTGTATACATTAGGATGTAGATTTTAATTATAAGCTCATGTACTATTTCTTCCATAGAGTGTCTGCCTTGTTCAGTGGGGACTTCCTTTTATATGCAATGTTCAATGGGTGGCCTGCAGGCCTTATTTAACCAGCACATCCAAACCCTGTACTGAATACAAAATTACATCTTTGTACCTAGTGCTCCACAATTTGAATACATGCATCTTCATGGCACCTTTCTCAGCAAAACTGATAGTACCTGTCTTAAAGGAAGAGAATCAAAGTGTCAAGATGAAGGCCAGTGCTTTCTGAGCCTTCCCAGTGCCACACAGGGTTTTGGTCACCTTAGCTTTGTTTTTCCGTAAACCCTGTTTCTATTTACTTGCATAATTTCAGTAAGGAGGTAAACAACTCAGACTGTTTTTGTTGTAAAAAAAAAAAGTAGTTTCTTATCATAATCTTTGTTTTAACACCACCAAATTACATATCTTCTCTTGAAATCCATCTCAGAATCCGACAATTTGTCAGACAGGAAAAAAAAACAAACATATCAACAATTCCCTGAAGGACACAAAAGAGACTTCAGCTGGGAATGTTACTCGAGCATAGTTACTACTGATAGACAATGTGATGCATAAACACCTCACAAAAAAATGGTGTTGAGGAACCACTGCTCTGGCTGTAAAAACAAATATTTAGAAGTTAGGAAATGCCAGACAGTGGGAGCTGTGTGCAAGCTTGAGTCAGCCCCACAGCAATTCTGCTTGGAAAAGCCTGTTTAGCTGCCATAACCCTCTACTCCTATGTTACAGAGACGCATGCAGAACCAAGCTATTACTTCTACAGCAGTACAGCAGCCTGAGAGAAGGTTTTCACTTTAAAACAAATACTGGGATTTTATCATCATTTACTGCCTTCCCTCCTTTTAGCTGACCTGTTTCCTCCTTCTGTGATTCCTATGGGAAGCTGCACTTGCACAATCTCCTGTGCTTTGCTAATGGAAGGAAGCCATCTCCATGCTCCCTCCATGGCTTGGCAGCTGACTAAGCAGCAGGGAAGCGAACATTAAATCCCAATATTTTGTCCCTTTTACATGCTGTAAAAGCATCTTGAAGAGCTCTTCCAGCTTTTCCACCTTCAAAATGAAACATTTAATTTTTTCAAGCATTTTAAGTATCTTTGAAAAATAAACACCAGATAAACTGCAGTAGATTGCCTGCTGTTATCGATTCTGGAGGGACTGCTGTCTGAAGCTTTACACACCAAGACAGCAATAGCAATTAAATGTTCATTAGTGTTTAGAGAAGTTTCTCAGTGAGAATAAGAGGTCAAGAAATCCACTGATTTCTTTCCATTGTTTGAGATTCAAGGTAAGAAAATGCATGCAGCATTTTCCTGTTCAGATTCTTGAGGAGACTTGCCCATGAAGAGAGATGTCCCCTTCTGGATTCACAAATTCTGTTAAAGATGATTTAAAAATAAAATATTGGGCTGCAAGGGTCAATCTTGATAATGCAGCATTACAGTATCTCTCAGAGGAAACAAAAGGAAAGGTGCAATGCCGCTACAGCTCAGAAATTGCTTTATTATCTGACTCACACTTGGAGCAATCTCCATTCCTGGCATCTATCACGATGCATCAGAAGAACAGCGCTGAATTAATATTTTAAAGTTACAATGGAAAGAGTCTATTATTTCCACCTTGCAGGAAAGGAAATAATACAGGACTACACTAGAAGCCAGCTTTCTGCTATCTAGAATAGCTATTTTCTCCTCAGTCTCATGATGTGGCTTTTGGGGGCTCATTATTGCATAATTTGGTTTTGTCCAAATATTTTTGCCTTCCTGGAGTCGCAAAGAAAAGGACTGAAAGAAATTCACCAACTTTTTTTTTTTCTTTTGGTTCCTGTACTATTTGCTAATACAGTAATGAAAAGCAAATTACAGGCCTCTATAGCTGCAGAAGTAATTATTGGCTATGTCTAATAACGGTTGCCAAAACAGCAACTCATAGACCACTTTCTCCTATGTAGGTCTCTAACAAGCTCAGCAGCTTCTTTCTTTTCTCAGCCAATCTCTCTCAGAACTAAATGTGAAAATTCAAATATCATCTTCAAAACAGAGCTGGTATGTAAGGTTTTGCTGTCCTCTGGGTCCTCCCTACTTATCAGATCTTAGCTGATGGTGAAGGTGATGTCCCCCAGGCAGAGTGACTGACCACAATGACAAAATAGCAGACTAAAGCCTTGAACTCCATGGCAGACCTCCTTCTAACTGTATTTATCCAGCTCTGAGGCTTCACACTCATCTTTCTTAAGCGTACATCTCTTTAAAACCTCCATCCTCCGGTGCCACCCATTCCTTCCCATGCCTCCTTTTCCAGTGTTAACCAGGCAGGCCAAGCAGTGCAGAGATCCAGGGAAGATTGCTGCAACAATTCAGTTATGCTTATAAGATGTGAGTGTGTCTAGGCACATCTAGAAACTAACAGGACTAGCTCCCCTCCTGTGATGCAAACACCATCTCTGGAACGATGAAGATCGTATTCTCTTTTTCTCACATTCATGACATAAAAACTGGGTTTTTCTCAGTGACTTTCAGCCTAGGCACTAAAGATTATGGTCACTTGTTCCCTCATAGCAGATGTAAGGTGTTACCCAGAGAGAAATTGTAAAAAAAAAATCTGGTGCTGAATTAACATTGAGAAAACCAAGGAAATAAAAAGCAGAGTGAAAGACAAGTACCATGAATGCACTTAATTTGATTTCTGGCTTTTAAACCAGATTTACTGGATACTGTGTCTATCCTTTCTCTTCAATATCATGAACAGAAGGAAAAGTAGCATTTGAGCAAGCTCACAGTCTCTTTATATTTCCAACTTGGTACTGTCTTTCATCTGACATCTGATTAACCAACTTAAATCAAAGATTAGCTGCTAGGTCACATTTAGTGTCCGTGAAATGTGTCCAAATAACAGCCTCAGAAAGGGATCTAACCCTCCGTACATCCAACTTGCTAATGAGCCATCTCTCCAGAAGATAAAGTCAGTAGCTCAGTGTAATGCACACAGTTCTTGGCAGCTCTTGCAGGATGTGCTATAAGGCCTTTACTTCAGATGGCAAAGGGTGCCAAGAAAGGGCCTGAGCGCTGTGTAGCTATTGCTAAAGAAACAACCTCAGCTCTCTTTCCAAATCTTTGCCACAGACAGGCATTGAAGGACTGAAGTATTTCTCAGTTCTCAGGAGTTTCTACTTGATGAAACCACCATCTATTGGAAAGCAGCACAAGAATGTGCAACAAAATTATTAGAAATTAAAAAATGAAAAGCATTTTTGCATACTGCCCCTCAATTATCTAAGGAAAAAAAATGGTGAAAAAACATCTGCTGATGTTGTTGGTTGGATTTCCTATATAATAACGAGTTGTGCAGACCCATTCTGGTCAACAATGCACTACTTCATCTTAAATCAGAAAAAAATAAAGTTATTTTGCTGAAATAAGCATGGAGTGACAGAAAGTTTAATCAAATCATTACCTGGGCTTTTTATTCTTCTATGTATTAGTTACGTTGGTATGGCTACTGTTACAATATATGGACAGTCCTTGTTTTGTTGAAGTTCAAAAAATTTTGCCGCCGTGGATCACAAGAAAAGGGAGGACCATTTTTGCTATATACATATCACCATTTTTCTAATTAATATCAACATATACACTTAAGTACATCTAATATTTCTGCCAATGAAGCACAGGTGTGTATCTTCAAAAGTCCATATATGTAGCACTATTCAGGCTTAGATTCTACTGCTGGTAGCAAGCTCCCTGTATTCATAAGGATTTCATTTATTTTACACTTTACATCTTGAGTATGCAGTATTTGTTGCAGTGGCTTGTTTCGTGATCCATCTTCTCTCTTTAGTATAGTTTAGTACAATTCCTCAGAGATATGATGCATCTGTAAAAACTTGTCACTATGGCCTACCAAGGGAGTTTTTCAACCCTAACACTTTGTAAGCCATAGGCAAGTCTCTAGTAGAGTACTGGCAACACCTAGGAAATCAGTATGACCAGATGTTCTACATAAGCTGAGCAAGAATGAGTGCTGGGCCCCATTACAGACATCCTGATCCTATATACAACACAGTTGCTCTGAATCTAAGCAACTGCAGAGCTAACATCTAGAATTAAGAAGCAGAAACAGAGTTCACCTTGCTAAAGCTTGATCTCATGATATTCTTAACGTGGCAAGTTAAACAAGGACAATGACTGTTGTACTAGACAAAACTTGTATAGACCTACATATTGGCATTATGGCAGTATTATAATATTGGCAGTAGTAATATTACTATTGGCAGTAGTATTACTTCTCCCTTTGTCTCTCTTGTAGCAATAAGAAAACTCCACAGCAAAGATAAACTTCAATTGGAAGAGGTGCAGCAAAAATCTAATAGGACCATCAGAAGAAGAGACTGGAAAAACTTGGCATACATACTAGTAAAAGGAAAACAGGACAGGGACACAAGAGATTAATAAATATCAGAAATTATGCATCTAATGAACCTACAAGGCTACACTGCCCCTAGAACAAAAGAATATAACCCAAGCATGAATAAGGCTGCAAAATAAGAGAAGGTATCAAACTCAGCAGTGTAGTTATGGAAGGGGTTTTAAAGGGAAAAGTTTTTATTTACAATCTGTTTCTATTTTGCACTTACTTAAGCTGTATAATTAGTATTCAGCCTGACAATGTGATTTAGCTTCAAAACATATCTTGTTTTCTTATATGGTGGAGGAAATAAAACAATGAAAAAAATGGTACTTTATTTCATTAAAAGGACATCTGTAAACGTGCATTGTGACTGATGGTAGACTCAATTCAGTCTTGGCATAAACCAGGAGTAACACCAGGTTGGATTTGGCAAGCTATTGGCAAACTATTCAGTGGTTCTTGCTTTAACCTCAATCACTTTTAAACCTCTAGGTTCAGGTCAAGCCTGACCAGACATGAAGAAACAGTTGTTTGATTATTGTGTGACTTCTGACAGTAATGACTGATATATTGCAGAAGAAAATTGTTCATTTCCTAACAAATCTAACAAAAATTATGGTAGGTCCAGAGCAACACAAACATTGTTAATTTTACTACAGAATGACAAGGAAGTTTTCTGCTTTAAGATACCCATCTTACAGCTGCAAATATATGGCTAAGAAATAGGTTTTTGTCACTGTGACTGACAACAGAATATGGACATTAAAGTAAGCACATTCAGCGTGTCAGAAATAATAGACATGTAAGGCCAAAGATGCATTTGAGGGACTGCACAGAGGAAGACTTTCTGAATAAAACATATCTGTAAGAAAATTGTTGGATGGAAAAGGAGTGAAAAACAGTAATTCATGAAGAAGGTATTAAAGATGCAGATTTAGGAGGAAAGGATTAAAAACCAGACAGGCAGGTACAAATGACAGACAAGTGTAGGGAGCAATGCAAAGGAAGAGAGAAGGCAAAGTCAATAAAGGCCAGAAAACACAGAGAAGAACTAGGAGCTGGAAGAAAAAGCAAACCGGCTAGGAAAGCTTTTACTGGCACGAGCTAAACAGGACTTTGATGTAACTTGCAGGAGAAGGAGATGGAAGGGTGAACCTTCCATGAAGAAAACGAAATGACACCTTGCCCCATCTGTGTGGCATTCAGATTCCTCTGTGGATTAAAAACAGCATGTCATAAAAGCAGCATGTCAAGAGATGCTCCTTCTCTAACCCATCGCAGGATTTCAAAGTGCTGTACCATACCCAGCAAGTGACGGAGGTTTCTAGGGTGCTGATCACATATCTCACCCTACTCTAATGACAGTAATTAAAGAAAAGAGGCAGAAATCCTGCCCTTCTCTAACCTAAGGCACAAGATCTGATGTTTCAGGAGTTAACTTGGTGTCTGACTCTCGCATAATCACCGTTGTCCGTAGGAAGTGGCAAGTGATATGGAAAGACCCAGTTCTAGAGATAGACCAACGGAAACACAATTGGGTTTGTTAAACTTGGAGGTGTCACATGGACCTCTTTTGCACTTCGATGCCAGACAATAAATCAGTCTCTCACAGTAAGAGCAATACTCAGGTCAAAGAAGTGATTAGATAGTACAGACTGTTCCTTCGTGATTTATAGTTGAAGTGCTCCTAGCCAGTACAAGGAGACAGTAGCTTTGCACCACACATTCTGATGCACCAGCAAGAGTGGGAGTTGAGATTATCAAGGGGAAAGCAGAAAGCTCTTATTCTGGAGATTGCACTATTCTGGGACTACAGCTACTCTGCAAATTGAATTCATATTGATAATATGTAATAAGAAAACTATTCTTCAGAAAGGGAAAACTTCCAGTCTCTTCCAGCTATGTAGAGGACAGTACCATATTTCAGAATAAACACTGAATTTTCCTTCTCCACCTTACATAAAAATAGGATTTAATCCCATAATCACCAAAAATACCATTAATTACTGGCTTATTTCTTGACACTATTCCTATTAAAAATATACTGGCTGATTTTTGTGTTTTCATTCTATCCTTCTATCAGTACCTCAGATTTGGGCACCAGAGTGAAAACATCTTCTGAAGCTTATCAAATAAAGCTCCACTGCTTTACAATTATTATATGCCATAAAAAAAACCCAAAACCAAACAACAACAAAACAAACAAACAAACAAACAAAGAAGAAGAAACCCAAACCTAAAGCCTTACCCTAAGGACTGTATTTTCAAAGATTGACTTAGGAAACCACTTTTCCAGTCCATAGAGACTTTTTGTTGACCACAGTAGTGTAGTGCATTACTGGAAATAAAATGTGGAAAGAGAATAAATGAAGGTGTTCCTTCAATAATAAGGTGATTGGTATGAATGCAAACATTGCCAGTGACTATGGTTCCTAGGGCTGAAGGCTGCAGCTTAATGAAGGCTTTGGAACACCTCAAAGCTACTGATTATTAAAAAATAATAAAAGAAGAAAGAAAAGAAGGGTAAAGGATGATTTTATCACAGGTAAATTTCTGTAGTAAATTGGCTTAGCATCAGTCTCCTTACCACAACAAACAGTGACCACAATCCAATTAAGTTCTGCCAGGGAAGATCTGTGACTTCTGCAGAGCAAAATGCAAGTTGGGCTAAATGATATCCATTGAATTAGCAGAAAGAATTCACTTCTTCCAGAAAGAGATGAGATTACAGAATGCTAGAAATTTAGAAATAGTTTAAACTCTTAGATATATCCATCCATATTTTATAAAGATTTCCAACCTTACCAGACTCAAGATTGCATGATGTAAAGCTGAGACATTACATATCGGAGACTGGATAAACCAGTTGAACCTATGGCAGTGAAGAGCTGTAGTGACATCAGAACTCAGAAAAAGTAAATCTGTTTTCTACATGTACAGGCATTGGCATGTTTGTGAATGGAACCCATTTGAGAAATCAGTCTCCTGCAAGTCGAAACTACTAGCGCTTGAAGGCTTGGAAGCTGAACTCTTTAAAAATTATAACTGCCCCTGGGATTGTAAATATTTAAGGATATTTGTCAACTAAAATTTAATTTTGAATGCAAAATTTGAACCCAATTATTCAGAAGGCAATGTAAAAATTTCAGTCACATAAAATTAATCATCAGCAGTTAGAGAACAGCAGCAGTTGTTTCTAAATAATATCAGGACAGCAGGCCGAGCTCCTCCGTGGCGTAACTCCATTGTCTAGCATTATTTTGCCTTTCAGTTGAAATAGAATTGGCCCTGTAATCATACCTTCCAGACAATGCGGCTGAGAGTTCATGGAGAGATGAGAAAATCCAGTGAGACAGAAATATAATGATGGCAAAGACAAGACAATGTCAGAGAAAGGTAAAGGCATCATAGCTCTTGGCTTTTATTTCCTTCATATTGGGAAAGAATACTAAATACTTTTGAGTAATCAAAGTGCTTATTCTTTAAAAAGAAAATTTATTCTCAGGTCTTTCCTGAATATTGTCAGTTCAAGAAAAAATAGAATTTATTTTTAAACCCCAGAAGTGTCATGCACCTATGCAACCTCTTCAATGCAAATGTCTGTTTCCTTTCTAAATGTCACTAAACCTACAATTTTTGCATAATTTTGCTTTTATAAAACCCCCCAAAAAACCATTCTAACTGACATTTGTCAACCAGTTGCTTTCTAGAAGAAGCTGAAATAATATAGTAAAGAAAATTTCAACAAGAAATGAGAGCACTCATAGACTGGAATCCATACAGGGACTGCAGGCATGACATCATTGAATACATGAGCTGGTATCTACCAGAGAGCTCTAAATGCCCATATCTGGGAAAAATCAGTTTAGGCACTCTGGTGCCCTGCAGTGTAATTAAGCACAAAAGCCGTGACTACCTTAGCCAGATAATTGCAGCAAATCTCAGTATGGTCCTGCTTAAGGGAAACCCTCTTAGGAATACTTCTTTAATGGAGAAAGAGACTAAAGACACTTAGGCATAATTATCCATTCTGAAATGAACAGAGCTCACAGCTCAATACAGTTGCCAAGCAAGTATGTATTTTCATCTGCTTGTACAATGGAGTCTCCTGTTGAATTGATATATGCACTCTTGTTAATTTGGGTATAGATGCCCTCACACTCTCAGCTGTGGTACTGGTCTGTCCTTTCTGCGCACAGCTTCCCAAGTCCCTGCTAGGGCACAGTGTCAGTAACACACATCAAAGTGTATTCCAGAGAAACGATCCCAGAGCACCTGCCTTCCCACACAGTGCTCAGATCAGCCAGATCAACTTCCCACTGCTCCCGTGTTGGGAGAGTAGGATGTTCGGTCAGAAGAAATGTTTGTCCCCTTCTCAAGGAGAAATTTGGAAGCCCAGACTCCACAATATTTCAGAGATATTACCAACTAGTTTGCCCTTTTTTTTTATCATTTTCTTGCCTGTTTGCTCATCCAAAAGTTTCACTTCACGGTGGGAATGACACCAAAGCCAAGAGAACCAGCCAAACAAGGTGCTTCAGCTTAGCAGATACATGACAGGAAAGATAATCTTATTCTAATGTCACTCACCATGTCAGACCGCAGTATCTGCTTTTTTCCTGCCTATGACCATCTCTGTCCTCTGGCACCCCTTTATGGTCTAATCTTCTTATTAGGATTCAGATAGATGAATTCAGTGATCCCAGTCACCTGCAATCGGTAGTCAGAGTTGTAACCAGTTCTGATGGCAACCTCCTTTTCTTTTTAGAAAACAGTGGTTTTTACACTCTCCATTCCTATCTCCCAGTCACCTGTAGATTCATATGAATACACTTGTTTGCTTAACTCAGTTCAAGTATTTTTGCTAAATTTCAGATGAAACAGCAACACAGATTAGGAAGTGAAGATATCCTCTCGATATTCACCCATTTTTTTAATGTTTAAGAATGGCAAATGTGAGGATATCATCAGGCTGCAGAGGCACAGGAAGGAGGAAGGACCAACAAACAACCCACCTGCTCAGGTAAAAAAGATGGAGGGCTGCAAATCCATCAGGCTTACTGATCTTATGGCACATTGCTGGCATTCAGAAGCTTGATCTTTACAGAAATGTCTAAATATCATCTTTGCTATCCAATAATGAAGAGCAGGTAAAGAAGTCCTATTACAAAGCTTTCTCTCCCAAGCAAAGTAGTAGAAATTTTGACTCAACAGATGGGAACAATCTTTAAGTATTTGTCAGCTATCCCTTTGTCTTCTGATTTTTTTTTTCAGTTACAGCTGTTGCAATCAACAGTACCATCTGCCTTAGAGAGCCTGGCCAAGAAACCAGCTTCGTTTGTTGAATATTGCTTGTAAGTTTTTTCCTCCATGATTTTTCTACACATTCCTCTGGAACACGCTTGTAGCTCTTCTTCCTCTTCCCACTGGGATCAGCTCAGGCAGGGACAGATTTGCCTCAGCCACCTTTACTTTACAGCTTCTCACTTTAGCTCTGAAACAAAGTTGTTGTTTCACACACCCTGCTTTCCTTCAGGTGGCTGTCCCCATGGCTCCCCTCCAGCACATAAAAATATCAATTGGAGCAATTTTGAATTTGATGTCTTTCAATCCAAGCAGCTCATGCTGGTGAAGTCATTATCCCATGTTAAGAATCACTGCCCCCAAACCACTTTAATGTTCTAACCCCTTCCCTAGGGGGCTCTGACCAGTCTTCAGGCAGGAAAAAAGACAAAGGAGTCTGGTCTTACATGGCTGCAACAAAGGTTTGAAAAAGAAGGTATTATCTTGGGTGACATGGTTTAGCGGGAAGTGTGTCTGCCCATGGCAGGAGGGTTGGAACTAGATGATCTTAAGGTCCTTTCCAGCCCTAACTATTCTGTGATTCTATGATCTCATGATTTCAACATGCAGGAAAGCACAAAAGGCCCTGACTGGGATAGCCAGGATGGTTATGGAATGTCATCATTAAAACCACCCTTCAGAAATAAGGCTAGCTGTAGTCTACAGAGATTAGTGGTCACTCTGGCATACAAATAAATCACATTGATCTGGTGAGTTGTGCAAGCATGGGTTTAACGCATTTGAAAACTAGATATGACTTTGAACAAAATCCTTGCTGCATCAGGTAGTCCAATACCTCCTGGGCACTCAATGCAATGTGATCAGATCTTTGGCCTTGACCTAATTCCCTCTGCTGTGGGGAACAAAACCACTCTCATCTCCACACCACTCGAAAGTGGTTATGTCTAAGAGATAAATCTAAAGGTACCCACTTTAAAATAGTGACACCTCTTTATTATTTTACTGGGACATAAAGGTTGATTTTTCAAAACACAAAGAACTCATTTTTACTCACAGGTCTGGGGAAAAAAAAAAAGGACCAAATAAACACTGAGGGGAAGGGAAAAAATAATCAAGCCTCATGAAATCATCTCAGACTCATATCTGAAAAAATCAAGCACTCACATGGAATAGCCCATCATAAAAGCTCCACCAGAGTTAGGAGCCTGGGGCTCTGGTATCAGTTACCCGGTAATTAGCTAACCTCTGGCTAACCTGAGATGAACATTGCTGAGCACATTCCCAAATAATTAGGTGTGTGTTATGTAAAAGCTGCAATGAAAAATTCAGAACTCATCCTGAGAGAGCAGCAGCTACAGTTGGTAACAGGCATACTTAACACTGCTTCCATTTGTGAGGAGCCAAGCTAATGGAAAAAAGCCTCAAGGCCACAGGTGGACGTGACTTATTGGTAAGCTAAATCATTGATTCATTCTGGTTATTTTTGATTATGACAATATGTGTGCACAGTTGACTCAGAAGACAGAAGATTTAGTTAATAGCTTCTTCAGCAAGGGTCATCTACTAACAGCCGGGAGCTGGGTAAGGAAAGCGAAAAAAGAGCCTCATCACTGCCAGTAGTAATACTCTTAAAATCCTACAAAGCCTACACAGACCCTTGTGGGACCTGGTCCCTGCACTTCTTTCAGAAGAGGGAAGGCTGCTAACTTTCTATCCAACAGAGGACAGGTAGGAGATAGAGCATCTTCACTGTAAAACTTTGTCCTGTCACAGCTGTGGGAAGGAATACCCACTGCTTTGGCAGAGGATTACAAGGCATTCTTCATTGTGTGCCAGATGGTATCTCCTGGAACAGGGCTGTAGAGAAAGAAGTGTGTTGATGGAGTAGATTTATAAAGAAAGACCAAAAAGAAATGTTCTTGAAATAAGAACTGCATCAGGGAGGAATACGTTATATAAAAAACACACGATAAATTGCAAAACATTGATTTTCCAGATGACTTCCTCTTTTGAAAACACCATTTCATAAAATATTTTATAGATTGGCTTTTTCCAAACCTCACTAGAGAAAGGTAAACACCTTACTGTATGCAAGTAAAGTAGCTTTTCTTTTCTGAGGCACTATCTGACTGGGGGACATATAAACCTCTGGGGTTTTATGCACTTTATAGGTGTTCTTCCAGTTACTAAAAAGACTTATTGCTTAGTGACATTGAGATAATTGGCTTTTTTCATTATCTTCATCCACCTACACTGCATCCTCACTGGTGGTCAGTCTGTGAGCACAGCTTTCATCATTACAGCCTACATTTCATCCCTGCACCAGAAAGACAGCTTTACCAAGATTGAAACATATGATAAAATTCTGCCCTCCCACCTTAAACTGCATGGAACTACATGAAGCAAGTATTCTGGCTAGTTTCCCTCCAGCTGTAAGGAAATAAGACAATAAATCTGTCCAATTTTCTTTCCCTATGATTTCCCAAATGGTCTCTTCTCAGCAAAAATATACCAGGTACGAACAAGCATGAGCAAGTTTTTCCGAACATCAGGTTGCTTAAAGCCTTATACAACCTGATGTTGAATGTTTCCAGTGGTGATGGTGCAGCCACAACTTCGAGACATTTCATGTTAGTGGCAATTGCTTGCCTCTGTTGCCTGTGTGGAATGACAACTGCAGAAATAGGGCCATGAACAACAAAATAAGAGTTTCACGAAGTATTTTGGTGTTTGGTTTCATTCTAAATTGCACTTACAGTTGCACGGTGAGGAAGTATTTCCAAATTACAAGGAGTCCCCAGACCTAAAGCAGGCTAGGTGGTTGGATACACCATGGTCCTAAATTGTGGGTTTTCTACACTTCTTTATCTCTGAGGCCATTGTCACAGAGTCTCTTCCAGAGTCTTGGATATGGGAAGACTGAGGTAGTCAAAAGCAAAAGCAGCTACAATCAAGGTGGTATAAAATTATATTTTGCCATGATCCACCTTTCCAATTTCACTTGGAATTTTATCCAAATCAAATAATGTCTTTGAGAGACTTGTTTCTAACACAAACAGATATGAGCCAACATCTCCCAGGAGGTTTTGTGCCCAGCTCTAGCCACAGTTGTTGACAGCCTCCCCCATATCATAAAGTCACCAGCTGTCACATCTACTCTGCCCTGTTGACACTGTCCTCTTCTCATTTTGCACTGAAATGGCATTATCTTTCTGGCTGGATCATTTCCACCTGCCGTATGACAGAGAGGTACCAGCATAGAGTCAGTTGAGAAAGTTCTGGGGGATTGCTGTTGATTCAGAGAAAACAACCCTAAGAAAGACTTTTTATAGGGAGAACCTCATTTATCTCTCCCATATGGTAAGGTGCCTGCACCTTTTACCATGACTACTTTCACCAACTCAAAGAAAATAAGTAATAAAATAAAAGGAGCCTGCTATCAGGAACCAAGTAATAATTTATAAGCATTCACCAATACTTGAACTGATTCTGACACTTCTTTTGGAGAAATTCATACCAGCTGTGCTCTGAAATCTTTTTGTAGGGCCAAGCAGAGAGACAGAGGATCTAAAACATAGAAACATTTTGGGAAAAACCCATTTGGGCGTTAAACTCTTCCCACTTCCTTCCATATTGCAGCATTTTACCAACAGTAATTGGCAAATAAAACTTTTATTTGTACACACTGTTTGGCTTAAACTATGTCAACTTAGCATACATTTCCTCAGAACTAAGTTACTACTCCACAGTACTGAGTTATGACAGCTTTATTTATATATACTTGGCCATGGACTCAAAAGGGAACTTTGTCATAATAAACAGAGATTTAAAAACTTCATTATAGGGACAACAATGAATAAGACAATTACCTGAATTGTAAATAATTGATTTTTATATTGAACATTTTCTGATTAATTTTTGTTGCTAGTGAGTAATATTGTATTAGTTAGTCTGCAAAAGAGTTGAATATTAGTTAAGAACTATGAATGACTGCCTATATGTATGTAGCACAGCAGCTAAGACATCCTATCAATTAGGCATGCTTTTTTCTGCCATAACTAAAAAGGATTTTGAATTGTCTATAAGTGGGACAGAGTAGTTATCAAATATGTTCGGGTTAAAACATAAATTAGCCATCTCTAATACTGTAAGAAAAGCTATTTATTGTCTCTCAGAGAGTGTGGTTTATAGCATAGAATTTTTTTTTACTTGCTCATTATTGCAAGCAGAAACTGCCGTTTGACTAGAAATGTTTGATGTATTCTTAGAAATGTGTGTCTCATATAATATTTATGTATAATGAATCTGAGAAACACCTTACTGCATGACGATAGATTTTAAAATAGAAATCATAATCCACTATCATAAGTATTAATATAGAAAACCTTATAAATGTTCTATCATTATTGACCTATGAAACCATAATCTAAATTACAAATAACTGATTTTTATAATAAAATCTAGATATAATTAACATATTTTAAATTCATATAAAAAACTGACACAAAGACCTTGTTAATCCCAGATTCAGCACGTGCCAGATTTAGATCACACCAACACAAACAAAAAGCCACTGTCATTGCTTAAAAAGAGAATGTCTAAAGAGCCGCTGAAATTAATGGACTAGCTCCACATACAGCTGCAAGTGATTGCACATGAAAAGGAGGTAAAGAAAAAAGGAATACAGAGTTTGGAAAGGTGTTTCTCAAAGGGACACTTGGCAGTCCTGACAGACATTGAGTGGTGCTGCGATGGCTACAGCCCTCAGCACCACAAACATTTGCCTTCCCTCTACCCGTGGAGAACAAGACCGTCACAAGGACTTCTGGGCGGCACATAAGGATGCTCCAAAACAGGTTCATGTCCCACTGCAATAAGTGCAGTCTTCCTTCATCTGGACATTCTTCATCTCCACATTCTGTTTTCTGTCCTAATTGGTTATTGCTTGCTTGACCTTTATTAGATATCATGGGCTGATAAGGCAACTATAACATTGGCCAACACCAGCTCTTCTGTTTGCATGTACAGGAGACAATGATTTTCGGCTGTTAGAATTTTAGAAACGCAAAGGAAGTACACTGCTGCCTGAAAAAATCATATATAGAGAATTCATTACATTCTGCTTTATTTATCACTTATCAAGTGTACTTTAAAGAGAGCTGGAAAGCAGAAGAAAGCTTTTATCTTGTAACACTCTATGAGGCCTCCACCAGTAGACTGTGGAACTTTTTGATTTCATCACTCAACATCAAGATGTTGACAGTAAGGATCACAGCAGGACATTTCACAGAGATGCTATATCTGTTCATGTTCAACATCATCTTTACCATGTAAGCTCTCTGATATAAAGCTGCAGAAGACATTTATTAGTAGCAGCCTTGCTATAAACCACTAAAATGGTTATAAGCTTTATGGTATAAACAATTTGTAACTTGTTTGATAAAAAAGTGCTATTTAATTCTCTTTCCCATGCAAAGACTATAAATTTCAAGCCACTGGCCTCTAAAAATAAATACGTTTAATATATTTGGTATGGTAAATGGACAGAGGGAAATCTTCATATTCATGCAACTTATTTAAACCTTGTTCTCTGGAGTCTGACAGAGTACATTTAGCTTTTCATTTTCCTTATAGACATTTCACATCAGAAGCACCTTAGGAAAAGCTAATTTAGTCCCACACATATCATTGTAGGGATGCCAGCGCTAACCCACTGACAAAGCCATGTAAGGATGCCCTGAAATCAATCTCAGCAGATGTGAAAGGCAGGACAGGATTTCTACTAGATGCTCATCCTTCAGGAGATGTTTAAGTCTCTGCTTAAAGTGACTGCTTTCTTATATTTCACAACATCTCCCCAGCTCAAAAATCTTTTATTGTACACAATCTTCTGTGCATATTCAGCTGCTTTCTAGTGTTTATCAGTATACTTTCCAAGTGGCAAGCTACCAATGAAATTCAAGACATTACTTGGACTTTAAAAAGTTATTAAAGTCTGCAAGTATGTGCTCAAAGATTCCCTCCATTCCTTGAGAAGGTTCAGAAATGCCTTTGCCCTTCATATGTCCTGTTATCAGACAATGTTACCCTCCATAATTTTATGCTCCAGAAACTTCTGGCAGCAGCACAGAACAAAAGACCTTATAACTGGCTTTTAAGAACGATAGAATTTACACCATTGTTTTACGCATGAAAAATTAAAGTAATTTTTCAAGGTCATGTCTTTCATCCTATAATGTATTAGCGCACTAAAATCATTATGGGCACCCCAAAAATATGAGTTCAAACTGTTCTTCTGTGGTGTAAGGCAGCTCATTTGATCAAACATTACAAGCTACACATGGTTTCCAAGCTGCTGAAGAAGCTGAATTATTTAAAAATCCCCAAATCTAACAGCCTATTAAGTGCCTGTACCTCCTCATTCTTACTTATTTTCACTCATATTTAGAGGTGGAATGAAATACAGATTGTTTGAACCTAGCAAATACATCCTGGAATAATTCCCCTATATTCAAATAATGTTCATCTTCAGGTAACACAAAACTTTCCCTTCCATTTATTTATTTCTTTGTGCTTTTTCCTGATTTACACTTCTGGCTTGAGTATCTAAGGGTTTTAATTCAATGCTCTTACTGCTTAGTATCAATAAAGCCAGGAGACAAAGAGGTTGGTGCAAACTCTCTGTAGGCTGGCACATGCATAAATTAAGCCAGTTTAACCTGTGCTATCCTTTTTCCTTGTCTCCCTGGAAACATGTAGATTGCAGGTGAAAGGAAATAACCTAACTACAGATGAAGGCAGGTATTGATAATAACACTGCTTTAACTTTTGTTCATCAATGTATGGCCTGCTTTGTAAAACCAGATATAGGCAGAGCACTCTGGTTTTGAAAGAGCCCATGTGCTCAGTAGTTCTCAAGATCATTTCCAAAAATCAGTTTTACTTAGCTGGAACCTTGGGAAAGGGGAGGCATCAATGATACTTTTGAAAAGCAGGTAGTTTGTCAGTTCTAATATCATCTAAGTAAAAATCTGTGTGCAATCACACAGTACAAACAAAAGAAGCCCATGTACACTAGTCAGCAATATCACTAGTCTAGGCCTTGCCAAATGGGAAGCTCACTATTGCAGCTGTACTAGGCATGTCACGCAACATTCCCCAAATGTGTTTGTAAACCTAACAGCAAAACCACCCTTTAACTTCAGATTATATTTTGCATTCCTATTATTTAAGAAGCAGATGGTTGATGAATTTGTGTATTCTATGCATTCACCATTCTGTTTACACAATTCTTTCAGAGTGTAAGTGAAAACTGATTTATTCCTGGCTTTGAAAAATCCTGCCATGCTGTCTGACACAATGACATCCATGAGAACAAGCAGTGAAAATCATAACGCTGATCAATTCTAGATATTTGGTTAGTTTTGAATCTAGGAATGAACTAACTTCACTAGTCCATCAACAGCATTGATAATTTTCATTTATTACGTCCCCCCAGTAAAAGATTAAAAACAACGCAGTATTTAATCCTCTTCATTCCTACAATTTCAGGAGATAGCACCAGACAATACAAACTGGTACAAATGCAGCGAAGTTAGTGGGATTGTGCCTATGGCAGTAGGTCAGGGTTGGGGGTTTTTTGCTTTTGGCTTTTCTCATAGAATGGTTAGGGTTGGAAAGCAGTTTAAACTCATCTAGTTCCAATCCTCCTGCCATGGGGAGGGACACCTCACACTAGACCATGTCACTCAAGGCTCTGTCCAACCTGGCCTTTACCACTATCAGGGATGGGGCATTCTAAAGCATCTTAGAACAATTTGTGTTCCTTTTGGCAATTGTGTATCAATATGTTGCTTAGGAAATACAGAATAATTTCCCCTCTTTGGTACTCCATCTGTGCTTCAGCCTGACAGTTTAAGATCATAGCTTTGGCCTTCTCCGGACTCTCTACACTTCAGCAAGTCATTCTAGACTTGATTTTTATTCACACAGTAGAACCAAAAGAAAAAGCAAAGGCTGGATGAAGTCTGTTTAGAGTCTTTCTTCCTTCTCCTGCTCTATTCCTCTGTAAGCAATGGCTGGGTGGTGGTTCGAAAAGTAAAATGATGACTGAGGGTAATCATTGGGGACACTGTGGGTGCCCGAGTGTCTCAGATAACTGAGAATTTGCTGCCACCGTGTGATCACTCTCATTTCGCTCAAGATTTTCACTGCTCGGGAGGAACCATCACAGGATACCAGGGGAAATGGTCCCTCTCCTAAAACGGAGAAAAGAGGTCTCCATGCAAAACTACTGACATGGATGTGTCCACGGTCAAAATTTCATTTTAACCCTGAGGCTAGCTGGTCAACCCCAACTGGGTCTGACGCACATTTGGGGAGTAGGGGTTGCTACTGTCAGTAGGCAGAGGCTCACCAGTTTTGCCCAGCTTCAGAAGATGCTCTTCTGTGCTTTCTGATGGGTCTATGCTGGTCCCCCAGTGTCATCCGTTAGAGATGGACAAACAGGAGTGCTCAGGGCAGAAATAGTTAATCCACAAAGCTGCAGCTTCGAGCAGATCTCTTTGATTTCCTCCCATAGGATTCATGGTTGATGGTGGTTTAAAATATTTAATACTATTTATAACTGAAATAACTGGAAGAGTTTTTAAATAATCTCAGTATGAGAAGCTTTCTAGGCACCATATGGCACAAGGAACAGGCTTTAGGTGGTTTGAAACTGTTCTGTCAGAAGTTACTAGATGTCACAGAAACCAATACCATGGTATGCCCATCTCATGAGGAGCATGTGCTAGCGGTGGAAATGCCTCCAAAGTTTGTTATACCGAACATGGCCAGAAAACAAAGCAAACACTCTTTAACTGGAGGATTTTAAAGATTTGCTCTGGAGACCTACTGGACTTCAATGGAAGAAACATTAAGCTTCTTTCCAGAAATCTTTAAGCACACCTCTTTCAAAGCTAGCTTATAGCATCCCCTACGAGGCACAGACTGATTGGACCCAGTACAGGACTGGAATCCATAACATTCCAGTACAGAGTAGTGTGCTGGCAAAATAACCTGGCTGCTGGCCAGTAAACCCCAGGGTTAGAAACATAGTGTGAACAACAATGCTTTCTTTTTTTGGTGCTTCAGAAGAGGACAGTGTTCTTCTACAGTGCTAACAGACCAGGAGCAAAACATTCAGTACAGATATAAGAATGTCCCAGTGACATGGTCACCAGGCATAAATTGTTCTTAGGGGCCATGTAAAATTTGTGGATCTTAACAGTAAATACATCTACAGTCTTCCATAAGCATGCTTATTTCAGGTGAGGTGGCCCATGGGACTGAGACCTTTGTGTCAGTCCGCT
Organism: Psittacula echo; assembly: GCF_963264785.1. Lineage (NCBI taxonomy): Eukaryota > Metazoa > Chordata > Aves > Psittaciformes > Psittacidae > Psittacula > Psittacula echo. Next base: position 22,763,279 of record NC_137737.1, on the reverse strand, counting down.
TCCCAACGTATAGACACTAACATTCAAAATGCAGGCACCAGAAACAGCACACTCATTGCCAGTCAGAGGAGGAACAAAGACTAATTAATTGAATTAAGGCAAAATTATTGTCTCCCATTAGAAGCATGACATTGCAGAGAATCCCAAATGCAACTTCATCTAGTTGGATATTACAATTGCCTCTGGGGGAGCATGTTCTGTTATTTTCCAGGGTTTCAGTAATTGTCATTCTGCACGCTCTCTTCCACGCACGTTTAAGCTGCATAACAGAGAACAAAGAGCGTGTCCTCTACTCTCTTTATGTCTTATATCGCTGAATTACAAGGAGAATGTCTCTAAACCAGATTTGAATAGAAAAACTACTCCTCATTGACTTTGCTGCAGTGGTAGACTGCCATTATGATTTGCTAACAGTCTCAGGAATCTGCTTTTCTTAGCACATCTGGCTTATAAATCTTTTTTTGTTACTTCCAAATTAATCTGAATCCTTCAAGTAAAGGTAATTTCCTCTCTCTGTTACTGAAAGAAATTCAAGGAGCCTCATTGTTATAAACTCCACCCCATGTACTATGCTAAGAAGGGCACATGTTATGAATAATTTGCCTACACTAATATAGGAAAAGCACTGATAAAAACTGATTTCCACTGTGACAAAGATTTTAGATCTCCTGCTTTTCTAAACAAGGGAACAGAGGAAATTCTCTCATGTTCTGATACAAAGAGTGAAAATGGATAATATCCCTCACCTAGCTGTTAAATTGAAGTTGTGCTTAGAAGAAAAATTAAAAAATCTGAGGTTGACTTATGGGTTGTAGATCAGATTCAGTTTCGTTAGTATTAAGAAATTTAGAGCCTATCCTTGTAAACCAGTTTTGACTGGGTAATGAGCTTCTGCTCAGAAAAGTCAATGGGATAGACAGTGATATCTAGTGGACTGTACATGACATAGAAAGCAACACATATGGAATTATATTTCCAGCTTTGATAGATCTTTCAATATCTTATTGATTCACAAACCTTATCTGTATACAGTGAAGAGAATAATGTTCTGATTACTGGCATGAAGTCCAGCTGGAGGCAAGACACTAATGGAGTACCCCAGAGACCTACTCTGGGACCAGTACTTTTAACACCTTCATTAATGGCCTAGACAATAGGATAGAGGACTCAGCAAGTTGGCTGATGATACCAAACTGGGAGGCGCGGTTGCTACACCAGATGGGTATGCTGCCATCCAGAGACTTGCACAGGCTGGAGAAATGGGCTGACAGAAACCTCACGGATTTCAACAAAGGGGAATTCCAAGTCCTGCACCTAGGGCATACACCATACAGCACCATCTTGCACCATACAGCATTCCCTCAGGCTAACTAGCTGGAAAGTAGCTTGCTAGAAAAAGACCTGGTGGTCTCATGGACCAGCTGCCCTTGCATCAAAGAAGGCCAAAAGCATCATGGGCTGCATTAGTAAGAGCATCAGCAGCAGGCCATGAGAGATGAGCTTTCCTCTCTACAGCTGCACGGCACCAGCACAGTGCTGGGTTCAGTCCTGCACTCCCCAGTGTATGAGAACCATGGACATACTGGAGCAAGTGCAAAGAAGGGCCACAAGGACAATGAAGAAACTGGAGCATCTGATGTAAGAGGAGAGGGTAAATAGAGCTGTGACTGTTCAGCCTTTTCAATGTATTGAAATACCTGATGGGGGAACGAAGAAAAGGAAGCCAGACTTTTCTCATTAGTTTCCATTGAAAGTATAAGAGGCAATGGGCACAAATTTAAATACAAGAAATTCTATTTAAAAGTAAGAAACCTTACAGTGAGGGTGACTGAGCACAGGCACAGGTTACCCAGAGAACTTGTGGAGTCTTCATTCTTGGAGACCCTCAAAACCAGGCTGGACATGGCCCTGAGCAACTTGCTGTAGCTGTCCCTGCTTCGAGCAGGGGGGCTGGACTAGGCTAGCTCCTGAGGTACCTTCCAGCCTCCCCCACTCTGTCATCCTGCCTGGTGCATTTGGCTCCCAGAAGTATGTTGCACCGCTTCAGAAGTAGGCTTCAAAATAAGCACTCTACCAGCATCTCCAGGCTTTTCTTACCAGATTGTAACTAAATCTGATCTTACGAGCCTGAACATTAAGGGGTTTTAATTCAAACTCTGGATCATTACATCTCTTGATTAAGGGACCATTCTAGAGGGAAAGCATTCTGGTTTAATATGTTGGTCAATTTACTCACTTAATAGTTTAGCAACACAGAGATATCTGTTTTCCTTTTAATGTTTGCAGCTACCAATAATAAAGCAGTAATTAGCAGTAAGTAGTCCCAGATCAGCTCAGTGTGGTATGTGATAAAAAGAGATGACTCCAAACAAGTACATAAAATGAAGCCTGTACAAACAAAATGCAAATATAAGGAGTTAATCCTTGGCTCTATTAATTTTAAAAAATCTTCATTCGCTACAGGACACACTATCTATTACTGCATCTAGGCCCATTAAAATTATCCATTATCAAAACACCTAAAGTGGCTGCTGTCATAAAGATTTCATGGTTTAAAGGTTACCTGCAGCCGATGATTAAATGAGCTGAAGTGAGGAGAAAGATTTTTTAATCATTTCAGTTTCTGTTTTATTTTACTGTCTGACAGTGTAATCTGTCTTTTCATGGTTGGTACACAAGAGTCTGCATCCAACACTCCTGGGGCCACAAGCTCTGCTATCAGAGGGAAACAGAAACATATCACTCTGCCACAGTGTTAATTACTGGTCTGCAGCTATGTAACGAGACTGGGCAAGTTTGGTTAGATGGTAATTCAGGTCCCCAATAATGCAGCAGCACCTAGTCTTCCTATATTCCACCCCAGATTACAGCTACCTGAAAAAGTATCTCCAGAAACTTGCTGGATAATTCCCTCCAAATTCACAACCCTGATGCTGGCTTTCTCCTGGAGGCAGAATTTTCTCAATCAATTCCTTTTTGCATATAATTTGCAGATAGTAACGTTGAATTTTATGTCTGCCTTTTACACTGCATGCAGTCCACATCCTCATTCATTGTATTGCTAATATTAATTATCAACAGGATAAGAGGTTTGTAGGTATTTTTTTCCAACAGCAAATTCCCATACTCTATTTGCTCTCAGGCTTATTATGCATTAATCTATTTTGGACTGCATTGTTCTGTATGAGCTCAGCTTCTGAAAGAGTCTTAATTATTCTCTGACTGCATTTTTTCTCATAATTCTCTTTAGATTTCTATTCAGTAAAGACGGCAGATGTAAAATTATGCTCTTCCACATCAGCATTCAGACCATTTGTATAAATAATGAGGTTCTAGGGTAATGCTAAGCCTCATGATAGACCATAAGTAATCCCTTTCCAGAATTAGATTTACTTACAGTATAGCTGCTTTATATGTCCTTTATTTTAAATCCAGTGAGATATTTTGCCTCCACTTACACTGGTCACAAAGAGAACTGGTGAAAAGTCTTTTAATAACGTAACTCATCAATAGGGATGTCTGACTTCACTCACATCTGCGCTATCAAGGCACTACTTGGCTAAGATGCTGACTGGAGCCAGAAGAACAGCTGAAGTTGTTCACTTGTTCTTTGCAAGAGACAACCTAATCCACCATCAATATGTCAGCTGTAGGTATAATTTTATTTTCCTGTTCTCTTTCTTCCTCTTACCCTCATCACAAGACCCAGATTTATTTCCTGCATGTGGTGGGGTTTTTTTGGCTAAAAGATTCTTTGCTTTTTCTGAGTTTGGCTATTTCTATTTCTCCATTTTGGCAGAACAGCCAGAGGATAGAGTCTTTTTCCTTTCTGTGTAACTATCTTGTAAATCCTTAATACTTTCATATCTACCTTGCTATTCTTGTCCAAAATTTCAGAACAAACCAGGTTACCTACTAATTCTCTCCATATGCCAAATGGAAGATGTATCAGCCATGCTGTATGCATCCTTCACTGTTACCACTCCACACCATGACTAATGAAGTAACACAACACACAGAAACTAGTTTGTTAGCCAGCCTCCCTTTTGCATAAATGTTTCTGAGCAATTTCTGTGTCACATGCATATGAAAACTCTGTTCTAATGAAATAAACCCACAAAATGGTCAATGTCTCCTCTTCTACTCGAGAATAAAAACTTCTTTACAACACGAAGAATAGGTCTTTAATTTACTTTTATTAAAATTAGTGAAAAAAGTTCTGTCTTCTAAAATTACCGATTTTAGGGTGAAGAAAGTTCTTATGTATCAAATGAGCAATTCTCAAAGCTGAGAAAAGAGCACAGTATATACCAAGGGTGGCAGTACAGAAAATCATTGTCAGTGTCATTTTTCAAAACACGCACAGCATAAGTTAAACACTTGAAAAGCACAAAGTTGCATTAGTGCCACCAAAACCAAATGAATTTGTGAGTGCTATACGTCGTTTTTCAGTCTTCCACTTCTGAGCTGTTAATGGAACATAATTGAGATCAAACTCTGCCTCTGTTTTCTCTAAGTTTAGAGTAGGTGGCAGAACTCCATGGTAACAGGACAGTGCAGTAAAAGCTGCTTCAATAGCTCCTGCAGCCCCCAAGAGATGTCCTGTTGCTCCTTTTGTTGAGGAAACAGCAATATTACATGAGTGATCTTTAAAAAGTCTCTTGATTGCTTGATTCTCAGCAGCATCTCCTAGAGGTGTAGAAGTTGCATGTGCATTGATGTATGTAATGTCTTCAGGTTTGATCTCAGAATCTTTTATTGCAGCAGACATGCACCTAATTAAAAAAGAAGACAGAATGAATTTCCCATTGGCTTTTTAACACATGTACAAAACAAAAGCAAAAGTATAGGATGTTTTAGAATGTTTATCATCTATGAAAATCTGCATGACATCCTTTATCAAGATGTAAATTACAAGAGATGGATTCACATAACTAAACACACCCGCATTTACATTTAGCCACCCAAGAAAGATAGTAGTGGTGAGATCCACTAAAAAGTCAGCTACCTGCTGCTAAAAATTCCACAGTTGGGAAAAATACAGAAAGAAAGAAGATATAACTCCACAGACTACATCAATATCTCAAAGATCCTTTTCAATGCAAAATTAAAAACAAACAAACATTTGAGATTGAAATAGCAACTGAAATAATTGCAAAAATTTATCATCTGTCCACTGAAGTTTCTCTAGTATAGTAATGCATTAATGTAACATTCAGTACAACGGACTAAGAAATCCCCTTCCCATTCTAAGTGAAAAGATTCCCTAGTTTTTACTAGTTTTTATTTCCCCTCATATTTGCAGTATTAGGGAACTGGAAAAAAAAAAATCTATCAAACAAAAATATTGGGCAATGAAAGAAAAATTCTGCAGTCATGCTCCTCTTGAGCATGCTTCCCAGAAGCTAGAAATGTCAATGAGATAGCACAAATTCCTATATTGAAAATTAAATATACTAAAAGTCACACTTTTCTATTCTGACATTGTATGTTTCATTTAAACTCTTGATAACCTGTGGACTTTGACTGCCTCCATAAAATACTTTTTTCTATGAAAACCACAGAAGGATCAATACAGCTCCATACTGTGATTTTCTCACAGATTTCCTACAGAAAGAGATGAATCCAACGTCTCTCCTTGCATGCACAGCTTAACTAAGTATCTCTGAGCAAAAGACCACTGACTCTTTTGAAATCCACGAAAAATAAGTAAATAAAAGGAAGCTCAAAAAAAAGACAGCACAGGCTGTTGGTCACATTTAAATGTCTCCAGTATGGCCTTCTACCCTCAGAAGCATCCAGCTTAGCTTAGGTTGGAAGTCACTGATGCCCACTGCCAGTAGACAGTGAGGCAACACTCAGGCAAAAAGGATTACTGAGGGAAAGATACATTAATTTAGTTAAATGTCAGCTGCAAGGCACATTTACATTTACAGATCAAGTGTGTAGAACACACTTTATATCCACACTTCTGAGTCTGGCTTTGCCTGTCCTTTCCTGCAGGTTTTTTCCAACATATGTATTAGTCTCCAACTGAAGTCAGTGTCGTGGTTTAAGCCAGTCGGCAAGTCAGCAGTTTCTGCTCCCCCCCGACACACACCCTGCAGGGATGGGGAGGAGAATCGAAAGAATGTAACTCCCATGGGTTGAGATAGAAACAGTCCAGTAACTAAGGTATAACACAAATCACTACTGCTACCACCAATAATAATAATGATAAGAGAAATAACAAGGGAAGAGAATACGATACCACCCACCAAAAACAAGCCCGACAGAGCAGAGAGCCTGCCCTCCCGGGTAGCTCCCAGTTACATCCCCCGGCATGATGTGCTGTGGTATGGAATACCTCTTTGGCTAGTTTGGGTCAGGTGTCCTGTCCCTGCTTCCTCCCGGCTTCCCCTCCTCCCTGGCAGAGCATGAGACTCACAAAGTCCTTGGTCAGGGTAAACATTCTGACCAGCAACTGAAAACATCGGTTTTATCAGTATTATTCCCAGGCCGAAAGTCAAAACCGCAGCACTGCACCAGCTACTAAGAAGGAGAAAAAGTGACTGCTGCTGCTGAACCCAGGACAGTATCCACCCCTTATTCCATACCATTCATGTCATGCTCAGATCCCACATTTTCAATACACCCTCACTCTCATCTCAGTGCACTGTTATCTTAGTGCATGGACCAATCCCTATAAAGCTGCTGAGTCCATCCGATCCATGATGTTGGGCTCCATCACTTATAACAGTTTTTCAGGGCAGGAGAGGCTGTGTGCAGTGTTGGATCGTTGCCTGCTGATGCTGAACGTTCCTTTATTGCAGAATTCGTCTGGTTCTATCAAAGTTCATTCTCTGTTGGGACGACGGTCGGAGGGAAGTCAGGGCCAGTCACTGGTGCCCTACAGACTTCTAGTTGATGGGCTATAAAAGTATTACATAGCAGGCAACAGCGTACAATTGAGTTCATTGGCTGTTTTCCCCTAAAATCAAATCCCCTTGAGGTACGCATCGGACTTCCCCATCTTTCCGCATTACCCACCAAGTATATCCAGGTCCCTGAGCAAAAGCAATCCCACAAGTGGGTTTGCCTTTACCTGAAGCAGGAATAACCCAGACTGTCTTCCCCAGCAAATTCTTCATGTGCACCACAGGAACTTTGTCCCCCTCTACCATATGTAAAAGTTCTGACTGTGCTGGGCCAGCCCTGTTGGCAGATCCTCTGGTGTGGACCAACCAGGTGGCCTTGGTAAGTGTGTATCCCAATGCTTGAAAGTTCCCCCACCCATTGCTCTCAATGTAGTTTTTAACAGCCCATTGTACCGTTCGATTTTCCCAGAGGCTGGTGCATGGTAGGGGATGTGATATACCCACTCAATGCCATGCTCTTTGGCCCAAGTGTCTATAAGGTTATTCCGGAAATGAGTCTCATTGTCTGACTCAATTCTCTCTGGGGTGCCGTGTCGCCACAAAATCTGGTTCTCAAGGCCCAGGATAGTGTTCCGGGCAGCGGCATGGGGCACAGCGTATGTTTCCAGCCATCCAGTGGTTGCTTCCACCATGGTAAGCACATGGCGCTTGCCTTGGCAGGTTGGTGGGAGTGTGATATAATCAATCTGCCAGGCCTCCCCATATTTATACTTCAGCCATCGTCCTCCATACCAAAGAGGCTTTAACCGTTTGGCTTGTTTAATTGCAGCACGTTTCACACTCATGAATAACCTGGGCAATAGTGTCCATCGTTAAGTCCACCCCTCGATCATGGGCCCATCTATATGTTGCATCTCTGCCCTGATGACCTGAAGTGTCATGGGCGCATCTAGGTGCCCCACGCCACTGCCTGGAACACTATCCTGGACCTTGAGAAGCAGATTTTGTGGCAGATTTTCTCCTTCTAGTAGCTGGTGCAGTGCTGTGGTTTTGACTTTCGGCCTGGAAATAATACTGACAAAACCAATGTTTTCAGTTGCTGGTCAGCATGTTTAGTCTGACCAAGGACTTTGTGAGTCTCATGCTCTGCCAGGGAGGAGGGGAAGCCGGGAGGAAGCAGGGACAGGACACCTGACCCAAACTAGCCAAAGAGGTATTCCATACCATAGCATGTCATGCCGGGGGATGTAACTGGGAGCTATCCGGAAGGGCACGTCCTCTTTTTCTGTCAGGCTCTTTTCCGGCAGGCGGTATCCTATTCTCTTCCCTTGTTATTTCCCTTATCATTATTATTATTGGTGGCAGCAATAGTGATTTGTGTTATACCTTAGTTACTGGACTGTTCTTATCTCAACCTGTGGGAGTTACATTCTTTCGATTCTCCTCCTCATCCCTCTGGGGAGGTGGGGGGGAAGTAGACTGCGTGGTTCTAATTTACGGCCTGGGCTTAAACCACGACAACAGGAAGGCGTCCAGGAGAGTTTTGAATGTCTCCAGAGAAGGAGACTCCACAACCTCCCTGGGCAGCCTGTTCCAGTGTTCCGTTACCCTCACTGAGAAGAAGTTTCTTCTCAAATTTAAGTGGAACCTCTTGTGTTCCAGTTTGAGCCCATTACCCCTTGTCTTACCATTGGTTGTCACCGAGAAGAGCCTGGCTCCATCCTCGTGTCACTCCCCCTTTATATATTTATAAACATTAATGAGGTCACCTCTCAGCCTCCTCTTTTCCAAACTAAAGAGACCCAGCTCCCTCAGCCTTTCCTCATAAGGGAGATGCTCCACTCCCTTAATCATCTTTGTCACCCTGCGTTGGACTCTCTCCAGCAGTTCCCTGTCCTTCTTGAACCGAGGGGCCCAGAACTGGACACAATATTCCAGATGCAGTCTCACCAGGGCAGAGTAGAGGGGAAGGAGGACCTCTCTTGACCTACTGACCACCCCCCTTCTAATACACCCCAGGATGCCATTGGCCTTCCTGGCCACAAGGGCACAGTGCTGGCTCATGGTCATCCTGCTGTCCACCAGGACCCCCAGGTCCCTTTCCCCTACACTGCTAATAGGTTATTCCCCAACCTGTACTGGAAGCTGGGGTTGTTCCTACCCAGATGTAACACTCTACACTTCCCCTTGTTATATTTCATCCCATTTTTCACAGCCCAACTCTTCAGCCAGTCCAGGTCTCGCTGGATGGCAGCACAGCCTTCTGGCATGTCAACCACTCCTCCCAGCTTAGTGTCATCAGCAAACTTGCTGATAGTGCACTCAATTCCCTCATCCAGGTCACTGATGAAGATATTGAATAATACCAGCCCCAGCACTGACCCCTGAGGCACCCCACTAGATACCGGCCCCCAACTAGACTCCGCCCCATTGACCACAACTCTCTGGCTTCTCTCCTTCATCCAGTTCGCAGTCCACCTCACCACCCGACCATCCAGTTCACACTTCCTCAGTTTAGCTGTGAGGATGCTGTGGGAGACTTTGTCAAATGCTTTACTGAAGTCAAGGTAGACCACATCCACCGCTCTGCCACAATCCAACCACCTTGTTATGTCTTCATAAAAGGCTATGAGGTTGGTCAAGCATGACTTCCCCTTGGTGAAGCCATGTTGACTGCCCCTAATGACCCTCTTATCCTTGACATGCCTTAAGATGGCATCAAGGATAAGGTGTTCCATCACTTTCCCAGGGATGGAGGTGAGGCTGACCGGTCTATAGTTACCCGGGTCTTCCTTCTTGCCCTTTTTGAAGACTGGAGTGACATTTGCTCTCCTCCAGTCCTCAGGCACCTCTCCCGTTTCCCAAGACTTGGCAAAGATGATGGAGAGTGGTCCAGCAACGACTATAGCCAGCTGTCTCAGTACCCGGGGGTGCATTCCATCGGGACCCATGGATTTATGGATGTCCAGATTGCTCAATTGCTCCCTAACCCAGTCCTCATCAACTAAGGCAAACTCCTCCAATTTCACAACTTCCTCTGGGTCCTCAGGGGTACGGGGCTCCTCAGGACAGACTCCAGCAGAGTAGACAGAGACAAAGGCGGCATTCAGCAACTCTGCCTTCTCTGTATCTTCCATCACCAGCGCACCCACCCCATTCATCAGTGGGCCTACATTACCTCTGATGTTGGTTTTATCTGCCATATATTTGAAAAAACTCTTTCTGTTGTCCTTGACCCCTCTCGCCAGGTTTAATTCTAAGGAGGCCTTAGCTTGCCTCCCTACATCATCTGGCAACAGCCTTATATTCTTCCCAAGTGGCCAGCCCCTCCTTCCATGATCTGTGAACTCTCCTCTTCCATTTGAGCTTACCCAGCAGTTCCTTGTCTAACCACACAGGTCTCCCGGCTCCCTTCCTTGACTTCCTACATGTTAGGATGCTTTGATCTTGAGCTTGGTAGAAGCAGTCCTTGAATGCTAGCCAACTATCTTGGGCCCCTTTACCTTCGAACAGCCTTGCCCATGGGATTTCCCCCAGCAATTGTTTGAAAAGGCCAAAGTTTGCCCTGCTGAAGTCCAGGGTTGCAATTCTACTTGCTATTCTGTTCCTGCCGCACAAGATCCTAAACTCCACCATTTCATGGTCACTACAACCGAGGCAGCCTTCAACCTTTACTGCTTCAACTAGACCCTCCTTGTTAGTGAGGATGAGATCCAGCAGTGCTCCTCTCCTAGTCGGTTCCTCCACCATTTGCATCAGAAAGTTATCATCAATGCACTGGAGGAACCTCCTGTACTGTGGCTGGGTTGCTGAGTAGTCTTTCCAGCAAACATCAGGGAAGTTAAAATCCCCCACGACGACCAGGGCCTGTGACTCTGAGGCCACTCTCAGCTGCCTGTAGAAGGCCTCATCAACTTCCTCACCCTGATCCGGTGGCCTGTAATAGACACCTACAACAGTACCACCCCTGCCAGCCTGCCCCTTAATTCTCACCCATGGACTCTCAACCTGCTCCTCATCTGTGCCAGGACAGTACTCAGTACATTGTAGCTGCTGTCTTGCGTAAAGAGCAACTCCGCCACCCCGCCTGGCTGGCCTGTCTTTCCTGAAAAGGCCATAGCCATCTATGAGCACGTTCCAGTCATGTGAACTGTCCCACCATGTCTCTGTAATTGCCACCAGATTATAATCTCATGAATAACCTGGGCAATAGTGTCCATTGTTAAGTCCACCCCTCGATCACAGGTCCATCTATATGTTGCATCTCTACCTTGATGACCTTTAGTGTCATGGGCCCACAAGGCCAAAAATAATTCACCTTTATGTTGCCAGTCTAAGTACATCTGAGCCACTTCAATCTTAGCAGCTTTATCCACTTGTTGGTTGTTCTGGTGTTCCTCAGTGGCCCGACTCTTGGGTACATGGGTGCCTACATGGCGTACCTTCACCACCAGATTCTGCACCCGGGCAGCGATATCTTGCCACAGTGCAGCAACCCAGATGGGTTTACCTCTGCGTTGCCAATTGCTCTGCTTCCATTGCTGCAACCACCCCCACAGGGCATTTGCCACCATCCATGAGTCAGTATAGAGATAAAGTACTGGCCACTTTTCTTGTTCAGCAATGTCCAGGGCCAGCTGGATGGCTTTCACCTCGGCAAACTGACTCGATTCACCCTCTCCTTCAGCAGTTTCTGCAACTTGTCATCGAGGACTCCATAAGGCTGCTTTCCATCTCTGATGCTTTCCCACAATACAGCAGGACCCATCAGTAAACAAGGCATACCTCTTTTCACTTTCTGAGAGTTTATTGTATGGTGGGGCCTCTTCAGCACGCATCACCTCCTCCTCTGGTGACATTCCAAAATCTTTGCCCTCTGGCCAGTCCATAATGACTTCTAGAATGCCTGGACGACTGGGATTTCCTATTTGAGCTCATTGTGTAATTAGTGCACCCATTTACTCCATGTAGCATCAGTTGCATGATGTGTAGAGGAGACCCTGCCTTTGAACATCCAGCCCAGCACGGGCAACCGGGGTGCCAGGAGCTGTGCTTCAGTGCCAATCACCTCCGAAGCAGCTTGAACCCCTTCATAGGCTGCCAGTATCTCTTTCTCAGTTGGGGTATAGCTGGCCTCAGATCCTTTGTATCCCCGACTCCAAAAGGCGAGGGGCCGACCTCAAGTCTCTCCTGGAGCTTTCTGCCAGAGGCTCCAGGTAGGACCGTTCTCCCCGGCTGCGGTGTACAGTACATTTTTTACATCTGGCCCATTCCGGACTGGTCCAAGGGCTACTGCATGAACTATCTCACATTTAATTTGCTCAAAGGCTTGTTGTTGCTCAGGGCCCCATTTAAAATCATTCTTCTTCCGGGTCACATGATAGAGAGGGCTTACAATCGAACTGTAATTTGGGATGTGCATTCTCCAGAACCCCACAGCACCCAAGAAAGCTTGTGTTTCTTTCTTATTAGTTGGTGGAGACATTGCTGTTATCTTGTTGATCACATCTGTGGGGATCTGGCGACGTCCATCTTGCCATTTTACTCCCAAAAATTGAATCTCCTGTGCAGGTCCCTTGATCTTACTCCATTTTATGGCAAAACCAGATTTCAGCAGGATTTGGATTATTTTCCTCCCTTTCTCAAAGACTTCTTCCGCTGTATCGTCCCACACGATAATGTCATCAATGTATTGCAGGTGTTCTGGAGCTTGCCCCTGTTCCAGTGCATTCTGGATCAGTCCATGGCAGATGGTAGGGCTGTGTTTCCACCCCTGGGGCAGTCGGTTCTAAGTGAACTGGACACCCCTCCAAGTAAAAGCAAACTGTGGCCTGCACTTTGCTGCCAAAGGAATTGAGAAGAATGCATTGGCAATATCAATCGTAGCATACCACTTGGCTGCCTTTGACTCTAATTCATACTGAAGTTCTAGCATGTCCAGTACGGCAGCACTCAATGGTGGTGTGACTTCATGCAGGCCACGATAGTCTACTGTTAGTCTCCACTCTCCGTTAGACTTTCGCACTGGCCATATGGGGCTATTAAAGGGTGAGTGGGTCCTCCTGATCACTCCCTGATTCTCCAGTCTATGGATCAGCTTATGGATGGGAATCAGGGAGTCTCGGTTGGTGCGATATTGCCATCGGTGCACTGTTGTGGTCACGATTGGCACTTGTTGTTCTTCGACCTTCAGCAACCCCACAACAGAAGGATCCTCTGAGAGACCAGGCAAGGTGGACAGCTGCTCAATTTCCTCAGTCTCCAAAGCAGCAATACCAAAAGCCCATCGGTACCCTTTTGAGTCTTCGAAGTACCCTCTCCTGAGGTAATCTATGCCGAGGATGCATGGAGCCTCTTGACCAGTCACAGTGAGATGCTTTTGCCATTTCCTCCCAGTCAGGCTGATCTCAGTCTCCAGTACAGTCAACTCTTGCGATCCTCCTGTCACTCCAGAAATATAGATGGGTTCCACTCCTTGACAGCTTGATGGCATCAGGGTACACTGTGCACCCATATCTACTAGAGCCTTATACTTCAGTGGGACTTACGTGCCAGGCCATCTGATCCACACAGTCCAGTAAATCCGATTGTCCCCTACCTCCACCTGGCTGGAGGCAGGGCCCCTCTAATAGTCATCACAACGTTGGACACTTAAGTCGTGTTGAAAGGGATTATTCTTCGTTATCACAGGAGCTAGAGTAAAATCAGCTCTTCCGCTCCATCTGGGAACCTGCTCGCCAGAGACTGAAGCCGCAGCTCTCATGGGATGATCAGCCTTGACCCTTGTTCCTATTTTCAATTCACGCACCCGTTCCTCCAAAGCTGAAGTAGGTTTTCCATCCCACTTCGTCATGTCTTCTCCATGATCCCACAGGTAAGACCATAGGGTAGCCCGTGGCGTATACCTTCTATATCTTCTCTCTCAAACAATAGGACGCCTTTTGTTAATAGCTGAGACGTGTGTTGGTACACGTGAGGAGCTGGATAAATCAGATAGATCGTCCCTCAATTGTTTGAGATCCTGGAATACCTCTTTGGCTAGTTTGGGTCAGGTGTCCTGTCCCTGCTTCCTCCCGGCTTCCCCTCCTCCCTGGCAGAGCATGAGACTCACAAAGTCCTTGGTCAGGGTAAACATTCTGACCAGCAACTGAAAACATTGGTTTTATCAGTATTATTCCCAGGCCAAAAGTCAAAACCACAGCACTGCACCAGCTACTAAGAAGGAGAAAAAGTGACTGCTGCTGCTGAACCCGGGACAGTCAGTTACTAGATGTCAAAAATAGATTCTCCTGATTCTTTTTGATGCAGCAAATAAAATTCCCCCAGAGAAGTAAGAGAAGCATATACATGGATTTAATCCATATACCACGGCAGTAATAAAATACTGGTTTGAAAATTGTATTAAAATGTATTATCTCATCTCAAGGGTGGAAAAGCTCAACATTTTTAGATGCCAAGATTAATTTTGAACTACTTCCCACTGTGAATTCAATTTATATGCTACTGCGATCATAAAACACATGAAAAATTCTGTTACAATATGCTGCCATATCATCTCAAGGGTAAACAAGCCTGAAAATCTGAAAGACAACACCGCTGATTACTCAGCTCACACCCAAGTCTGCAGAACAATTAAGTATGAATCACAGAGCATAAAGGGAAAACATGGTATATTACACCTCTTGGAAAATCTGTTAACCCAACAAAGATGCAAACACACCTTTACAATACCGTGCAGGAATTTGATCCATTTGTGCAGTGATGTATTGAATTTTGTTACTCACATACATTCAGAATAATGCAAACTAAATCTTTACTAAAGATTCCAGTGTCAGCAGTAGTATTCAGCCTACACAAAGCTCCCAAACTTACATACGTAATTTAACTGACAATTTAATTAGGTCAATGATAACAAATTAATATCATCTACTTGTGAACTGGTTTTGATGAAAGTAACAATGATGAAGCTAAAGTCCATTTGTTATGCCCCTCCACCAACACTCTTAGCTGCATCAAGAATGAAGTATTTAAACATGCTTGTAGCACCAGCATATGAACTAAATGCTTTCCCTACGAAGAGCTCAAGTCTTTTCTAAATAAGAATAGCCACAGTTAATGCTAATTACACATATGGTAATTATTCTAACAAACTAAATCCTACAAGCGCTCTACAGTTTTCATCACTCGGGATTTCTTCAGGAATGCTATTCTCCTTTCAGAACACAACAAATGACACAACCTGCTTTTACAGTGGGGTCTCTCCTCTCTATGGACAAAGTGCAAAGGAGAACCTGAAAAAGGTACTATCATACCACAAAAATCTTAAAAAAGAGGTTTCCTTTATCACTTCATGTGAACAGCTGTAGGCATCAAACACAAAATATTTCCACATTCAGAAAGTTTTCATAACTATATGCAAAAAAGCTGATTCTAGCAAGAACTGGCCATCACTTTGTTACTAGAAGAAGAAAATTGGGGCAAAACCTTACCAGATGTTCTTTCAGTTTTCAGGTTACATTTTCTGGCTTTTGGAATACTAATTCAAGATTGAACAGCATTTCTCTAGGAAAAGCATGCAATAACAGAAACAAATGTATTCACTATAATTAGCATATGAAGCATGTACCATAATCAACATACAGTTCTTACCTGAATGCACCATCTCCCTCTGGATTAGGTGCTGTTATGTGGCAAGCATCACCAGACAGTCCATAACCTAGAACTTCTGCATATATCCTAACACCTCTTTGTACAGCATGTCCATACTCTTCCAAGACCAACACAGCAGCACCCTCTCCCATTACAAATCCTTCTCTCCGTGAATCAAATGGTCGGCAGGCCATTTTAGGGCTTGAGTTAAAACTCGTGCTGAGGGCCCGAGCTCTTGCAAACCCAGCCAAGGACAAAGGACTAATGCAAGCCTCAGTCCCTCCAGCCAACATGATATCTGCATCACCAGCGGCAATAAATCTAAAGGAGTCTCCAACAGCATGTGCGCCTGTGGTACAAGCAGTTGACACAGCATGATTTGGCCCTTTCAGTTGGTATTTAATGCTGATATGGCCTGCTGCCATATTGACCAAAATCTTTGGGACAAAGAATGGGCTGACCTTGTTATAACCCTTTGTTTTAAATAAAGCAGCTGTATCAGAAATCTCTTCCAGTGGAACCATTCCCATCCCAATTGCCACACCAGCACGTAAGCGATCTTCTTCAGACTGGGGAGACCAGCTGGAGTCCTTCATTGCCAGATCTGCTGCACCAATGGCCATCACAGTGGCGGAACTCATGGATTTGGTCTCTGATTTTGATACAAACATTTCTTCACTGAACTGACCTTCCCCATTTCCCCTTGGCACACAAGCAGCCACTTTACATGGGATGCCTGCATATTCTTCCCCCTCGAGTGCTACAATCCCACTGTCTCCTTGGAGAAGGTTCTTCCACACAAACTCAGTCCCCACACCAAGAGGGGACACTAAGCCAATACCTGTAACTACTACTTTCCTTCGACGTTCAGGCAGTGACTTGCTGAAAGCTCTTCTGTGGTTTTGTAAATGCAGACTTAAATTCAGACTTCCGAGCTGAAGCTTTGCAATCTTTAACAGATGCCATGAGCACTGTGAGAACATGGTAGAAATCAATCACTTCAAGCACGTTCCTGTAACTGGGATAAAAAAAAAAGGACACAAACATATCAATAAAGCAGCTAATGTGGAAAACGTCACAATTACACTAAATCAATTAAAATCTGCTTTTTAAATGAAAGCCTACTTTCAACCCTGAAGAAAGATGGATGTAGCTTCCGTCTCTGTAATCATGAGTTATGGCAGACAGGGCATAGAAATACACTCACTTTATGACTGCCTCTAGTGGACTATTCTAGCTTAAGCTGCTCATGAATATGATTTTGCACTGCTGTGGACTACAAGGCACTCTCTGGTTTTGCTGCAAAACTCCTCCCCACGCCTTTAACCACCAGCTGTCTGGAGGTATCAACAATGAGTACTAACAGCTTCAGTCATCTCAGGGAGGAAGTTTATGTTCACCTGTAACTGTATGCCCTATCACTATTCTGTTAAGGATGTTGCCATCTCAATCTTTTTGCCAGGCAAAATGGTCTAGAAAACTCAGAACAGGAGTCATAGAATCATAGAACACCAGGGTGGAAGGGACCTCAAGAGTCATCTGGTCCAACCTTTCTCAGCAAAAGTCGAGACAGCCTTCCTGGCTCTGCCACCAAGGCACGTATCAAGGTAATTACATATCTTGGGCATGACTCCTCATCTTTCTACCTCAACCTACCCTTCATGAGCTTTGGGTTATTTAGACCATCAGGGGACAGCACCTCAGCTGTGTTTGAGCAAGATGTACCCCACCACCACCTCCTTTGAAGATAACCCTACCAGATCTCAGGTACCATGAGGCATGTGGAGTGATGGCAGCAGGGCACAAGTAATTTGGGCATACAAGAGGGCCATGCCAAACAGAAATGCTGCAACACTGCACTGCAGCCCTTCTGCCTTGCCTCAGCATCTGCCAGGCTGGGAGCTGGTCTGATCACACACATCTGGCACACAGGAGCAGGGCAGAGGCTGCAGTTTTGCTCTGCCAACACCTATGACAGGCTTCAGCAGGTCACCTTGATCCTGGATTTACAGCAGGAAGGTCAAAATTTACCCCAGAAGAAACAATGTAAATATATCTGTTGAGGTTTAGAAGAACAACTGTCTTAGTTTAGGTAGATAATGACTGACTGAAAGAAGGCTAAGGGGCCCCAGAGGAGGATAATAACATTCAGATGAAGGATGCATAACTCTTTAGTGACAAGTTGGCAATAAAACTGATTTTGGAGGTATCCTGAAGTGGACTGCCTTCATTATAATACTAAAAATCACTCCCCCTTAAGGTAAGAGACCTTTGCCCACAGACAGCCTTACTCACAGGACAGGCATAGTGAAATAAATCCATACTGTGTCTTTAAATAGAGATGAGAGAATGTAAGAGCCAGTGACTGTAGATTACAGCCCGATCATTGTAACTACATTGTACTACCTTGAACTTTTGCATATAAATGTAATAAAGCAGTCAGTGTGGCATGCAGTGTGCCTGACCTGCAGAAATGTACCACCAAGCACACTGCAGATCAAATAGTATATCCTCTCTAAACAGACTAGGAGTGTGCTTCAAGAGTTTTTCTTCAAACAGGCAACAAACTGCTTTTTGCCTCATAAAAAGGGCAACTGAGCATTGATAGGTCTTTGGTAAAATACATAGGGAGCTGCATGGGGAACATACAGGGATGCTGGGCTCATGCACTCCTGCTAAGATCATCAAATCATAGAATCACAGAATCATTGGGGTTGGAAGGAACCTCTGGAGATCATCCAGTCCAACCCCTCTACCAAGGCAGAGCCACCCAGAGCAGGTTACACAGGAACGTGTCCAGGTGGGTGTTGAATGTCTCCAGAGAGGGAAACTCCACAACCCCCCTGGGCAGCCTGTTCCAGTGCTCTGCCACCCTCAGTGCAGAGAAGTTCTTCCTCATGTTGAGGTGAAACTTCTGGTGTTTTAGTTTATGACCACTGCTCCTTGTCCTGTCACTGGGCATCAGTGAAGAATCTGGCAACATCCCCCTGGCACCCACCTTTGAGATATTTACATGCACTAATGAGATCCCCTCGCAGTCTGCTCTTCTCCAGACCAAACAGGCCCAGTTCCTGCAGTCTCTCCTCATAAGAGAGAAAATGCACACACGCTTTTTCCCATGGGAGCACAAGTACACCACAGTGGCGTTAAAAAGTAAAAAGATAAAACCAGCACTTACTAAAGAGGGCTTCTCTTTTAAAAAAAACTAAGGCTGCTTTAAATCCTGGCCCAAATTTGTCATTGTACATTTTTCTGACAAGTAGCCTGGGTATTTTAAGACGAGGCAGTATACATAATATAATTGCAGAGGTCTGATGACCACTGGTGATGGCCTAACACACAGCTTTCTACAACACGCTTGTCAACTGCTGTATGATGATCAGGAGCCCTTGTCTGGCCCTCGCAACGCTACATGGCGTACCGTGGAAGAGATAAACAAGCGGTGGTGATCTCTGCCCCGTACCAAGAGCTGCCGGACCTCACCGTGCGTTTAAAGGTTATTAACTACTTCTAACGTTTAAACCACTAGTTAAACCCTGACGCCACGTGACTCCCCTGCACCACAATTGCCGTCCCGCCCGGCTCCGATAGGGGGAGCCTCTCCGGCGGCCCCGCACGTGAATGTGAGCGCTTCCGCTCCCCGTCCCGCTCTCTCCGCCAGAGCCCTCCACTCTACCTCCGCCGACCACGCTACCTTCGCCGGCCACACTTCACACTCCCGCCACTCCACGGAGCTGGTTGAGTCTCCCTCCGCCGTCCAGAGGGCGCCCGGACGCACCACCCGGCAGGCAGCGGGAGAGACGGACACGCCGCGGCTTTGTAGCCGATCGCTGATGTCACGATTGGTGAGGAGCCGCCCGAGCAGATCGATAGCTCGGCGGTGGACGGCGCGGCCTGGCGGCGCTTAATGCGGAGCGGTGACTCGACCGGCCCCGAGGCGGGCCGGAGCAGGCAGGAGGTTGTAGTCCAGAGAACAGGTAAAGATGGGGAAATGACTTCTTCCCCCAAAAGGCGCTTTGAGAACACACAAAGGGAGAGCAAAAATACTAGGCAACCCCCCGAACTCACGGTCCCAGTGGAGTAATAGGCAAGAAGGTAACGCTAAGACCGTGAGGGACGCCTTGTCGTGTCCCATCGGTTTCCCCAATACCGCATTCGTGCTGCATGCATTTCCGCACTGAGCTGTCAAAACTGCAGCGGTGAACAGCACATAACTACGTAACTCAGGGCCATCACACACACATGTGTAAGGAGCTCCTCAGGACCATGCTATGGATTTTTTTCCAGGCCCATTTTATATTTCACCATAACTAATTCCTTAGAGCAGTTTTCCTGCCGACAGTTTGCTCCCTTGCTCTAGTCCCAGTGCTCCTCTGATCGCCATTCTGCTACCTGCATTCCTCAGATCCCATCCTTCACCAGCTTCTAACTTTGCCACCATTCCTGGTAGAAAGGACTCGGGGGTGCTGATTAACAGTGCTGAACATGAGCCAACTTGTGTCCAGGCAGCCAAGAAGGCCAACAGCATCCTGGCCTGTATCAGCAATAGTGTGGCCAGCAGGGCCAGGACAGGGATCATTGCCCTGTTCTGGGGACTGGTGAGGCAGCACCTCAAACCCTGTGTTCAGTTCTGGGCCTCTCACTACAAGAGGGACATTGAAGTGCTGGAGTGGGTCCAGAGAGGGACAACAAAGCTGGTGAAGGGTCTGGAGCACAAGTGTGATGAGGAACAGCTGAAAGACCTCGGTGTATTTAGTCTGGAGAAGAGGATGCTTAGGGGGGACTTTATTGCTCTACAACTGCCTGACAGTAGGATGGGGAGAGGTGGGAGTCAGTCTCTTCTCCCAATTAACAAGTGATAGAACAAGATGTAATGGTTTCAAGCTGCATCAGGGGAGGTTTAGATTAGATATGAGGAAAAATCTCTTCACCAAGAGGGTGGTCAAGCATTGGAACAGGCTGCCCTAGGCAGTGGTGGAATCACTGATTTCTGAAGTGTTCACAAACCGTGTAGATGAGACCCTCAGAGCCATGGTTTTGTGGTGGTCTTGGCAGTGCTGGGGTAAAGATCCTTCGCAGCCGAGCTCATTCTATGACTCTAAACCCGTCAGAATACATCACTTTATCAGCGTCCGTAACACCACCGCTGACCCTAGGCGAGGCGGGACCACTGCTGGAGCGGGGTCTGAGGGCGTGACCTCACCGCTCCTACTGCGCATGTGTGCTGCGCCAGCTCCCGGCGGCACTGTGGGCGGGCTGCGATGGCGGCTGCTGTGGGTTTCGTGTCTGCACCGGCCTCTCCTGCCGTGAGCGAGCTTTGCCAGAACAGGCGAGACATTTTCCTGGAGGCTTCGCGGCTGCTACTCACCTACGCGGACAACATCCTCCGGTGAGCAGAGCATGGCGGCAGGAGCCCTGGTTCGGGCTCGGCCTGCGGGCCCGTTGCCGCAGGGTGTCTGGGCGGTCCGGTCGGGGCCCGCCGTAGAGCAGGCGCCCGGTTCCTGACCGCGACAGTCGGGGCCGTGCCGGGGTGCCCGAGGGCTCTGCGGGCATCGCGGTGGGCCGAGCGCTTTGGCTGAGCGGTGTTAGGTAACCAGAGTCCCCTTGTCAGCTGGGTGGTTCTTGTCTGGTTACTACTGCAGCTCCGTAAGGAACTTATCATTAACTACTCCTAGGTAGTAAGTTATTTATGGGCTTGTAGGCAGACCGTCTCAAAGATGAGCCATGCGATTCAGTTTTATTATGGGATATTGAAGTTAAAAAATACCTGGTATCTCTTCATCGTTATTTAAAAATAAGATTACTGTTCACGCGAGTGTGTGTGGTTTGGATTTGGATTTCCTAATTTGTTGCTGCTTGGTTTGTTTTGAGGGCTTGGGGATTTTTTGCATTAAATATGAAAGCCTGCATTGGCCCTGGTTCTGCAAACATTTAAGCACCCAAAAAACTAGTGGATGCATAACAACTAATGCTAAAATAGTAACTTGAATTTTCTGTTGCCTTTCTCATCTGACTCTGTAAGATTGGTATCAAGAGTTAATTATAGCTGAACTTTTGCGAGGTGGCTCTGTAGGGTATACATATATACCAGTATGTATGATTGATCTTGATGTTCAAGCAGCTCAAGATGCACAAGCAACTCCAGCCCTGTATATTTGTGGTTTATCAGTCACTTTCAAAAACTGCTGTGTGACAGAAACTAACGGGTCCTGGACTGACTCCTTTTAAAGAAAGAAATGAGAGAACAATGTTTAGAACAGTTGAAAGAGGGAATTGGAACTTGAAAGCCCTTCAAGAAGTAAAAAAGCTACAACGGTTTCACCTGTCATGGACCTGAAATGATCCAGCATTGTGCTGATGAGTTCAATAAGAATTTTACTAGGTGGAATGGGATGTAAAGTTGTCTCTAAGTGTCACTTCGGACTAAGTCCTGCTGGCTAGGGCTAGAAAACATGTATTTATGAACTTAATTTGCAAACTAAAATTTAGAACCAGTTTGTAACTCTGAGTTGAATGAAGAAGAACACGAATTAAATCAAAGTAGGTTTCATGGTCTGCCTGTGTGGTGTGAATGAAACTAAACTTTAAAAAAATTTGTTAGCACTGACTAATGCTGCTTAGTGCAGTTGCCCAGCTTGTGGGTGTTTACTTAATTTGCAAATGTGATTAAAACTTTCCATTTCTTCAGGAATCCTTATGAAGAAAAATACAGGTTAATTCGAATTGGAAATCCAGCATTTTCCACGAGGCTGTTGCCTGTCAGAGGAGCAGTTGAATGTTTATTTGAGATGGGATTTCAAGAGGTGAGTATAATTTGGTGATTTCTGGTGTCTTCATCAGTTTACACACCAAACTTTACAATTGGATCTTTTTGTTTTTCTGCCTTCCCAATTGCAAGGCACTAGATTTTAAGCAAATCGCTATTTTCTTTCAATCTTTGTTTGCAAGTATCTGCAGTTAACCAACAGAAAATTTAGGTGAGACTGCTTCAGAAATCTGGTGGAGCTAGAGCTAACCTGATCTGTGATAATCGTAGAATAGTTAGGGTTGGAAATGACCTTAAGATCATCTAGTTTTCTAGTACAGTTCAGGTGCACTACTAGTTTGCTTAATTGTCAGACACATATCCATGCTGGCACCAAGGAAATGGTGGGAAACAGGGCAAAAACCCCTTCTCTTGGTAGCAGCCCACTATTAGGTGGGCATCAGACTGCACCATCAGACAGCAGTTTCCATATTATAAACCTGTGTGTGGAAACTGTCATTTGGAAGAGCGGGGAGATGAAGTCCTGCTCTTTTGCTGCTTGCTCCTAGCGTTAGCAGGGCTTGTATACCCCTTTAATGAGTTAGATAAGGGAAACTGATCTGATTAAAAATTAATCCTCCAAAACAAGAGAAGAAATGTTTTTTCAGCCAATTCACAGTGCAGCTGCACAAGTACTAGTGTTGTCATGACAGCAGTGGAGGGCAATAGCCTGTTGAAGTTGTGAGAGGGTGGGACTTCTAGCCATTTAAAACATTTATGAAACTGTATGTTAAAATAGTCTTGAGTGAATCTTGATACTGTTGCAGTCAAAAAGATGTATTTTGAAGATTGCTTTGTGTCCTGAAATGGTCCCTGTCTTGATAGAGCTTAACCTGCCACTTTGTTAAGCTAGAAGCAGCCTTTGTAATTACAGGAGAGCTGGGGTGAAAACCCAACTCTTGTTTAATGGTGCAAAGCTTAAGCAAGAGCTTTGCTTTAATTTATCCGTTTGATGCCATGCTTCTTTATTGGTATATACATTATGTTGTTTAGGTCCAGCTGTCATGAGACCTCCCCCTTCTCTTTGGGTGAAGTTAATCAGTGTAATTGTCCTAATTAAAAAAAAAAAAAAAAAAAAAGTATGCTAAAGGAAATGGTGACTGCAGAGAGGTAAATGGTCTGTGGATTTATTCTCATGCTGGTGAGATGCTCAGGAGATGACTTTTAACAGTGTGCTTTAGCCAAGAGATAGTCAGTGTAGTTAGTGAAGTGCTCAAGCCATAGTAACATTCATTCTGAACATATTATAAAGTGCTGTTCCCACTTCTGTCAGCTCTTTAGGACCATGTTGACTTAATCTTCTGGTTATCATGTCAATTGAGGCTGGAGCTCACAAACTTATATTCAGCTGTAATAACTAAAGTTGTTCCTTCTTTTGTGTCTGCTTGATAATTAAGAATTAGTTTTCTACTGGATTGATAAAATCAGTTTAGGTTTATGGTGATTCTAAAAGCATTAAAATGAAGCACTGCATCTGCAGTGATAGGTGACCTAAAGTAAATGTGGATAAACAAATTAGTGTAATAAATAGAAGTGCTGCAGCGTGAGAAACTGAGACTCTTAAAGTGTGAATAATTCAGGATTTTCGTGTTTTTAGCAACCTATTTCTTCCTGTTAAGTTGGAAGAGTTCAAGGTAGGTCACTTTGGTCAACGTAGTCTAGTGGAAGGTGTCCCTGCCCATGGTAAGGGGAATTGGAACTAGATGACCTCTAAGGTCCCTTCCAACCCAAACCATTCTATGATATTTGCTGTGTCACGATTAGTAATCTTTTGTTAAGATACCAGTAATCATGTTACAATCAAATATAGGAACCCAGAAATCAAGCTGCTTACATGTCACTAACATTTCCTATCTGAAAATTTGTAAAACCTAGAAGATTATATATAGAAATATATATATTCTCTTCTTCGGTATAGAAGAGAATTCCCAGCAGATGCCGTTCTAGAAGCTGCTTCCCCCAGCACTGGCTATCTTCCTTTGTTGCCTTGCATTTCACTGCTGCACAGTGAGAACTGAGCATTTGTTGTTCATTTTTGTTGCTGCTTTCTCTGCCAAGCCATAATTGGGTTGCCTGTATGTGGCTGTACAAAATAAGTTTCTAACAAAAGCATGTTGTTCCAAGACTTTTTTCTCTAGACTGACTGTAGGTTCTTGACCTAATAGCTTCTGCTGTAAGGGACCTAATCTGAGAGCTGAATCCTGCCAAGCCTTAGTCTGCTAGCTTCCAGTAAGTGGTACAGTTGCTAGCTGTAGATAGAAATCACTGACCAGCTTAGACCTGCATTAACTGCTGAATTAATTTGTCTATATTTCAGGAAGAAACTCACCTGGTTTTCCCTAAGGAAGCTTCAATTGAACAGCTACGTAAAATCAGAGACTTAATTGCTGGAGAGAGGAGTAGCAGACTGAATGAGTCAAATCAAATCCATAGATCAGGATCCTCTGAAGCTGTGGCCAGCACTCAGACAGTTGCACATCAGACTTCAAGATCTGCTGAATCTGTTCTTGCCCCTGCCCATCAGCAGCCAGAAACATCACTTGTGCAGTCTCTTGAAATGGTAATTATAACCTGAAAAATTTGTGGGCACACTAATTCTGAGTATAAAAATTGCTGGAGAATTAATAGGACAGGTTGCTTGGAGAGGCTGTGTGTTCTCCAAATGTGGGTGCTTTCAGGACCTGACTGGATAAAGCCCAGAATAACTTGGTCTGACATCGTAGCTAACCCGGCTTTGAGTAGGAGGTTGGACTAGAGGAATTTTGTTATTTTTTCCAGTGTTTTCTGAAGTTTTTGAGTGCTTTCTTTGGTTTCTGTGCAGCTTCAATGTGAAACATGCCATAAATAGAATATTAACAAAGATTTTATTGAAGATGTCCAGAAGTGTTTTATTCATCAGGGTGTCAAGGAAAAAGAGCTGATTTGTGTTGGAAGGGGACGGCAAGGTGGGGGGAACAAAGAGAGGGATGGGAAGCTAAGACAAGGGCTGTGTACTGTGTTTGGTTTTTGAAAGCCAGCAAAAGAACATGAGCACAACCATAATGTTTGATTGTTAGCATCTCAGTTCATGCGTTACGACCTCTGTGGGTAGCCTGTGAGGAGGCTTTTCTTTTTTTGCGCATGCAGTTGCTGTGAGAGATGGGAATTTAGCCAGACAAGGACAGATCTAGTTATTTAGACTGTGTTACCCTTGTCCAAGAGGTTGAGATAAAGTTTCTTATCAAGACAGAGAAGTAGAGTCGTTTCGTCTGATGTTACGTGGCCTGATGGGAGAAAACTCTTAACACGTCATACAATTTTGAAAAATTGTTATGCCTTTAGATAGAAGGTTTGAAGGATGCTGTGGTTTAACTTTCTAAAGAGTTTTCCTCCCCCAGAACCAGTGTCACTTGAATTTTTCCGAAGGTAGTTTCTCATACGTCCTTAAACAGTTAGTCTCATTTAAATTACATTTGCAGTATATTCTTGGATACTGAAATATGACGTACTATTTCTTCCCAATACTTACCCCAAGGTCAGCGGAAGAGAAATGGAAAAGCATAGGTTGAAGTGGTGGCTTTTGGGGAGAGAACACTCAGTGACCATCGTCACCTATAATGTCCTTTGGGAAAGGAACTGTTGGAGGCATTTGAATATTGAAACATGTGTTAGCATGCTAGTAGTTGCCACTGGGTTTATTGAATTTGTTTGAAGTCTTGGTGGGTTTTTTTGTCTGCATCTTGGTTTTCACTCTTTCAGCCATGTCTGTGATAGCGGTTGGAAGTGATTGTGAAACATTAGAGTGACTTGCTGCAGTACTGGAAGCTTTAAAGCTGTGAAAGTTGCACTGATCTTGCAATGAGAAAATGTTGCAGATTTTAAGTTGACACAATGTATTCTGAGGTTAATCCTTCTTAGCTACTTGTAACTACTTGACTCACCCTAACCATCAGAGTTGTGGATCCCTTACTCTGCAACTGTTATTTTTCCATGTTTGATGAGATTCAACATGGGTGGTAGGGCTTGGAGAGAGGAAA
The DNA here is from genome assembly GCF_963264785.1 of Psittacula echo. NCBI lineage: Eukaryota > Metazoa > Chordata > Aves > Psittaciformes > Psittacidae > Psittacula > Psittacula echo. The sequence goes on along the minus strand of NC_137737.1, from coordinate 22,736,952 downwards.
GCTCTGGCTGGTCATTATACTGGTGGATAGATTCTGATCCCTTCCTGGATGGAGTAGTGATTAGAGGAGGAAAAAGGTATCCAAACTTAGATTTGCAGTGGGGTTCACCACGCTTCTAGATGTTTGCGTAAACCTTTATTGACATACAGTGGCTTCCATTAAACCAGTTAAGCACTAAGGTAACATGGATGGTGTTTACTAGTGGGAATATCTGCATAGTCATTTCTGATGTGCTGAGCGATATCTCTGAATGTTCTTTCAGGAAGCTGACAGAACATGAAGATCTATAAGCCATTGACAGTCCCTAACTCCCCTTGTTTCTGTTCTTCCAACTTGCATTAAAGTGAACCTGAACACAATTTGGTTTATGATGTTAAGCCAGTTACCTACAGCTGATGAGCTCCAGGAAGAGTAAGACCAGTTCTCTTCTGTAAGCAGTTGTGAAAAGTAAGGACTGGCCCTGTAGTACTGTCCAGCATCGAAGTAATCACTCCTAATTTAGATGCTCCTTTGAAAGAAGACTCTTGAAGAGTTCTCAAACCTGTATTATGTTGCATTTGCTGCTAGCATCTCAGGAAAGTGTGGGATTTTGATGGGAAAAAAAGATGGTAGTTAACAAGGCTAAAGACTGAAACATGATCTGGGTCGGAGCAATCCCAGGCACGGCTACAGGTTGGGCAGAGAAGAGATTCAGAGCAGCCCTGCAGAGAAGGACTTGGGGGTGTTGGTCGATGAGAAAATGAACATGAGCCGGCTTCAGTGTGCGCTCGCAGCCCAGAAAGCCAACTGTATCCTGGGCTGCATCAAAAGGAGCGTGACCAGCAGGTCAAAGGAGGTGATCATGCCCCTCTGCTCTCATGAGACCTCACTTGGAGTATTGTGTGCAGTTCTGGTGTTCTCAACATAAAAAGGACATGGAACTGTTAGAACAAGTCCAGAGGAGGGCCACGAGAATGTTCAGGGAACTGAAGCACCTCTCGTATGAAGACAGGCTGAGAAAGGTGGGGCTGTTCAGCCTGGAGATAGAAGGCTGCGTGGAGACCTTATAGCAGTCTTCCAGTATCTGAAGGGGGCCTACAAGGATGCTGGGGAGGGACTCTTCATCAGTGACTGTAGTGACAGGACAAGGGGTAACGGGTTCAAACTGAAACAGGGGAAGTTTAGATTGGATATAAGGAAGAAATTCTTTACTGAGAGGGTGGTGAGGCACTGGAATGGGTTGCCCAGGGAGGTTGTGAATGCTCCATCCTTGGTGGTGTTCAAGGCCAGGCTGGATGAGGCCTTGGGTGGCATGGTTTAGTGTAGGGTGTCACTGCCCATGGCAGGGGGGTTGGAACTAGATGATCTTAAGTTCCTTTCCAACCCTAACTATTCTATGATTCTATGATCTAACAGTAGAGATAAGGTAATTTAGCAGTGCCACAGGTTTACCCCCAAAATACGTCAGACTTAATTTTAAAATCCCATTTCACTTTGTGTTATCCCCCTTTAAATAAGAATAAATAATTTGCTTTGGTACTAACTCCAGTATTACTAACTTTAGCTTTTTATTTTAGTAGATACCTCATTGGGTGCATCATGTAGCTGCCACTAGGTGACACTTGGAATAACTGTTTGAAGAAGCCTGGTTCTTATATTTGATTTCTAGTGAAATACACTGTTCAGTGTGTGGTTACAGGACTATCCAAATCTGTATCAGAGTTGATCTGTGAGAAAAAGAAGTAGAAATAGATAAGCAGCATTAATCAGTAGTAGAGTTCTATGAACTGTTGCTGCAGTGTTCAGTAAATGTGATGAATTACAGGTTGTTTTGTGGGTTTCAGGTAAAAGGTGTCCAAAATAAATGAGGGAATAATTAATAAAATTAATATTAATTAATTAAAAAAAAAATGCAAACCTTTGCCATCAGAGGTAAACCAGTTTTCTCCCTGAATCATTAGGGGTTTTTTTCCACTTAGGACACAATTCAGAATAGTCAAAGATGACAAGGCTGGATTTACAGTTTGTGTTGTTGGTGTCTATAATTTGTATTGACATCTTTACAAATAAACATTTTGCCTGTAAAGAAATTTATAATGTAGCTGAGTATAGCGTTATGACTCAAACTAAGGGAGGAGAGCATGGTTCTTCTGGCTTAAGGTGGAAGTTCAAAAATCATCTTGTGACTGAAAATCCTTTTGCAGGCTGCAAATATCTTGAAAACACTTCAAACAAAATTCGAGCATCTTGTATTGATGTATGAGAATCCCTCTATTCAGCAGAAAGCACTAGCTTCAATTCCCCTTCAGCAATTGAAAAGAAAGGCTCAGAAAAAGCTAGCGCAAGCTACCAGACTGGACAAAGGTAATGCTACAAAGTTATAATGTATATGAAATTTAAAATATTCTTTCAAACATCTGGATGATGCATATATCTACTATGCTTTAGATGTATGGATTTGGTCGTATGTCTGCAGGTTCCAAATGCTGTCTCTGAATCAGAATTGCCTTCTTTATAATTTTAAAATTTTCTACTCTTTTATTTTTCTTTAATTTTTGTCATCCATCCTTTATTGCTTGTACATAAAGATGTTGAACTCTTAATTTTGAAATTAGTAAACAGTGCTGGGGAAACAAATGGGGTGAGCATGTACTGTTATGTTCTTTGCATCTAGAGTGAAATAGTTCATACAATAGAAGGGGAGCTTCTTATTTGAGCAGTCATTGTTCTGACATTATTACAGTGCAATTTTGCTGTATGTGCAATTCCAAATTGAGAATAAAACTTCAAAATACTGCTTATCTTTTTAAAGTGATATTACCAGTGAGATTTTGCATGAGACTTTTCTCCAAGACACAACCTGATACAAATAATTGTCTGTCTTGCTAATGGTTAAATGAATAGGAGCTAAAGGTGAAATAGACACAAATATCTGTGGCTCTAGTGGCTAAACCTTACATTTTCTTCATAAGTGCAAATTTGTTTTGAATGTACAAAGTATTAGTTAAAAGTGACATTTCTATTTTCAAGTAACAGTTTGATTTGTTTTAGGAATGTAGTGAATTTTTACTTGTATGAAATAAATATGTATTTAAAGATCTCCAACACTATTCCAAGACCATATTTACACCAAAAAAATCCTTTCACTGTGGATCTTTGATTGAAGACTCTGTTTGAAGTAATTCTGCTAACTTGATGGTAGTGCTTTTGATTTACAAGCCAAAAATAAGCTATGCTCTGTTGTGCACATTATTTAGAAAGGGGAAGGAAGGAGGAGGGTGGTGTTTCCAGGCACTTCTTCACAAGCCATCAAACTGATCTATTCAAAATAGCTTCCAGACTTTAATTTAGATACAGATAAAGGGAAGGAATGAAACTCCACTCTTTCATATTATGGCAATTTGAAACCACTTTTAAAGAGCCTTCTAGAAACAGTCTTTTGTGAATGAACTGTATATGAGACGTGTGAATAATTGGCCCTTTCAGCTTCTTTGACTTACCTGTACTGCTGTGGTAAGACTGTCACCTGTGGGAATAACTGCTTAGTGCTAGGTGGCACTTGCTTTTAGGACTTCCCTTACAATGCATAATAGGCATTTTTGGGTCATAGAGACTGTGCCAGGAAGGTTGTCATCTGATCAGAAGCACAAATTTGTTTTAACTGTTTCCCGTTGCCACTTTCCATTAGAAAGATGGATTGTGCTGTCAAATACAGCTGTGTCCCAGCCAGCATTTTCTGTTCAAATAAATTACATATGACATTCTTTCTGTGCAATGTTTTCATGAAGGATTTATTTTGCAAACCAAGAGAAGAATATTCATATGATAGCAGTCATATTTTCATAGATAACTTTCAAATCAGAACCTATCCAAGAAGATTATATAGCCCGTGCTTGAAATCTTCTTACTCAATTTTTACCAGGAAGTTTAAATAATTAATTTTGTAAGCAATAACATCCTGAGTGTTCCAGTACAAATGTTTTTCACGTGTAATAAATAAAAATGGAACTTTTACTACAATTAAATCTCAGGTGTTCTTGCTTTGATTAATAGATGATCTTTTCTCATGCACTTCATGGTCTTGGCAATGTGTGTTTAATAGAGTTTGGGCCCTCACAGACTTTTGTACCAAAGACTACTTCAGCTTCTGAGGAAGAGCTTAAATAAGTAAAACATGCATTTTACCTCGTCTCTCTTTGCCATCCTGAAAAAGGATCTAGTGCACAAATTTTGTGCATGTTGTTTCAATTTCTTTTAAACAGCATTTTTATAAATCCTTTTTTGTATCTTCGTATTTATTAGTCAGACCTGTCTGCACTGTGACTAACGAGCAAACTGTTGTACATAAAATAACTAGGTATAAATATCTATGATTGCAGTCTGACCTAGATAATGGAGTTAATAGGAGGACTTATTTGAATGTTTATGAATCTAAGAAGGAAGAGTATCTGGACGTTGGAGCAGATTATACATTTAAGGACTCTAAGGAATCAGAAGGATCTCTTTTGGGAGACTGGATTTTTAAATTTTAATTAAGTATGTTAATATGTTATTAAATTTGTTAATTAGGTAAAGTGAAGTTATTTCCAGGTGGTGGAATAGTGACAGCGTGTGAGTAGATTCTGACACTGTTGTGAACACAGGAAAATGGGTCAGAAGAGTTTAGGGTGGTGAAATTGGCTAGAGTAGAAAAATAAACACATCCTGTTCTAGCTGGGGTAAGATGACCAAGGTCTGTATTTGCTAACTTCATTAACAAATACAACCTGTAGAACATACCATGTGAACAGTAATTAAGCTGTGTTTGTAGAAAGTCTGTTCATAATTACACCTGGCTGTCTAGACTGCTGCCAGTGTCTGGTTCTTTGGGATTGTGAAATCAAAGTGATTGTTATTTCTAGTTTAATAGCCAAGATTAGGAAAAGAATATTTAGGAGAAGAAAGCTGTGGAAGACTGGGGGCATGAGGAGCTTCAGTAGGCTTCAGTGTGTATCTAACTTGTTTTTCTGAGCAATTTATTACTCTCACTCTAACTGTAGTGTGTAGGAGTGCAATTGTTTGTTCTTTATAGAGTTTGATGTTACTCAGTTTTGAAAATTTAGATTTTTTTTGTGTCTGTCCTTAAGTAACGTATGAAGCTTTTTTATAATGAGACTTTAATAAAGGCCTAGAGATGGTGATTTATGTAGATACTGGAAAGTTCAACTAAATTATTTTCCCCTAACTGTGTGTTGTGTAAACTTTACAGGTGCACATGTGAATGAAGAGGATTTCTTACTGTTGGAGCTCTTGGACTGGTTTAAGAATAACTTTTTTCGCTGGGTAAATAATCTTCCCTGCAGCAGGTGTGGTGGGCAGACAGAGCCTAAAAGTGACTACCTGTTGCCTGTTGGCGATGAACTAAGGTGGAATGCCAGTAGAGTGGAAAATCATTACTGCAGCCAGTGTCAGTTGTGTAATAGATTCCCAAGGTGAGTGTACAAAGGTTTGCTTTGTCTTTTTTTTTTTCTTGTCTTTCAAGAAACAGCTTTCCATTTCTGTGTTTTGTAAACAAGTAGTAAGTTGTTGATTGAAAGATTAGAGAAGCCATTTGAAGTAACATAATAGGGTGGTAGATGAACCATCTGTAAGATTAAAGATTTTTTAAAACTATACATTGCTTTCTTTTGCATGGCTTTGTTCTGAATACTTGTCTGATTCTCTTCTTTTTTGCTAATTTGATAAAATACATCTTCTAAATAAAATGCATTAATATTGGTATAATGTGTAGGTAGAGTTTTGTTGTTTCAGGAAAAACTTTTATTTCTATGGAAATCATAAAGGGTAATGCACATCTTATACTGAGTCTGTAGGAAAAGAGCAAATACACATTCTGTTATATTTTTGCTAATTATCAAAAGGACCAGTATGCAAGTCTAAGTCAGTTTTGAAAACTGAAAACCCAGATTCGTTTCAGTGTTGCCAGAAACATGTGATGGAGTCATTTGAGTCAAATTAGAAGTAGCATTCTGCTCACACTTGTTTTGTGCAATACAGCAATCATTTCTATTTTCTTTTGTGGACTGAATGGCACTGAAATCTGTTTATATAATCACAAATAAGGGCAGTCATGATGTAAAGATTTGGAAAAGTGAAATGTATTTTCAGTTATTCTGGTTTTGTTTTGGTTTTCTCCTGTAGGTACAACCACCCTGAAAAACTTCTGGAAACCAGATGTGGACGCTGTGGCGAGTGGGCTAACTGTTTTACATTATGTTGCAGAGCTGCAGGGTTTGAAGCTAGATACGTCTGGGACTGTACAGGTATTGATATTCTAGAACATTTTATTGTTAATAAAAACCTATGCAAAATAAGGTTATGTATTTTGTGGTTCTCAGATTATATTAAGCCATCAGGCAGCATATAGAGTTATGAGCTGCCGTTCAGCTAATAAAGACAATGAATTCAATTTCCTGTCTTGCCTGATGAGATTGAAATACAGTTCTGCAAGTAAGATTAGATGATTGACTGCAGAATAATACAATCTTTAGTTAAATCTAAGAGACTATGATCCTTAGAGAAAGCTCTGGTAACTTTAATTCTGAATGTAGATGAACAGAAAGCATGTTATTTCACCTGTTTCTTCATTCAATAAATCAGGAAAAGTTAAAATATTCTACAGTATTAGAAGAGAGGACCTGTCCTTATAATTCATTGTTTATTCTTGGCCCTTGTTATATAGATCATGTGTGGACTGAAGTATATTCTTCATCTCAGAAAAGATGGCTTCACTGTGATCCCTGTGAAAATGTCTGTGATAAGCCTCTTCTCTATGAAACTGGGTGGGGAAAGAAGCTTTCCTACATATTTGCATTCTCCAAAGAGGAGGTAGGAGTAATGATATCAATAATAAGCTTGCCCTGAAGCAAAGGTGTGATGTATTCCATCTTAGTGTGATTTCCAGAATTATTACAGAAAACCACACTTTGATTAGCTGGCCTCTTTAAATGAAGCAAGATATGTGAGAATTTTTGGTTGCTTTATATTCTTCTTCAACTTGTGCTTGAGGTTGTTGATGTCACCTGGAGATACAGCTGTAAACATGAAGAAGTACTCTCTAGAAGGACAGCCCTCAGTGAAGCTACGCTACGTGAAACAATTAACGCACTGAATAGAACGGTATGTTGCTTTTCTTAAATGGGTTTCTTTAAGTGAAACCTAATCCTTTCTTCAGAATGCAAAGTCCTTGAACAAAGAAATATATTTGGTAACCTTAGAGGAGTGTCTGCACTGTGGAATATAAAATGCTGATAACTATACAGACCTCATTTTACACTGAATCAGTCACAGTGCTGAACTTCTGTGAAATAAGATAAAGAACTTTATGCAAGAGGATTATTGTATCTTTTATATAGTCAAATGTGTGTGTGTATATGTAAAATATATATTGTGTTTATATATTTTTTCTTTATGTCTTTAGAGTAGACTTGTGCATCAGCACATGTTGTGGGTAAACTGCAACTACTCTGTAACTATGTGGACTCCTTGAGGGCAGCTGAGCATTTTCCACAATTAGTAATCAGTATTTATAGTTATAAGAAACGTAGGCCTACTTTGTTTTCCATGACTTCTCAGAAGCTCTAGGAAGCAGGAGGAATGATTCAAGGACTGCTTCCCAGACTTTCAAGAAGTGTTGATTCCATCAGCAGAGCTTTGACCTAGAGCCTCATATACTGTTTTGGGGACATTAGGCATGAATACATGGAGCCATATGCACCAGCTTGTCATAGTCACAGAACTCGAGTGCATACAGCACCTCTCTACTAAGCTTTTCCACTCCCTACCTGGAACAGCATGAACTTTTCTTGACTTGAAATACTAGAAAACCACAAAACCTTGAGCCACCTGTGAAGTTCCATTTTTGCCCACTTCCTTTCAGGGCTAATTCCTGTGCAAACTTTAGTTCTGGTGGTAGCATACAGCTGATGGCTTAATAAACAGATTATGCCTTCTTTAGAGGCCTGGTGGCCTGAGGGTTACAGCCTACCAGTAAGGGTGTAAAAAATTGAGCCTGCCTCATCTTTAAGGCCAGAGCTTGAAATTTTATCAATAGTGAAATATTGGAGTCACAGCAGAGTGGAGCTCTGGGAAGGCTGACCAGAGAAGCAAAACAAAAGGAGGTAGAGGATCAGAAAGTCAAGTTAGAGAATGCATGTGCTTTGTGCAGAGTTACAGAAATTTAATGCCATCCTCTTCAGGCATTCATTGTACCCTTGCTGGCTACAAAACTGATCTCAAGGGCCTTTCTTCTGATCTGCTGGTGACGGAAACCAGTCACTAGACTCTTCTCCACCACGTGTCCATAGGGAAAGAACGCTCGAAATATGGCACTAGTAAGTTGAAAATAACTTTGGCAATACAGGTGGAACCAGGGAAGTATATGCAACTGAGTCATGGGCTGGCTTGCCTGACCTCCTTCTCACCTCAGTGATATCACTGTAGGAACATGATCTGTTTTGCTTACAGGAGTTTGGAGAACTCCAGTAAAGTACATTGCCATCTCTAACAGATGGTGCTGCATGTTGGTCTATTGGCCTGTTTCTTACTCCCTTCCACCTGCTTGATAGGACTGTGCAGCTCCTGAGCTGACAAGAACACTTTTCAAAAAGAGGACAGGCATTCTGGTCATGTTTTAAATGAAAGCTTTATTAAAAACTGAGCACAGGAAAGAAAGTATGCTCAGGAAAGAACATGTGCTTCCAAGGCACTGTTCTATTTTTCCTGTCTTCCTTTCTCTACATATGGGAAATCTCAGCCTTTTCTTCTTTATGCTGCACACTTTCCCTATTGCTTTCCCATATTATTAAATCTGTCTTATGGTTTTATTAGAACACCTTTGTCAGTCTTTTTAATGGTATCTTATTCTGAGGAATAACTTTCCCTTTCTACAAGCTGAATGATACTCATATTCCCTTCTCACACTCACTTCCTTTTGCACAGTAGCTGTTCAGAATGTTTAATTTAATTAGTAAATTTAATCCCTGTAAGTAGTTGCTCTTACTCCTTTTTTCTTTTGTCTGTTATAGGTGGAATTGGATTTCAGGGGCTTAGTGGCGGTTTGCCATGGGGTTAGCAAAAGAACAGTTTCCTCCCCTCCATTGTTTGTCCTAGTCAAAGGGCCTTTCCTAAGATTCATACTAAGGTGGCAAGGCAGTGGGAATCAAGGGGCTTTTAAAAAGTTGCTGTCTGAGGATCTCCATGTTGTATTCAGCAGATTTTGCAGACAGAGTGGGGGGTAAGGCAGCTCACCACTAGAACTATCAGGACATCTTATAGCAGATTTTCATTACTCTGCTGAGTTGCAAGTCTGTATTTCAGCTAGTATGCTCTTTCCTTCCCTGCAACCTATTCAGCAGGTAACTGACATAGGCAAAGGCCTCCACTAACTTTCCCTTTTCCCATCATCTCCTAGAGACTGGCTTCACACTAGGAGCCATTTTTTCTGCATCAAAAATATTTTTTGATGCGGAGCTTCAACACTGCATCTTTTAAGCTCAATTATTCTAAGTTACAAATAAAAGGAGCACAAGAAGCACTGTGTGCAGTATACATTATAATTTATAGTGCAATATTAGTGAAAATGGAATCTGAGAGATTATTCTTGTTCTTTCCTGCATAAAGAGCAATGGCTGTGGCCATTATTTCTCTGCAAGTCTGTTTAGTTGACAGGCAGAGACAACACAACAGTTCAAAGTATATTGAAAAGAGGCAAAGGATAATGTAATCTATTCATTACACTATTTTACTTCTCAGAAATAGAATGTGTTTTATTTGGGTCAGGCATTCTTAAATGAGTATGTAACCTCTGCATTACCAACTATCTAATGTTATTCTATAGTATCATACAAATATTCTTCATCAACTTTATATGGGCACTGTCCTATTCTAGTCCATTGTACGTTACCTTCATAGAAAGGGAGGAGAGGACCCTGAACTTTCAACTGCTCTCATTGGAAATTGGATGGTGGGGCAGGGAAACAAATAACTTTTATTTGCTCCATGCATCATTTTTTTGGTAGTGGTTGTGAATGGTTATAGCTGCAGCCAGGTCAGCTCTTAGAAGGAAAACTAGTAATTTGGGTTAAATTGCAGCCATTTCATGGTGATTGATGTGAGATGAACCAGTGTTGCTTGTATAAAGGTTTAAAATTCAGTTTCCTCAAATTATCTGTTGCTTACCCAGCAGTGGGTCCAGTTAAACCATGGGTTATCAGTCTCCTTGAAAGCACAGGATTCTTCAGGAAACATCAACAGTGTAACTTGAATGTGATGCAGAACTAATTTTAAAGCTGCAGTTCATACTTCCTCTTCCTTCCTATTCTCTTTGTCTGCCAAAGAAAGGTGGGGCCTGAGCATGTATGTAGAGGGTAATACCTTAACAAAAAACAAAAGCGGGAAGTTTGAGCTATGGCAGTTGATAATGGCATTCTTGGAATCCATTTCAGTACATGGATGCTTTATGACAATATAATTTGTAGAAAATGTAGTTACAGGTTTTCGCAGCACAGGCAGTGTTGATCTCTGTGGAGTCTGTTATGTCTTACATGCTGCTAGTATTTAATATGCAAGAGCCTACTGGGTGTGGGGAAATAACAAATTAGCATGCTTGTACACTTTATAGTTGAGGAATTTATTACTTTTTTTCTATCATATGAAAGAGGCGTGTTTTCTGAAGCACCCTTTTTGTGTTGAAGCACTGTTCTTTAACAACTAGTTTCTTCAAATACTGTTACAACAGCTTGCAAAGCAAGGGCAACCAAGTCTCAGACTGTCATTGCTCACTAATTTTGGTGGTGATGACCCCTGACACTGGGTTTCCCTATATCAAAGCGGCTCAAAGAAAATTGTAGATTAGCATTGTTACCTTAAGGGCAATATCAGACTTTCTTTGAGCTGGAGTGAGATCTGTAGTACTGCATGTGGGCACCCAAAGTGCCCATGCAAGTGTTAGATTCAGGAAGGCCTGGTATTTCATGAGGAATTGCTGGAGTCACTGCTTGTCATCCAGTAACACAGAGGTGCATTACCCCCTTGCTGTGTTATAACTGGTATTTGGGAGCTGGAATTTGTTCAGCTGGAGCTGTTTCTCATAAATTCTCTGTAGCTACTTTCCTGTATCCAGTGCCACATTGTTGCTTGCAAACCCTTCAAATGCCTCTTTTCTGATCCCTAATAGCAAAACTTTCTGGGGTCAGGACTGCTTTTGAGATAATTGGATTACTTAGTGGCCTGGAGTTTCAGGTCCTAGTAGGCTGAGTGCATGCCTTGGGCGATCACCAAAGCAGGAAAAAAAAAAAAGATGATGTGTAATCATTTGTGTACTCAGTGTTGAACCCACACAGAGTTGGAAAAACTACCCACAGTTAAAGAAAAAAGCTTCAGGTATCAGCTCTGTATATTTGATGTGAAAATGATGGAGACAAAACCCCAGCCTCTCAGTGAATTTTTAAGTTGTATACCAAAAAATGCCCCTAGTTTAATTCATGTGGGCAAAGAAAGCGTGTTAGGTAATTCTTTTTCTTTTCCACTAATTTACCTGGAACTGTAGGTGATACGTTTTTCTCATGTTTCTGATACCTGCAAAAGTATTAATGTCATAGGTTATGATGAAATCAGTCACTGTGAAATAGCTGTTTCAGAGACCAACTGAGTCATTTATTTGGGCTTAACCACAAAACCAAGACTGTTGCAAATCAAATCATTCCACCTTAGAGAAGTTTGACTCCAAAATTATGCTTGCTTTTGCTTTCCCCTAAATAATATCAAGAGCAACTATGGCACAGAATGCATATGAATAGCTATGAAATATGCAATGGAAGTGTTTTATCATCTAAGCAAATGTATTAAAAATATAGCATAAACCTTACTTTAAAAGAAAGCTATATCGTTAGTGTATGCAAGTTCACATGCAGTTATGAGTGGTTTATATTAGCACATCTGGTATAAGGTTGTTTCCAAGATTAGTGTTTCTAACAGTCAGTCCTGACTTTAAATGTTAGCCTGTTTTTTCAAATCTTTTTTTCCCGGTTGGTGTCACTCTAGAGCAGAATTACAAATACCATTTTTCTGAATTTTTTACTTTGTTTCTTAAATGTATTTTCAGAGACAACAGTCTTTGTCTGAAAATAGAAGAAGAGAGCTCTTGGAAAGAACAATTGTGGAGCTTGTTGAATTCATTTCTCCTAAAACGCCTAAACCTGGAGAGTATGGTGGAAGGACATCAGGTTCAATGGCTTGGCGAGTAGCCAGAGGTGAAATTGGTCCAGAGGTATTTAACTTTTGCACTGGTGACCATCTCAGAGGTACCTAACTAGAGGTTCTAGGACTGTGGTCTGCAGAAGAATATCACTACATGATAGGCAGCCTACAGATTTAGTTCAGACAGTGAAACTTGCAAAAATATTAGGTGCAAGTTTGATGTGAATGCAGTAGAGGTCCACAAGTAATTTTTGAGGATTGATGGTGGTCCATTGCTTCTCGAGTTTCTATCTTCAGTTTTTTGAAGTCAATTTGTAAGCTGTCGTATACAAGCATCCTATATGATAGTCACAAATTACATTTGTTATTCATGGTTGTACAAGAAGTATACTCAACATAAATTTTCTATTTCTAATATGTAAATCTCTCAAATTTGTTATTTTTATGTTATTTTGTTAATAATTTACTTCTAAAAGTAATTGAGTGAAAATTTTAAAAACAAACTCTCTGCTCCCCTCTGAAAAAGATTCAGTTTTAATGTAGGAAACTGGTTTAAAACTTATGTTTGCAGAAATACTTTTGTCCATGACCTCTCTTAAAAATGACTTATTTTTCAGTTGGCAGAAAAACTGAAGTAGGAAGCCAAGGCGTGCTGTTTAAAAGTAACATATGCTTACTGAAATGTATTGGGGAATGACAGTGCTTGTATTTTTTAATTTTTCAGAAAAGAAAAGAAGTAATTTTTATTCCCTCTGGAAAAGAGAAGACATCTAAACTCTTCCACCTCATCTACAATATAGTAGAAGATAGTTATACACGGGTTTCCAGTAATAATGAAAAAATAAGTGGCTGGGAAGCAGGTGTTTGGAAGGCAGAGTCTATCTGGAGAAAGGTTGAAACAGACTGGAAAATGGTAAGGATAACAATTATTAAAAGTGTAAAATCCACCATAAAAGTATGATAACTCCAATAAAATAGAAAACCCTTGTTGGTGTTTGGAATCAAAACCTCTCTTGGTGCCCATAGAATTCAGCTGATGTTAGTAAATGGTTAAGCTTCAGATAAGATTGCTGGATCTTACCTGATATAAATAAATTTAAATGAATCTAGCTAGTCTTTCAGAAAGGGCAATCAAATTCCCTGCAGATAGGTAAAATCCTTGCTGAAGCATCAAATTTAAAGAAATGGCTTCCTTCTTATGCCTTAGGGCAAATGCACAAATACTGTTTTCTTGAAAAGCAGTACTTCCCTCTAAAAAAGATTATTTTTTTCTTTTGTTGTTTTGGAGACAGCTTTATAGGGTATCATATCTCTTTGATACACAGCTGAAGGAAGAAATTGTCATACCTAAATGTTACAGTTTCATCTGCAAGGCAAAATCCTGTCTGTTACCTGGATTATCATATACCCTGCCCAGACTCCTTCCAATCTGTCAGGACACTGAGCAGCCAGAGTCGTATGCTCTAAATCCAAGAAGAGAACTGATGCCTGTAGGATGGGGAAGGGTCATTTACTCAGCAAACAACTTTTCCTGCAACAGCTATCAGCTGTGGAACTGATTGTGCTTGTCAGGGACTATAGCATGTTATTGGTTTGGTCCCCTGTCATTTTACTAGTCTGAAAGGTCTCTGGCCAAACATTCTTCTAGTTTAGGCAGTGGTTTGCTTCCCATTGCTAAAAGATGGAGTTGAGCATGTAATTGTCTTCTGAGGTTTACTGTGCTGGGTTCTACATGTTAGCTACCCTGCAAAATGCAATGGGGGAATAGCTTGGATAGGTTATCTTACATTAAAGGGAAGGAATACAGAAGAAGACTAGAGACTAATACAAAAGATATTACAACAGAGTAGGCTAATAAAAAAAGAGAAGTAAGAAAAACTCAGAATGAGGGACAACTGTTCTCTTTCCCTAGGATCTGCTGAAAATCTGGTAGCACATTAAATCATCAAGACTCCAGTGATCAGTTATGCTCATTTTTACAACAAGCAGAAGTGTTTGCAGTAAGCCAGTTACTGTTGGTCTGCTCTTCTGCTCAGCTCTACAAAACAGATAAAACAGGGAGGGTCCAATGCATAAGTCCAGGCAAATCAACTTTGCCCTTGTATTATATTTGCCTTGCACCTCAATCATTCTAGATAAAGAATGAGAGGGTGGCCTTGAGGAATTAGGAGCTACAGATCCAGGTATATCTCAAGCTCCTAGATAAGGCATGTTAGTTCAACAGGAGGAGTGTCCTGTGTAATGTCTGTGTATGAATCTAAAATGACTTTTTGTTGAGATTTGTTTGTATTACGAATGACAGCAGAGGGAAAGGTTGTTTGGTGTTTGTCTGTTCTTTTGTAATGTCTCTAGTAAATGTGGAAGGTACTGAATTGGAATTTGATTCATCAGCTGTTCAAGAAACTTACCAGCCAATATTATCATTGTGTTTTGTTTATAACTCAGTATGTGATGAATGGAAAGAAATTTAAATCTAAAAGCTGCTGTAAACGTGACTATAGGTATTGGCTCAGGAGTAACACAAAAGACTAATCAGTTACGTATTCTGTCTTTGCCATGTTGTTGATCAATACGATTCAGATAGATGATCATCTTGTACAATCTGATGGTAGCTATCTCCATCATATTTGTGTATTTTCTTGTGATTCAGTGTCACTTGACTTTATTACACAACTCAAACAGATATAAACCACAAATTTAATCAGATTACCCAGAGAGAATTTGGTGTCCAGGGCTCAAACAAGCAAACCACAGTAGATGATAATGAGAATGCAAGAACCTGTAGACCTGAAATACATGGGTTTCTAAAAGCTTGTTTTCCATAAGAGCTGTTCCAGTAGAAGAGAATTTTTCTTCCCCTGAATTCAGACATTTTTTAAATAATACTGGAAAAAGAGTATCCAGGTGTGAAAGTTAGAGGACATCAAAAAGGCACAATAGGAATCTTTAACTTCTGTTTCTCTGGTTAAATGGTTGGATACTATAATGGAAGATGAGACAAGCTACTGTTTCAGTTTTTATCCCTAAAAGCCTATATTTAGTGCACCTCAACCAAGTAGTAATTAATGGGGTGTTTTAGCTTCCCTGCTCAAATACAGCAGTTCAGTAGAAGCTGATCAAGAGACTCTCTTGCTGGAATAAGTAAGGTACTTAAAAAATTTTGCTTGGGCATCAGCACTTTCATGAGCATTAACATTATATTCACATGAAAGCAAGTTAAATTGTTGTATTTTCTCTTTGAAGATGATGTTCAGTATAATACCCTCACACTTCTGGGTTTTTTCAGCTTTCTATAACGTGAGAATTATTATTTTAATGCCCAGTGCATAGTAACACTGAAATTCTGTTCTATAGTGTGTCAGTGGCATTTCTATATAAGGCTGGGATATTTAGTAAAACACACTACTGTGTTTTATTATCATTTTATTCAGGGATGTTCTTCCCAGATTAAAGACCTGTCATTCAGTATGACATTAATCAGAAGCGTGGGCATGACAGAACTTTGAGTTTTCTTAATTAAGGGTTCTGAAAGGATCATGTCAATTTCAACTCCTTAATCTGTGTTGTCTGTTGTCTTGGTTTACTGATAATAGTTACTAGACTTGTAAGCACTGTCAGATGCTTATTACAAAATTTTCATGAAGGGTTCATTATAACTTTAATGAACGTTAGCATGTGAACTTGACTGTTCAGCCAGGTGAAGCTTAGAACAGCTTTGGGACTACCTTAAGTTATGCATATCACTAAAAGTTCACATAATGTTAATATAAGATTTATATATAGCTAGCATGTATGATTTGCTTTAAGCAAGACTTGTCAAGTCCTAGGAGAAGTGGTGTGCAGCCAGCAGCCCCATCTGAAGTATCTAAAATACTGATTGCAGTTTTTTTTTATCAGCAATACTGATGAACCAAAATGAACAATCAAAGTATATGGGCTTGTGTATTTATCTAAAAAACAGAAGTCTGTTGTTGGTCATTTTGTTGGCTTTTGTTTGTTACTATTTTTTAATAATAAGCTCAAGTATTTTTATGGCTTAAACTTTACCAAATGTTAAAAATAGGTTAATGTTTCCTAGTGAAGGACTGTAAGCATGTACAATTACCTAACTGCAGAGTAGACTTAAGGACTCAGAAATATTATGCACAAGATTGTACTATGTACAGTTTTAAAGGTTCAGAGGCTTGATAAAGAATGAAAGTGTGTTATCTTAAGATTTTATGTCCTTATTACAATGATTAATTAGATGTGTGTTGGTCATCTTAGCTTTTGACACGCTGACTATGTCTTCTTTCCATTTAGGTTTATTTAGCCCGAAAAGAGGGGTCATCCTCTGCTTCCATCAGCTGGAAGTTTGACTGCAAGTCAGTCAATCTAAAAATAGATAACATTGCAGTGAGGACAAGCAGTCAGACATTTCAGAGTGGAAGAATAAAGTGGAGGCTTTGCTCTCCAACAGCGGAAATCGAACTGATAGGAGGTAAGCATGGAACTTAATTAATTAGATTATTCAGCAAAGGTGTTTAAATGGAGAGAGCACTGCGCACATGTAAAAATGAAATGCAAATGCATTTTGATTTTCCCAACTTCTTAGGAATGTCAAGAAAATACAGTGTATTTAATGAAACCTGGTACAAATCCTGGTTTTATTAATATACACAGCCCTATCTGCAAAGGGCATGATTAGCAAGAACACAGTGGATACAAGATACTTGTGTGTTTTACTAGAAAGGATAAATGCTTGTATATGTGAGGTGCCTTCAGTCTTGACTGAGTCCTTTGAGCATAAGCACTAGACAAATAATAACTGAAAATTTGCAGTTGTGTTTTTTTCTGCCACTGATTGGCAGATGAATTTGAGTGTTTCCAACTGAGATCCTTAATCTTGCATTACAATTTACCCTTTTTAACATGTATTGTAGCATTTTATGCTGTCTGGAGCAGTGGCTGACTGAATTACTTATCTTTTCCTCCAATAGATAAAAATCTTTGCTCCTACTCAAATTTTTCTGGTGCAACGGAAGTTATATTGGAAGCAGTTCTAGATGGAGGGAATGGTGAAGCTGCATGGCAACACACACAGCTGTTTAGAGAGAGCTTAACAGGAAGTGGAGAAAATTGCTTAGAGATGATTATAAAACTCAGTGACCTCTGAGAACCTGAGATGAAGAAATGTCCTTTGAATTCCCTGAAGTCCTTATACCATGGATACAATATATGAAGATTTGGTCCTCAGTTCTTGTTCATCCTGCTGGCAAATATTTTCTATTTCACTTTCACTGCTCCCATTTAACCAACTTGAAACTGCACTTGAAACTTCCATTTAACCAACTTGAATAGGTAAACATCACAATTAAAACCTCTTTGCTTTAAAACCAAACAACACCAGAATTAAGGGATTGAACCATTAAATACCTTTTATTAAAATTTATAATGAAAAGGAAACATGTTTTTAGGAAGCAAAACATGATCACAGAACAATTGTAATTTATTTTAATTTGGAGATTTGGGATTGGCTTGCTGGGGTATTTTTTAGTTTGAGGGGGGTTGTTTTTTCTTTTTAATATATAACCTCATTGGAAAAGCAATTAAAATTCAATTTTCCAATTACAGCAGATGCTTGTGATGATTTTAAAATATTTTAGAGAATAATAGAAGACTTAGGCATTTTAAAAGAACAATATTAATTTGTGTAATAACCATAGGGGCTGAAATAAAGGTAAATTTGGAAGCAAACTTGAAATTATCTTATATACCTTTAATACTTATATAAGTATTAAAGTTGCATTTAATACCTAGAAATATTTGGAAGTATAGTGATATGCTAGGAAAATAAACTAATTTTGAAAGAAGTGTTCATTATGTACCTAAAAATGTCATGGTCTGTGATATGAAATTGAGACTAAAACCATCATAATTTCTTTCTGTGAAAAATAGATTATTCATTATAAATACTTTTTAATGATAGAAATTCAGATCTGCCTACTCTTTAAAATTTTTTATTAAGCATGTAGGTTGAAATCACTTTTCAAGCTATTGTCTTGAATTACTTTCAATATTCTTCCCAAATTCGATGTAACACTCTATGCAACTTTTCTGTTACTGCAGTGTTTAAATTTCTTTTCCTTGAGTCTAATAAAAACTGCCACACAGATGTCAAATGTAGCAGTGCTGTGAATAAAGTACGGAATGAATGTTCAGATTAGATAAACTTTATCAGAAGATAAAGATTTTATGAAGAAAAATCAAACTATAGTTTTATTTTAAAATAAGTGAAAATTAATTACATTCTCAAGAAGTGTGTTTATAGCTTTTTGTTCCTCTTTCTGACCCTTCACAGCTTCTGTATTGACGTGAAATAATTGTTAAAAATAATTGAAGTGTTTGCTGACCTTTCAACAAATCTAAGCAGATATTAAACTATTCAGATTTTATTAGGAAACTGCATATGCACAGTGAGCACAGGCATCAAAATTATGCCACAGACACAGAATCATAGAATGGTTAGGGTTGGAAAGGACATTAAGATCACCCAGTTCCAACCCCCCTGCCATGGGCAGGGACGCATCATGCTAGACCATGTCGCCCAAGAGTCCGTCCAACCTGGCCTTGAACACTGCCAGGGATGGAGCATTCACCACTTCTCTTGGCAACCTGTTCCAGTGCCTCACCACCCTCACAGTTAAGAACTTCTTCCTTATATCTAACCAGAACTTCTCCTGTTTAAGTTCAAACCCATCACCCCTTGTCCTATTGCTGCAGTCCCTGATGAAGAGTCCCTCTCCAGCAGCAGCTTATGGTAGTTCGGGAATGACAGAATGATGTATGATGGATTATATAGTCTGCTTCAGAATGTAAACTGACAGTTTAGAAGGGGGATTAAAAAGAGATGGTCTCACTCCCTTAATGCAGAACAGTGAGAGGGAACTGTTACAGAAGAGCATTCATCAGCACTTGACAAATGAAAAGGGAATTTGCCAGTCTCCATTCAAAACTCCTCCTGTATGCTAGTTCTGAGATTCTGAGTCGGAACCCAACAGAAAAGTATTTTAGATTAACATGTATGCTATGTTGGAAGAAAAAAGGCAAAAAAAAGACTTGGTGACACTAATCAGCAAAAAATATTCCTGCTTCATAATTTGATATCTGAAAAAGGTACTGCTGTGAGACAGAAATAATCTCTTGCATTGTATTACTTAAAGCAGAGGACCTTGAGGAATTGAGGAACAATTTAACTGCATTTGATAATTTGAAAGCAGAAGGCAGAATAGTAGTAAGATAAAAGTAATTTTCTCACAATTTTGGTCAGAATCTCTGGGGGAAGAGTAATAGCTGCAGAGAACTTAACAGAATCATCCACTGAAACAGTAGAGTAGTTGAAGTCCATTATTAAAATGTTTGAATGAAATAAAAAGATTCAAATCTAATTAATCAAGAAGTACTTCTGTATTTGTAACATGACATGCAAAGAACAGAAGTACGTATTACAGGAAAGAATGAATAAAAACCTCAGATTGAATAGAGCTAATCTGAAAAAGTTAAATGGAACTCCTTCAGGTGTCTTTTGGAGTACCCTATAAACAATGAATGTTTTGAATCTCTTCATGCATAGGCTGCTTTAAAGACACTAATTTTCCCTGTTGATCTCTACTTCGATGCAGCTCGATATTTTTTTTCATTATTTTCTGAAACCAGAGGTAATTCCTCATCAATAGTTGCTTAATAATCACTTTTTGAATTTGGAATATTATATGGTGGAAAGATCTGTACTGCAACATGTTCTGAAAATATGGATATTAAGTTATGCTGGCAATGGTCTGATACTGATCGAGTTGTAGGAGTTACTGATCAGGGCATATGCAGCTAAAAGTCAGTTCTTACTGCTCCCTAGAAATATATGGCTTAATGTCAACATGCAGACAACCAGCAGTGTTTTCTAGAATTCAGTTTAGTGCACTTTCAAGAATTGCTGGCTGTCCAATGGGCCATGGTTGCTTTCCAGAGTTGCACTGAGGTGTAACAGTGAAATCTTTTCAGTCAAATTTACATAAGTACTATAGTGTCTAATTAATGCTGGCAAACTAATTTTGGAGTGCATGGTTTCCAGCAGAACTATGTGGGAGCCTGTGCAGAGAATTCCTCCTTTCAAACCAGTATTTGTTGTGCTGCACTGTTGACTCTACAGCTGTTCATTTCTTCATATCCTGTTTTGACTCCACTGCACACAGAATTGCAACCACAAGGGGCAACCCATGAAGTTGTAGTAGTAATTTCCTACAACCCAGGAAGTTGCTGGGAAAATGTATCTCTAAAACATATGGAGGAAGCCCCATGTTAGCAGTGTAGAGAGAAAGCGCAAGTATACAGGAATCAAGCAAACTTTTGTATAAATTATGTACTTGCACTGAGTAGTAGGTAATGCAAATTATCTCATCCTGTGTATCTCATCTCAAGTCGTCAGTTACCCACGGAAGATTTTTCCACATGTAGTGGCTTAGATGTGAGATACAATCCCTATTATGTGCAACATTGGGAAATGTAGAACACTAAAAATGAAGTATGTTTTTCTCCATAGCACAGTGGAATGAAAACATATGGGGCAGCACATATGGCTGCCAGAAGCTGGGAACACCCATTCGCATAGTTCTTGCAGCTCAAAACAAACAAAAAAAGCCAAAACAAAGGAACTCCAAGGAGGGCAGAGATTGTTTCAGGCAGATAGGAGGATATCTGTCCTCCATGCCCACAGTCACTGTCTCTTCACCTTTGGTTGCTTAAGCTAGAAAGGAAAGTATGCCACCAGTTAAGAATTTGGTTGCTCTTAGTATTTGTCAAAACTTAGCATTTATTAAGCGCAGACATTATATAAAATACATTTCTAATTTCCACTATAGGTTCAAACCTCTGGTTCTGGACTAAATTTAAGATTTTGCCAGTGTTCTGTAAGCAATTCAACAACTTAAAAAATGTGCCTATGTTGAAGACTTCTATATCATTGCTTCGTATCGTATGTAGGGAGGAGAAGCAAATACAGACCCATGACTTCTTCCAACTTGGTGGAATAGACGTAGGTCCTATTTATACTTTGAATATGTTTTAAAAGTTACTCAGCATCACTGGCAGTAGTTCAGCTTTACTGTGTGCTAGCTTTGAAGGTTCTTATATAGGGTGCTATCACTGCTAGCAGTGCTTTATGCCTTTTAGCTTATGTCCTCTCTAAGCAGTAATCGGTGATACTATATTTATTGATTGTTGGTCACATAGTGTTGTCAGCATGGGTAGAATGAAAGAGTCATAGCACTAACATCTACGATAGTCTTTAGTAGGTTGATACAGTTTCTTCTTCCTTGAAGTTATTAATTAGTTTCAGGAGCAGAATTTTGAGACCTTCCGTCCTACAATGCAGCACTTAGGACTGGCTAAGGTCAAACAGCTTCAAGTATCTGTATTTTAGGTGTACAGATACTGTGAAATGTGTAAGGGTCTAAATGTGACTTTCTGCCTCTCTGACTAAGAGAACAGTTTTTTTTTCCTTTTTTTAGACTTTATGTTTGTTATTGGGCTTTTCATTTTATGGTAAGCTTTGTAATTAGGCTATTAGCTTCATTTATGATTAGTCTGCTTCAGTTTCTGCAGCTCCGTCTTTTTCTACACATTTCCATCTAATTTAGAATACATTTCAATTTGCTTTTAGTTTATACAGAGGATTGCAACTATATACTAAATATACTATGACAAAACTTAAGTTAGTTTCTTTACTTTTATTTAGTAAGGAGACAAAAGGGATAGATTAAAAATATTCAAACTCAGCAACAAAGAAAAGGCAGTAGTAATTAAAACAGATGGCACCCAGAAACCAACAAAACCCACCAGTATTTAATAAAATGTAATGGGTAAAGAAAATATAATGATCTACATAAGCTAGTGCTGGCAAAAGTAACTTCCACGATTGACCCCATTTTTGAGATGTTTTTTGATGTGCTCATTTATATTTAAATCACTGAAAATTTTCAGTAGAAGTGCTCAGAATAGCGAGCAGCTTTTTTTGCAAAGCAGTCTAAGATCTCAGGAATACCCTTTTTTAAACATCCTTTATTTTTACTAGTCTAAGCTATAGAAATACTTTTAAAATTAAGAACAGCTCCTGCTGCTTGACACAAATTCATTCCTTTCTTTCTTCCGGTGAATAACCTGAGTCTTTGATTTTGGGAAAAGTGTGTTTAGTGACATACTGTAAGCAAGAGTTTTAAGAGCACACTATCTATAATGCTTATGAGATTTCATTGTGGCATTGAGCACCTATAGAGACTTGAAGGACTGAGTTTCACATACTGGCTAGCTATAGCTTTCTGTTAGGGATCTTATAAGTTGGAGAAAAGATTTTTTCACTATGCATTTTGATTGTAACATATCCATGTATGTTCTGTTAATTTGATCTTTTCATTATGTAATGCTATGTGTTATTTCATATCCTTGGAACTTTGGTAATATAACGTGTGTGTCACATATCTCCTCCAAAAATGCCATCAGCTAGCACCTTACTTCTGTCATAATCAGGAGGCAATGCTGGATTTATTTTAGATAAGCACTTCAAATAACAATATACAGACTCCCCTGTGAAACAATCATCAGGAAACCAGTTAATGTAAGAAAATGAAGACATCCAAGAGTGATGTTTAAGCAAACTGTTAGTAAAGTAGGTGGAACAGTTGATCACAACCTGTTGGAGCAGGTGGAAAGAACAGCAAAATACAGAGTGGAAAAAGAGACTTGCTTCTTCCTTCTGCATTACCATTGTGGTGAGAAGGATAGAAGGTAGCATAATATACGTGTGTCTATGCTTGCACTATATCAAAAAGTAAATTAGTTAAACTGCAGCAGTTTTTGCTTTTAGCCAAAGCATCAGGGAGATGTATGGTATATTAAAACCGAAGTTCACCACTGGCAAAAAGATGTAAAACTTTATTGGGCAAAAGGGAAGTGCCTGTTTGTGGTCTGCATTAAGAATTTTGGAGCTGGTCTGGTTTGGTTTAGTAAGAAGCATGCCCCTGATGATTGGTTTGGGTGTTTTCCTTTGTTGAGTTTCTGCCTAAGGATACTTGCTGATTTCCATGATGTTAGCAATGATGGTTTCAAAGAAAATAGGAAAAAAACCCAACATTTGAAATAACAGATTTGAATTAAAAAATAAACAACAACCCCCCAAACAAACAAACCCCCAAAACTCCACAGTGAAGGTAGCAGCAAAGACAGGATGTGTTAGAAACTGCATTTTAATTTTAACAGTTGAGGATAAATAAAGTAAGGTCAGGTTAATGCTGATAAATGAATGTGAAATTTGCATCATTTGGGGCTTTATTTAGCAAATTAGGCTAATTGGTTTGGGTTGTATAAATCAAATTTTTTTTTTAAAGGAAGTAGTATCATCATGGAACCTTGCAAAGGCAAACAGTGCCTTCAGCAAGTTCTTGCTCAAGTGTCAGAACTATATATGAACTGCCTTTATCTCAGCCATCAGTCGTCTCAGCTCCTGACACTATTGTCAGTGGTATCGGTTATTTCCCTACTTCAGAGCCAGTTTTTGATGATTTTTTTTCAATATAAATCCATTTGGGTTTTTTTAACAAGGGTGAGAACCCAGGGTTCACATTCAGTGTGATGGATGCTGCAATTTTTCTTGACTAGCATTGTAGCTAACTATATTCTGCAACTTTGTTTTATAGTTTTGTTTCAGATTTTTAAGGCTCGCTGGTAATTGATACTTGTGCACTAGTTTATTGCTGACAAAAAATTAATGTATGACAGAAAGATATGAAGAAATGGGCATTCATCCACTCCCAATATATAAATAACCTCCTGAAGAAACGGGAAGATTTACATGCATTTCCAGCCCACAGAAATGAAATCCATGATAGGAAACAGACATTAAAGAGAAACAGGTTCTTGCCAGAGCACTGGAAAGTACTTCTTTAAACTTTTTATTGTGTTTACTTCACATACAGGCGTGATTACTGGTCATGGGAGGAAATTCAGCCCTTTGCAAATATTCAGTGATAAATACATCTGTGAACAGAGCATGGAGGCAGCATGTGTGCTAGTGAAAGAGGGGCTGAAAGACTGGAAAAAGAGAAAAGGAAAACGTATAATTAATTTTTAAAGAACTGGAGATCTCCTGGCATGGGATAACAAATTCAGTGGAAGCCAACTAGAACCTATTATACTCCACGAATTGAATATTAAATCCATAACTGGGGAATATTTTATTGAAGAAGTTGTATGGAAGAGGCATTCTGGTCATGTAGTGTTACCTGTTAGTCAAGCAGGAGTCACCACTAGCAGTATTGATCAGTGGATTTTGTATTTAATACATACTAGACTCAGAAAACCAGCACTGTAACGCTGGATTAGTTATATTAGCAGTAAGATGAATCTATTCGACAGTGCAGCATAATCAGATGCTTTGGCCATCTTTTGGAAGATTCCCTTAATTATCATGTGATATCCATTACCTTCTCGGGAACCCTCCCTGTTGTCTTGCTTGTGAAAAGCCCTTCCAGATTTTCCTTCTTCTAAACTAGTGGTTTCCATCCTTTGAAGCAGTCTCTGCTGTGGAGATCAATGCAGCTTTTAAGCAAGTCACAGGTAAAACCTGGAGACTTTCACACCATCCCTGGATTCTGTCTTTTTCTTGCTCCCCCTGCGTATCACAGGCTGATACCCCAGCCCCATATAGTCTCCATGCATTCCCCAGCTCATAATGGCTGCTGTTCTTTCTTCTTTGGTGGGCAGTGGGAGAAAGCGAGCTGTGAGGATGACAGTAGCAAGATCTGCTGAGCGAGTTCCTTGAATACATTCAAGGCGAGGCCGGGTGTTGTTCTGGGCAACCTGATGTAGTTGAAAGTGTCCCCAGTCATTGCAGGAGAGGCAGACTAGATGACCTTTGAAGGTCCCTTCCAACCCAAACCATCCTATGATTCCATAGTATGGTCCCCTGAAACTGCCGCAGCCTTTATTGTTGGCAGATTTTATTCACCACCTTGTATGATTTTTTTTTCCTACCTGTTTTTTATCCCACTCACACTCACGGTATACTCACAGGACAACTGAATCTTCAGCCTGTTGTCACTCTAGTATTGTGTCCCTCAGTAAGCGTCCCTCACTGGTATTCTCCTCTGTTCCCAGGAGGAGGTGGTGTAAGGGGCCCACAGAGCAGGGGAAAGTGAAGCAGCAGTTGCTCTAAGGGAAGGACGTTAGGACCAGCATTAGAATCTAATATTTTTGCATGTTTATGCGTATAGTTCAAAAGGGCAATGAGGCTCCTGACCAAATTAAATCAGAAGATTTTGCTTCTTGGGAAAATTGTTCCTCACACCTTGTGGAAGCATTACAGAAGAATTGAAGAAATGGCACTGGAAGCGCAAAGAACTGAGAGAGGGATTATACATTAAGTCTGCATGTTATGCCACAGATACCCATTGAAAGGATACGAATGCTGTTAAACTGTCAATATAACTCCAGAGGATGACCCAAAAAAATACTCAATTGAGAATATTTTTATTTCATGTCTTTTTGGAGGATTAACTGTGTTTTTTAATAATCTGCGAAGACCTGTAGGAGTAAAAATGTAAAGCACTGCATCCAACCCATTAACATGCTAATTCATTTCTAAATTAATCTAAAAAGTAGTTTCACCTATTTGCATATTCATGCTACTGTGTTACAGAACCTGTTAAGCAAGCCATGTCCCTGGCACAGTTAACACCCTGAAGGGAGCACCATCATTATGGATTATGGGATATCCTGTCATGAACAGCATGGGAGTAGCACAGATCAAGGGTGGGATGACAGGCACTGCAATCCTGATTCTGAAATGCAGTATTTGATAAGTGATCATAAATGAGCAGGAAAGATTTAAACATTAAACAGAAGCTGGAGGAGACAGTGTGGGAATGCTTACGTTCCATGTGTGTGCTTTGTAGGACTATGTGTATTGTACTGAATGTCTTGGAGATGCTGCGTGCTGCGCCATGCTATGGAGATGTTTGTGGCTAAAAGCAGTCATGCTGGTTTGGTGAAGCAGCTTGTGCCTTGAGTTATGTTTGAGTACTGTAACTGTGCTCTGTCTTTATGGTAATCTGAGAGTTGGTACAGTTCCTGCTTTGCTGTACTTTAACAAAAACTATCAGAAAAAAAGGGTTTGTTTGCTCTGAGTTCTCTTCAATTCTGCACAGCAACTCAAAATTAGTAGCTTCCATTATTTGGGAGAATGGATGTTCTGATTAGAAAATTGAGGAAAACTTTACGGTTTATTTTGTGAATTAAATGTCACAAAGAACAATACATCTGTAATCGATCTCTGAAACTTTAGTGTGACTTCAAGTAATTTCATTGTTTTCAGTCGTAATGCTAGTGCGCTCTTTCATCATCATTGCTCGTGTCCTGGAGAACTGCATCCAGAGTATTTTGAGAGAAATGACAGAAAATAATAAGCAACTGGAACAAACAAAACCAAAAGAAAACAAACAAAAAAACACTAAAAAAAAAAACCCCAAAACCTAAAAGCCCCCTTCCCCCCCCCCCGCCCCCCCCGATTAGGAAACCTGAGGAATTCACTGGCATCGTTTTGGAGCTAAGAGGTGCCTTTGCAATAAACTAAAGGCAAGATGTAAAGTGTAAAAGGAGCTTCCATGCTTCCATATCACAAGTCATGAGAGAAATGAGCTTAGCAGGAAAATGTCATGTTTTAGTAGAGCCTCCAGTATGTCTCAAAAGGCACAGGGAACATGGAAGAACCTGAAAGAATCTGTCTTTGGGTAAAGAGCTACCTCTGGAACTCAGTACAAGATAAATGAGATTCTGATACTTAGTGTCAAAAAGTTTAAAAAAATACTATTGATACATAATTGCATTTTCTAACTTTTGAAGAGACCTAAAAGGACAGAAAGTGTTGAATGGGGGACAGAAACTGATACTGTGTTGCAAAGTTCTGGATAAGGTGTGTTGCCTTCTTGTGGGAACCTGACCGATTCATTGCGCTTACTACCTGGAAATGAAAGAATGTGAGCAGCGGTAACGGCCAAGGTGAAAGAAACCAAACTGCTTCCAGATAAATTGAAAGAGCTGCTCTTCAAAGGCTTTCTGATATAAAAGCTTCCAGTAGAAGAGCATATGTGGAATAAAAACCGACTAAGAAAGGTGAGTTGTTATTATAACAATACTATAGCAGAATGGTAACAACTTTGATGTGAGTTTACTATGAGACACAGTATAAGAAACGTATTCTCTCCAGTTGTTATATACAAGCACAGTGTATCACTAAGTTGTTATTTGCAAAATTAGCTTTGAAAGAATGTGGTGTATGATTGTTGTATAATAGTTAATGGATCTCTTGAAAAAATAAATATGCTGGCTTTTTTCATGCTTAGGTCTGGCAGTAAGGTAAAACTTACAAGCAAGGCCTTTTCTTAAGGTTCTTTGCTTCATAGTTTGCAAGAAATGCAGGAATATTCTGAAAGAACTGCATCAATGAAGAACACTTCACTGTACTACAAGTTAAATGCAGAGTAGATTTCAAAAAGAAATATGTAGAATAATGGGGACATTATTTCCATATGATTTGGGTTAAAACCCCCACAGGTATAAATGTCTGAAACCAAGTTACTTTTTACACATCGTGTAGATGAAAAGCTTTCTTCTAGAACATCAAAATTCATTCACTGAGTGTTAAAGCACATATGTTCAGAGTCACTCAGAAGATTGTTTTTCTTTCTCACAGGTGACAGGCAGGAATCCTAAATCTAAGAAAGAAATGATGTGATCCAGCTCAGAAAAGATGTTCTTGGAAGCTTTGCTGGACTGAAGATAACCTAGTCTGAGATTCACAAATTCTAATACACGTGTGCCATAGCAAAGCACTGCCTGAATAATTTCTGAGTAGTCAAACACAATGTCCTGGCTGATCCAGAAAGCTGTTGCTAACTGCAGCTTCTGCTGCCTCTACCAATGGTGGCTACAGTTATTGCCAGCAAGGTATGTATAAGAACCATCGATCTGGATGTTTTTACTTCAACTAAAGACTGAGGTAATGTGTTCTTACTTTTCTTTAATAAAAACAGGAGAGGACTAAGTAGAGTGAAGACTCCATAGAGTTAAATGGGAGCAATATAAAGAAGGCAGTAGAAAGTGAGGGTAAGCATTGTTATGTGGATAAAAATAGAGCAGGAGACCATAACCTAGACATAATACCATATTTAATTTGTTGCAATTGCTACTTTATTTACCCATTCTCCTAATAAATATAGCAAGAATAAAATGCAAGGCAGAAACACCACTATTGAAACAAATAATAGAGGACAGCTGTGTGATATCTGGGAGAGAAACATTCAAGACCCAGAATTTACTAAAGTGCATGAGGCAAGTAGCAGTGACCATTTTTAAACACCGCTTGTCTAATCATCCAAGCTGTCGAATTACACAACTATTGAGATAAATGGGAACTGCTGCTGCTGAGCTCTGTTACAAATTAGGCCACCTGAGAAATTGCTGGGTAGCTGATCTGAAAAAAGTTATTGTTAGGGAGCTATAAGTTCAGATAATGCTTACATTTAAGACTAAGTAGGTGGCTGAGTCTTATATACATTTCACCAGTTCAGCTGTACAACCCTCTTTGTTTTATTTATTTTTTTAGTTTCAGTATACATCTGATTTTTGTAATTACTTTCTCAAAGACTTCTGAAAAAATCTATTCCCAGAAGCCCAAGGATTGCCTAGTGACAGGTAGTCTGAAACAATGCATTTCAGCAAATTGGATTTTTAGTAAACAGGTTACTGGGAAGATAAGCAGCTTAAGTCAGCTAGAAAAGAATATTCACAAATAGAACATTATTGTATAAACTTCCTCTTCTAAACTGCTTTGTAATTGCCAGAAGCACACAGTAAGCACATTTCCTGTGCTTTGGGCTATAAAACAGTAATTCAAATTTTAGGGCATACAGTACCAATTCAAAATCATCATAGTCTAGTGATTCAAAGCATTGAGCCAGTATACACTCAAGCTACCAACGCAAACTTGCTCGAAAGGGGTGTTTGTTAATTTGTTTGATAGGTCACTTCAAACTGTCTGACTGTGGTTCTGTTATTCTGTATTTGACTGGACTCTTCATAGGTAGCCCAGACTTTTCTTTTTGGTAGTTCCTTCTTTTTGTCTTCCCCACTTTCTGTGCTCAGATGTATAGTACACTGCTGTCCTCGTGTGTGCCTACCCCCAGTCTTCTTTCAGTTGGATGTTCACAAGTTATTCATTCAACTCTTTTGTTGATCTTTGCCTCAGATCTTTAGTTATCCAAATATTCCAGAACTTGTGGTTTCCTCCTCTTTTTCCTTTTGACCTCAGCATAAGCTATGTGGGTGCTCTGGACACATCTTAATGACATGCTCTACCTCATCGGCTGTAAGTGGAGGCTGTAACCATCTGCCTGTCTTGGCTCTTTCCTGAGACTTTCCTCTTCCTGCATTACCACAAGAACCACACAGCTCAGTTTTAAGAAAGGAAATGCAAATGCACATCCTGACCCAGTTGTCATAGATTCCAGTCAAAACTGGTGGTAAAATGAAGCTATGCAGGAAAGCTGGCCAAGTTGGACAAAGCCTTGGGTGACATGGTCTAGCGTGAGGCATCCCTGTCCATGGCAGGGGGTTGGAACGAGGTGATCTTAAGGTCCTTACAACCCTAACTATTCTATGGTTCTATGATTCTATCCCTCGTCCCCCATGTAATTACTAATCATATATCAAACCGGAGTTAATGTATCAGAAGTGACTGAATTTTAGCTTAAGAGAGCCAGATATGATCTGTTTAGATACTTTCCAAAATAGTGGGCTTCTCTGTTGGCTATATCAGTCATCACTTTTCCCCACAGATTCAATATGTCCACGCATGCCTTGTATAGTAACAACTCCTTCACCTTCCTATCATCCCAGGAATGAGTAGGCATGGCTTTCTGCTATTAGAAAGAAGTCTTGATACACACTCTAGATCCATCATAAATTTCAGTCTGGAAGGCTAGAGAAATATACTAGTAATGCAGACCTTCAATGAGCAAGAGGAGTCTTGCTGGGTAAAAATGAATCATCACTCACATTTTCTCTCCCAAAGAGTCTTGGGTGAACTGCTTGGAAAAAAACCTGCATGTGTTAGCCAAAAAGATATTCCTCTTTGGAAAGAGAGCTCCATTTCAGGGGAGCTGGAACAGAGGGACAGGAAGAAAGGGGATACGTGGTTAACTCACACAAAAGCTACCCAAGTGAGAAAAGCCTAGCATGCTTCATTGTTTTCATCACCCTGAGCTCAATGGAGGCGGGGATTTTCTGAATGGCATGGCACAGCATGTCCAAAACCCTGGTGGCTATTTGCATTTTCAGTGCTAATTAACACCACCACAACAAAGTTCATGATTCCCAGCCTCCAAATGATTGCAGCAACCTGCCTCTCAGCTCAGTATAACTTGGCTGATGGCTGTTTCTATACCATGTATGTTCAGCACAGATCTCTGAAACTACTGCCTTCTCTATTCTGTTTCTTGCCATTGTCTTGCCTGCTCAGCATTTGTAGCTCTTTTCACTGCCACCAACCATTTAAAAATCTCAGTTGTTACTAGCATAGATGTTAATTTTATTCATAATGAGAATTCATCCTGAGCAGAGCCAGCTCAGCCTCCTTTGCTTTAGCTCTGCATGCACCTTCTCTTGTCCTGTGTGGTCCCTTGCACAAGGAAGCTTTTTCCTAGACAAGGAATTTCAATACAAGTGTGTGTAGTTTCTATAACCAGCTCCTGCCTTAACAACCCTGTTTATGCTGCTCAGTGAAAGTATGTCACAGTTTAAGACTGAATTGACAGTGAGAAGACTAGATGGAATTGGATGCTAAAGCTCCAGGAGTCACAGATATTTAATGTTAAAAGTGACATGACTTCCCTGTTGTTCAGGAGAGAGTGCAGCATGATGTCCAGCGTGACAGTCTCTAACAAAACCTGCCTCTTCTGCAGTAAAGAAGGTGGTGTGGTTCAGAAGAAAGTTGAATGAACCAGTACAACAGTCCCAGCCATGCAGTGGGCAGTCCAGGCACAGGGCCTTGCGGTCCCCACTGCTAACCCTGGGCTTCTGCTGCACCTTCTCCCCAACAGCACCCTGCCAGCAGCACTCACAGCTGGAAAGTTCTCCATGCCTCAGCAGTGACACAGCAATTAACAGGTTAGTTACAAGGGAATAACTGGAGGGTAAATAAGGTCCAAACCCTATGCCAGACCATCATGTTGTTCTTGGAGGATTAAAATGGAAAATGTCCTGATGTTTTTTGAGACCACTCTGGCCCATCTAACCCTAGTAACAGCTACTGACAAGCATGCCAAGAATACATCAGGCAGGTGGGTAAGCCCTGGGCACAGTTCAGATGACAGTGTCAGGCATTGACAGTGTACACCCACAGAAAGCCACTAACATGTGCTCTTGCTAGTTCAGCAAAGTATTTGAGATACAGTTGTATAAATACACATGACCTGGCTAAATGTATATCTTTAGATGATCGAGCAATGGGTAGACTTCTTCTTAAATGCCTTAGAACAATGGCCTGAAATTCATTCACAATCAAGGCAGTATGAGTATGTTAGTAACTGCCATATTGTACTACCACAAGCCCACTCAATAATCTGAATGCTCTTTCACAATTGCAGAACTGAATTATGATGACATTATTTTAAAATATATAAATAGTCCATATTCCAAGTAGAATATGAACTTTTTTCAAAAAATAAACATTTTATGTTAAAATATACAATGTTTGTTTATACATTATACTATATACATCTGTTTATACTTTATAAAGTGTGGAATGTACGCTGTAGTGTAAGGAATTTAAAAGAAGACTAAAAATGCTTGGAGGAACATCAGCATAGCCACCTACATTTACTTCGGCATCATACATAGGCTGAACAAGTCTAACCATGCACATTCACAGATCAGCAGCTGCCAGGAAGAAAGAAACTCCCTCTGTCCTTCTCTAATGTATATAGAATTGGCTGTCTTCAAGGTAGATTGCTGTCTCCTACTTGGCTCAGGATAAATGATTAGAAAAGGCACACTTCCCACACTAAGAATGACCTATTTACTAAACTGTTGGAGCTAATGAGAACATAGTACGCTAATATTTGTGATTTGTTCTATTTCTGCTGTATACATTAATGGTTCTCTACCCATGCAAAAAGCTTTGAACAGACGCACTCATTCTGTTTTCTCCGGTCCTTCTGATACTCATTGCAGCAGTCCTGGTTCACTATATATGAATCATTTTAACAGGTCCTACATATACATTTGAGAGTTGGAAAAAACCCAAACACCATTCTAATCAGCAAGCCCAAAACTCTTAAGCACTAGGCAGAGCCCTGCAAGTGTTATCTCATTCTTGTTCTGCAAGAAACACTCTTTTTCTGATTTTGCCAAAAGTGGAAGAAAACACAGCCTACAGCTCAGACGTTCATGTGTCTGCAATAAAACTGGGGTAGAACAGATAACTTACTGTCCCTTCCAGGCAGCAGCCATTATTTTCTGTAATCTCTGTGCAGCACTTAGATATTAGTTTAATAGGTTCCTTAGAAACTGGCAGAGTAAAATTATGCTAAATAAGCAATATTTACTAGAAATTCTTCTGATCCTTCCCTAGAGGCATAGTTGAATGTTACAACTGACTTCTCAAAGGCAGCTGCTCCATTTCCAATCCCTTCATTTCTTAGGAAAAGCATTTTGCAATAGGGAAAATCTTTATTACTACTCAGTCAAAATAATTCCCTTCAGATTCCAATTTGTATACTAACTCAGATGCAGGGCTCCTGCTAATCCCTTCTTTTGTGATTTTACATTGGGAATAATTCAAGAAGCTGAGCAGGCTGGACGAGACAGGCCTTTGCATTTTACACTGCAAATGAAAGTTACTGATTGAGAAGCTGCATGTTGGGAAACATTTTTTTAAGCTTGTCAGAAATCTATGACCATAATATTTACCATCATACACGTTTTACTTTTGGTGGTATCTTAAACTGTAGATATTTTTCATGCTCATACCTAAAATAACATGAGTTTGGGGCTTCATACACATTTAGGACTAGGAAATAGATGCTAAGTTACACCACAGGATATTTCTTTTCAAAACAGCAAATATTTTAGAACAGGGCTTGTACGGAACACAGTAGAATTTATGCTTACTAACAGTGTTAAAACCAACAAAGGTGGAGTCTTTTTTGGTTTTCATTCACTGATATGATGCTATTACAGAAAGATTATCCCACTTAAGTTTACATGCCTAGAAGTTACATCTGAAGTCAAAGTGAGTAGTCCAGGCTCTCTCCTGAGAGAGGCAGGCAATTCCAGAGGGTGACTTGGAGAGGCATCATGCTTTGGCAGTACCTTTGAGCACGTAGTCTTGCACAACCTGCACAATAGTATGCGACCGTAGAGTAATTCAATGTATTGCTGATAGAAAAAAGGCTCAACACGGTGGTGGCGCTTGAAAGCATTCATGGTAGTAGCAGAATAAAGTTCTTTGAGGCCTCTGAGAGAAGAGCTTCCCATGCTGATTACCACAGCCCAGAAGAGGGCAGTGGTTTATCAACAAACTCCTGCCCGGAGCATCAGGACTTCAATCCCGCTGGAACACCCTTAGGGCACAACCGCGGAGACGAGGCTGGATCGGTGTCGGAGCTGACTGAAAACGGGTAGAGCTCTATCCTTTAATGGTTCCACCATGCTCCGGACGCCTCTCCTATCCACAGCACCACCTCTTCCCCACCCGCGCGTGTCAGCATCCCCTTGAAGACTCGGGGCAAGGGACGGCCGTGCCTCCCGCACCCCGCACGAAGAGCTTCCCTGTGGGAAGGCGGGCGCTGTCCCGCCTGTTCCTCCCTGTCGGTCCCTCCCGCCCTCACAGCGCCCCCGCGCGGCGGCACGGCTCCCTCCCTGTTGCCACCCGTAGTGACGTCTCACAGCGGCCGCTCCTTCCGCCTCTCCGATTGGTCAGCAGCCCTCCCAGGATGGCCGCCTCCGGCGCATGATTGGCAGCTCGGTCCGGCTCGGGCTGCAGGGCGCGGGGAGGAGGGGGAAGGGGCCCCGGGCCGGTTGCGCTCGGTAGGCGGTAGCGACGCTGATGCCGGACGGGGGTTGCGTACTTATTGTCTGAGCGCGGGTGGTGGCAGTAGCGGGGAGGAGTGGCACCGGGACGGGTCGGGAAGAGGAGAGGAAGGAGGGAGGGCTGGGCCAGCTCCTGGTGTCGGCGTGTATGTGTGAGGGGGGTGGGGGCTGCGCGGGCACGAGCGTGCGGGTGCGCGGGCGAAGGGGAGGTTTTATTCTTAATCTATTTTCCGGGCCTTTGTGGCTGCTTGAGGGGAGGGCCCGGGGCTGAGGAGAAGGAGGAGGGAAGCAGCGCTACGGCGGCGGTAGCGGCGGCTGTTGTTGCCGCCGTGAGGTAAAAGAACCGGCAGTCCCTTTAAACTAGCGAGAGCCGCAGGCCCGGCCGGGCCCGCCCGCTGCCTCCCGGCCTCGAGTTCGAGTGCGGGCGGCGGAAGGGCGCTTTTGTGCGGGCGGCGCGGGCCCTCTCTTGCCTTTCCTCCCTCGGCTCTGCGCTTTCCTGCCCCTGGGAGCCTATCTCAGCGGACTATTTTCCTTCGCTTCAGCTGAGCTCGCTGACATGAACTAGGAGCTGGGCCGAAGGGGGTGTGGAGCTGTCGGGGTGCCTGTGTGGGGTGTGCGTGTGTGAGGGCCCGCGCGGTGACTGAGGAGCCGGGGCGAAGCGCGAAGGGCGGCCGCGCTGCTGGTTGCTGCGCTGTGCTGCGAGGCTCGGTGGCGGCCCTCTTCGGTTGCCTCCTTGCGCCCTCGCTTCGGCTGAGGAGAAACGGGTAGAAAATGGCAACGTCTGGAGGAGGCGGCGGTGGTGGCGGCAGCGGGGGACTGACTTGGGTGGTAAGTTGTGGGATTGTGTTTTGGTGCTAGTGGGGTTTGCTGTTTTAAATCATAATTATTTCTTTTTGCGCCCCCTGAGTGTGTGTGTGAAGAGCGCGGGTTGGCTTTTAAACGAGGAAGACACTGTCGGCTGGTTTGAAAGGGGAACAGCTGTAGAGTCGCTCGGTGGAGGGGTCCGAGGTACAGGGAGTGGAGGTAGAGGGAGAAGACAGCCTGGACTTGCGATTGTGGTGGGCCTGGCATGAGAGGAGCTTGCATCCTTGGGGGGCCCTCGGGCCTGTAGGGAAGATGTTGTTAGTCCTTGAGCAAACGGATAGGAAGGAACCTACTGCCTTGGGGGCAGCGGGTGGGTCGGTAGGGCTGGTTTGAAGTGAGGTGTGGGCTGTCTGTCTTCCCATAAAAGTTGCAGTTACTGCCTCTTGATGCTGGAGAAAAGTCTTTGTGGACTACCAAAGGGGATATGTCTTGATTCTGGCTTTTTTCCCCACCTATCTGAAAACCTGAAGTTCATAAGTTTCAGAGATGGGTAAGGAGGAGGTTTGCAGAGATATTCAGGGGGCTGGAGCTGTGTGCTTGGTATTTTGTCTTGAAATTTAACTTTGTTATCTTCCAGAAGTTGTAGTTGTAACAGGGGCAAGAGGGTGTGGTGGGTTTTTTTGTGGTGTTTTTTTGTTTGTTTGTTTGTTTGTTTGTTGTGGTTTTTTTTGGTTTTTTGGGGTTTTGTTTGGTTTTTTTTGTTGGTTGGTTTGTTTGGCTTTTTTTAAGTTTTGTTTTTATTTTAGTTAATGATGGGTTTGTGTTTTTTTGCTCATGTTGGATATTTTTTCTTTACTCCATTTCATTGACTGGTCAGAAGTAGTAAGATTTGAGGGGGCGATAACTGACTGTAGAACTGGTGAATTCCTTTGAACCACTTACAGGCCTTTGAGAGCATTAGCCCTGACTCACAGTGCAGAGGGATGTGCTCCTTGTCTGTAGCAAGAGTGGATGCTCTCTAGTTTTGGTAAGACCTGAAGAAAGAGGAGCAAAGATGACCTGAAGGGGTCTGGTTCAGCCAATCAATAACTTCCATGCTGTTCTCTTGCTCAGCGTAGGGTTCAAAAGGGGGTAACTTCTGTAATGGTTAAGCAGAAGATGGTGTATCTAGGTAGAGAGATGGTGAGGTGATTGCATCTTTAATCAGATGCATATGCTTTACAGAGTTCAGAACTTTTAAAAAGTCTTGTTGAAGAGAATTATATCAAACTTGTTCTTCAGTTATGTCTTTCTAAGTCTTTGAACTGTTGGAAAAGAATATGAAGAGTATTACTGGAGTGAACAAATCCTGTATATTGTGATGATAGACTACTACTGTGGCTCTAATTGCTGTGTTTTATGTTGGTAATTCTCTTTCATTTTGGGAAGCTGACAGTGTAGAAAGGTATATTAAAAAATGAGCAAGTTTCTAGGTGGGCCACTTGAAATTAGACAGTTTAGCTATGGGAACAGCTGAAGTAGAGAAGCTAAAATTATTCTCCTTCCTGCAATACTGTGTGATCTTTAGCAACTATGGCCTTTGGATAGCTCTTCAGAATCAAGGTTTTTACCAGATAGGTTGGACCATGTAATTGAAAGTTTTACAGCTTATATAGAAAACTGCAGAATCGGGTGTGAAAATCAGTGAGTAGGCATTTTTAATGAAACATTCTTAAATGTAATGGGGATTAAATTATGGTGAGTCAACAGTTTCCTACAACTGGAAGTAATCAAACTTTTCCTGCTCTAAAAGCAGTAAAAAATATTTTTGTCCCCTTAGAGTATTTGTGGGGTAATAATGAGATTTTAGTTAAAACAGTTCAGTTTTTTTCAGAAAACAGTAGGATGCTGTTTCTTTCTCTCACATGCATTTTAAGTGCTGAAAATGGACTTCTGAGCCAGTTTCTGAAGACAGGCCTGTTAAGTGTCAGTTGTAGAACACTGGCATACAAAACTGGCATTAAAATGGGTGGGGCAGTGGGTATTGATTGGTTTAGTGTGCCAGGCTGAAAAAAAATGTTGGTTCACGCAATGGCTCATGAGTAGATATCATATGCTGGCTTTGAGAATGAGAGGTACAGACCTAGGGACAGTAATGGTTTCAGTCATCTGTTTTCAATCTGCTTGCCATATATCTGCTGGATATGCAACTACTTGCTATTGGGTTGTAAGTTGTTTTGAAAGTATCCTGATTTTTTTTTTTTTTTCTGCCTTACTAGTGTGTTGAAACTACTAAGATGCTTACTTTCTGAGTATTTTGTATTGTTAGTGGTTTCTTAATAAAACTGAGTTAAACAATTGAAAGGTAACAGAAGTAAGTCTAGTTCTAAAGATGAGAAAACATTCAAAACTTAGTAGGATGTTAATTTGTGTTTCAAAGTAGTAAATCCTATATATATAACCTCGTGATCACATCTTGATAAAGAGTTGTATGTATAGCTCAGCTTTGGTTCTGATTTAAACAGCATGGTTATCCATTGGTTCAGCTAACTAAGAAATAATTAAATGCAGTTGTGGAAAAGGAAGGGTAGAGAATTTACCTTACAGCTGAATTTCATATGCATCATATGAGCATCAGGTGACACCTACTTTTAAAAGCAAGGCGAATTAAATGTTCATGGAAACAAAGAGCAAGTGATCTGTGTTTTCAGCTATCTGAAACAGAACCTGAAGAAAAGTAACTAGCAATGGTTAGCTGATAAGTAAGCAGAATTGCCAATGATGGGGACACAAGAGTACATAAACTAAATGGTGGCCTTCTATAGTGGGGCCATGGCACTGATGGATAAGGGAAGAGTGACCAACATCACTTACCTGGACTTGTGCAAGGCATTTGATGCTGCCCCACACAGCATCCTTGTCTCTAAACTGGAGAGGTATGGAGCATCATCAGAGAGATGGGTGGACCACTTGGTGACTAAGGAGTTGGCTAGATGGTTGCAATCAAAGAACTGTGACCAACAGCTCAATATCTAAGTGGAGGTGAGTGACACATGGCATTCCTCAGAGGTTGGTACTGGGATGAGTGCTGTTCAACATCTTTGTTGGTGACATGGACAATGGGATTGATGCACCTTCGGGAAGTTTGCTGACAACACCAAGCTATGTGGTGCAGTCAACATGCTGGAGGGAAGAGATGCCATCCAGAGGGATCTGAGGCTAGAGAGGTGGGCCAGCAAAAACCTCTTGGAAGTTCAACAAGGCCAAATGCAAGGTCCTGTACCTGGGTTGAGGAAATCCCAAGCACAACTGAAGGATGAGTGGAGAATGGATTCAGAGCAGCCCTGTGGAGGAGGACTTGGGAGTGTTGGTTGATAAGGAGCCAAACACAGTCCATCAGTGTGTACTTTCAGCCCAGAAAGCCAACTTTATGCAGAGCTGCATCAAAAGGAGTGTGATCAGCAGGTTGAGGATGGTGAATCTCTCCCCCTACTCCACTCTGGTGAGACCCCACCTGCAGTACTGCATTCAGCTCTGGGGCCTCCAATACAAGAGGGATGTGGGTGTGCTCAAGAAGTCCAGAGGAGGGCCATGAAGATGATCTGGAGCACCTCTGCTGTCAAGTGTATACAGGCTGAGAGAACTGGGTTTGTTCAGCCTGGACATGAGAAGGCTCTGGGGAAACCTTGTAACAGTTGACCAGTACTTAAAGGGCCCTCTGGAAAAGCTGGAGAGGGACTTCTTTCAAGGGCATGTAGGCATAGGACAAGGGGGAATGGCTTTAAATTGAAAGAGGGGATATTTAGATTAGACATTAGGAATAAATTCTTCACTGTGAGGGTGGTGAGGCGCTGGCACAGATTGCCCAGAGAAGCTGTGGCTGCCCCATCCCTGACAGTGTTCAAGGTCGGATTGGACTGGGTTTGAAGCAATCCTGTCTAGTGGAAGGTGTCCCTGCCCATGGCAGGGAGATTAGAACTAGGTGATCTTAAGGTCACTTCCAACCCATTCTGTAATTCCAACATGTTTATTGGGAGGATTATTTATCATTATAGAACTGAAAATAAACCAAGATAACCTCTGATTTATTAAATGTACTAGTTACTTTTTGAGGAACATTTTTTTTCATCTGGTTGATTTCATTGAATCAACTTGCAGCTCTGCACTCAAACAGTTGGTGTAAGGTGGAGTTTTGACCAAGAGGTCAATATTAATTACTTTTGGTGGATGATTTCCAAGGGTCACCCACGAAAGTGTTAAGTTGTATTAAGAGTTAGTTACAAAAGCATGGATTTGTAACTAGAGGAGTTTTCATTGGTAAAAACATAATGGCATTTTCTAATGCTAGAAAAACTCTGAACAAAAAAAGTAATTCTTCAGCCTTTGTGTGTTTACGGACTACAGAAAATAGGCTGTTGTACTAATATAGTAATAGTACTTTTTATTTTTTCATAAATATGCCTCTTTATAGTGAAAGTGAAGTCACTGCAAATAACACTGAAGTGTGTTGGCTCTGATACTATGGTAATGCCTGCAAAGCTAAAGTGTTTCCAATAGTCAGTACTTCATGAGTTACTTCTGTCAATGTTTTCAAGGCTTTATCCTTGACCCTAAGAGCTACACAAGCCTGATAGATGAAAGCTAAGTCTCCTGATAAATACTGAAGGCTTTGGACACCACTTCCAACTTCCTGCCCTTTGTGAAATGGATTTCATTTCTAGGAAATGCTAACTTAAGTTGAATATATACTATTAATATGACCTTTCTTAATTAAAAAAGAAACCAACAACAAAAAAATCCCAACAAAAGCAGTAACAGCAAAAAAAAAAAAAAAACCCAGATGTGTGCTCCTTGAATGGAGCAGAATGGCAAATATGTGTATGTTTGTTTTATACTGGTTCATCCTTGGCTTGAATAAATACTGTAGGTGTATATTGGTAAGTGAAAAGATAGCAGCCTTTCAAATATTCTAAATTCAGCTATTGGCATTTCTCAGCAGTTTCAAAGTTTACCTAAAAAATAACTTGTAACTTTTTTTTTTGTTGTTGTTGCATGGTGTGGTTTTGGTGGTTTTTTTAATTTTATTTTTTTTGTATTAACAAAAAGGATGTATATGTAATAGAGAATATATACAGCAGTCAAAAGAAAACAGAATAACCCCCCCCCAGTTAAAACATCTCCTCTCCCTTCCAGTCATTCTGTTAAAAGGTCCTTGTCTTTCTTTCATCATTTCATTAAAAAAAAAATGCTCTTAATTGTAATGTAGGGATAGCTTTCAGTTTGACTTGGCTTTTAATGATTTGTTTTGGGAGGATTAAAACCTTTCTTTTGAGTAATGCCTGGTATTTTCCAGTCATAATTCTCTCATTATGGATTCTGCACTAGGTGGTTTCTAAATTTATGGGTAAGTTTTTTTACACCTGAAATATGAACTAGGTCTCTCCTGCACCAGGGATCTGCCCATCATTGGTGTATGCTGAACTTCAACTGTTGCTTCAATTTGGGAGCAAGGGCTTTTGGGCAGGAGCAAGACAGGAGTTCCCTTCTTCTGACAGTATAATGCTTGGAAGAAGAGTGTCTGGTTATGACAGTGTGCCCAAGAACTGTAGTATGTTACTGGTCTATCTGTAGACACAGGTTAAAGCTTGGAATTAGTTTTCTTTCAGTTTCTTTGTCTGAGCTGTTTCTTTGATGTCTGAAGCTAGGCCTAGAACATGCTTGTCATGCGTAGCAGTTGTTACATATACTGTTAGTTTCACTGTCTTATCTTCCTCTGCTATATTGTGGTGTACTGCAGAGGGGAGAAAAAAACCCTTATGTTGTTGCAAAGTCTTGTTTCAGTGCTCCTTTCTTGCTCTTTATGATCGCCTACATTTTCTTTTGCTATTACGTTGAGCAGAGAACTCTTAGGGGTTTTTGTGTGCCCTGTGTGTCATTGTGTCCCTCCCCTCTTTTTTGTCATACAGTAGAATGGAGGTCAGGCCTGAAATAAGTGCCCCGATATGTTACTATTTACATTTATTAAGCATAATGCATTTTCTAGGCTTTGAGTTATGTAGTGTATCAACAGTCAAGGCAAAGGAGCATTCTGTCTTGCTCTTGTTGAATTTCTGATTCTGGTGCCCTTAAGAAAGCAGTGTTGCAGGGATGTGATGACTCCTGAATAATTCTAGTGCTAGAGGGAAATGTTTGTGGCTCTATTTGGTAAGTCAGACACAATAGTTCTAAAGAGGGATTTGTTCACTGCTATGGCTTGCCTGCCGAAAGACAGTTGTTATATCTTCTATCCTTCACACCACTGTCCAGTGAAATACTTTGTGGTCCTCTTACTGGTCCAATCTTCTCAATGTTGGAGACCTGAATAATGCAGGATTGAAGTGACAGAGGTGATATCAGGTAGAGGCTTGGCAACAGAACAAGATCAGGGCTGCCACTTTGACTGCAACTGTGCCAGTCTTACAGCTTAACACACATCTTCACTCTGTGAATTTTGAGCTGGGAGGAAAACTTGTTCTGGTGTAGATGAAAGAATGCTGAATGTGTAGAAGTGGGGAACTAGATTGTGATAAGCTGTAGGAAGGAATGTGCATCTCGTGAGTGGGGGAATTCATTTAGACAAAAAACGAACATGAGTGATTACTTTAGGTGTTTGGTGAGGAAGGTATACATCCAAGTATGTGTTCTCTGTTGATGTTCTGTCTAGATTTATGTGTGTATATGTTGATTTATAATATCCATGCTGTATGAAATAGTAAGTAAGGAATTCCTTTATTTGGACAGATAAAGTAACCTATCCAAACAAAAGAGCATGTAAATAATCTAAGGTAGGCAGTTTAGGGTTGAAAAAAATTATAAGTTAAATCTGGTATTTTATTTTCATAGACTTTATTTTCCAGGATTAGATTTTTACCTTGCATGTAAACTGTCTTGTATGTCTATGTGCAAAAGCAGTCTTCAAATGCCTTTGTTTCAATTAATTAAAAGCAGCACATGTGATTCTTAGCTGAGATGAGCGATTCCACTCATGAGGAGTTAGCTTTATGTATATTATAGACTATATGGAGAGAGCTTGGAAATGAAAACTGGTACAGAAAACTTAATTTTCCTCATCTAAAATAACAATTTATTTTGCAAGTCACCCACAAAGAAAATATTATTCTGCACTGTACAGGCAATTTGGAAGTGTTTAAAAGCAGATTAAGCAAAAATATGTCGTTCTAAATGTGGATAACTGAAGAAGCCTTTCTTGACAATTGTATGCTCGGAGACCTACTGGTGTCTTCTCAAGTGCATGTAGTGAAACCTACATGTTTTGGAAGAATGTATTTTAATACTTATATCCAAAATG
Organism: Psittacula echo; assembly: GCF_963264785.1. Taxonomy (NCBI): domain Eukaryota; kingdom Metazoa; phylum Chordata; class Aves; order Psittaciformes; family Psittacidae; genus Psittacula; species Psittacula echo. Next base: position 22,694,432 of record NC_137737.1, on the reverse strand, counting down.
TAAAGCTGATATTAAATCAAGTCATGTAAAATGTTTTTACAGAACTTTGAAAATAAATACTGAAATTTGAAGTATAATTTGTTATAGCAACCAAGGTGTCATGATTAAACACACCAAATGTCTGTTGTTTTTATGAACACAGAAGAAAAGTGCTTCTCAGAAGCAAAGTCGTAGACCATTTCTTAGTAAATTTTGTTCAAAAACTGTTTCCTTGCCTTTTTTCTTTTCTTTTTTTTTTTTTTTTATTTTTCCCCAGATAGTTCAGTAATAAGGACTCAAAAGGTTGATGTGAAATGCAGGGAAGCATCCCTTCTGATAAGTAAGGATCAGATCTGCTGGCTTTAAAACTTCACTGTGGTTATAAATGCTGTTACTCTTATCAATGAAGTCCTTCTGTTATGTTTTGAAGTCAGCGTTGTTAAACTTTTTCAATGATATCTGCTAACAAAGCTTTATAAAAATGCTGAGTCTTACTGCAATTCCACTTTATATATAATTGCAGTTTGCCACTGAAAGTAAAAAAAACTGCTTTTAATGTTTTATTTTCTTAAAATGATAAATCTGCATATTTGTTACACTCACATTTAAGCAATCGGTTTGGGGTTTTTTTAACAAGTAATAAGGGTGTTAGCAAAGTTAGTGTAAAGACTGCTTGAGTTAGAATGTGTTTGACAGGTTCAGATCTAAGTTTCAGATATATATTTTCCTTTGGACATAATTCAAAAACCTATTAAAAAAAAAAAAAAAGGCAGAAAGGAGGATTAAATCACTTAATCTAATAGTGTGAGGTGTCCCTGCCTGTGGAAGGCGGATTGAAACTAGATGATCTTAAGGTTCTTTTCAACCCTAACTATTCTATGATTCTACTATGCATGTTTTTCCTGATTTGTGAGGTAGAATTGAAATTGATATATTAAGCAGTCCTCCTTTCTTGTAAGCTGTTTGTCTTTAAAAGGTAGTGATTTCTTTTACTTTTTTATTAGTGGATGAGTCGGCCTGGTTAGCCTGAGGCTTCCTATTCCTTCTTTAAGATGTTGAGCAGTTGCGAGGACAGGTTCATGAGAAACTGGACAAATATATATCTTGGTGAGGTGCCAAAATCTCTCACACCTGCTTTCTCAATTTGTGAAGGAAACTTCAAGGGGAGAGCAAGGAACAGTATTTTCTTGTCATGACAAAATTGCAGGAGCTGTGACATTGAATAGTTCTTTTCTTATAAATCAAAAGAAGCTGATACAAAGTAGGAGGGAAAAAAAAGCCAACCCAAACCACAAGGTCTTGCAACCAGATAACTTGATATGCAATGTTTCTATAACAATTCTGCAGTTACCCCCGCAGAAGACCATCTTTACCTATAAGAAATTGGTAGTGTGAGCTTCACTGGAGATATCAGAAAGCAGCTGTAGGTGGTAGCTCTGGGGTATTTTGACTTTTTAAGGAAGAGAGTGTTGTAGTGTATGAATGTTTCAGTCTTGTGTTTATTTCTGTAGTAGTTGTGTACCATGATATAAAGATACAGAAGTGGCAAGGTGTTGGGGGAAAAATAACACTGTTTTAGACTGCTAGAGAGTTCTAGTGCACGTAGTCATTCAGGCTGTTGCTTCCATGCATCAACACAGAGCTCTGTGTTGGCTGGGGTAGTGTTTTCTGTCGGACAATATTTAGTGATCCTAACTGAGTCTTTTCCACTACTGTTGTATTACACTATTGTCATGAAAACTTTCAAGTATTACATCACAGTCTTGGAGTAAAATGTAACCAAGTTACTTGAAGGAGAGCAGTTTCAAGATGTGAGAATGTTACTCCATTTTGTTATTCAGAGGATTTTTCTTAAACTCACAATTAAGAGACTATAAAAGCACAGGAGGAGGTAGCTGGGGTGTGTGTAAGGGTAGTTCCTTACCTGGGTTTGCTGAGGAGGGAGGTGATCTAGATACTTGAGAGAAAGCAAATCCAAAGTTGTACCATGTTAACCTGACCTTTCTGATACTAGTTAAATCTTTAAGGATATGTCATGTAGACTTTCTCGTTTTCCAGCTGAGTGATGAACATGCATGTTAGGTAACAGAAAGATGATGAAAATGCTGAACAATTTAAAAATTATTTGAAATTCCTTTGAGTCTACTATATGGTACTTTTTATGGAGGAGTGAATTCTTCTGCCTGCCAAGATGCAGTTCTTAAAAAATTAGAAGGTAGAGTTTTGATGGTCTTCAAGACTTTCAGTGCTTTGTTTTTAATGAGCAATCCTGAAAGTCTGTTCGTAATAAGTTATGTAGGGGAATGAGTGGCTGAGGAAAGAGTGCTCAGGCTTTTTTGCCTCATTGCTGCCCATTTTCCTCCTTCTGAATTTCTGTATATGTCTGGAACTCAAAACCTGTGTTCCTTTCTCATATAGTTACTACAGGATGGAGACTAGAATATGTAGTGTATTTATGAGACTTGAAAAAGATTTCAAGGTTTGTAAAATCTTCAGGGGAGCAGCACATGTTGAATAGTAAGAATTGAGCAGTTAAGCTCCATTTTTGGGTTTGTGGCTTTTTTTTTTAAGAGCACTGGATTAATATTTAATGTGCAAGAAAAAGAATAGATCTTGAAAATACAGAATACCAGAAAATGTGGCTGTTTTAGCGTAGGTATTCATGACCAGTGCAAGGTAGACATGCAAATAACATAAAGGTATATAAATCCTAATACACGGACAGCTCTTACACTCATGAGAGTTCAAAAATTTGATTGTGTTGTATAGTGTCTAATTGCTTCCTATCGAAGAGCGTAGTTGGATAAGTAACCTCTAAGTGATGCTTGAGCTTTATCACTAACATAACATGACTAGTAATCCTCAAGCTCACTAGAAAAGAGTGGGTTTTGAGTGTTGTGTAGAATAAAATCTTCATGTGTGGGTTCAGTAACTTTACTGCATCAGAAATTCACTCCTGTTCATGTTGTTATGCCAGTTAACATGGGCTAAAAAGCTGATCTGATTGATTTGCGCTCTATATTCTCTTGCAGCATGAACGTCTTAAATGTTGTCCTGCTCACTCCTGAAGCTTTTTCTGCAGTTATTTTCTACAGTTTGCTTATTAATCTGAAGATAGTTCAGCAAAGTAAAAACACCTTGTGGTACAGCAGGGGTTCAGCTGGCCATAGAATCCATAGGGTGTTGAAAGAAAGATCACAGTGCTGTTCCAGGAATGGGATATTTGACATAGAGCCTGAATGGGTTTCAGAGATTGTGTCAGAAGGATGTATCAGGTTGTGTTGCTCCCTTTCAAAGTAATCTTGGCAACTGGGACAAGTGAATGTGCTGAGGGTCTAGAATACTTTCACAGCACTCAAACTGATGATGCAGCAAAGTGTTACAAAGGGCAAGGATATGAGAAAACACTGAGTTATAAAATGGTGCTGCCAAATGCTGATACCATAAAGCTTTGATGTCAGTACCTCTAACTTTTTGATTTCTTGGTTAGTGGAGGACTGTTGTATGAGTTCTCTGATAAACAGTGGACCAGATTGAGTCATTCAGTGACCAAATGGCTTCATTCACTGGTTTCAAGGATTACTGTTCTAAGATCTTGTCATGGTTTAAGCCACACAGCAAGTCAGCCACGTAGTTTCTACTTCCCCCCGCCCCCCGCCCCGGAGGGTTGGGGAGGAGAATCGAAAGAATGTAACTCCCATGGGTTGAGATAAGAACAGTCCAGTAACTAAGGTATAACACAAATCACTACTGCTACCACCAATAATAATAATGATAAGAGAAATAACAAGGGAAGAGAATATGATACCACCCGCCGAAAACGAGCCCGAGAGAGCAGAGCCTGCCCTTCTGAGTGACTTCCAGTTACATCCCCCGGCATGACATGCTGTGGTATGGAATACTTCTTTGGCTAGTTTGGGTCAGGTGTCCTGTTTCTGCTTCCTCCCGGCTTCCCCTCCTCCCTGGCAGAGCATGAGACTCACAAAGTCCTTGGTCAGGGTAAACATTCTGACCAGCAACTGAAAACATCGGTTTTATCAGTATTATCCCCAGGCCGAAAGTCAAAACCACAGCACTGCACCAGCTACTAAGAAGGAGAAAAAGTGACTGCTGCTGCTGAACCCAGGACAGATCTGTAAGAAAACTGTCTTAAGTTGTGTTAAATTTTAACATGAATAAATTCCTTTTCTATGAGAGTATTTTATTTTTTCTCTGTCCTTGTCTCTGAATTTTAGCTGGAAAACCAGATTCTTAAAAGATTAATTTGTTACCAAAGCATCCACAGATGTACTTTTTGTGAATGGATAAACAGTATCAAAATTTAGTAATGAAATAGAATTTGTCAGTGAATAGACACTTAAAAAATTTTAGACACTTAAAATTTTTATCAGTAAAATTCAGTTAAATTGTCCTCATGCATGGGCAGTTGTTAGTTGCTTTTAAAGAAAATAGTGAAGATCAGCTGCATGAAGAACCCTCTGGATGGCTGCATGCAAAGAGTTGTGGTCAACAGCTCAGTGTCCATGTGGAAACCAGTAAGGAGTGGTATCCTTCAGGGGTTGGTGTTGAGACCAGTCCTGTTCAACATCTTTGTCATTGACATGGACAGTGGGATCGATGCTCCCTTGGCAAGTTTGCTGATGACACCAAGCTGTGTGGTTCAGTTGATACCCTGGAGGGAAGGAATGCCACCCTTCCTTTGATGGAGGGGCCTTGACATGCTTGAGAGGTGGCCAATGCCAACCTCATGAACAATGAGCAATGCCAAGTGCAGGGTCCTACACCTGGGTTGGGGCAATCCCAGGCACAGCTACTGGTTGGGTGGAGAGGTGATTCAGAGCAGCGCTGTGGAGAAGGACTTGGGGATGTTGGCTGATGAGAAACTGAACATGAGCCAGCAGTGTGCGCTCACAGCCCAGAAACAAAACATATTCTGGGCTGCATCAAAAGGAGTGTGACCAGCAGGTTGGAGGAGGTGATCCTGCCTCTCTACTCTGCGCTGGTGAAACCTGCTTGGAGTACTCTGTGCAGTTCTGGTGTCCTCAACATAAGAAGGACATGGAGCTGTTGGAACAAGTCCAGAGGAGGGCCATGAGGATGATCAGGGGGCTAGAACACCTCCCATATGAAGACAGGCTGAGAAAGTTGGGCTGTTCATCCTGGAGAAGAGAAGGCTGCATGGAGACCTCATAGCAGCCTTCCAGTACCTAGAAAACAGCTATGTATCTGTAGTGATAGTACAAATGGTAACGGGTTGAAACTTAAACAGGGAAGACAGGTTGGGTATAAGGAAAAAAAATATTTAAATGTTTACAGTGAGGGTGGTGAGGCACTGGAACAGGCTGCCCGAGAAAGTTGTGAATTCTCCATCTCTGGCAGTGTTCAAGGCCAGGTTGCATGGTGGCCTTGAACAGCCTTGTCTAGTAGAAGGTGTCCCTGCCCATAGCAGGGAGGATGGAGCTAGATGATCTTAAGGTCCTTTCCAATCCTAAACATTCTAGAATTCTATGAAACAGAGAAGCAGTGGGGAAGTGAAGAAGGAATTTTTCCCTTTTGGCAGCCATTAACTGTTGTGGCTTTCTTTAATGGGGAAATCCAACCATCCTCAAGCTATTCTATAACTGAATCATTGTAACAAAACTCTATGTAATGTGATGCTTTCAGAGTCCAGGGGAAATTGTCCAAACCAGGAGATTAAAAAGTCTCACTGGAGTGAGACTAGCTCTGGGTTAGTTTACTGGGAACTCCTTTCTATATCTGGGGAGGATCTGATAGAGAGATTTGGTTCGTGCGCTAATGTATGCAGTGCTCTATGGAAATTTGCTGTAGTAACAGGGAACTGTTACTTTTGTGTATTTGCATCTTGGCATGACAGCCAAAGCTTTTGTTAAACACAGCAGGAGAGTGGTTTATTTTGAAGCTCCCTTCAATTTTGTTTTCATGGTAGTCTCAGCCAGAGTTTTCTTTAGAAAAATTGCAAAATGTTTAGATAACAATGTACTTATTCATCATATATTTTTCTATGGCAAGAGGCCATTATGATCCAATATAACACCACACTACTGTCAAATATGTTCTGTTCATAGAATTACCTGATGATACTATATTGCCCCTATCTTCCTCAGAAGAGGTAGTTTTGTTTTGAACTGTAAGTGGTACAAAATCTACCAAATCCCTGGATTTTGTTGCTTAATTAACCTCCCTGGGTTTTACAGCTTAATTGCATTCAAATTACTGCCTTGTCCCACTAAATGTGCTTATCCTACACTTTATTTAAGGGAATGTAGGACGCTTGGTATGTGCTTTTCTAAATTCTGTCTCTCAGGGCTGCATTTGCCTTTCAGGAGAACAATCATTGCTTGTAGTTTTAGGAGGTTAAGGCTCAAAAGAAAAAGCCAAAGTGAGGCTAAGTTCTTGTTCCAATCATAGAATCATAGAACAGTAAGAGTTGGAAAGGACCTTAAGATCATCTAGTTCCAACCCCTTGCCATCGGCAGGGACACCTCACACTAAACCATGACACCCAAGGCTTTGTCCAATCTGGCCCTGAACACCACCAAGGATGGAGCATTCACAACCTCCCTGGACAATCCATTCCACTGCCTCACTAACCTAACAGTAAAGAATTTCTTCCTTATATCCAATCTAAACTTCCCCTGTTTAAGTTTTAACCTGCTACCGCTTGTCCTGTCACTACAGTCCCTAATGAAGAGTCCCTCCCCAGCATCCTTGTAGGCCCCCTTCAGATACTGGAAGGCTGCTATGAGGTCTCCACGCAGCCTTCTCTTCTCCAGGCTGAACAGCCCCAACTTTCTCAGCCTATCTTCATACAGTAGGTGCTCCAGTCCCCTGATCATCCTCGTTCCAACAGTTCCATGTAATTTTTATGTTGAAGACAACAAAACCGTGCACAGTACTCCAAGTGAGGTCTCACAAGAGCAGAGTAGAGAGGCAGGATCACCTCCTTCAACCTGCTGGTCACAATCCTTTTGATGCAGCCCAGAATACAGTTGGCTTTGTGGGCTGCGAGCAGACACTGCTGGCTCATGTTCATTTTCTCATTGACCATCGCCACCAACCTGTAGGAGAGCTGGCGAATGAAGTTGTTAAGCCACTGTCCGTCATATTTGAAAAATCATGGCAGTCAGGTGAAGTTCCCGACGACTGGAAAAAGGGAAATATAACCCCCATTTTCAAGAAGGGGAAAATGGATGACCTGGGGAATTACAGACCAGTCAGTCTCACCTCTGTGCCTGGCAAAATCTTGGAGCAGATTCTCCTGGAAGAAATGCTGAGGCACATGAAAAACAACAAGGTGCTTGGTGACAGCCAGCATGGCTTTGCTAAGGGGAAATCCTGCCTGACCAATTTGGTGGCCTTCTATGATGGGGCTACGAAACTGATGGACAGGGGCAGAGCAGCTGACGTCATCTACCTGGATTTGTGCAAAGCTTTCAACACTGTCCCACATGACATCCTTGTCTCTAAATTGGAGAGACATCAATTTGATGGGTGGACCACGCGGTGGATAAAGAACTGGCTGGATGGCCGCATGCAAAGAGTTGTGGTCAATGGCTCGATGTCCAGCTGGAGACCAGCAATGAGTGGTGTCCCTCAGGGATCGGTGTTGGGACCAGTCTTGTTCAACATCTTTGTCGGTGACATGGACAGTGGGATTGAGTGCACCCTCAGCAAGTTTGCCAATGACACCAAGCTGTGTGGTTCAGTTGATACGCTGGAGGGAAGGGATGCCATCCAGAGGGACCTTGACACGCTTGTGAGGTGGGCTGATGCCAACCTTATGAAGTTTAACCATGCCAAGTGCAAGGTCCTACACCTGGGTCAGAGCAATCCCAGGCACGGCTACAGATTGGGCAGAGAAGAGATTCAGAGCAGCCCTGCAGAGAAGGACTTGGGGGTGTTGGTCGATGAGAAAATGAACATAAGCCGGCAGTGTGCTCTCACAGCCCAGAAAGCCAACTGTATCCTGGGCTGCATCAAAAGGAGCGTGACCAGCAGGTCGAAGGAGGTGATCGTGCCTCTCTACTCTGCTCTCGTGAGACCTCACTTGGAGTATTGTGTGCAGTTCTGGTGTCCTCAACATAAAAAGGACATGGAGCTGTTGGAACAAGTCCAGAGGAGGGCCATGAGGATGATCAGGGGACTGGAGCACCTCCCGTATGAAGACAGGCTGAGAAAGTTGAGGCTGTTCAGCCTGGAGAAGAGAAGGCTGTGTGGAGACCTCATAGCAGCCTTCCAGTATCTGAAGGGGGCCTACAAGGATGCTGGAGAGGGACTATTCATCAGGGACTGTAGTGAGAGGACAAGGAGTAACGGGTTCAAACTTCAACAGGGGAAGTTTAGATTGGATATAAGGAAGAAATTCTTTACTGTAAGGGTGGTGAGGCACTGGAATGGGTTGCCCAGGGAGATTGTGAATGCTCCATCCCTGGTGGTTTTCAAGGCCAGGTTGGATGAGGCCTTGGGTGTCATGGTTTAGTGTGAGGTGTCCCTGCCGATGGCAAGGGGTTGGAACTAGATGATCTTAAGGTCCTTTCTAACCCTAACTATTCTATGATTCCATGAAATGCAAAGAAGATGACATCACCAAGTTTTCTGTTGTTGTGGGGTGGGGGGTGGTGTTTAAAAAAGGCAATAAAAATCTCTGACTTAATATGGCTGTCACGCCTGCTTTTTTATATGCAGAAATTTGAAGGGATGAGATTGGAAGAATTAAAAAAGAAAAGGCAAAATGTCAGGAAAGAAGGTAGATAGTAAAATTCTTGTTGCCAAACTGTCATATATTAAAGGCTGCTTGGGTTCTTACTCTTGAGGTCTCAAAAGGAAAGAATGATTGTAGCTTTCACACGCTACTGGATAAATTTGTAGCAAAAACAACTTCAAAAGAGAAACCCTGTAATCATATGGAGAAAGCACTTAAAAGTAATAAAACATGGTCATCGTAGCATGCACAGTAATCTTGATGTAGTAAACTGAACAGCAACTGGAGTCAAGTGAGAATCGGTATGTTTTTTCCATACAGTTATCATTACACGGCATTTGTTATGAGTGCCTAAGATGCTAGCTACATCAAAGTTCACAGCATGAAGTGTAACTGCATGACTATAAAGAGGGATGCACTATGCAATAGCATTTCAAACTACTTACAGACAGTCATCTTGCTGACTTACATGTGTGTGACTGTGTGTATTAATCATCAGTATGGAGGATTAGAAAGTCTGAAAGAGTATCAAGAATCTGTAAAGTTGTGAATGTCACAAGAACGTTGGGAAAAGTCGAACACTGTCTAAAAAAAATAAAAAGACAACATTAAGATTGCAGTGCAGACCCTGAAACCTGTTGACAAATGAAAACCATACTTACTGCAAAGCACAAGACTTAAAAGTCCTTTGTGACACTTGGTTAATTCTCCTTAAGTGGTTTGCTTATGAAACAACAGCTGGTGCTGTTTTGAGAAGTGTTATTTGATCTCTAACAATGTGAAGATCTTTCATAGAGGACAGAATACAAAAGGCATTCTGGAGACAATTTCACAATATAGGGAAGAGATGGTCAGTTTAACAACACTGCAGTTGTTACTTGCTTGGTTAAGAAAAAGCGGGGGAGTAGAGAGAGTGCAGATTAAAGCACTTTGATTTTATTTTGCTTCTGAGATTAAGGAAAATGTAATGGGAAGACTGTGGAGGATATTTGTGTCCATAGATATATGTCATGGATTTGGTCGTGATGATTTTGTCTTTTTTGGGATTAGCTCTAAACATCACTTGAAGCCTAAAGAAGTCCATTCAAAACAGATACAGGGATTCTGAGTCGGCCTTTTGTTTGAGTTACAGCACAGCCCAAAATTGACCAAAAAGACCAAAAGACCAGTTACAGCTTGATCTGGGAAACTGCAGTTCTGTGGACTCCTGATGCTTGCATAGTGACATTAGTTATAGCTGAATACTTTCTAGCTGTTGTTTTTATGCTTGTGCTTCAATAGTGAGTTAAATAATTTCTGAACATTTATAACAAGTATTTTTTGTATTCAGAAGATATCTGGTACTTGGAGGATTGCACAAATAAGATCTGTCCTGCTCTGTGACAATGAAACTTAAGTGTTTAAGTAGAGCATACTGAAAAGGTGTTTATGATGCCTTAGTAAAAACTACAGAATTAAAGTTCTACTTTTTTTACTTGGTAGTAATCAGTGATCTGAAAGGAAAAAATGTTACACTGATCCTTTGTGGGGTTCTCCCCCCTGCCCCCCACTCCCTCCCTTAAGTCGTACATTATCATGTTCCAGTTAGTGTGTTACAGAAGATAACAGACATAGTTATCACAGGGGGTGTGGTAACTGAAGATCCTTGCTACTGCTGGGTTAAAGCAAGCTCACTGTTCCCCAGGAAGCGGCACTTGTACTGGACTAGCTCTTTTTTAGGCAGCAACGTTTGTCTAGGTGTGACCTCTAGTCTGTGACCTCTAGTCTCTGTCAACATGGTAACAGTCTGGCAGTAGCATCTCAACAGTTTTGATAACTCTACACGTTTCTTACTACTAAGCTGGAATGTATAAGCTCCTTCAAGTTGGCAGGAAGACTTTCACTGGAAAACAGAAATGGATTTCCTAGTGTTGTACTGAAGACAATGTCTTGTAGGAATCTCTTCCCAATAATTCTGCAGTCTAGAAGTACTCATTCAGACACAATAAAATGGACTTTTTATAATCTGCTGACTCTTGCAGACATGTTGTGGGACAGGTAAAGCATTGGAGATAGGAAAATTGTAACCTATATTCATTTTGCTAAGATTGGAGTTCTTACTCTGTGTTAACATTTTTCTGTGTTGTGATGCATGATTAGCCCCTAGTCTTCAGATACTGTTGGAGAGCAACACCAGAGTAATCATAAGAATTCAGTACTAATGTACATGACAAAAGGGAAAACTTACATGTTGTGTCCTGAAAGAATCCAAATAACCAAATCAACTCTTGAGGTTCAGAAGTTCAGAGCAAACGGTTCAAATAAGATTCTGGTGGGTTTTACACCTGTACTTCTTTTGCTTTCAATTTGAACATAAGAAGGACATGTAGCTGTTGGAGCAAGTCCAGAGAAGGCCCATGAGGATGATAAGGGAGCTGAAGCACCTCTCATATGAAGGCAGGCTGAGAAAGTTGGGACTGTTCAGCCTGAAGAAGAGAAGCTGTGTGGGGACCTCAGCAGCCTTCCAGTATCTGAAGGGGGCTAAAAGGATGCCAGAGAGGGACTCCTCATCAGGGACTGTAGCAATAGGACAAGGGGTAACGGGTTTCAACTTAGACAGGGGAAGTTCAGGTTAGCTATAAGGAAGAAGTTCTTTACTGTGAGGGTGGTGAGACACTGGCACTGGTTGCCCAAGGAAGTTGTGGATGCTTCATCCCTGGCAGTGTTCAAGGCCAGGTTGGACAGAGCCTTGGGAGGAGACATGGTCAAGGATGAAGCATCCTTGCCCATGGCAGAGGGGTTGGAACTATATTATCTTAAGGTCCTTTCCAACCCTAACCATTCTATGATTCTATGAGCTCTTATTTTCTCTCTTCCCATCTTTCAACACTTCATTCAACAAGTATTCTCTTTTTCTGCTAATCACTGGTGCTTTTAGGACAAGTGAATATGGTAAAACAGTACTGACAGTGATGTGGAACCAGTAAGTGAACTAAAGGTGACTTCTATGAGATATGATGTCAAAGATGATCATAAAGTAAGGTCAGAAAGACAAAATATTTTTATACACATACAGTGAAACTCATTTGAAAGCTGGGTGTAATTCACACACCTACTTCAATGAAATGTATGTTGCAACTATTGGCAGTGCCTCTTTTGCATCGTTTTTATTTCCTTGTTTTCCTTATATCAGTTTAATGTATCTGATTTAAAATTCCTGTTCCTTCTCTGCTTTGCTTAGCAGATCCGTAGCTAATCTTTTTAGGATGGTGTTAATGGTTGTTGCAGTATAAGACCAAATGATAATGTACAGGCTAAATTAACTTGGATACCAAAACACTTTAATCACACATGCATGTGATTTTGCAACTTCTTTGTATGGTGGAAGATGTGATGTGCTCCAGAGGAAAAGTCATGAGAATTAGTGGTGGTGTTCCAACTCTGCTATGTGTAATCCTGGTGCAGGATTGGCAGGTGCCCTGGATTCTTTCCCCACTCTTATTCTGGATGCTGAATGAATTGTCCAAACTAAAACGTGAGAGAGTAGTTTTACTGTTATTATTCAGAACAGTATTTAGTGGTTTGGATTAAAATGCTTAAGCATAAAATGGATGTTATAAATATTTAACCTGAGGAAGTGAGTGTCTTTTGTAATATACTGTTGTTTACTTATTTTGGTTTATCATGATTAGTAGATCACTAAAGTTTAAATATAGTATGATTTGTTAAGAAACTATCGTATAATCTATTATTTTTTTTTCTGTTGTTAGGATATCTGGATCTTAATACATTGACATGTATTAAGATTAATACATTTAAATTGCATGTCAAGTTTTGATTGTAATTTAAATATGTCAGGTTTTGTTTCTGTATCTTGAGAGTGACATTGAATGAACGAGGTTGTGGTGTCTTTTTATTATTTTTTTTTTTTAGACATTATTTGATAATCAGATCAATGCTTCAAAAAAGGAAGACTCAGAAAGCATTAATAAAAATGATTCTTCAAAGAAGATGTCTGTTGAGAGAGTTTATCAGAAAAAGACTCAGCTTGAGCACATCCTCCTGCGTCCAGATACTTACATTGGGTCAGTTGAACCGTTAACTCAGGTAAGTGTCACTAAGTTTAGTTTTAATGGTTATTGTTGTTTTAACGAGAAAATGACTATTCTGGTTAACCAATAGGCACAACTCTACTTTTTTGAGTATTTTGAATTATCATGCTAGGAACTGTGGGCATGTTTATGTATGTATGTGCAGGAAGGGAGCATGGGAAAACTTTTTAAAGCAGTGCTTGGTTCACCTGAAAAAACATGCTCAGAAAAATGTTTAAGTTCAGTGAAAACATAAATACACACCTATGTGTGTAAACATGCAGTTGTGTGTGTATGTATATATATGTTTACAAACATGCCTATACACAAACGCACACTTACATTTGTAAGTAATATTTGCTCAAGATCCAAAAAATGCTTTGGTCTATTTAAGTAGAGAACAGAGAATTTAAGCCTCCTCTTGGCACTTTTTTTCAGCTGTTTTTGTGAAGTTGCAAATTGCTTTGAACTTCACTCTCTATACTTGGAGTTCCCCACTAATCAGAAAATAATGGATTTTCGTTATAGAAGTCTTTGAGAGTACAGTTGTAATTTTTGCCAAACTTCTGCTGCTGCTTTTGTCTCATATGACAGCAGCAGCCAGATGGGAGGAGTAAAGTTCCTGAGGTAAATAGATCTTAGAGAGTCACAGACTGGTTTACCAAGACAGTAAATATTTTTATTTTATTTCTTTTTACATGTAGTTAATGTGGGTTTACGATGAAGACGTAGGAATGAATTGCAGAGAAGTTACATTTGTTCCAGGCTTGTACAAGATCTTTGATGAAATCCTTGGTAAGTATTTTTAACAATAATATTGCTTTAGCTTTATAGAGTACATACTTTTCTGAGTTCTCTCAAAGCATATTAATTCATATCTAAGTTTAAATCACATACATAGAGTCCCATTAAACTGCAGTGCATGAAAATTTTAGTGTTTTCCAGCACTATAGAACAGTTTAAAGAGGGTAGAGTTTTCAGTTGAACTTGTAAGAAAGTGTAAGTAGCTGTTATTTAATTTCCAAACTGTGTCATTCTTTATGATCATTATTGTTAAAAGAATTTTAATCTGCCAAGTTAGTTAGGACCACAGTTTTAAGTAGCATTTGAAAGAAGATTATTCTTCTGAAATAAGACAAATTAAAGTTGTCTGTTAACTTTGATCATTTCATGAATCATTAAAACTACTTCCTCTTGTACAGCATGATAGTGGTGGTGATGATGATTCTTAGATGGATTTCTAGACTTCACACAGTTTTAAAATGAATAAGTATTGTCCTGCCATTTAAGCCATGGTAACTCAGGCACAAACAAGTGATTTTTAGAAAATTCTATCCTAAGTCCAAGAGTCACTGTGACTTAACTAGTTTATGATATTCTGTTGGTGACAGGCACACTGGAGACTAACCAGCACTAGAGATTTGCAACATCTGAATAGTGTGCTGTCTGCTGAACTGATATATGAAATCTTGGGCTAATGAGTTTTAATGAAGTTAAGTTTTATGAATTGGAGGGGTTACATTGTAAACTAAGTAACAGTCTACTGAGGTCAACAGAAATTTTGTCATGACCTTCACTAGGTTCAAAACTTCTCCATACCTTCAAAACTATGCTTTACAGCATTGCTGTCTTAGAGGCAATAAAGTCTCTATCTTTGCCAGGTGGAGAAGAATGCTTTTTTCATTATTTGCTCATTATTTGATTTGAAAAATATGGGAATAAATATATTTCATAATTTCTTTTTTGAGTGCTGCCTCATAGATGGCACAGGCTTTTCACAGGAGGGAGTCCACTTCCATCTTGTCCCATTCAAAAGGCAGATCATTATCATATCATTATCTTAGTACTGGATGGCTTATTGCTTCTTTATGTAGCACTGATAAGTGCTAATTAGAGTGTGGTTTGAGAGTTAGGGGCAAGTGTAATAACATGATGAAAATTGGACATTGTAGCTGTGCATGCTTTTGAATGAAACTGCACTTAATGATTTTAGCAAAAGCACCTTGAAATATCTGATTTTATATTGAGATCCTTATAATCTATTAAGATATTGTCCTTTGATGGCTTTGGGTTTTATTTTGATCTGTTTCATGGTTGTTGAGGCAAATGCTGAAAATAATTGTAATGTGTTTTCATGGTTAATGACCGTAACCGCATTTCTGATTTCTGTTGTTTGTAGTTAATATACGTTGGAATGCAGTTTAATTCTGATCAAATATTAATTTCCAGTTATCCTTTTTTTTACCCTAAACTGTGTAAGCTGTTTAGGAACTGACTTACAAGTGTTAGTTGTAAGTCTCACAGGCTCTTCAGAGATACATTTTGCTCCAGTCAAAACACTCCTTAATGGATGTGACTTCTTCAGGATTGTGTTTCAGTGACAAAAGGATATGTAAACTGCTCTGGTGATGCATATAATTTTTGAGGATTTTCAACATGCATAATGTAATATGTGTAATGAATATCCAAACAAGTACAAGAGAAGAATTAAATGCTCAGTGTCTGAAGAGGAGTTATGAGAACAGGCTCACAAAATACATTTCTATATTTATTTGTAAGGCAGTCTAACTGCTAGAAATAGCAATTACAAGAAGGTTGCAAAGGATCTTCATTGAGTCATATTTATAGAATTCAGTAGTAAGATACAGAATATACAAAGATATAGCAGATTAAGAAATACCTGGACCATTATAACTTGTGATGGAATATGTATACAATCAGTTTTACAGGTCAAGTAATTAATTATTGCTCCTACAAAGTGTTAATTTGTGCTACTTTGTTTCATAGTAAATGCTGCGGACAATAAGCAGAGGGACAAGAATATGACTTGTATTAAAATATCCATTGATCCGTAAGTAAAAGCATATTTTCACTTACTTTCCCTGCCAGTGCTGTTGTAGTTTGGATGTGTACAAATGATTTTACTAAATAATTTTTTTTGCAATTTTTTTTTTAAAAACAAAATAATATTTTTGGAATCATTTCCATTACCTTCCTATTTTAAGATTAAAAGGTAAATGAAAAGTGGTTAACTAAGTGCTACCAATCTGAATTTGTAATAATTTACTTTACTTTCCTAAACTACTCATTAATGTTTGATTGAATGAAACTTAAAACCGGAAGATCATAAAATTCATTATGAGATGAAGGCTTGGCAGTACATAATTATAACCAGCCATGTTACTCAAGAATCATGAGTCAAGAATCATGAGGTTTTGTAACATAATTTTGCACCTCTTGAACTTCCATGTTAACTCCTTTGCCATTAGGATAAGGTTATGTTTGAATTGGCTATATCACAGTGAAGCTGCTGATTGCATATATGTCATTACCACTGATTTTCAAAGTAGAATATATAAAATATTTCTTGATGAAAAGTTTCGGGTTAAACAGATGTTGATTGGGTTCCTTTAGTAGAACCTTTTCAGTGACATGTAACTGAACAATAGATGTTTTAGGCAGTTAACTTTCATACCCAATCTTTAGGATAAATATGCTTAGAAGTAACTTTTCTTCAGTTTTTCAATGCATTATCAGTTTCTGTAGACAAAATTGCTTTTATCGTGGAGTGGGAGGGAAATGGTAGTGTGAATCTGCCTGACCTGTCCTGATGTTTAGCTCCCCAATACTCCACACTGAAAATTCTGTGTGAGAGCTACAAGTATTAACAATGCCAGATATTGATGGATTTTGGCACCGATGCATAAAATAAGTTCCAGTTTATCATAACTGGCAATTAATGATGGAATATGTATACAATCAGTATTGTATACAATCAGATAATGATCTGTTTTAAACAGATGATAACTTGGCTCTGTCTGGGTGGACTTCAATGAAACATGAAAAGCCACTTTTCTAACTGAAGTATAATCCTGTCACTAAACTTCAGGATTCTGTTGCAGATCCTGTTGATAGTGAAAGCTCTTCAAACAGGTTTTGGGGGGTTATTATTACTATATAAAATAGTGTAATGTTATTGAGCAATTATGCTTCTTTTTCTAAGACACTGAATAAGCACAGATAAATGTCGTGTGGGGTTTTGTTTGTTTGTTTTAAAATTGATAGAGCTGTGAATAAACATAGTAAGAATATGGTCTTTTATAGTATTTTATGTAATTATTTAAACAGGTTAAACGTATGCAGGAGTCTGTTTTCAAGATTCCATTAATTGGCTTAATGCCTTCACTATTTTATAGGGAATCAAACATTATCAGCATATGGAATAATGGAAAGGGTATACCAGTTGTAGAACACAAAGTAGAAAAAGTATATGTACCTGCTTTAATCTTTGGGCAGCTGTTAACATCCAGTAACTACGATGATGATGAGAAAAAAGTTACAGGTAAGATGATTTAACATGCCTTGTTTTAGTCAATTAAGCTTTCAGGTGTTTGTTTTTCAGTATACTTCTTAGTTTTTGTCTTCCTGTAAAAGACGATTACTTAGTCACCATTTCTATAGCTCTTTTTTAGAGTAAAATGGCTCGAAGGAGAAGTTTTTAATACCAGTATTTACAGATAACTTTGCATACAAGCATTTAAACACTATGCTCTTGAAAAGAAGGGAAAAAATGAATCTAATATAAAATTAAGATACAATTTATCATTTACTAATTATTTACTAATCGTAAAGTAACCTTAATTTAGATCATGGATGTGAAAGTCAGTTCCATTCTATTCTACCCCGTATATTTTGCGTATATTATTTTTTTATATTTTTATATAATATTTATATATTTATTATTTTTTATATTTATATTTATTTTTATAATATAATATATATTTTATAATATATTATATATTAAATATATTTTAAATAAAAATAAATAAAAATATATAAATAAAAAATATATATTAAATAATATATATATTTTATATTTATATATTTATTAATTTATATTTATTTATATTTTTTTTATATTATTATTTTGTATATTATATATAATCACCCATTATGATGTGTGATTGCAGGGTGATTTGGATCTGATCATGACCTAGTTTATAGCTGGATCAGGGTATTGAAGTCACTTGCCTTTCACCAAGCAACTGGTAGATAAACATAAGGGAAGCAGTGGGAGCATCCTGGCCTTAGAGGGAGGAGCAAACTGCTCATTTTGTTGCAGCAGATTGGAAATAGTGTGAAACTCCATTTCTGGCATCCTTTGATAGCTGTATTGGCCCAAGAGCATTTTACTTTATTGGCATATTCTCTGTATATCACAAAATACGGTTCTGCTGTAAAAAACTTACCATGTGTTGCTTTTTCAGGTGGGCGCAATGGCTATGGTGCAAAACTTTGTAATATATTTAGTACAAAGTTTACAGTTGAAACTGCTTGCAAGGAATACAAACACAGCTTTAAGCAGGTATAGAAATTATCTCAACTTTTTTTTCCTTTGTAATTATAAATTTAAATTTTAACACATTTTCTGTATTTCATTAATATTTTATGAAATGAATCATTTAGCGTTCAAATGGATGTGTGAAGTTTGCAGGCTTGGTTAGTTCAGTCAGTAAAATCAATACTTCTGTGTATTAGATATTTATTTTTTTAAATAATGTTTTTCTTGGGAGTGTTAGGTGACTAAAACTGAGAAATTCTGTTAAAACTGAAAGTATATTCACGTGCATGTGAAAAGGAATATAATTGAAGCATTTAGTAATTGCTGTTATATAATTTGCCTAAAATTCTACTTATCTGTACAAACGTGGAAACAAGTATCTAGACAATATTGTATAATGTTAAAAAAAATTTTCCAGTGTTTGTCATGAGTTTCATTAGCCTAGATGGACTTAAGTGCACACTCTGCTCCCTCCCCATTTGAACTCATTTGTCATTGTTAGAATTGTTAGTTTGCAGACCAGGGATCAAATGTAATCTGATCTACTGCATATAGCTTTGAGATAGCCACCTTCCTGAAGGTTTGAAGATCTTTGGCAGAGTATTAGATACCAAAGTTCTTCTGGCTTTGGAGTCTTTCCCAGGTGGTGGCTTCCTTCTCTTTTTCTGGAGGAGTAATTAATTTCTGGTTATGCTATCATATCACGATATAAACAATACATTTCAATGGGTTTACCTGTCTCTAAAATTGCATTATTTTCTGCTAACTGCCAAAAAGCAAAGTAATATTGGTTTGAGGGTACTTTTTGCAAATGACATGCTTTATGACTTGGTGTGCTACATTTTCCAGCATTTTCAAAAGTGTTGAAAGTTTAATACAACTGAACTTTGGTATATGCTGTGAGTAGGTGTTCTACTTGGTCTTAGAAATGTTCCCATGTTCTTAAACAGGGAACACCACCAAGCATCCCAGGTCAAGGCTGAGCCAAGTTGGTTTGTCAAGAAGCGTACTTTGGTACGTTGCACAGCCACGAAGTTTCTATCTCAGAGACTCCTGAGTCTGCACAGGGACTACTAATAAACCTCTCTACAGAAGTGTGTAGTAGATTGAAAGCATTAAACGGATGGGCAGTAAGGACTGTATCTAATCAGTGAGCTTCATTTGCATTAGAATCATGTCTATCAATGTAATGATACCTGCATATTTACAGAAATCACAAATGTGTCACTCATATGCAAGTCTTAGTAAAGCAATTAATTTTATGCCTAGTGTTTAACGAGAGGAAACCTCTAAAAGAAGTCTGTGAACTTTCTGTTGTGTAGCTGTTGCAATCCTAGCATAATTGGAAAATGGAACAGGAGGTGGGTAACATGTATTGTAAACTAACATCTAAAATGTTTTGTTTCCAAAGACTTGGATGAACAATATGATGAAGACCTCTGAACCCAAGATTAAGCATTTTGATGGTGATGACTACACATGCATTACATTCCAGCCAGATCTAGCTAAATTTAAAATGGAAAAACTTGATAAAGATATTGTTGCCATCATGACAAGAAGAGCGTATGATTTGGCTGGGTCATGCAAAGGAGTCAAGGTCATGTTGAATGGGAAGAAATTACCTGTAAGAGCCTCAATTAAAATATTTTAAGTGTACTGAGTATTTGATGAGAAGAATAGTAATTGTTATCTGTGTTACTGATAGGTAAATGGGTTTCGCAGTTACGTAGATCTTTACGTAAAAGACAAGCTTGATGAAACCGGAGTTGCGCTCAAAGTTATTCATGAAGTTGTGAATGAACGATGGGATGTGTGCCTCACTCTAAGTGAAAAAGGCTTTCAACAAATCAGCTTTGTAAATAGCATAGCTACCACAAAGGTGAGTAGTTATACTGAATGATAAAAAATGTAAATGATAAAAATGTGTGCTACTGTTACGCCTGGTCAGGCATTTGATAAAAAAACAAATCAGGGTTACTAAAAATAAATACATGACATAATCCTTTGCATGAGAGGATCTGGCAGAGCAATTGGATGCTATCAAAATACATTCATAGCAGTGTTTCTGAATGTGCACTAGTTTTTAAAACACTAGGAATCATTATCAGTACTAGTGATGTCTTATGTGAGCATGCATGGTATTGATTAAATATAAAATGAACAGAACTATTTTATTCCTTAATTTTTAACTCCTTGTAGTAATTCTGAAAATAAGGTAAAAAAAATGTACAAACCCCTTTAAAGCTAGTACTAGCAAGTGTGGGGGAGCAAAAATGGCTGTTGGTGTTTTTGAAAAACGGCTACCCACTGATTACTTTATGATGTATAAAACTGGCCTGAAATGTTGAGTTTCGTTGTCTTTTATTTGTTTTTCTATATAAAGGTATCTAGGTGTTCTCTGTACTTATTAACAACTATAGTAGTAGTGAAATCATATCATAGAAAATCTTCAGTTATGATAAAGCAGCAACATGCTCAGCATTCTAAAGCAGTCTTAGTGCTTCTCAAATTGATGGCATGGTCAGGTGCAAGGCAGTCACCTGAAATCAACTAGTGTAACTTTTTTTTGCCCATTTGGTGTTGTTCAGGTTTAGGGATCTGGCATCTGCCATGGTGGAAGAAAGTCTTTGTAATTTCTGCTTTTCATAAATTGCACTGCATGAGTGATCTAACAACAGTCAAGCAATTTTAGTCGTTGGTGAGACTGTTTTGGTGGTATATAATTCTTACTACATAATTTCTTCCAGTGTAATTTTCCAGTGTTTAGTGGTAAGGGGCATAGTTTATTTCATTGTAGAATATTTGCGTTCCAAGTGTGCATTTTAATTAAATGCTTATCTGATGCTTATCAAAACTAGGGCTCACAAACATATCTGGTAGTTGAAAGGTTAAAACTCAGTTTTAATTCAGGCCTCTTTATACAACATAAAGAAGAAAAATAGCATGACGTTAAAGATGAATACAGTACATTTATGAAGAAGCTGGCATGGTAGAGAAAATTAATAATGTTTGATTTGAGGTTAAGAAAATGTATTTGAAAAAAATGAATACTGACTGACTCCTAAGTTAAATACGTTGCGTACATTTACTCAAAAGGTTTTGAATTTGACTCTTTTGGATCAATTTTCACCCATCATGCAGTTACACATACATTGTTATATATTCTTTAAGAAAATTCATAGAAAAAGTACTGTGTATTCTTCAAAGGTAAGTGTTGTAATTTCTAGTTTTTCCCACTCTTCCGATCCATGCCTTATGTGTGTGACTGGATGTGGAATGTTCGGGCCGGTGAACCACCTCACCAGCAATTGATGTGCAACTACCCACTGATGAGACATAATGGCTAGTAACTAACTGCGTCAACTGCCTGTCCCCTTATCTGCTAACAGGTGAGGAGCTCATTTCAGCTGTCTTTTGGTTATTTATCACTGTTTGCTGAAAGCTTTTCATTTCTGTTTCTGGATAAATTTCACCCAGTCATAACTTCCCTTCCACCTTTTTTTAAACTTGCTTAAAATTCCAAACAAGTTTTTTTAGGTCGATGGGGGATTTTTTTTTGAACGATGTGTAGGTCAGGCAATATGTTGAGGGCCAGCTTCCTTCTTTTGTTCCTATAAATTTGTTACCTTGGTCAGGTCCCCATTTATTCACAATTTTGCTACACTAGACCACCACAGATTTTGACTTCAGGCTCTGAGATGGCATTTGCATGAGTATTTGTAGCTGTTACATTTGTGCAGATAACCTTTATTGAGACTTGTATATAAACTGATTACACGTGGTCTTCTCAAGTTCTGATTTTCACATAGTAGCTGTAGTAGAAATTATAGTAGAAACTTCAGTTATTAATGTAATATAATGATATTTTTTAATATGGTTGCACTGCTAACTGTAATACTATCAACCATTTAACAGAAATGCTTAACTAATACAGATGCAGTGTCAGATTGTAGACTTGGGTGGAGGGAACATACTAATCTGTTAAAATTTGCTGGAGTTCAGCAAGAAATTCTACAGCTTGACATTTTCAGATTTATGCTAATAAAATATAATAAAAAAATGCAAAAGAAAATAGGATTTTATTTGTATAATTAAATAAAAACTTCAAACTTATAATTGACTTCTGAAATTGTCTGCTCATATGAACCATTTATCTGGCCATAGAATTTAAATATGGCTTACCTCACAATTAATTGAGGCTGTTGGCTATTCATGATATGAATAGAATGGATACAGGAGCCAGTCTAAGCTTCATTTCAAAGATTTTAGTTGTTACCGTTTCATTAGATGTCTTTGCATCCTGGAGTTTGCCAGACTGGGATTCAATCATAGTGGTTACCTTCTGGGAAAAGAAGGTTATGCAGTTTTATTGTTCTTTTTCATAATACAGTAGTCATAATAATCACTGACAGCCCTCTAGATTTAGAGGATGCTTTTCTTTTTCTGTCTCGAATTAAAATGTACTGACAGTTGGGGCAGTTATAGGCTGTTATGCTTCTATAGTGGGTAAATGTGCCACCTACTGGTGAGATGGTTGAAAGGTTACCAACTTTGAGCTCTGAACATCCCTCACTCATTGCTACACGCTAAGAATGGACACAGGAATGGGGAACTGTTGTAATAACTATTATCTTCTAAGAAGAAGAATTACTGGTAAGTAGCTATTTTTTGCTATGTCAGATGTTAGTTTTAGCAAAATATTTGGAGTGCTAAAATTGTACCAAAAAAAAAGAAGGCACTAAAGTTATAAATACAAATATATACTGAAATATTTCCATAAGTTTTCAGTAATGTGATGAGTAAAGTAATGCATTTTAAAATTGCCATTTAAACGTGGAATGTTTTTGAAACGCGTAATTTCATATTTTCTTGTAGTAGCTTTTCTTTGCAGTTTCAAAATGAATTTCTTTTTCTTTAAAGTAGCAGGATGCAGGATGTCAATGTTTCAACTTGCACTTGAACTCTCCCTATGTTGAAACTCTGTCATCCATATGACACATGAATAAAAACTGTGTTTTAATTTTGGTGTGTGTGTGTGTGTGTGTTTTTCTTTGTGGTTTTTTTTTGTTTGTTTGTTTGTTTAAGAAATACCAGGAATAAATACTTATATGTGGTGTTTCTAAAACATACCAGTGGTTTGTGTTGCTGTTTAGCAGGTGACTCTAGAGACTAATAGAAACCACAGATGGTTTCTTTGAAGTGCAAGTACTTTGGTTATGACTAATAATATTTACCATCTTAAGCCAGTATTTTACCTCCTGTCTTATTTTTTTTTTATAAGTCTACTTTCTACATGAAGTTGAGAACACAGCTTCTATCTCCTGTCAATTCAATCACTGTACATCTCAGTCTACTCAAATGCATATTCTCCCTTAAAACATAGAATCCTGGCTTTTGGGGTTTCCATGTTTATTGTTTGTTCTGTCTTTTCCTCTGTCTTTTTGGCTGCTGTTTTTTCTTGGTTTTGTTGTTTTCCTTTTCTTATTTCTTATCCATCCTATACTTCCTTATACCCATCAAAAGCTTTTTTTTTTTTTCCTCTCAGTTCTGTTTTTAGAATAGCTTTAAAGGAGATATTTTTTTTGTTTGTTCCCTAATGTTGAATGTCTCTGTAGATGTGTTTTCTTTATTTTGCCTGTCCTAACGCAAATTGGTCTGAACAGGAGCCATTATTTAGTCCATCTTTTTGTAAGGCACTAGTTGATAATAAGCAAAGATGATCTTCTGTGTAAAATAAGTGTTGAATTAGGTATGTTTTAATTGTATAGGATGTGCCTGCATCACTCCATTCTTTGCTACAAGAATGATCTTAGTCATTAGAAAGATTTTAGTCAAACCTTCTATAGCAGCCACTAGAATTAAACATTTTATTATTATTGATACCTTTTTGTCTATAAAAATGAAGGAAGGCATTTGAATAATCAAAAATGTAAACAGTTTTCGGATATCCAGGGCTTTTTAGGACCAGTCATTTTTGACATCTTTCCAAGGAAAGCCCACTATTTTACCTGTAAGGGAAGTTTTGTCATCTGGGACTTGTAAATATTAAACATACTTATCACCATGGGTTTAGGCAATTTCAGTAGTCATTGTTCTATGGAATTAAAGACTACAAGACACACACCTTCAAATATTAGTTGTTCTTCCTAATCTGGAGTGTTTCATCTATCATGCAAGTTTGTGCTGTTTTAGTCTTTACTTTTGGTTCTGATTCAGATTACTTCTGCATTGTAGAATATACCCCATAATTATTAGGTTTCTTTGACACATGTTAATCAGTAGTCATTGTTAGGATGGAGTTAGATCTATAGTAGACTTTTTTCTTTTACACAAAGCTTGTGTGCAATGCTTTTATTTTATAAGTAATTTAACCTCAGATTTACTTGTCTTCTAGCAGGGGTTTTTTTGTTGTTGTTGTTTTGTTGTTTGGTTTTTTTTGCTTGTTTGTTTTCCTTTAAGCTGGTTTAAAGTTTAAGTCCAAGGAGAATTGTAGCTAGAGAAGATCATAGCTTTGGGGCACCTCCTGCAGATGTTCAAATGCTTAGTACTTCCCTATTTAGACTGAATTTTGTCAATAGTAAAACCACTATTTAAACGTGGAAAATAATCTGCATTTTCACCCCCCTTCAAAGCATGAGTTAAATATTGCTTCGAGCAGGTAGCTTTTCTGACTTACTACTTTCAAAGTTTAAGTACATAAATAAGTACTTTTTCCTCAGGAGCTGCTGGATACATTGCCTCCACCAAAAGTTTTCTTGCAATAATGGCTTTACTTGAAATACCTACTTGGAAAGGCCTTAATCAAGGATAACCACTTGTTATCCTTTTCTCTAAGGCAGAGAGAAGAAATGTGACAGGCACTGTGAATGTTTCACTTTCAGCTGTGTTACAGTGTGATGAAGAAAATCCTATATATTCTTTCCCTCTTTGTTTAGATTTACTTTGCACTATGATGATGCAAGAAATTGCTTATAAGCCTTTTTTTTTATGTCCTTTCTTCTGCATTTGGGCATTAACTGTAAGGGAGTCCAGCTGGCTACTTTTGTTTGCAACAAGAGAAGTGGCAACATGATTATGTAGCTACAAGTTATTGCCCTGTGGTATTCTAAGGGATTGTTTTGTCAGTTTGTGGTTACCTGAGTGCTCTATATGTAGCTCTTGTTGCTACATCAGGTCTGAATTTGGAGCAATTTTAGCCTCTAGTGAGTTTTAAGGAGAACTACTCACCTCCTTAAGGTTACCTTGCTCTGTTCTTTCAGAGTTTTCTGGATCTTGATGTTGGCTGTTTTGTTTTGGATCAAATCTAAGGCACAAATTGCTCTTGCATAAGCTAGCAGAAAGTGGTAATTGCTTGTATTTAGAGAGTTCTGTAAATACAGCTAAGAAAAGATGTGATAGCTTTTGGAAAGGGATAGGCATGGGTGCTATATATCTGAGGGTGAACCCTTGGAACTTTTTTTTTTTTTTTTTTTGAGACCAAATGGGGAGACTTTAATTTGGTGAAAGAATGTGTGATGTTTTCAGTCCAAGGTTATTTATGTACCTGTTAAGAAGGTGGCTTTTGACAGCCATGTGGTGTTGCAGGTACCATCCCAGTGCTACAGAGTAATTTTCAGAACAGCCACACTCTGTAAGACTTTGTATCTTGTTACGAGCTGTAAGCATCTATGTTTGAAGTCTACCAAGTCCACCACTGTACAGTGAATGAAAAAGTCTCCTGCTTATTCTGTTCCTTGTAACATCTGTCATCCTCACTTGTATGAAGACTGAATGACATGAAAGTGAAACTTTAATTTTCTTTTCTTACATTGTGAATGAATTTGCATGACTTAACAAATTTAATTGTGACTACAGGTTCTTTGTTAATACAGGTAAAAGCTATTAGGAAATTAAATTTTGTTCCCCCAACCCCTTTTGTTTTTTTTTTTCTCTTTCCTCATCAAGGGTGGTAGGCATGTTGATTACGTGGTGGATCAGGTTGTGGGCAAGCTGATAGAAGTGGTGAAAAAGAAGAATAAAGCTGGAGTTTCAGTGAAACCATTTCAGGCAAGTACCTTTATATAAAAATATTTAAAAAGATGAATGTGGTAATTTTACTGAATAAATGGGTTTCTGTGTTTTCAACAGGTGAAAAATCATATATGGGTTTTTGTTAATTGCTTGATTGAAAACCCATCATTTGATTCCCAGACAAAGGAAAACATGACGTTGCAGCCTAAAAGTTTTGGGTCCAAGTGCCAGCTCTCTGAGAAATTTTTTAAAGCAGTAAGTATATTTCTTCTTTTCTGTGAAGCAGGAATTGACATACTGGATCAGGTGTATGTACCTTATGTAGCAGAAGATTAATTAGTACGTTATGGCATTCTAGTGACATTAGCATACTATGAAAATGGGATGGAGGAACTGCTGTTCATTCTCTGACCTTAATTAATGGAAGCAATGGCTCTGCTTTGGCTGTTGGCCTGGATTTAAAAGTGAGCTCCACCTGATCAGCTCATTTGTTGGGGGATTCTAACATTTATATATTGGTGAAATGCATTTGACTTGTTAAGACCTAAACATAGGCCTTGACCAGTTTTTTGTGTTAAAATATTTTTCTGAAGTTCAGAATACTTCTACCTTATTCTTTGAGATCAGTCTTATTCTCTTTAAATGAAGTTAAAAGAAAGGTAGGGAACATCTCATACTTATTCTTCCAGTATTCAAGGAAATGCAAGTGTGGCTGTAGTGTTCAAAGTGATTGTTATTGTCAGGCAGCAAATTTAGAAATTTTGGCTGTAGATGGGCTAAGAATTGCTATTCTAATGTATTAGCAGAAATACATGGTAGAGGTTTTCCTCTACTGCATTTTTATGCAAGAAAGGAAAAGTAGAATTCTGTTAGCCAGTAGCATAAATGGAACTCCAGTAGTAAGGAGAATGGTACCACAACTGTTACACTTGGCATCAAAACTTAGCTTACTATATACTATTTTATTCTTCTAATTCTATGTTATTGGTGGCATTCTTATGGAACTTGGAGTGTAAAGAACCCACAATCTTGTATTAATTCTTCAGAATTTGTTACATATTTCTTCTCTATCAGTAGGTGTTAAACGTGCAGCAGACTCTCTAATCAACGAGTGCTGTATTATGGGGGATAATGAAAATCCAAAGCTCTCAGTATTTTGCTCCACCTGTATTTTCTTTTGATGTGAAACCAGACCTAAAGCAGTTTTGGTTTAGAATTATGCTGCATGATATTTTTGCTGCAGATATGTTTCTTAAAATTATCAATTTTATCAATGTTATCAA
Organism: Psittacula echo; assembly: GCF_963264785.1. Lineage (NCBI taxonomy): Eukaryota > Metazoa > Chordata > Aves > Psittaciformes > Psittacidae > Psittacula > Psittacula echo. The sequence continues at coordinate 22,667,027 of NC_137737.1, read as the reverse complement.
TTTCTCAGGTGGTTGTTATAGAGCCTTATTCTTATATGCTTTTGATTGTCTTTCAACCATTTTCAGTCCTTTCCAAGAAACTTTAAATGGTCAGAAATATCCCATTTTTGCTGTCAAAGTTTAGGAAGCATATGCGTAGTTCCTAAAATGTCTTGGTACATCAACCACGCGACATAGACAACCTCTTCTTAGGTCTCAGTCCTCTTTTCCTCCTTCCTAATTATACACGGGGTAGAAAATAAGCTGTGTGAGTGTTGTATTTTGGTTTTGTGTACATAAAATGCTAAAAAGTAAGATGTGTTAACTCCTGACCTTTTTGAATGTCGCAGTTTCTAAAATTTAGAGGGCTTTGAAAAGTAGTTTGAGAGCAGTGACAACACTGAAATATAAGAACCTGCTGTGTGAAGTTTTATTTTTCTCATGCACAATTCTGATTTATTACTTATAGGCCTCCAACTGTGGTATCATAGAGAGCATTTTGAATTGGGTCAAATTTAAGGCACAAACTCAGCTGAACAAAAAATGTTCATCAGTGAAACACAGTAAAATCAAGGGCATTCCGAAACTGGATGATGCTAATGATGCTGGTAAGAGCACTTATTTTTGATATCTTTAATGTTCCATAGATTTTCACAGACATCATAGTTATAAACCTGATTCTATTGTTCATCCCTATCTAAATTTTTAAATAAAGATCTTTCTAGTTTTCTAAACTCTCTAGAGCTAGAATTAAAACATGAGTTTGAGTTTGATATTAGGAGCGCTATCTTTTCCAGGAATTAATAACGATAAATAAAAGTGCCAGTATAGAGAAAGGGAAGGCAGAAGATGAAACAGAAGAGTGACTGAGTGCATGTTGGTTGCTCTGCTCTTGAGTACTTGACTCAATGAGCTTTAGTTAGTTACTTTATCTGGCTGAAAGTTCCATGTTTCTTAATATAAGGGGAAAAGGAAGTCCTGGTGCCATGGAAATTCCTTAATGGGTAGACAGACAAAACACTAGAACTATCAATCTTTCTGTCTTTGGGATCTTAATAAAGAGGATTGGACATTCTCAGGGTTAGGTGAAGTAAGGACTGTACATGCTCTTTTCCGTGTGTGAGGTGATGATAACCTCTAGTTCCAAAGAATTCAGCTTTGCTTTATGAATGTTTGCTATGGATGTGTATGTGACTAAGCATATCATGAAGAGTTACACAGTCATAAATAGTTTTTCAAAAGAATTTCAGACCTCCCCATAAGCTGGAGAAAAGGTTTAACTGATGCATGAAGATACTCTTTCGGGGAAATTGCTTCAGGACATTCATACATGTTACACAGAGGTTATCTGTAATCTAGCAGCAAGGTACAGTAGTTTTATTTGATGTTGTGTTTCAGGATAAATAATTGTTAGTAAGGATCCCAGGAATTACACCTTCATAAGCACCCCAAATCAGATGAGGAAACAGGTTTGGCTTTGGTTTCATATAGCAAGCGCCCAGTACTTGTTGGACTTGAAGTATTCCAGTGCAGCTGGGAGAGAATAGTGTCTGGCCACAGACCCCTCTGGCCTTAATTCTTCCTGTGCTTTTTAGATTTATTTTTACTTCAAGAGTGAATTTGTACCTGAGCTGCAGCATCCACAGGTTTATTTGGTGCCAGGTACCACTGATTTTTTGAATCTATGTTGGTTAATACTTAGGAATAGGAGAGAAATGAATCTGTGCAGTGAGGTAATTGCTGTAGATTTCTTCTCCCACTAAGAAGAATGAGTCCTATACCTGGTCATTCTTGCTTTCTTGAGATCTTGCTGAGGTATACATAGTTCTATGGCTTGTTGGAGTAGAAGATGTAGAAATGAAAGGAAAAATCGAGAACCAAAAGTAGGAATATAGGATTGTAAGGGAGCAGCTAGATTACTAAATCTGGTGAAGCATTCTTTGAAGCCTGCTAGTTCATTTAGTTTTTCTCCGAGTTCTTTAGAAATGTGTTCAGGAAAATACCTGGCATAGTGTGTTTCCATGAAATTCTTCTGGAAGGGATGCAATCATTAGCAATTAGAGTGCACCTGGATGATATTCAGATGTGTCTTCTGACATTCGTCTAGGGAAAAGAAATTGCTCTCATATTCCAAAACAGCAGACTAGTATTTTTCTTGGTATTTAGATTCCACCTTGCTGATAGCATAGTAGCTATTGACACTTTTTGATATATTGTGAATAGCTGCCTAATTTAGATTATATTAAGCTGTATATCTGATTCAGAAGACCAAAGATGTTGAATGTAAATTCTGTGTAATAGGAAGTGTGGGGTTGTTTTCACCTACCAGGTAAAGGCAAATCAAAACTCCTAATTTAAATGCTAATATATTCAAAACTATCTTTTAAACAGGAGGTGAGACTCAAGGTTTTTGTAGTCTTCCCTACCACTTGGCCTTGATAAAATAGCAAAGCCACTTAATGAGCATTTACACCTTTGAAAAAGGGTGGATTGCTTTTTTGAACCTGCTTAATATTTAGAACTTGAATTCAACTATTGCAGTTGCAATAAACAGAGCGCATATTTCATGCCAGTTTTGAGCAGACTGGACACACAGGTACTGAAATGCAGTGTGTCTTATAGAATCAAAATTACACTATTAGTAAAGATTTGTTTCTTCTGTTCAAGAAATTTCTGAGAATGTGTAATAGGTGTGAAGTTCTGATCTTTTGAGCTTTTCTGTCAAGTTTTTCTTACAGTTGCCTGGCTTCAGCTAATGGACAGTAAAACAGGAAACCTACAAAAAAGTGATTTAATAAATTACTTCTGAAAATATACTGTAAGGAAAGGGGATATGCAGAGTGGGAAATAATTCAGTTTATATAATTCAGACATGCATAATGTATGTGTGTAAGAAATTTGCAGTTAGAAAAATAAAATGGTAAAGATACCCATGGGATCGATCTTTTTCTGTGCAGATGTGTGGGAACCATCGCATAAGATGTGCCACCATTGCATCTCATTTTGTCTATTTTTGTTCCTTGTCCATAGCTATCCATAGTGTATTCCTAAGGACAAAGATACTCATTCTTGTTGTGTAGGTTTAGTGGTATGGAGGGCCATCCCTAAAAATAGAAATTCAGCCTATTTGAGTTACCTGAGATAGAGTAGGAAGAATATTCATGACTCATTCAATTGTATTTCTGTTATTTGAGTTTAAAAGTTACGCCTTCTGGATTTTTTTTTGCCTTGTCTCTCCTTCTTCCTGAACTGCAGGTGGCAAACATTCCTTAGACTGCACGTTAATATTAACAGAAGGAGACTCTGCCAAATCTTTAGCTGTCTCTGGCTTAGGTGTTATTGGCAGAGACAGATACGGAGTATTCCCACTCAGGGGTAAAATTCTCAATGTTCGAGAAGCTTCTCATAAACAGGTAAGTAATTTTGTCATCTCCTTCCAGCTAACAAATGGACATCTGTTTGTTTTCTAGGGTTACATCTTTGTATTTTAATTTTTATTTTTAATGACAGTTTTGTGGCTGGGATTTTATAAGGTACCATCTACTATTAAAGACTGGAAATATTAAGTGTAATAGTGCAGTACTAGGATGATAAAGTTCACTTCACAAATGCAAAGAAATTCTGTTATGACCCATAGTAACATTTTACATGAATATTAAAACCCCCCTAGAATTTTATGTTCTCTCCATTGCCATGTGATTCCATTGGGTCACAATGTAAGGCAGTAGCAGCCAGCACTACTTCATTGCATCAGTTCTGCTGCTTTCCATAATTTGTGCGTGAGTAGGGCTGCAGCTGCCCATAGAAACAGTGGAAAGAGGAGGCAGCTTTGTGAGATGACTTTCTGTAACGTGCTTTTCTCACTCCCTTTCTGTCCTAAAGAGCTCTGGCTGTAGAGGAAGAGAGTGGTGTAGCCTTGAGAATTTGCGTGAATGGGAGAGATGTGAAGGCTGCAAGGGAGCTGGGGCTGAAAAGGTTATGAAGTTTAGGTAGGGGTGTATTGAAAAAGTAACTGTACAGCCCACCTAAAAAAGACTTGGATGTTTCTGAGTTTCTGGGTTTTATGCTGAGTGCAAAGATAACTTTTTTACACAGATTATGGAAAATGCAGAAATCAACAACATCATCAAAATAGTTGGACTACAATACAAGAAAAGCTATGAAGATCCAGAATCTCTGAAAAGTTTGAGATATGGAAAAATTATGATCATGACAGATCAGGTTAGTCTGAAGTTCACAGATTTTAGTATACAGAGCTTCTTAAAATGTGTTTGGCCGCAATCTGTTAGGTTACATTTGTGTGCATTATATCCTGTCTCTTGTGTTTATGACAAAGATGTATTCAGAGGAAATCCCTAATGTATGAGGTTTCTTTATTAGAATAATTTATATGTTGTTTCATTTACTCCAAATGAACAACTGAATTTAGCTGCATGGTAGATATCAAAGTAATAATAACATGCATAAACAAGAATGCTTTTGATAACTAAAAAATATGTTGAAAATAAGGACAAAAGGGAAGAGTAGATGAGGTAGTAATGCTAGAAAGTCAGGAAGAGACAAGAATGCAGGCAATTATTTTTGGATAATCTCATGAAGAGTGTGTCTGTCCAGATTTTAGCAGTGTAGGAATCCTATGCTTTGGATATTTGAGAAGCTTTGTTGGTTTTCCCAGACAAGTTGAACTATCAAGCATCTTAGCACCAGTGAGAACTGTGGGCCAGGCTTGGCTTTCTTCCACAAAGGTTTAGCTGTATGGTGTCTAGGAGAGCTGTTAATCTCTCAGACAAAACATGTTGTAGGAAAAACACCTTTGAAATGCAATGGTGCACTTGGTTTGGAAGAGCTTATTAGCTCAGGGATAGTGGCATTCACAGGTGGCTGTTCCATACCCAGGTTCAGCTTAGAATCCAAATTAAAACTAACTGCTCCCCTCTATGTTTTGGTTTTTGTAAACAGACGTTGTTTTGAGGTATCCAGGCCAGTAAATAGGGGGTTTTGGTGGTTTTTCATAACATTTCATAAGATTGCCTAATGTTTTCATGTTCTGATTCAGGATCAGGATGGATCTCACATAAAAGGCTTGTTGATCAATTTTATTCATCACAATTGGCCATCACTGTTGAAACATGGTTTTCTTGAGGAATTCATCACTCCTATTGTAAAGGTAGGGGCTCTATTAATAAGATTTTATGTATTACACTTACAGTGCAACAGAAACATTTATTGGTTTTTTGTTTGCTTTTGTTTTTTAAAGGCAAGCAAAAATAAGCAGGAACTTTCATTCTATAGTATTCCTGAATTTGATGAGTGGAAAAAGCATATGGAGAATCATAAAGCATGGAAGATAAAATACTACAAAGGTTTGTTAAAAACAAATAAGTGAACCTCGTGGATCTGAAAATACATAATAAATGAGTGCTATGAAGTTTTATTTATAGCTGTTTTCATGGTAGTATCTTCTGCAATGATTTTATAATATTCCCAGTAAATTAAAAGGGATAAAATGATAAAAATTGCATTTTGAATATGGAGTAACTATTTCATTTTAATGTACAGGTTTGGGTACCAGCACTGCTAAAGAAGCAAAAGAATATTTTGCTGACATGGAAAGACATCGAATCTTATTTCGATATGCTGGTCCTGAAGATGATGCTGCCATTACACTGGTATGATCTTATAAAAGTGCTTCTATATGCTATGCTTTAGTTTCCATTGTTTCTGAAAGTGGCATGTGAGGAATTCCTAACAGGGTGTTTTGGGGTTTTTGGGTATTTTGAGTAAAAGAAAAAAATACTTTTGGAAGAGAATTAAGCTTTTGGAAACAATTTTAAATGTTGGAATAATAACTTTATCCATGCTACAAAATCAGCTCTACCTTCTTCTTATTAGCTTTGATCAATTTTATGTGGTGTGGATGTCAAGAAACATTACATTCAGACTTGCTTTTAAAGACGGAACATGCAAAAAAGTATTCTGAGTAAGGCAATAGTCCAAACAAATGATGTTTTGCATTTGCTAGGGATCTGTGTTTTGTTTCTGAGCAAATAAGATCAGGTAAATATTATTCATTCGCTGAAGATATAGTGTGTATTATGTGTATTCATGCATGCGTTCTACATACGTGAATGTGAAATCTTTTAGATAGTTGTATGCAGGCACGTACTCATGTTTCAAAGATAGCTTTTGGAAGGACAAAGACTGGAATGTCTGGAACAGAACTGTTTTTGCAAGAAATGTTTTATCTTTTATTTACTTAATTTGCAATTTTAATTATAGGTGATATTAGGGACAAAAATGAGTAGGGGAATAAAAACAAAAACAGGAAAATACCCATCTTAATCAAAACAATCTTTTCCTTACATAACAACTTTTTCTTGTTTTGTGGGTCCATTTTACAATGGTGTGTCTTTACTAACAGAAAGGTATAGTGGGTATCTGTTCTGTTGAAGAAAACCAGCCTGATATGTCAGAAGTTATTTATACCACTCATTTTACTTCTGTCCAAGATGCACTTAAGTATAATCTATGTATATGGTTTCATATCCCAGAGAAGCATGCTCACCTAGATAGAAAAGGAGTCTGTATATTTGCATATACACTAAACCAATTGATGGAGAGACCCTGAACTCCCCGATTAAAATTCTGGGCTCTATTTCTGCAGATAGACCTCCATATACAGGCTGATATATGAGGCCATATAACCTGTTATGGCTGATCCTCACTGTTGTCCAAAATTATAGTCTGTCAATCTGGGATGAAGCTAGGAGCATCTACTGACTAGTACTGAAGCTGTTAACAGAAACTTCATGTATACTCCTATCTACATTTTCTTTGCTGATAGGTATAATACCACTCACTGGAGGGGACACATTGCTGTGTCTTTTTGTAGTGCTAAGTTGTTGCTTTAAAGTGACGCCTTATCGTCAGGAAGATGAAGCCCCTCAGTCATCGGGCCTAAACTCTGGTTTAGGCTTTTCATGCAGCATCAATTTTGTTGAGTTGTCAATTCTCTTAGGAGGACTAGGGCCAACCCCTCAAACAGCTACAAATTATTGGTATTCTATTGTGCCAGAGCGAATGGGGCCTTAAGAAGACAAGAGGAGTGGGGTATTTTTTCCAGTACCTTCAGTTAATTTTCAAGATGACAGCTGGTTATAGTTCCACCTTAAAATTATGTAGGAAAAGATCCTAACACCTTTAAACTTGTGTATCAAAGGACAACTCTGAAGTGAAGAGAGGAGTAAGAATGATTTGTCTAAATGTGTGCAGATTTCTGGAAAGTAATATAAATTATGATCAGTAAGAGATCTGTCAGTTCAAAAGCCTTGTGTAACCATGTCTGAAAGGTCATGTGCTTGCACTACTGGTTGTACATAAACATCAGTTATATGGATTGCCTTGTCCAAATCAGTTTTATTGAATACTTGACCACCTAGTGCAGTACACTTAAAATTCTGACTAAAGTAACATCCATTTACACAAACATATATGTGATGATACTTTCGTGTACCTGCAATCATTTCAGGCCTTCAGTAAGAAGAAGATTGATGATCGAAAAGAATGGTTAACAAACTTCATGGAGGACAGGCGGCAGCGTCGGCTACATGGCCTTCCTGAGGTGAGTCCTAAATGATAGTAATAAATCTGGTGGGTGATATTTAAGCATAATGTAGGCTTTTTATTGACTGAATAATGTATGTTGTTTTTTCCAGCAATTTTTATATGGTACAGCAACAAAACATCTGACTTACAATGATTTTATTAACAAGGAGTTGATCCTTTTCTCAAATTCTGACAACGAGAGATCTATCCCTTCCCTTGTTGATGGTAAGCTGATAATTCATTATTATGTGTTGGAACATTCCTCTTCATTTTTTTCAAACCTTTTATTTGTATTGGAAATCAGTACATTCCAGTAGCGAATATATTTTTGTTTGTTGTAATTTATATGCTAAGGAATCTCCATATTTCTTCTGTGAGGAAGTTTAAGCTGTTGCTTTGCAGCCTTTTTACTTAATCAGACCTATTCCCTAGACCATACTACAAGTGCTTTGTTTCTAGTCAAGCCATCAGCGAAAACAAGTCTAAGTGCTTATAATAATTAAAATTCAAGTCGGCAGCTGAGTGCAGATGAAGATGCAAATGTTTTCTCCCTTCAGTCTTATACCACAGGCAGTGTTTTAGTGGTTACTGACCTGTAATCTTGCTAGGGTTCTGTCAATCAGGTTTACTAAGTCCCCTTGCAGTAACATCATCATTAAAAGAAGCAGCTTCATTTGTAAAACTGTCTGCAGACAGCATGAGCAGGAGTTCCTGTCTATGTTATTGTCAGTATGCATATGCTTACTAGATACAGAAAAAAGGCCTTGGGGTTTCATAGGGAAGAAAAAAAAGGCACACTTAAGTGCATTTTCTCCACTTTCCAGTACGTTTTTATAGTGGAGGTGGTTAGCCTTCTTGACTCTACAGACCTATAACAATTTTTTTTTTTTGCAGCAAGAGCTTTTTATGTTTAAACAGTGTGATAGTTCACAAATGGAAGATAGGGGTAGTAGCTTCCTGGTAGGATAGATCTCCAGCTCTGCTGCAGAACGAGGCTGCGTTAGGTATGCAGGTATTCCTGTTTAAAGGAAATTCTCCAGGTCTATTAAATTCAGTATATTTTTGGTAGGAAAACATAATGAAGGTTCATTGTAAAGAAGATTTGATGTTACATATTTAAATAAAGCGGAGATTGGAGTTACCAGGTTTGATGACTTCCAACTTTTGCTCTTACATTTGACCTAGGTTAATAATGATAAAATGTAACAATATTTTAGTGCATTTCAGGAATGTATGTGAATTAAGAATACACTGAACAGATAAATAAGCATGATCTAGAACTGGTTATGAATTTTAGATAGCATGCAGAAGAAAAAGACGCAATCTCTTCCGCACAGATGCTGTACTTCAAGTGTGCCTCAACAATGAAAACAAATCAGAAGATCAAAGAGACTGGCTTCTGTCTTAAAACCTTAACAGATCTAAAAGGGAGACAAATAATGCATCTTTTTGTTGAATTTTAAACAGTATTTGAGAGAGTGAAATACGTGTGAGCTGAATTTGTGTTAATATTCTTAGGAAAAAGATTTTCCTGAGTAGACTGGAAAGAAACAACTCTTGTCTTGTGGAAGTTGTACATTTAGGATAAAGTTGTTGTTTGTTAGAATGATGTATTATATACTGCATGGTAATGATTGTCTGAAAAGGTTACATTTCCACTTTTCTGGTAACTTTTTCCATTTGGTAAGATATTTCTTATTATTTTAAAAGAACAGAGATATTAATTTGTTATCTTCTGTTAATATTCTAGTATTGATTTATTTCCATTTAAAGGTTAGGCTTATTTTGAGATATTAGAAATTAAAATAAGGCAAAAAAGAACCCTCATTATTTAAAAACATATGCTTGTGTATGTGTTGAAATGGGATATTTTTCTTAATAGGTTTAAAACCAGGGCAACGCAAAGTTTTGTTCACTTGCTTTAAGAGAAATGATAAACGTGAAGTAAAGGTTGCTCAGCTGGCTGGTTCTGTTGCTGAAATGTCAGCTTACCACCATGGGGAGGTGAGTATGAAGGACGGTAAAGTTATGAGGACTTTTAGCCTATATAAAATATTAGGTAAATGTTTGCTCTACTGCAGTTGCAAACATATTGACAAGTCTACTAATCACAGATTCACTTTTAAAGAAAACGAACCACACAGTATGCAGTTTCGAAATATGCTTTCATTATTCGTTTGTGTCTTTGTGCACAGTGGTATCCAAACGAGCTTGTGAGTTATGATGTAATAATAGATAACTAATTACCTAGGTAACTTTTGGATTCTCAAATCATAGGAACTATATATGTAGGAACTATATGTATATAAACACTGTATGTGTATATATATATACGTATATATAAACACATATATGTGTGTATATATATGAACAGTGTTCATCTTCAATGAGAAATATAGCCTTTTAAGGTAAGAAGAAGAGGTTGTGT